>NC_135244.1:12071491-12761989 GCF_947623445.1 Clavelina lepadiformis
TACTTATTAGACTCTAATAAACATTTTGAGACACGTTAGAACTTTTTGCAATGTGAATTAAACATTTTGCACCATATAGTTCACAAGGCACTTTTTAGGACCTATATAACTAATGTATAGTGCATATGTTTTAGTTAATTTTTTTTAACGATAACAGAGAAACCTTTCATTGGTTAACTGTTATACTTTTATTATTTACTTATTAGACTCTAATAAACATTTTGTGACCCGTTAGAGCTTTTTGTAATGTGAATTAAACCTTTTTGCACCTTATAGTACACAAGGAAGTTTTTTGGACCTATATAACTAATGTATAGTGCAAATGTTTTAGTTAAGTTCTTTTAACGATAACAGACAAACCTTTTATTGGTTAACTGTTATACTTTTATTATTTACTTATTAGACTCTAATAAACATTTTGTGCTTTAATAAACTTTAATAAAATAAACTTTAATAAACTTTAATAAACTAATAAACTTTACTTATTAGACTCTAATAAACATTTTGAGACCCGTTAGAACTTTTTGTAATGTGAATTAAACAATTTGCACCATATAGTTTACAAGGCACTTTTTAGGACCTATATAACTAATGTATAGTGCAAATGTTTTAGTTAATTTCTTTTAACGATAACAGACAAACCTTTTATTGGTTGACTGTTATACTTTTATTATTTACTTATTAGACTCTAATAAACATCTTGAGACACGTTAGAACGTTTTGCAATGTGAATTAAACATTTTGCACCATATAGTTCACAAGGAAATTTTTCGTACCTATATAACTAATGTATAGTGCAAATGTTTTAGTTAAGTTCTTTTAATGATAACAGACAAATCTTTTATTGGTTAACTGTTACACTTTTATTATTTACTTATTAGACTCTAATAAACATTTAAGACCCGTAAGAACTTTTTGCAATGTGAATAAAACATTTTGCATCGTATAAAGTAGTACACAAGGTACGTTTTAGGACCTATAAAAGTAATGTGTAGTGCAAATGTTTTAGTTAAGTTCTTTTGAAGATAACAGACAAACCTTTCAATGCTTGACTGTTATACTTTTATTATTTACTTATTAGACTCTAATAAACATTTAAGACACGTTAGAACTTTTTTCAATGTGAATTAAACATTTTGCACCATATAGTTCACAAGGCACTTTTTCGGACCTATACAGTATAACTAATGTATAGTGCAAATGTTTTAGTTAAGTTCTTTTAACGATAACAGACAACCATTTTATTGGTTAACTGTTATACTTTTATTATTTACTTATTAGACTATAATAAACATTTTGAGACCCGTTAGAACTTTTTGCAATGTGAATTAAACATTTTTCACCATACAAAGTAGTACACAAGGCACGTTTTAGGACCTATAAAACTAATGTATAGTGCAAATGTTTAAGTTAAGTTCTTTTGAAGATAACAGACAAACCTTGCATTGGTTGACTGTTATAATTTTATTATTTACTTATTAGACTTTAATACACATTTTGAGACACGTTAGAACTTTTTGCAATATGAATTAAACATTTTGCACCATATACTAAAGTTCACAAGGCAATTTTTCGGACCTACACAGTATAACTGATATATAGTGCAAATGTTTTAGTTAAGTTCTTTTAACGATAACAGAGAAAACTTTCATTGGTTAACTGTTATACTTTTATTATTTACTTATTAGACTCTAATAAACATCTTGAGACACGTTAGAACTTTTTGCAATGTGAATTAAACATTTTGCACCATATAGTTCACAAGGAAGTTTTTCGGACCTATATAACTAATGTATAGTGCAAATGTTTTAGTTAAGTTCTTTTAATGATAACAGACAAATCTTTTATTGGTTAGCTGTTATACTTTTATTATTTACTTATTAGACTCAAATAAACAATTTGAGACCCGTTAAACCTTTTTGCAATGTAAATTATACATTTTGCACCATATAGTTCACAAGGCACTTTTTAGGACCTATATAACTAATGTATAGTGCAAATGTTTTAGTTAAGTTCTTTTAACGATAACAAAGAAACCTTTCATTAGGTAACTGTTATACTTTTATTATTTACTTATTCGACTCTAATCAACATTTTGCGACGCGTAAGAACGTTTTGCAATGTGAATTAAACATTTTGAACCATATAAAGTCGTACAGAAGGTACGTTTTAGGACCTATAAAACTAATGTATAGTGCAAATGTTTTAGTTAAGTTCTTTTGAAGATAACAGACAAACCTTTCAATGCTTGACTGTTATACTTTTATTATTTACTTATTAGACTCTAATAAACATTTTGAAACGCGTAAGAACGTTTTGCAATGTGAATTAAACATTTTGCACCATATAGTCCACAAGGCACTTTTTCGGACCTATACAGTATAACTAATGTATAGTGCAAATGTTTTAGTTAAGTTGTTTTAACGATAACAGACAACCCTTTTATTGGTTAACTGTTATACTTTTATTATTTACTTATTAGACTCTAATAAACATTTTGAGACCCGTTAGAACTTTTTGCAATATGAATTAAACAATTAGCACGATATAAAGTAGCACACAAGGCACGTTTTTGGACCTCTAAAACTATTGTTTAGTGCAAATGTTTTAGTTAAGTTCTTTTGAAGATAACAGACAAACCTTTCATTGGTTGACTGTTATACTTTTATTATTTACTTATTAGACTCTAATAAACATTTTGAGACACGTTAGAACTTTTTGCAATGTGAATTAAACATTTTGCACCATATAGTTCACAAGGCACTTTTTAGGACTTATATAACTAATGTATAGTGCATATGTTTTAGTTAAGTTCTTTTAACGATAACAGAGAAACCTTTCATTGGTTAACTGTTATACTTTTATTATTTACTTATTAGACTCAAATAAACAATTTGAGACCCGTTAGACCTTTTTGCAATGTGAATTAAACATTTTGCACCATATAGTTAACAAGGCACTTTTTAGGACCTATATAACTAATGTATAGTGCAAATGTTTTAGTTAAGTTCTTTTAACGATAACAAAGAAACCTTTCATTAGGTAACTGTTATACTTTTATTATTTACTTATTAAACTCTAATAAACATTTTGAGACGCTTAAGAACGTTTTGCAATGTGAATTAAACATTTTGCACCATATAGTTCACAAGGAAGTTTTTCGTACCTATATAACTAATGTATAGTGCAAATGTTTTAGTTAAGTTCTTTTAATGATAACAGACAAATCTTTTATTGGTTAACTGTTACACTTTTATTATTTACTTATTAGACTCTAATAAACATTTTGAGACCCGTAAGAACTTTTTGCAATGTGAATAAAACATTTTGCATCGTATAAAGTAGTACACAAGGTACGTTTTAGGACCTATAAAAGTAATGTATAGTGCAAATGTTTTAGTTAAGTTCTTTTGAAGATAACAGACAAACCTTTCAATGCTTGACTGTTATACTTTTTTTATTTACTTATTAGACTTTAATACACATTTTGAGACACGTTAGAACTTTTTGCAATATGAATTAAACATTTTGCACCATATACTATAGTTCGCAAGGCAATTTTTCGGACCTACACAGTATAACTGATATATAGTGCAAATGTTTTAGTTAAGTTCTTTTAACGATAACAGAGAAAACTTTCATTGGTTAACTGTTATACTTTTAATATTTACTTATTAGACTCTAATAAACATCTTGAGACACGTTAGAACTTTTTGCAATGTGAATTAAACATTTTGCACCATATAGTTCACAAGGAAGTTTTTCGGACCTATATAACTAATGTATAGTGCAAATGTTTTAGTTAAGTTCTTTTAATGATAACAGACAAATCTTTTATTGGTTAGCTGTTATACTTTTATTATTTACTTATTAGACTCAAATAAACAATTTGAGACCCGTTAAACCTTTTTGCAATGTGAATTATACATTTTGCACCATATAGTTCACAAGGCACTTTTTAGGACCTATATAACTAATGTATAGTGCAAATGTTTTAGTTAAGTTCTTTTAACGATAACAAAGAAACCTTTCATTAGGTAACTGTTATACTTTTATTATTTACTTATTCGACTCTAATCAACATTTTGCGACGCGTAAGAACGTTTTGCAATGTGAATTAAACATTTTGAACCATATAAAGTCGTACAGAAGGTACGTTTTAGGAACTATAAAACTAATGTATAGTGCAAATGTTTTAGTTAAGTTCTTTTGAAGATAACAGACAAACCTTTCAATGCTTGACTGTTATACTTTTATTATTTACTTATTAGACTCTAATAAACATTTTGAAACGCGTAAGAACGTTTTGCAATGTGAATTAAACATTTTGCACCATATAGTCCACAAGGCACTTTTTCGGACCTATACAGTATAACTAATGTATAGTGCAAATGTTTTAGTTAAGTTGTTTTAACGATAACAGACAACCCTTTTATTGGTTAACTGTTATACTTTTATTATTTACTTATTAGACTCTAATAAACATTTTGAGACCCGTTAGAACTTTTTGCAATATGAATTAAACAATTAGCACGATATAAAGTAGCACACAAGGCACGTTTTAGGACCTCTAAAACTATTGTTTAGTGCAAATGTTTTAGTTAAGTTCTTTTAACGATAACAGAGAAACCTTTCATTGGTTAACTGTTATACTTTTATTATTTACTTATTAGACTCAAATAAACAATTTGAGACCCGTTAGACCTTTTTGCAATGTGAATTAAACATTTTGCACCATATAGTTAACAAGGCACTTTTTAGGACCTATATAACTAATGTATAGTGCAAATGTTTTAGTTAAGTTCTTTTAACGATAACAAAGAAACCTTTCATTAGGTAACTGTTATACTTTTATTATTTACTTTTTAGACTCTAATAAACATTTTGAGACGCTTAAGAACGTTTTGCAATGTGAATTAAACATTTTGCACCATATAGTTCACAAGGAAGTTTTTCGTACCTATATAACTAATGTATAGTGCAAATGTTTTAGTTAAGTTCTTTTAATGATAACAGACAAATCTTTTATTGGTTAACTGTTACACTTTTATTATTTACTTATTAGACTCTAATAAACATTTTGAGACCCGTAAGAACTTTTTGCAATGTGAATAAAACATTTTGCATCGTATAAAGTAGTACACAAGGTACGTTTTAGGACCTATAAAAGTAATGTATAGTGCAAATGTTTTAGTTAAGTTCTTTTGAAGATAACAGACAAACCTTTCAATGCTTGACTGTTATACTTTTTTTATTTACTTATTAGACTCTAATAAACATTTAAGACACGTTAGAACTTTTTGCAATGTGAATTAAACATTTTTCACCATACAAAGTAGTACACAAGGCACGTTTTAGGACCTATAAAACTAATGTATAGTGCAAATGTTTAAGTTAAGTTCTGTTGAAGATAACAGACAAACCTTTCATTGGTTGACTGTTATAATTTTATTATTTACTTATTAGACTTTAATACACATTTTGAGACACGTTAGAACTTTTTGCAATATGAATTAAACATTTTGCACCATATACTATAGTTCACAAGGAAATTTTTCGGACCTACACAGTATAACTGATATATAGTGCAAATGTTTTAGTTAAGTTCTTTTAACGATAACAGAGAAACCTTTCATTGGTTAACTGTTATACTTTTATTATTTACTTATTAGACTCTAATAAACATTTTGTGACCCGTTAGAGCTTTTTGTAATGTGAATTAAACCTTTTTGCACCTTATAGTACACAAGGAAGTTTTTTGGACCTATATAACTAATGTATAGTGCAAATGTTTTAGTTAAGTTCTTTTAACGATAACAGACAAACCTTTTATTGGTTAACTGTTATACTTTTATTATTTACTTATTAGACTCTAATAAACATTTTGTGCTTTAATAAACTTTAATAAAATAAACTTTAATAAACTTTAATAAACTAATAAACTTTACTTATTAGACTCTAATAAACATTTTGAGACCCGTTAGAACTTTTTGTAATGTGAATTAAACAATTTGCACCATATAGTTTACAAGGCACTTTTTAGGACCTATATAACTAATGTATAGTGCAAATGTTTTAGTTAATTTCTTTTAACGATAACAGACAAACCTTTTATTGGTTGACTGTTATACTTTTATTATTTACTTATTAGACTCTAATAAACATCTTGAGACACGTTAGAACGTTTTGCAATGTGAATTAAACATTTTGCACCATATAGTTCACAAGGAAATTTTTCGTACCTATATAACTAATGTATAGTGCAAATGTTTTAGTTAAGTTCTTTTAATGATAACAGACAAATCTTTTATTGGTTAACTGTTACACTTTTATTATTTACTTATTAGACTCTAATAAACATTTAAGACCCGTAAGAACTTTTTGCAATGTGAATAAAACATTTTGCATCGTATAAAGTAGTACACAAGGTACGTTTTAGGACCTATAAAAGTAATGTGTAGTGCAAATGTTTTAGTTAAGTTCTTTTGAAGATAACAGACAAACCTTTCAATGCTTGACTGTTATACTTTTATTATTTACTTATTAGACTCTAATAAACATTTAAGACACGTTAGAACTTTTTTCAATGTGAATTAAACATTTTGCACCATATAGTTCACAAGGCACTTTTTCGGACCTATACAGTATAACTAATGTATAGTGCAAATGTTTTAGTTAAGTTCTTTTAACGATAACAGACAAACCATTTTATTGGTTAACTGTTATACTTTTATTATTTACTTATTAGACTATAATAAACATTTTGAGACCCGTTAGAACTTTTTGCAATGTGAATTAAACATTTTTCACCATACAAAGTAGTACACAAGGCACGTTTTAGGACCTATAAAACTAATGTATAGTGCAAATGTTTAAGTTAAGTTCTTTTGAAGATAACAGACAAACCTTGCATTGGTTGACTGTTATAATTTTATTATTTACTTATTAGACTTTAATACACATTTTGAGACACGTTAGAACTTTTTGCAATATGAATTAAACATTTTGCACCATATACTATAGTTCGCAAGGCAATTTTTCGGACCTACACAGTATAACTGATATATAGTGCAAATGTTTTAGTTAAGTTCTTTTAACGATAACAGAGAAAACTTTCATTGGTTAACTGTTATACTTTTATTATTTACTTATTAGACTCTAATAAACATCTTGAGACACGTTAGAACTTTTTGCAATGTGAATTAAACATTTTGCACCATATAGTTCACAAGGAAGTTTTTCGGACCTATATAACTAATGTATAGTGCAAATGTTTTAGTTAAGTTCTTTTAATGATAACAGACAAATCTTTTATTGGTTAGCTGTTATACTTTTATTATTTACTTATTAGACTCAAATAAACAATTTGAGACCCGTTAAACCTTTTTGCAATGTGAATTATACATTTTGCACCATATAGTTCACAAGGCACTTTTTAGGACCTATATAACTAATGTATAGTGCAAATGTTTTAGTTAAGTTCTTTTAACGATAACAAAGAAACCTTTCATTAGGTAACTGTTATACTTTTATTATTTACTTATTCGACTCTAATCAACATTTTGCGACGCGTAAGAACGTTTTGCAATGTGAATTAAACATTTTGAACCATATAAAGTCGTACAGAAGGTACGTTTTAGGAACTATAAAACTAATGTATAGTGCAAATGTTTTAGTTAAGTTCTTTTGAAGATAACAGACAAACCTTTCAATGCTTGACTGTTATACTTTTATTATTTACTTATTAGACTCTAATAAACATTTTGAAACGCGTAAGAACGTTTTGCAATGTGAATTAAACATTTTGCACCATATAGTCCACAAGGCACTTTTTCGGACCTATACAGTATAACTAATGTATAGTGCAAATGTTTTAGTTAAGTTGTTTTAACGATAACAGACAACCCTTTTATTGGTTAACTGTCATACTTTTATTATTTACTTATTAGACTCTAATAAACATTTTGAGACCCGTTAGAACTTTTTGCAATATGAATTAAACAATTAGCACGATATAAAGTAGCACACAAGGCACGTTTTAGGACCTCTAAAACTATTGTTTAGTGCAAATGTTTTAGTTAAGTTCTTTTAACGATAACAGAGAAACCTTTCATTGGTTAACTGTTATACTTTTATTATTTACTTATTAGACTCAAATAAACAATTTGAGACCCGTTAGACCTTTTTGCAATGTGAATTAAACATTTTGCACCATATAGTTAACAAGGCACTTTTTAGGACCTATATAACTAATGTATAGTGCAAATGTTTTAGTTAAGTTCTTTTAACGATAACAAAGAAACCTTTCATTAGGTAACTGTTATACTTTTATTATTTACTTTTTAGACTCTAATAAACATTTTGAGACGCTTAAGAACGTTTTGCAATGTGAATTAAACATTTTGCACCATATAGTTCACAAGGAAGTTTTTCGTACCTATATAACTAATGTATAGTGCAAATGTTTTAGTTAAGTTCTTTTAATGATAACAGACAAATCTTTTATTGGTTAACTGTTACACTTTTATTATTTACTTATTAGACTCTAATAAACATTTTGAGACCCGTAAGAACTTTTTGCAATGTGAATAAAACATTTTGCATCGTATAAAGTAGTACACAAGGTACGTTTTAGGACCTATAAAAGTAATGTATAGTGCAAATGTTTTAGTTAAGTTCTTTTGAAGATAACAGACAAACCTTTCAATGCTTGACTGTTATACTTTTTTTATTTACTTATTAGACTCTAATAAACATTTAAGACACGTTAGAACTTTTTGCAATGTGAATTAAACATTTTTCACCATACAAAGTAGTACACAAGGCACGTTTTAGGACCTATAAAACTAATGTATAGTGCAAATGTTTAAGTTAAGTTCTGTTGAAGATAACAGACAAACCTTTCATTGGTTGACTGTTATAATTTTATTATTTACTTATTAGACTTTAATACACATTTTGAGACACGTTAGAACTTTTTGCAATATGAATTAAACATTTTGCACCATATACTATAGTTCACAAGGAAATTTTTCGGACCTACACAGTATAACTGATATATAGTGCAAATGTTTTAGTTAAGTTCTTTTAACGATAACAGAGAAACCTTTCATTGGTTAACTGTTATACTTTTATTATTTACTTATTAGACTCTAATAAACATTTTGTGACCCGTTAGAGCTTTTTGTAATGTGAATTAAACCTTTTTGCACCTTATAGTACACAAGGAAGTTTTTTGGACCTATATAACTAATGTATAGTGCAAATGTTTTAGTTAAGTTCTTTTAACGATAACAGACAAACCTTTTATTGGTTAACTGTTATACTTTTATTATTTACTTATTAGACTCTAATAAACATTTTGTGCTTTAATAAACTTTAATAAAATAAACTTTAATAAACTTTAATAAACTAATAAACTTTACTTATTAGACTCTAATAAACATTTTGAGACCCGTTAGAACTTTTTGTAATGTGAATTAAACAATTTGCACCATATAGTTTACAAGGCACTTTTTAGGACCTATATAACTAATGTATAGTGCAAATGTTTTAGTTAATTTCTTTTAACGATAACAGACAAACCTTTTATTGGTTGACTGTTATACTTTTATTATTTACTTATTAGACTCTAATAAACATCTTGAGACACGTTAGAACGTTTTGCAATGTGAATTAAACATTTTGCACCATATAGTTCACAAGGAAATTTTTCGTACCTATATAACTAATGTATAGTGCAAATGTTTTAGTTAAGTTCTTTTAATGATAACAGACAAATCTTTTATTGGTTAACTGTTACACTTTTATTATTTACTTATTAGACTCTAATAAACATTTAAGACCCGTAAGAACTTTTTGCAATGTGAATAAAACATTTTGCATCGTATAAAGTAGTACACAAGGTACGTTTTAGGACCTATAAAAGTAATGTGTAGTGCAAATGTTTTAGTTAAGTTCTTTTGAAGATAACAGACAAACCTTTCAATGCTTGACTGTTATACTTTTATTATTTACTTATTAGACTCTAATAAACATTTAAGACACGTTAGAACTTTTTTCAATGTGAATTAAACATTTTGCACCATATAGTTCACAAGGCACTTTTTCGGACCTATACAGTATAACTGATGTATAGTGCAAATGTTTTAGTTAAGTTCTTTTAACGATAACAGACAACCATTTTATTGGTTAACTGTTATACTTTTATTATTTACTTATTAGACTATAATAAACATTTTGAGACCCGTTAGAACTTTTTGCAATGTGAATTAAACATTTTTCACCATACAAAGTAGTACACAAGGCACGTTTTAGGACCTATAAAACTAATGTATAGTGCAAATGTTTAAGTTAAGTTCTTTTGAAGATAACAGACAAACCTTGCATTGGTTGACTGTTATAATTTTATTATTTACTTATTAGACTTTAATACACATTTTGAGACACGTTAGAACTTTTTGCAATATGAATTAAACATTTTGCACCATATACTAAAGTTCACAAGGCAATTTTTCGGACCTACACAGTATAACTGATATATAGTGCAAATGTTTTAGTTAAGTTCTTTTAACGATAACAGAGAAAACTTTCATTGGTTAACTGTTATACTTTTATTATTTACTTATTAGACTCTAATAAACATCTTGAGACACGTTAGAACTTTTTGCAATGTGAATTAAACATTTTGCACCATATAGTTCACAAGGAAGTTTTTCGGACCTATATAACTAATGTATAGTGCAAATGTTTTAGTTAAGTTCTTTTAATGATAACAGACAAATCTTTTATTGGTTAGCTGTTATACTTTTATTATTTACTTATTAGACTCAAATAAACAATTTGAGACCCGTTAAACCTTTTTGCAATGTAAATTATACATTTTGCACCATATAGTTCACAAGGCACTTTTTAGGACCTATATAACTAATGTATAGTGCAAATGTTTTAGTTAAGTTCTTTTAACGATAACAAAGAAACCTTTCATTAGGTAACTGTTATACTTTTATTATTTACTTATTCGACTCTAATCAACATTTTGCGACGCGTAAGAACGTTTTGCATTGTGAATTAAACATTTTGAACCATATAAAGTCGTACAGAAGGTACGTTTTAGGACCTATAAAACTAATGTATAGTGCAAATGTTTTAGTTAAGTTCTTTTGAAGATAACAGACAAACCTTTCAATGCTTGACTGTTATACTTTTATTATTTACTTATTAGACTCTAATAAACATTTTGAAACGCGTAAGAACGTTTTGCAATGTGAATTAAACATTTTGCACCATATAGTCCACAAGGCACTTTTTCGGACCTATACAGTATAACTAATGTATAGTGCAAATGTTTTAGTTAAGTTGTTTTAACGATAACAGACAACCCTTTTATTGGTTAACTGTTATACTTTTATTATTTACTTATTAGACTCTAATAAACATTTTGAGACCCGTTAGAACTTTTTGCAATATGAATTAAACAATTAGCACGATATAAAGTAGCACACAAGGCACGTTTTAGGACCTCTAAAACTATTGTTTAGTGCAAATGTTTTAGTTAAGTTCTTTTGAAGATAACAGACAAACCTTTCATTGGTTGACTGTTATACTTTTATTATTTACTTATTAGACTCTAATAAACATTTTGAGACACGTTAGAACTTTTTGCAATGTGAATTAAACATTTTGCACCATATAGTTCACAAGGCACTTTTTAGGACTTATATAACTAATGTATAGTGCATATGTTTTAGTTAAGTTCTTTTAACGATAACAGAGAAACCTTTCATTGGTTAACTGTTATACTTTTATTATTTACTTATTAGACTCAAATAAACAATTTGAGACCCGTTAGACCTTTTTGCAATGTGAATTAAACATTTTGCACCATATAGTTAACAAGGCACTTTTTAGGACCTATATAACTAATGTATAGTGCAAATGTTTTAGTTAAGTTCTTTTAACGATAACAAAGAAACCTTTCATTAGGTAACTGTTATACTTTTATTATTTACTTATTAAACTCTAATAAACATTTTGAGACGCTTAAGAACGTTTTGCAATGTGAATTAAACATTTTGCACCATATAGTTCACAAGGAAGTTTTTCGTACCTATATAACTAATGTATAGTGCAAATGTTTTAGTTAAGTTCTTTTAATGATAACAGACAAATCTTTTATTGGTTAACTGTTACACTTTTATTATTTACTTATTAGACTCTAATAAACATTTTGAGACCCGTAAGAACTTTTTGCAATGTGAATAAAACATTTTGCATCGTATAAAGTAGTACACAAGGTACGTTTTAGGACCTATAAAAGTAATGTATAGTGCAAATGTTTTAGTTAAGTTCTTTTGAAGATAACAGACAAACCTTTCAATGCTTGACTGTTATACTTTTTTTATTTACTTATTAGACTTTAATACACATTTTGAGACACGTTAGAACTTTTTGCAATATGAATTAAACATTTTGCACCATATACTATAGTTCACAAGGCAATTTTTCGGACCTACACAGTATAACTGATATATAGTGCAAATGTTTTAGTTAAGTTCTTTTAACGATAACAGAGAAAACTTTCATTGGTTAACTGTTATACTTTTATTATTTACTTATTAGACTCTAATAAACATCTTGAGACACGTTAGAACTTTTTGCAATGTGAATTAAACATTTTGCACCATATAGTTCACAAGGAAGTTTTTCGGACCTATATAACTAATGTATAGTGCAAATGTTTTAGTTAAGTTCTTTTAATGATAACAGACAAATCTTTTATTGGTTAGCTGTTATACTTTTATTATTTACTTATTAGACTCAAATAAACAATTTGAGACCCGTTAAACCTTTTTGCAATGTGAATTATACATTTTGCACCATATAGTTCACAAGGCACTTTTTAGGACCTATATAACTAATGTATAGTGCAAATGTTTTAGTTAAGTTCTTTTAACGATAACAAAGAAACCTTTCATTAGGTAACTGTTATACTTTTATTATTTACTTATTCGACTCTAATCAACATTTTGCGACGCGTAAGAACGTTTTGCAATGTGAATTAAACATTTTGAACCATATAAAGTCGTACAGAAGGTACGTTTTAGGAACTATAAAACTAATGTATAGTGCAAATGTTTTAGTTAAGTTCTTTTGAAGATAACAGACAAACCTTTCAATGCTTGACTGTTATACTTTTATTATTTACTTATTAGACTCTAATAAACATTTTGAAACGCGTAAGAACGTTTTGCAATGTGAATTAAACATTTTGCACCATATAGTCCACAAGGCACTTTTTCGGACCTATACAGTATAACTAATGTATAGTGCAAATGTTTTAGTTAAGTTGTTTTAACGATAACAGACAACCCTTTTATTGGTTAACTGTTATACTTTTATTATTTACTTATTAGACTCTAATAAACATTTTGAGACCCGTTAGAACTTTTTGCAATATGAATTAAACAATTAGCACGATATAAAGTAGCACACAAGGCACGTTTTAGGACCTCTAAAACTATTGTTTAGTGCAAATGTTTTAGTTAAGTTCTTTTGAAGATAACAGACAAACCTTTCATTGGTTGACTGTTATACTTTTATTATTTACTTATTAGACTCTAATAAACATTTTGAGACACGTTAGAACTTTTTGCAATGTGAATTAAACATTTTGCACCATATAGTTCACAAGGCACTTTTTAGGACTTATATAACTAATGTATAGTGCATATGTTTTAGTTAAGTTCTTTTAACGATAACAGAGAAACCTTTCATTGGTTAACTGTTATACTTTTATTATTTACTTATTAGACTCAAATAAACAATTTGAGACCCGTTAGACCTTTTTGCAATGTGAATTAAACATTTTGCACCATATAGTTAACAAGGCACTTTTTAGGACCTATATAACTAATGTATAGTGCAAATGTTTTAGTTAAGTTCTTTTAACGATAACAAAGAAACCTTTCATTAGGTAACTGTTATACTTTTATTATTTACTTATTAGACTCTAATAAACATTTTGAGACGCTTAAGAACGTTTTGCAATGTGAATTAAACATTTTGCACCATATAGTTCACAAGGAAGTTTTTCGTACCTATATAACTAATGTATAGTGCAAATGTTTTAGTTAAGTTCTTTTAATGATAACAGACAAATCTTTTATTGGTTAACTGTTACACTTTTATTATTTACTTATTAGACTCTAATAAACATTTTGAGACCCGTAAGAACTTTTTGCAATGTGAATAAAACATTTTGCATCGTATAAAGTAGTACACAAGGTACGTTTTAGGACCTATAAAAGTAATGTATAGTGCAAATATTTTAGTTAAGTTCTTTTGAAGATAACAGACAAACCTTTCAATGCTTGACTGTTATACTTTTTTTATTTACTTATTAGACTCTAATAAACATTTAAGACACGTTAGAACTTTTTTCAATGTGAATTAAACATTTTGCACCATATAGTTCACAAGGCACTTTTTCGGACCTATGCAGTATAACTAATGTATAGTGCAAATGTTTTAGTTAAGTTCTTTTAACGATAACAGACAACAATTTTATTGGTTAACTGTTATACTTTTATTATTTACTTATTAGACTCAAATAAACATTTTGAGACCCGTTAGAACTTTTTGCAATGTGAATTAAACATTTTTCACCATACAAAGTAGTACACAAGGCACGTTTTAGGACCTACAAAACTAATGTATAGTGCAAATGTTTAAGTTAAGTTCTTTTGAAGATAACAGACAAACCTTGCATTGGTTGACTGTTATAATTTTATTATTTACTTATTAGACTTTAATACACATTTTGACACACGTTAGACCTTTTTGCAATATGAATTAAACATTTTGCACCATATACTATAATTCACAAGGCAATTTTTCGGACCTACACAGTATAACTGATATATTGTGCAAATGTTTTAGTTAAGTTCTTTTAACGATAACAGAGAAAACTTTCACTGGTTAACTGTTATACTTTTATTATTTACTTATTAGACTCTAATAAACATCTTGAGACACGTTAGAACTTTTTGCAATGTGAATTAAACATTTTGCACCATATACTTCACAAGGAAGTTTTTCGGACCTATATAACTAATTTATAGTGCAAATGTTTTTGTTAAGTTCTTTTAATGATAACAGACAAATCTTTTATTGTTTAGCTGTTATACTTTTATTATTTACTTATTAGACTCAAATACACATTTTGAGACCCGTTAGACCTTTTTGCAATGTGAATTAAACATTTTGCACCATATAGTTAACAAAACACTTTTTAGGACCTATATAACTAATGTATAGTGCAAATGTTTTAGTTAAGTTCTTTTAACGATAACAAAGAAATCTTTCATTAGGTAACTGTTATACTTTTATTATTTACTTATTCGACTCTAATAAACATTTTGAGACGTGTAAGAACGTTTTGCAATGTGAATTAAACATTTTGTACCATATAAAGTAGTACAGAAGGTACGTTTTAGGACCTATAAAACTAATGTATAGTGCAAATGTTTTAGTTAAGTTCTTTTAAAGATAACAGACAAACCTTTCAATGCTTGACTGTTATACTTTTATTATTTACTTATTAGAGTCTAATAAACATTTTGAGACCCGTTAGAACGTTTTGCAATATGAATTAAACAATTAGCACCATATAAAGTAGCACACAAGGCACGTTTTTGGACCTCTAAAACTATTGTTTAGTGCAAATGTTTTAGTTAATTTCTTTTGAAGATAACAGACAAACCTTGCATTGGTTGACTGTTATACTTTTATTATTTACTTATTAGACTCTAATAAACATTTTGAGACCCGTTAGAACGTTTTGGAATATGAATTAAACATTTTGCACGATATAAAGTAGTACACAAGGCACGTTTTAGGACCACTAAAACTATTGTTTAGTGCAAATGTTTTAGTTAAGTTCTTTAGAAGATAACAGACAAACCTTTCATTGGTTGACTGTTATACTTTTATTATTTACTTATTAGACTCTAATAAACATTTTGAGACACGTTAGAACTTTTTGCAATGTGAATTAAACATTTTGCACCATATAGTTCACAAGGCACTTTTTAGGACCTATATAACTAATGTATAGTGCAAATGTTTTAGTTAAGTTATTTTAACGATAACAGAGAAACCTTTCATTGGTTAACTGTTATACTTTTATTATTTACTTATTAGACTCTAATAAACATTTTGAGACCCGTTAGAACGTTTTGCAATGTGAATTAAACATTTTGCACCATATACAGTACTGCACAAGGCACGTTTTAGGACCTACAAAACTAATGTTTAGTGCAAATGTTTTAGTTAAGTTCTTTAGAAGATAACAGAGAAACATTTTATTGGTTAACTGTTATACTTTTATTATTTACTTATTAGACTCTAATAAACATTTTGTGACCCGTTAGAGCTTTTTGTAATGTGAATTAAACCTTTTTGCACCATATAGTTCACAAGGAAGTTTTTTGGACCTATATAACTAATGTATAGTGCAAATGTTTTAGTTAATTTCTTTTAAAGATAACAGACAAACCTTTCATTGGTTAACTGTTATACTTTTATTATTTACTTATTAGACTCTAATAAACATCTTGAGACACGTTAGAACTTTTTGCAATGTGAATTAAACATTTTGCACCATATAGTTCACAAGGAAGTTTTTCGGACCTATATAACTAATGTATAGTGCAAATGGTTTAGTTAAGTTCTTTTAATGATAACAGACAAATCTTTTCTTGGTTAACTGTTACACTTTTATTATTTACTTATTAGACTCAAATAAACATTTTGAGACCCGTTAGACCTTTTTGTAATGTGAATTAAACATTTTGCACCATATAGTTCACAAGGCACTTTTTAGGACTTATGTAACTAATGTATAGTGCAAATGTTTTAGTTAATTTCTTTTAACGATAACAAAGAAACCTTTCATTAGGTAACTGTTATACTTTTATTATTTACTTATTAGACTCTAATAAACATTTTGAGACCCGTTAGCACGTTTTGCAATGTGAATTAAACATTTTGCACCATATAGAGTAGTGCACAAGGCACGTTTTAGGACCTATAAAACTAATGTTTAGTGCAAATGTTTTAGTTAAGTTCTTTTAATGATAACAATGAAACCTTTCATTGGTTAACTGTTACACTTTTATTATTTACTTATTAGACTCTAATAAACATTTTGAGACCCTTTAGAACTTTTTTCAATGTGAATTAAACATTTTGCACCATATAGTTCCCAATGCACTTTTTAGGACCTATATAACTAATGTATAGTGCAAATGTTTTAGTTAAGTTCTTTTAATGATAACAGACAAATCTTTTGTTGGTTAACTGTTACACTTTTATTATTTACTTATTAGACTCTAATAAACATTTTGAGACCCGTAAGAACTTTTTGCAATGTGAATAAAACATCTTGCATCGTATAAAGTAGTACACAAGGTACGTTTTAGGACCTATAAAAGTAATGTATAGTGCAAATGTTTTAGTTAAGTTCTTTTGAAGATAACAGACAAACCTTTCAATGCTTGACTGTTATACTTTTATTATTTACTTATTAGACTCTAATAAACATTTAAGACACGTTAGAACTTTTTTCAATGTGAATTAAACATTTTGCACCATATAATTCAATAGGCACTTTTTCGGACCTATACAGTATAAATAATGTATAGTGCAAATGTTTTAGTTAAGTTCTTTTAACGATAACAGACAACCATTTTATTGGTTAACTGTTATACTTTTATTATTTACTTATTAGACTCTAATAAACATTTTGAGACCCGTTAGAACTTTTTGCAATGTGAATTAAACATTTTTCACCATACAAAGTAGTACACAAGGCACGTTTTAGGACCTATAAAACTAATGTATAGTGCAAATGTTTAAGTTAAGTTCTGTTGAAGATAACAGACAAACCTTTCATTGGTTGACTGTTATAATTTTATTATTTACTTATTAGACTTTAATACACATTTTGAGACACGTTAGAACTTTTTGCAATATGAATTAAACATTTTGCACCATATACTATAGTTCACAAGGAAATTTTTCGGACCTACACAGTATAACTGATATATAGTGCAAATGTTTTAGTTAAGTTCTTTTAACGATAACAGAGAAAACTTTCATTGGTTAACTGTTATACTTTTATTATTTATTTATTAGACTCTAATAAACATCTTGAGACACGTTAGAACTTTTTGCAATGTGATTTAAACATTTTGCACCATATAGAGTAGTTCACAAATAAGTTTTTCGGACCTATATAACTAATGTATAGTGCAAATGTTTTAGTTAAGTTCTTTTAATGATAACAGACAAATCTTTTACTGGTTAGCTGTTATACTTTTATTATTTACTTATTAGACTCAAATAAACAATTTGAGACCCGTTAAACCTTTTTGCAATGTGAATTAAACATTTTGCACCATATAGTTCACAAGGCACTTTTTGGACCTATATAACTAATGTATAGTGCAAATGTTTTGGTTAAGTTCTTTTAACGATAACAAAGAAACCTTTCATTAGGTAACTGTTATACTTTTATTATTTACTTATTCGACTCTAATAAACATTTTGCGACGCCTAAGAACGTTTTGCAATGTGAATTAAACATTTTGTACCATATAAAGTCGTACAGAAGGTACGTTTTAGGACCTATAAAACTAATGTATAGTGAAAATGTTTTAGTTAAGTTCTTTTGAAGATAACAGACAAACCTTTCAATGCTTGACTGTTATACTTTTATTATTTACTTATTAGACTCTAATAAACATTTTGAAACGCGTAAGAACGTTTTGCAATGTGAATTAAACATTTTGCACCATATAGTCCACAAGGCACTTTTTCGGACCTATACAGTATAACTAATGTATAGTGCAAATGTTTTAGTTAAGTTGTTTTAACGATAACAGACAACCCTTTTAATGGTTAACTGTTATACTTTTATTATTTACTTATTAGACTCTAATAAACATTTTGAGACCCGTTAGAACTTTTTGCAATATGAATTAAACAATTAGCACGATATAAAGTAGCACACAAGGCACGTTTTAGGACCTCTAAAACTATTGTTTAGTGCAAATGTTTTAGTTAAGTTCTTTGGAAGATAACAGACAAACCTTTCATTGGTTGACTGTTATACTTTTATTATTTACTTATTAGACTCTAATAAACATTTTGAGACACGTTAGAACTTTTTGCAATGTGAATTAAACATTTTGCACCATATAGTTCACAAGGCACTTTTTAGGACCTATATAACTAATGTATAGTGCATATGTTTTAGTTAAGTTCTTTTAACGATAAGAGAGAAACCTTTCATTGGTTAACTGTTATACTTTTATTATTTACTTATTAGACTCTAATAAACATCTTCAGACACGTTAGAACGTTTTGCAATGTGAATTAAACATTTTGCACCATATAGTTCACAAGGCACTTTTTCGTACCTATATAACTAATGTATAGTGCAAATGTTTTAGTTAAGTTCTTTTAATGATAACAGACAAATCTTTTATTGGTTAACTGTTATACTTTTATTATTTACTTATTAGACTCTAATAAACATTTTGAGACCCGTAAGAACTTTTTGCAATGTGAATAAAACATTTTGCATCGTATAAAGTAGTACACAAGGTACGTTTTAGGACCTATAAAAGTAATGTGTAGTGCAAATGTTTTAGTTAAGTTCTTTTGAAGATAACAGACAAACCTTTCAATGCTTGACTGTTATACTTTTATTATTTACTTATTAGACTCTAATAAACATTTAAGACACGTTAGAACTTTTTTCAATGTGAATTAAACATTTTGCACCATATAGTTCACAAGGCACTTTTTCGGACCTATACAGTATAACTAATGTATAGTGCAAATGTTTTAGTTAAGTTCTTTTAACGATAACAGACAACCATTTTATTGGTTAACTGTTATACTTTTATTATTTACTTATTAGACTATAATAAACATTTTGAGACCCGTTAGAACTTTTTGCAATGTGAATTAAACATTTTTCACCATACAAAGTAGTACACAAGGCACGTTTTAGGACCTATAAAACTAATGTATAGTGCAAATGTTTAAGTTAAGTTCTTTTGAAGATAACAGACAAACCTTGCATTGGTTGACTGTTATAATTTTATTATTTACTTATTAGACTTTAATACACATTTTGAGACACGTTAGAACTTTTTGCAATATGAATTAAACATTTTGCACCATATACTATAGTTCACAAGGCAATTTTTCGGACCTACACAGTATAACTGATATATAGTGCAAATGTTTTAGTTAAGTTCTTTTAACGATAACAGAGAAAACTTTCATTGGTTAACTGTTATACTTTTATTATTTACTTATTAGACTCTAATAAACATCTTGAGACACGTTAGAACTTTTTGCAATGTGAATTAAACATTTTGCACCATATAGTTCACAAGGAAGTTTTTCGGACCTATATAACTAATGTATAGTGCAAATGTTTTAGTTAAGTTCTTTTAATGATAACAGACAAATCTTTTATTGGTTAGCTGTTATACTTTTATTATTTACTTATTAGACTCAAATAAACAATTTGAGACCCGTTAAACCTTTTTGCAATGTGAATTAAACATTTTGCACCATATAGTTCACAAGGCACTTTTTAGGACCTATATAACTAATGTATAGTGCAAATGTTTTAGTTAAGTTCTTTTAACGATAACAAAGAAACCTTTCATTAGGTAACTGTTATACTTTTATTATTTACTTATTCGACTCTAATAAACATTTTGGGACGCGTAAGAACGTTTTGCAATGTGAATTAAACATTTTGTACCATATAAAGTCGTACAGAAGGTACGTTTTAGGACCTATAAAACTAATGTATAGTGCAAATGTTTTAGTTAAGTTCTTTTGAAGATAACAGACAAACCTTTCAATGCTTGACTGTTATACTTTTATTATTTACTTATTAGATTCTAATAAACATTTTGAAACGCGTAAGAACGTTTTGCAATGTGAATTAAACATTTTGCACCATATAGTCCACAAGGCACTTTTTCGGACCTATACAGTATAACTAATGTATAGTGCAAATGTTTTAGTTAAGTTGTTTTAACGATAACAGACAACCCTTTTATTGGTTAACTGTTATACTTTTATTATTTACTTATTAGACTCTAATAAACATTTTGAGACCCGTTAGAACTTTTTGCAATATGAATTAAACAATTAGCACGATATAAAGTAGCACACAAGGCACGTTTTAGGACCTCTAAAACTATTGTTTAGTGCAATTGTTTTAGTTAAGTTCTTTTGAAGATAACAGACAAACCTTTCATTGGTTGACTGTTATACTTTTATTATTTACTTATTAGACTCTAATAAACATTTTGAGACCCGTAAGAACTTTTTGCAATGTGAATAAAACATTTTGCATCGTATAAAGTAGTACACAAGGTACGTTTTAGGACCTATAAAAGTAATGTGTAGTGCAAATGTTTTAGTTAATTTCTTTTAACGATAAAAGACAAACCTTTTATTGGTTAACTGTTATACTTTTATTATATGCGTATTAGACTCTAATAAACATTTTAAGACAGGTTAGAACTTTTTGCAATGTGAATTACACATTTTGCACCATATAGTTCACAAGGCACGTTTTAATACCTATATAACTAATGTTTAGTGCAAATGTTTTAGTTAAGTTCATTTAACGATAACAGACAAACCTTTCATTGGTTGACTGTTATAATTTTATTATTTACGTATTAGACTCTAAAAAACGTTTTAAGACTCGTTAGAACGTTTTGCAATGTGAATTAAACATTTTGCACCATATACTTCACAAGGAAGTTTTTCGGACCTATATAACTAATGTATAGTGCAAATGTTTTAGTTAAGTTATTTTAATGATAACAGACAAATCTTTTATTGGTTAGCTATTATACTTTTATTATTTACTTATTAGACTCAAATAAACATTTTGAGACCCGTTAGAACGTTTTGCAATGTGAATTAAACATTTTGCACCATATACAGTACTGCACAAGGCACGTTTTAGGACCTATATAACTAATGTAAACTGCATATGTTTTAGTTAAGTTCTTTTAACGATAACAGAGAAACCTTTCAATGCTTGACTGTTATACTTTTATTATTTACTTATTAGACTCTAATAAACATTTTGAAACGCGTAAGAACGTTTTGCAATGTGAATTAAACATTTTGCACCATATAGTCCACAAGGCACTTTTTCGGACCTATACAGTATAACTAATGTATAGTGCAAATGTTTTAGTTAAGTTGTTTTAACGATAACAGACAACCCTTTTATTGGTTAACTGTTATACTTTTATTATTTACTTATTAGACTCTAATAAACATTTTGAGACCCGTTAGAACTTTTTGCAATATGAATTAAACAATTAGCACGATATAAAGTAGCACACAAGGCACGTTTTAGGACCTCTAAAACTATTGTTTAGTGCAAATGTTTTAGTTAAGTTCTTTTGAAGATAACAGACAAACCTTTCATTGGTTGACTGTTATACTTTTATTATTTACTTATTAGACTCTAATAAACATTTTGAGACACGTTAGAACTTTTTGCAATGTGAATTAAACATTTTGCACCATATAGTTCACAAGGCACTTTTTAGGACCTATATAACTAATGTATAGTGCATATGTTTTAGTTAAGTTCTTTTAACGATAAGAGAGAAACCTTTCATTGGTTAACTGTTATACTTTTATTATTTACTTATTAGACTCTAATAAACATCTTCAGACACGTTAGAACGTTTTGCAATGTGAATTAAACATTTTGCACCATATAGTTCACAAGGAAGTTTTTCGTACCTATATAACTAATGTATAGTGCAAATGTTTTAGTTAAGTTCTTTTAATGATAACAGACAAATCTTTTATTGGTTAACTGTTATACTTTTATTATTTACTTATTAGACTCTAATAAACATTTTGAGACCCGTAAGAACTTTTTGCAATGTGAATAAAACATTTTGCATCGTATAAAGTAGTACACAAGGTACGTTTTAGGACCTATAAAAGTAATGTGTAGTGCAAATGTTTTAGTTAAGTTCTTTTGAAGATAACAGACAAACCTTTCAATGCTTGACTGTTATACTTTTATTATTTACTTATTAGACTCTAATAAACATTTAAGACACGTTAGAACTTTTTTCAATGTGAATTAAACATTTTGCACCATATAGTTCACAAGGCACTTTTTCGGACCTATACAGTATAACTAATGTATAGTGCAAATGTTTTAGTTAAGTTCTTTTAACGATAACAGACAACCATTTTATTGGTTAACTGTTATACTTTTATTATTTACTTATTAGACTATAATAAACATTTTGAGACCCGTTAGAACTTTTTGCAATGTGAATTAAACATTTTTCACCATACAAAGTAGTACACAAGGCACGTTTTAGGACCTATAAAACTAATGTATAGTGCAAATGTTTAAGTTAAGTTCTTTTGAAGATAACAGACAAACCTTGCATTGGTTGACTGTTATAATTTTATTATTTACTTATTAGACTTTAATACACATTTTGAGACACGTTAGAACTTTTTGCAATATGAATTAAACATTTTGCACCATATACTATAGTTCACAAGGCAATTTTTCGGACCTACACAGTATAACTGATATATAGTGCAAATGTTTTAGTTAAGTTCTTTTAACGATAACAGAGAAAACTTTCATTGGTTAACTGTTATACTTTTATTATTTACTTATTAGACTCTAATAAACATCTTGAGACACGTTAGAACTTTTTGCAATGTGAATTAAACATTTTGCACCATATAGTTCACAAGGAAGTTTTTCGGACCTATATAACTAATGTATAGTGCAAATGTTTTAGTTAAGTTCTTTTAATGATAACAGACAAATCTTTTATTGGTTAGCTGTTATACTTTTATTATTTACTTATTAGACTCAAATAAACAATTTGAGACCCGTTAAACCTTTTTGCAATGTGAATTAAACATTTTGCACCATATAGTTCACAAGGCACTTTTTAGGACCTATATAACTAATGTATAGTGCAAATGTTTTAGTTAAGTTCTTTTAACGATAACAAAGAAACCTTTCATTAGGTAACTGTTATACTTTTATTATTTACTTATTCGACTCTAAGAAACATTTTGGGACGCGTAAGAACGTTTTGCAATGTGAATTAAACATTTTGTACCATATAAAGTCGTACAGAAGGTACGTTTTAGGACCTATAAAACTAATGTATAGTGCAAATGTTTTAGTTAAGTTCTTTTGAAGATAACAGACAAACCTTTCAATGCTTGACTGTTATACTTTTATTATTTACTTATTAGATTCTAATAAACATTTTGAAACGCGTAAGAACGTTTTGCAATGTGAATTAAACATTTTGCACCATATAGTCCACAAGGCACTTTTTCGGACCTATACAGTATAACTAATGTATAGTGCAAATGTTTTAGTTAAGTTGTTTTAACGATAACAGACAACCCTTTTATTGGTTAACTGTTATACTTTTATTATTTACTTATTAGACTCTAATAAACATTTTGAGACCCGTTAGAACTTTTTGCAATATGAATTAAACAATTAGCACGATATAAAGTAGCACACAAGGCACGTTTTAGGACCTCTAAAACTATTGTTTAGTGCAATTATTTTAGTTAAGTTCTTTTGAAGATAACAGACAAACCTTTCATTGGTTGACTGTTATACTTTTATTATTTACTTATTAGACTCTAATAAACATTTTGAGACCCGTAAGAACTTTTTGCAATGTGAATAAAACATTTTGCATCGTATAAAGTAGTACACAAGGTACGTTTTAGGACCTATAAAAGTAATGTGTAGTGCAAATGTTTTAGTTAATTTCTTTTAACGATAAAAGACAAACCTTTTATTGGTTAACTGTTATACTTTTATTATATGCGTATTAGACTCTAATAAACATTTTAAGACAGGTTAGAACTTTTTGCAATGTGAATTACACATTTTGCACCATATAGTTCACAAGGCACGTTTTAATACCTATATAACTAATGTTTAGTGCAAATGTTTTAGTTAAGTTCATTTAACGATAACAGACAAACCTTTCATTGGTTGACTGTTATAATTTTATTATTTACGTATTAGACTCTAAAAAACGTTTTAAGACTCGTTAGAACGTTTTGCAATGTGAATTAAACATTTTGCACCATATACTTCACAAGGAAGTTTTTCGGACCTATATAACTAATGTATAGTGCAAATGTTTTAGTTAAGTTATTTTAATGATAACAGACAAATCTTTTATTGGTTAGCTATTATACTTTTATTATTTACTTATTAGACTCAAATAAACATTTTGAGACCCGTTAGAACGTTTTGCAATGTGAATTAAACATTTTGCACCATATACAGTACTGCACAAGGCACGTTTTAGGACCTATATAACTAATGTAAACTGCATATGTTTTAGTTAAGTTCTTTTAACGATAACAGAGAAACCTTTCATTGGTTAACTGTTATACTTTTATTATTTACTTATTAGACTCTAATAAACATTTTGAGACCCGTTAGAACGTTTTGCAATGTGAATTAAACATTTTGCACCATATACAGTACTGCACAAGGCACGTTTTAGGACCTATAAAACTAATGTTTAGTGCAAAAGTTTTAGTTAAGTTCTTTAGAAGATAACAGAGAAACCTTTTATTGGTTAACTGTTAAACTTTTATTATTTACTTATTAAACTCTAATAAACATTTTGAGACCTGTAAGAAGTTTTTGCAATGTGAATTAAACATTTTGCACCGTATAAAGTAGTACACAATGTACGTTTTAGTACCTATAAAAGTAATGTATAGTGCAAATGTTTTAGTTAAGTTCTTTTGAAGATAACAGACAAACCTTTCAATGCTTGACTGTTATACTTTTATTATTTACTTATTAGACTATAATAAACATTTTGAGACTCGTTAGAACTTTTTGCAATGTGAATTAAACATTTTTCACCATACAAAGTAGTACACAAGGCACGTTTTAGGACCTATAAAACTAATGTATAGTGCACATGTTTCAGTTAAGTTCTTTTAACGATAACAGAGAAAACTTTCATTGGTTAACTGTTATACTTTTATTATTTACTTATTAGACTCTAATAAACATTTTGAGACACGTTAGAACTTTTTGCAATGTGAATTAAACATTTTGCACCATATAGTTCACAAGGAAGTTTTTCGGACCTATATAACTAATGTATAGTGCAAATGTTTTAGTTAAGTTCTTTTAACGATAACAAAGAAACCTTTCATTAGGTAACTGTTATACTTTTATTATTTACTTATTCGACTCTAATAAACATTTTGCGACGCGTAAGAACGTTTTGCAATGTGAATTAAACATTTTGTACCATATAAAGTAGTACAGAAGGTACGTTTTAGGACCTATAAAACTAATGTATAGTGCAAATGTTTTAGTTAAGTTCTTTTGAAGATAACAGACAAACCTTTCAATGCTTGACTGTTATACTTTTATTATTTACTTATTAGACTCTAATAAACATTTTGAGACCCGTTAGAACGTTTTGCAATATGAATTAAACATTTTGCACGATATAAAGTAGTACACAAGGCACGTTTTAGGACCACTAAAACTATTGTTTAGTGCAAATGTTTTAGTTAAGTTCTTTTGAAGATAACAGACAAACCTTTCAATGCTTGACTGTTATACTTTTATTATTTACTTATTAGACTATAATAAACATTTTGAGACACGTTAGAACTTTTTGCAATGTGAATTAAACATTTTGCACCATATAGTTCACAAGGCACTTTTTAGGACCTATATAACTAATGTATAGTGCAAATGTTTTAGTTAAGTTATTTTAACGATAACAAGGAAACCTTTCATTGTTTAACTGTTATACTTTTATTATTTACTTATTAGACTCTAATAAACATTTTGAGACCCGTTAGAACGTTTTGCAATGTGAATTAAACATTTTGCACCATATACAGTACTGCACAAGGCACGTTTTAGGACCTATATAACTAATGTAAACTGCATATGTTTTAGTTAAGTTCTTTTAACGATAACAAAGAAACCTTTCAATGCTTGACTGTTATACTTTTATTATTTACTTATTAGACTCTAATAAACATTTTGAAACGCGTAAGAACGTTTTGCAATGTGAATTAAACAATTTGCACCATATAGTCCACAAGGCACTTTTTCGGACCTATACAGTATAACTAATGTATAGTGCAAATGTTTTAGTTAAGTTGTTTTAACGATAACAGACAACCCTTTTATTGGTTAACTGTTATACTTTTATTATTTACTTATTAGACTCTAATAAACATTTTGAGACCCGTTAGAACTTTTTGCAATATGAATTAAACAATTAGCACGATATAAAGTAGCACACAAGGCACGTTTTAGGACCTCTAAAACTATTGTTTAGTGCAAATGTTTTAGTTAAGTTCTTTTGAAGATAACAGACAAACCTTTCATTGGTTGACTGTTATACTTTTATTATTTACTTATTAGACTCTAATAAACATTTTGAGACACGTTAGAACTTTTTGCAATGTGAATTAAACATTTTGCACCATATAGTTCACAAGGCACTTTTTAGGACCTATATAACTAATGTATAGTGCATATGTTTTAGTTAAGTTCTTTTAACGATAAGAGAGAAACCTTTCATTGGTTAACTGTTATACTTTTATTATTTACTTATTAGACTCTAATAAACATCTTCAGACACGTTAGAACGTTTTGCAATGTGAATTAAACATTTTGCACCATATAGTTCACAAGGAAGTTTTTCGTACCTATATAACTAATGTATAGTGCAAATGTTTTAGTTAAGTTCTTTTAATGATAACAGACAAATCTTTTATTGGTTAACTGTTATACTTTTATTATTTACTTATTAGACTCTAATAAACATTTTGAGACCCGTAAGAACTTTTTGCAATGTGAATAAAACATTTTGCATCGTATAAAGTAGTACACAAGGTACGTTTTAGGACCTATAAAAGTAATGTGTAGTGCAAATGTTTTAGTTAAGTTCTTTTGAAGATAACAGACAAACCTTTCAATGCTTGACTGTTATACTTTTATTATTTACTTATTAGACTCTAATAAACATTTAAGACACGTTAGAACTTTTTTCAATGTGAATTAAACATTTTGCACCATATAGTTCACAAGGCACTTTTTCGGACCTATACAGTATAACTAATGTATAGTGCAAATGTTTTAGTTAAGTTCTTTTAACGATAACAGACAACCATTTTATTGGTTAACTGTTATACTTTTATTATTTACTTATTAGACTATAATAAACATTTTGAGACCCGTTAGAACTTTTTGCAATGTGAATTAAACATTTTTCACCATACAAAGTAGTACACAAGGCACGTTTTAGGACCTATAAAACTAATGTATAGTGCAAATGTTTAAGTTAAGTTCTTTTGAAGATAACAGACAAACCTTGCATTGGTTGACTGTTATAATTTTATTATTTACTTATTAGACTTTAATACACATTTTGAGACACGTTAGAACTTTTTGCAATATGAATTAAACATTTTGCACCATATACTATAGTTCACAAGGCAATTTTTCGGACCTACACAGTATAACTGATATATAGTGCAAATGTTTTAGTTAAGTTCTTTTAACGATAACAGAGAAAACTTTCATTGGTTAACTGTTATACTTTTATTATTTACTTATTAGACTCTAATAAACATCTTGAGACACGTTAGAACTTTTTGCAATGTGAATTAAACATTTTGCACCATATAGTTCACAAGGAAGTTTTTCGGACCTATATAACTAATGTATAGTGCAAATGTTTTAGTTAAGTTCTTTTAATGATAACAGACAAATCTTTTATTGGTTAGCTGTTATACTTTTATTATTTACTTATTAGACTCAAATAAACAATTTGAGACCCGTTAAACCTTTTTGCAATGTGAATTAAACATTTTGCACCATATAGTTCACAAGGCACTTTTTAGGACCTATATAACTAATGTATAGTGCAAATGTTTTAGTTAAGTTCTTTTAACGATAACAAAGACACCTTTCATTAGGTAACTGTTATACTTTTATTATTTACTTATTCGACTCTAATAAACATTTTGGGACGCGTAAGAACGTTTTGCAATGTGAATTAAACATTTTGTACCATATAAAGTCGTACAGAAGGTACGTTTTAGGACCTATAAAACTAATGTATAGTGCAAATGTTTTAGTTAAGTTCTTTTGAAGATAACAGACAAACCTTTCAATGCTTGACTGTTATACTTTTATTATTTACTTATTAGATTCTAATAAACATTTTGAAACGCGTAAGAACGTTTTGCAATGTGAATTAAACATTTTGCACCATATAGTCCACAAGGCACTTTTTCGGACCTATACAGTATAACTAATGTATAGTGCAAATGTTTTAGTTAAGTTGTTTTAACGATAACAGACAACCCTTTTATTGGTTAACTGTTATACTTTTATTATTTACTTATTAGACTCTAATAAACATTTTGAGACCCGTTAGAACTTTTTGCAATATGAATTAAACAATTAGCACGATATAAAGTAGCACACAAGGCACGTTTTAGGACCTCTAAAACTATTGTTTAGTGCAATTGTTTTAGTTAAGTTCTTTTGAAGATAACAGACAAACCTTTCATTGGTTGACTGTTATACTTTTATTATTTACTTATTAGACTCTAATAAACATTTTGAGACCCGTAAGAACTTTTTGCAAGGTGAATAAAACATTTTGCATCGTATAAAGTAGTACACAAGGTACGTTTTAGGACCTATAAAAGTAATGTGTAGTGCAAATGTTTTAGTTAATTTCTTTTAACGATAAAAGACAAACCTTTTATTGGTTAACTGTTATACTTTTATTATATGCGTATTAGACTCTAATAAACATTTTAAGACAGGTTAGAACTTTTTGCAATGTGAATTACACATTTTGCACCATATAGTTCACAAGGCACGTTTTAATACCTATATAACTAATGTTTAGTGCAAATGTTTTAGTTAAGTTCATTTAACGATAACAGACAAACCTTTCATTGGTTGACTGTTATAATTTTATTATTTACGTATTAGACTCTAAAAAACGTTTTAAGACTCGTTAGAACGTTTTGCAATGTGAATTAAACATTTTGCACCATATACTTCACAAGGAAGTTTTTCGGACCTATATAACTAATGTATAGTGCAAATGTTTTAGTTAAGTTATTTTAATGATAACAGACAAATCTTTTATTGGTTAGCTATTATACTTTTATTATTTACTTATTAGACTCAAATAAAACATTTTGAGACCCGTTAGAACGTTTTGCAATGTGAATTAAACATTTTGCACCATATACAGTACTGCACAAGGCACGTTTTAGGACCTATATAACTAATGTAAACTGCATATGTTTTAGTTAAGTTCTTTTAACGATAACAGAGAAACCTTTCATTGGTTAACTGTTATACTTTTATTATTTACTTATTAGACTCTAATAAACATTTTGAGACCCGTTAGAACGTTTTGCAATGTGAATTAAACATTTTGCACCATATACAGTACTGCACAAGGCACGTTTTAGGACCTATAAAACTAATGTTTAGTGCAAAAGTTTTAGTTAAGTTCTTTAGAAGATAACAGAGAAACCTTTTATTGGTTAACTGTTAAACTTTTATTATTTACTTATTAAACTCTAATAAACATTTTGAGACCTGTAAGAAGTTTTTGCAATGTGAATTAAACATTTTGCACCGTATAAAGTAGTACACAATGTACGTTTTAGTACCTATAAAAGTAATGTATAGTGCAAATGTTTTAGTTAAGTTCTTTTGAAGATAACAGACAAACCTTTCAATGCTTGACTGTTATACTTTTATTATTTACTTATTAGACTATAATAAACATTTTGAGACTCGTTAGAACTTTTTGCAATGTGAATTAAACATTTTTCACCATACAAAGTAGTACACAAGGCACGTTTTAGGACCTATAAAACTAATGTATAGTGCACATGTTTCAGTTAAGTTCTTTTAACGATAACAGAGAAAACTTTCATTGGTTAACTGTTATACTTTTATTATTTACTTATTAGACTCTAATAAACATTTTGAGACACGTTAGAACTTTTTGCAATGTGAATTAAACATTTTGCACCATATAGTTCACAAGGAAGTTTTTCGGACCTATATAACTAATGTATAGTGCAAATGTTTTAGTTAAGTTCTTTTAACGATAACAAAGAAACCTTTCATTAGGTAACTGTTATACTTTTATTATTTACTTATTCGACTCTAATAAACATTTTGCGACGCGTAAGAACGTTTTGCAATGTGAATTAAACATTTTGTACCATATAAAGTAGTACAGAAGGTACGTTTTAGGACCTATAAAACTAATGTATAGTGCAAATGTTTTAGTTAAGTTCTTTTGAAGATAACAGACAAACCTTTCAATGCTTGACTGTTATACTTTTATTATTTACTTATTAGACTCTAATAAACATTTTGAGACCCGTTAGAACGTTTTGCAATATGAATTAAACATTTTGCACGATATAAAGTAGTACACAAGGCACGTTTTAGGACCACTAAAACTATTGTTTAGTGCAAATGTTTTAGTTAAGTTCTTTAGAAGATAACAGACAAATCTTTCATTGGTTGACTGTTATACTTTTATTATTTACTTATTAGACTCTAATAAACATTTTGAGACACGTTAGAACTTTTTGCAATGTGAATTAAACATTTTGCACCATATAGTTCACAAGGCACTTTTTAGGACCTATATAACTAATGTATAGTGCAAATGTTTTAGTTAAGTTATTTTAACGATAACAAGGAAACCTTTCATTGTTTAACTGTTATACTTTTATTATTTACTTATTAGACTCTAATAAACATTTTGAGACCCGTTAGAACGTTTTGCAATGTGAATTAAACATTTTGCACCATATACAGTACTGCCCAAGGCACGTTTTAGGACCTATAAAACTAATGTTTAGTGCAAATGTTTTAGTTAAGTTCTTTAGAAGATAACAGAGAAACCTTTTATTGGTTAACTGTTATACTTTTGTTATTTACTTATTAGACTCTAATAAACATTTTGTGACCCGTTAGAGCTTTTTGTAATGTGAATTAAACATTTTGCACCATATAGTTCACAAGGAAGTTTTTTGGACCTATATAACTAATGTATAGTGCAAATGTTTTAGTTAATTTCTTTTAACGATAACAGACAAAACTTTCATTGGTTAACTGTTATACTTTTATTATTTACTTATTAGACTCTAATAAACATCTTGAGACACGTTAGAACTTTTTGCAATGTGAATTAAACATTTTGCACCATATTGTTCACAAGGAAGTTTTTCGGACCTATATAACTAATGTATAGTGCAAATGTTTTAGTTAAGTTCTTTTAATGATAACAGAGAAACCTTTCATTGGTTGACTGTTATACTTTTATTATTTACTTATTAGACTCTAATAAACATTTTGATACCCGTTAGAACTTTTTGCAATGTGAATTAAACATTTTGCACCATATAGAGTAGTGCATAAGGCACGTTTTAGGACCTATAAAACTAATGTTTATTGCAAATGTTTTAGTTAAGTTCTTTAGAAGATAACAGACAAATCTTTTATTGGTTGACTGTTATAATTTTATTATTTACTTATTAGACTCTAATAAACATTTTGAGACCCGTTAGACCTTTTTGCAATGTGAATTAAACATTTTGCACCATATAGTTCACAAGGCACTTTTTAGGACCTATATAACTAATGTATAGTGCAAATGTTTTAGTTAAGTTCTTTTAACGATAACAAAGAAACCTTTCATTAGGTAACTGTTATACTTTTATTATTTACTTATTAGACTCTAATAAACATTTTGAGACCCGTTAGCACGTTTTGCAATGTGAATTAAACATTTTGCACCATATACAGTAGTGCACAAAGCACGTTTTAGGACCTATAAAACTAATGTTTAGTGTAAATGTTTTAGTTAAGTTCTTTAGAAGATAACAGAAAAACCTTTTATTTATTAACTGTTTTACTTTTATTATTTACTTATTAGACTCTAATAAACAATTTGTGACCCGTTAGAGTTTTTTGTAATGTGAATTAAACCTTTTTGCACCATATAGTTCACAAGGAAGTTTTTTGGACCTATATAACTAATGTATAGTGCAAATGTTTTAGTTAAGTTCTTTTAACGATAACAGACAAACCTTTTATTGGTTAACTGTTATACTTTTATTATTTACTTATTAGACTCTAATAAACATCTTGAGACACGTTAGAACTATTTGCAATGTGAATTAACCTTTTTGCACCATATAGTTCACAAGGAATTTTTTCGGACCTACACAGTATAACTGATATATAGTGCAAATGTTTTAGTTAAGTTCTTTTAACGATAACAGAGAAAACTTTCATTGGTTAACTGTTATACTTTTATTATTTACTTATTAGACTCTAATAAACATTTTGCGACGCGTAAGAACGTTTTGCAATGTGAATTAAACATTTTGTACCATATAAAGTAGTACAGAAGGTACGTTTTAGGACCTATAAAACTAATGTATAGTGCAAATGTTTTAGTTAAGTTCTTTTGAAGATAACAGACAAACCTTTCAATGCTTGACTGTTATACTTTTATTATTTACTTATTAGACTCTAATAAACATTTTGAGACCCGTTAGAACGTTTTGCAATATGAATTAAACATTTTGCACGATATAAAGTAGTACACAAGGCACGTTTTAGGACCACTAAAACTATTGTTTAGTGCAAATGTTTTAGTTAAGTTCTTTTAACGATAACAGACAAACCTTTTATTGGTTGACTGTTATACTTTTATTATTTACTTATTAGACTCTAATAAACATTTTGAGACACGTTAGAACTTTTTGCAATGTGAATTAAACATTTTGCACCATATAGTTCACAAGGCACTTTTTAGGACCTATATAACTAATGTATAGTGCAAATGTTTTAGTTAAGTTATTTTAACGATAACAGGGAAACCTTTCATTGTTTAACTGTTATACTTTTACTATTTACTTATTAGACTCTAATAAACATTTTGAGACCCGTTAGAACGTTTTGCAATGTGAATTAAACATTTTGCACCATATACAGTACTGCCCAAGGCACGTTTTAGGACCTATAAAACTAATGTTTAGTGCAAATGTTTTAGTTAAGTTCTTTAGAAGATAACAGAGAAACCTTTTATTGGTTAACTGTTATACTTTTATTATTTACTTATTAGACTCTAATAAACATTTTGTGACCCGTTAGAGCTTTTTGTAATGTGAATTAAACCTTTTTGCACCATATAGTTCACAAGGAAGTTTTTTGGACCTATAAAACTAATGTATAGTGCAAATGTTTTAGTTAATTTCTTTTAACGATAACAGACAAAACTTTCATTGGTTAACTGTTATACTTTTTTTATTTACTTATTAGACTCTAATAAACATCTTGAGACACGTTAGAACTTTTTGCAATGTGAATTAAACATTTTGCACCATATTGTTCACAAGGCACTTTTTCGGACCTATACAGTATAACTAATGTATAGTGCAAATGTTTTAGTTAAGTTCTTTTAACGATAACAGACAACCATTTTATTGGTTAACTGTTATACTTTTATTATTTACTTATTAGACTATAATAAACATTTTGAGACCCGTTAGAACTTTTTGCAATGTGAATTAAACATTTTTCACCATACAAAGTAGTACACAAGGCACGTTTTAGGACCTATAAAACTAATGTATAGTGCACATGTTTTAGTTAAGTTCTTTTGAAGATAACAGACAAACCTTGCATTGGTTAACTGTTATAATTTTATTATTTACTTATTAGACTTTAATACACATTTTGAGACACGTTAGAACTTTTTGCAATATGAATTAAACATTTTGCACCATATACTATAGTTCACAAGGCAATATTTCGGACCTACACAGTATAACTGATATATAGTGCAAATGTTTTAGTTAAATTCTTTTAACGATAACAGAGAAAACTTTCATTGGTTAACTGTTATACTTTTATTATTTACTTATTAGACTCTAATAAACATCTTGAGACACGTTAGAACTTTTTGCATTGTGAATTAAACATTTTGCACCATATAGTTCACAAGGAAGTTTTTCGGACCTATATAACTAATGTATAGTGCAAATGTTTTAGTTAAGTTCTTTTAACGATAACAAAGAAACCTTTCATTAGGTAACTGTTATACTTTTATTATTTACTTATTCGACTCTAATAAACATTTTGCGACGCGTAAGAACGTTTTGCAATGTGAATTAAACATTTTGTACCATATAAAGTAGTACAGAAGGTACGTTTTAGGACCTATAAAACTAATGTATAGTGCAAATGTTTTAGTTAAGTTCTTTTGAAGATAACAGACAAACCTTTCAATGCTTGACTGTTATACTTTTATTATTTACTTATTAGACTCTAATAAACATTTTGAGACCCGTTAGAACGTTTTGCAATATGAATTAAACATTTTGCACGATATAAAGTAGTACACAAGGCACGTTTTAGGACCACTAAAACTATTGTTTAGTGCAAATGTTTTAGTTAAGTACTTTAGAAGATAACAGACAAACCTTTCATTGGTTGACTGTTATACTTTTATTATTTACTTATTAGACTCTAATAAACATTTTGAGACACGTTAGAACTTTTTGCAATGTGAATTAAACATTTTGCACCATATAGTTCACAAGGCACTTTTTAGGACCTATATAACTAATGTATAGTGCAAATGTTTTAGTTAAGTTATTTTAACGATAACAGGGAAAACTTTCATTGTTTAACTGTTATACTTTTATTATTTACTTATTAGACTCTAATAAACATTTTGAGACCCGTTAGAACGTTTTGCAATGTGAATTAAACATTTTGCACCATATACAGTACTGCCCAAGGCACGTTTTAGGACCTATAAAACTAATGTTTAGTGCAAATGTTTTAGTTAAGTTCTTTAGAAGATAACAGAGAAACCTTTTATTGGTTAACTGTTATACTTTTATTATTTACTTATTAGACTCTAATAAACATTTTGTGACCCGTTAGAGCTTTTTGTAATGTGAATTAAACCTTTTTGCACCATATAGTTCACAAGGAAGTTTTTTGGACCTATATAACTAATGTATAGTGCAAATGTTTTAGTTAATTTCTTTTAACGATAACAGACAAAACTTTCATTGGTTAACTGTTATACTTTTATTATTTACTTATTAGACTCTAATAAACATCTTGAGACACGTTAGAACTTTTTGCAATGTGAATTAAACATTTTGCACCATATAGTTCACAAGGAAGTTTTTCGGACCTATATAACTAATGTATAGTGCAAATGTTTTAGTTAAGTTCTTTTAATGATAACAGAGAAACCTTTCATTGGTTGACTGTTATACTTTTATTATTTACTTATTAGACTCTAATAAACATTTTGATACCCGTTAGAACTTTTTGCAATGTGAATTAAACATTTTGCACCATATAGAGTAGTGCATAAGGCACGTTTTAGGACCTATAAAACTAATGTTTATTGCAAATGTTTTAGTTAAGTTCTTTTGAAGATAACAGACAAACCTTTCAATGCTTGACTGTTATACTTTTATTATTTACTTATTAGACTATAATAAACATTTTGAGACACGTTAGAACTTTTTGCAATGTGAATTAAACATTTTGCACCATATAGTTCACAAGGCACTTTTTAGGACCTATATAACTAATGTATAGTGCAAATGTTTTAGTTAAGTTATTTTAACGATAACAAGGAAACCTTTCATTGTTTAACTGTTATACTTTTATTATTTACTTATTAGACTCTAATAAACATTTTGAGACCCGTTAGAACGTTTTGCAATGTGAATTAAACATTTTGCACCATATACAGTACTGCACAAGGCACGTTTTAGGACCTATATAACTAATGTAAACTGCATATGTTTTAGTTAAGTTCTTTTAACGATAACAAAGAAACCTTTCAATGCTTGACTGTTATACTTTTATTATTTACTTATTAGACTCTAATAAACATTTTGAAACGCGTAAGAACGTTTTGCAATGTGAATTAAACAATTTGCACCATATAGTCCACAAGGCACTTTTTCGGACCTATACAGTATAACTAATGTATAGTGCAAATGTTTTAGTTAAGTTGTTTTAACGATAACAGACAACCCTTTTATTGGTTAACTGTTATACTTTTATTATTTACTTATTAGACTCTAATAAACATTTTGAGACCCGTTAGAACTTTTTGCAATATGAATTAAACAATTAGCACGATATAAAGTAGCACACAAGGCACGTTTTAGGACCTCTAAAACTATTGTTTAGTGCAAATGTTTTAGTTAAGTTCTTTTGAAGATAACAGACAAACCTTTCATTGGTTGACTGTTATACTTTTATTATTTACTTATTAGACTCTAATAAACATTTTGAGACACGTTAGAACTTTTTGCAATGTGAATTAAACATTTTGCACCATATAGTTCACAAGGCACTTTTTAGGACCTATATAACTAATGTATAGTGCATATGTTTTAGTTAAGTTCTTTTAACGATAAGAGAGAAACCTTTCATTGGTTAACTGTTATACTTTTATTATTTACTTATTAGACTCTAATAAACATCTTCAGACACGTTAGAACGTTTTGCAATGTGAATTAAACATTTTGCACCATATAGTTCACAAGGAAGTTTTTCGTACCTATATAACTAATGTATAGTGCAAATGTTTTAGTTAAGTTCTTTTAATGATAACAGACAAATCTTTTATTGGTTAACTGTTATACTTTTATTATTTACTTATTAGACTCTAATAAACATTTTGAGACCCGTAAGAACTTTTTGCAATGTGAATAAAACATTTTGCATCGTATAAAGTAGTACACAAGGTACGTTTTAGGACCTATAAAAGTAATGTGTAGTGCAAATGTTTTAGTTAAGTTCTTTTGAAGATAACAGACAAACCTTTCAATGCTTGACTGTTATACTTTTATTATTTACTTATTAGACTCTAATAAACATTTAAGACACGTTAGAACTTTTTTCAATGTGAATTAAACATTTTGCACCATATAGTTCACAAGGCACTTTTTCGGACCTATACAGTATAACTAATGTATAGTGCAAATGTTTTAGTTAAGTTCTTTTAACGATAACAGACAACCATTTTATTGGTTAACTGTTATACTTTTATTATTTACTTATTAGACTATAATAAACATTTTGAGACCCGTTAGAACTTTTTGCAATGTGAATTAAACATTTTTCACCATACAAAGTAGTACACAAGGCACGTTTTAGGACCTATAAAACTAATGTATAGTGCAAATGTTTAAGTTAAGTTCTTTTGAAGATAACAGACAAACCTTGCATTGGTTGACTGTTATAATTTTATTATTTACTTATTAGACTTTAATACACATTTTGAGACACGTTAGAACTTTTTGCAATATGAATTAAACATTTTGCACCATATACTATAGTTCACAAGGCAATTTTTCGGACCTACACAGTATAACTGATATATAGTGCAAATGTTTTAGTTAAGTTCTTTTAACGATAACAGAGAAAACTTTCATTGGTTAACTGTTATACTTTTATTATTTACTTATTAGACTCTAATAAACATCTTGAGACACGTTAGAACTTTTTGCAATGTGAATTAAACATTTTGCACCATATAGTTCACAAGGAAGTTTTTCGGACCTATATAACTAATGTATAGTGCAAATGTTTTAGTTAAGTTCTTTTAATGATAACAGACAAATCTTTTATTGGTTAGCTGTTATACTTTTATTATTTACTTATTAGACTCAAATAAACAATTTGAGACCCGTTAAACCTTTTTGCAATGTGAATTAAACATTTTGCACCATATAGTTCACAAGGCACTTTTTAGGACCTATATAACTAATGTATAGTGCAAATGTTTTAGTTAAGTTCTTTTAACGATAACAAAGACACCTTTCATTAGGTAACTGTTATACTTTTATTATTTACTTATTCGACTCTAATAAACATTTTGGGACGCGTAAGAACGTTTTGCAATGTGAATTAAACATTTTGTACCATATAAAGTCGTACAGAAGGTACGTTTTAGGACCTATAAAACTAATGTATAGTGCAAATGTTTTAGTTAAGTTCTTTTGAAGATAACAGACAAACCTTTCAATGCTTGACTGTTATACTTTTATTATTTACTTATTAGATTCTAATAAACATTTTGAAACGCGTAAGAACGTTTTGCAATGTGAATTAAACATTTTGCACCATATAGTCCACAAGGCACTTTTTCGGACCTATACAGTATAACTAATGTATAGTGCAAATGTTTTAGTTAAGTTGTTTTAACGATAACAGACAACCCTTTTATTGGTTAACTGTTATACTTTTATTATTTACTTATTAGACTCTAATAAACATTTTGAGACCCGTTAGAACTTTTTGCAATATGAATTAAACAATTAGCACGATATAATGTAGCACACAAGGCACGTTTTAGGACCTCTAAAACTATTGTTTAGTGCAATTGTTTTAGTTAAGTTCTTTTGAAGATAACAGACAAACCTTTCATTGGTTGACTGTTATACTTTTATTATTTACTTATTAGACTCTAATAAACATTTTGAGACCCGTAAGAACTTTTTGCAAGGTGAATAAAACATTTTGCATCGTATAAAGTAGTACACAAGGTACGTTTTAGGACCTATAAAAGTAATGTGTAGTGCAAATGTTTTAGTTAATTTCTTTTAACGATAAAAGACAAACCTTTTATTGGTTAACTGTTATACTTTTATTATATGCGTATTAGACTCTAATAAACATTTTAAGACAGGTTAGAACTTTTTGCAATGTGAATTACACATTTTGCACCATATAGTTCACAAGGCACGTTTTAATACCTATATAACTAATGTTTAGTGCAAATGTTTTAGTTAAGTTCATTTAACGATAACAGACAAACCTTTCATTGGTTGACTGTTATAATTTTATTATTTACGTATTAGACTCTAAAAAACGTTTTAAGACTCGTTAGAACGTTTTGCAATGTGAATTAAACATTTTGCACCATATACTTCACAAGGAAGTTTTTCGGACCTATATAACTAATGTATAGTGCAAATGTTTTAGTTAAGTTATTTTAATGATAACAGACAAATCTTTTATTGGTTAGCTATTATACTTTTATTATTTACTTATTAGACTCAAATAAAACATTTTGAGACCCGTTAGAACGTTTTGCAATGTGAATTAAACATTTTGCACCATATACAGTACTGCACAAGGCACGTTTTAGGACCTATATAACTAATGTAAACTGCATATGTTTTAGTTAAGTTCTTTTAACGATAACAGAGAAACCTTTCATTGGTTAACTGTTATACTTTTATTATTTACTTATTAGACTCTAATAAACATTTTGAGACCCGTTAGAACGTTTTGCAATGTGAATTAAACATTTTGCACCATATACAGTACTGCACAAGGCACGTTTTAGGACCTATAAAACTAATGTTTAGTGCAAAAGTTTTAGTTAAGTTCTTTAGAAGATAACAGAGAAACCTTTTATTGGTTAACTGTTAAACTTTTATTATTTACTTATTAAACTCTAATAAACATTTTGAGACCTGTAAGAAGTTTTTGCAATGTGAATTAAACATTTTGCACCGTATAAAGTAGTACACAATGTACGTTTTAGTACCTATAAAAGTAATGTATAGTGCAAATGTTTTAGTTAAGTTCTTTTGAAGATAACAGACAAACCTTTCAATGCTTGACTGTTATACTTTTATTATTTACTTATTAGACTATAATAAACATTTTGAGACTCGTTAGAACTTTTTGCAATGTGAATTAAACATTTTTCACCATACAAAGTAGTACACAAGGCACGTTTTAGGACCTATAAAACTAATGTATAGTGCACATGTTTCAGTTAAGTTCTTTTAACGATAACAGAGAAAACTTTCATTGGTTAACTGTTATACTTTTATTATTTACTTATTAGACTCTAATAAACATTTTGAGACACGTTAGAACTTTTTGCAATGTGAATTAAACATTTTGCACCATATAGTTCACAAGGAAGTTTTTCGGACCTATATAACTAATGTATAGTGCAAATGTTTTAGTTAAGTTCTTTTAACGATAACAAAGAAACCTTTCATTAGGTAACTGTTATACTTTTATTATTTACTTATTCGACTCTAATAAACATTTTGCGACGCGTAAGAACGTTTTGCAATGTGAATTAAACATTTTGTACCATATAAAGTAGTACAGAAGGTACGTTTTAGGACCTATAAAACTAATGTATAGTGCAAATGTTTTAGTTAAGTTCTTTTGAAGATAACAGACAAACCTTTCAATGCTTGACTGTTATACTTTTATTATTTACTTATTAGACTCTAATAAACATTTTGAGACCCGTTAGAACGTTTTGCAATATGAATTAAACATTTTGCACGATATAAAGTAGTACACAAGGCACGTTTTAGGACCACTAAAACTATTGTTTAGTGCAAATGTTTTAGTTAAGTTCTTTAGAAGATAACAGACAAATCTTTCATTGGTTGACTGTTATACTTTTATTATTTACTTATTAGACTCTAATAAACATTTTGAGACACGTTAGAACTTTTTGCAATGTGAATTAAACATTTTGCACCATATAGTTCACAAGGCACTTTTTAGGACCTATATAACTAATGTATAGTGCAAATGTTTTAGTTAAGTTATTTTAACGATAACAAGGAAACCTTTCATTGTTTAACTGTTATACTTTTATTATTTACTTATTAGACTCTAATAAACATTTTGAGACCCGTTAGAACGTTTTGCAATGTGAATTAAACATTTTGCACCATATACAGTACTGCCCAAGGCACGTTTTAGGACCTATAAAACTAATGTTTAGTGCAAATGTTTTAGTTAAGTTCTTTAGAAGATAACAGAGAAACCTTTTATTGGTTAACTGTTATACTTTTGTTATTTACTTATTAGACTCTAATAAACATTTTGTGACCCGTTAGAGCTTTTTGTAATGTGAATTAAACATTTTGCACCATATAGTTCACAAGGAAGTTTTTTGGACCTATATAACTAATGTATAGTGCAAATGTTTTAGTTAATTTCTTTTAACGATAACAGACAAAACTTTCATTGGTTAACTGTTATACTTTTATTATTTACTTATTAGACTCTAATAAACATCTTGAGACACGTTAGAACTTTTTGCAATGTGAATTAAACATTTTGCACCATATTGTTCACAAGGAAGTTTTTCGGACCTATATAACTAATGTATAGTGCAAATGTTTTAGTTAAGTTCTTTTAATGATAACAGAGAAACCTTTCATTGGTTGACTGTTATACTTTTATTATTTACTTATTAGACTCTAATAAACATTTTGATACCCGTTAGAACTTTTTGCAATGTGAATTAAACATTTTGCACCATATAGAGTAGTGCATAAGGCACGTTTTAGGACCTATAAAACTAATGTTTATTGCAAATGTTTTAGTTAAGTTCTTTAGAAGATAACAGACAAATCTTTTATTGGTTGACTGTTATAATTTTATTATTTACTTATTAGACTCTAATAAACATTTTGAGACCCGTTAGACCTTTTTGCAATGTGAATTAAACATTTTGCACCATATAGTTCACAAGGCACTTTTTAGGACCTATATAACTAATGTATAGTGCAAATGTTTTAGTTAAGTTCTTTTAACGATAACAAAGAAACCTTTCATTAGGTAACTGTTATACTTTTATTATTTACTTATTAGACTCTAATAAACATTTTGAGACCCGTTAGCACGTTTTGCAATGTGAATTAAACATTTTGCACCATATACAGTAGTGCACAAAGCACGTTTTAGGACCTATAAAACTAATGTTTAGTGTAAATGTTTTAGTTAAGTTCTTTAGAAGATAACAGAAAAACCTTTTATTTATTAACTGTTTTACTTTTATTATTTACTTATTAGACTCTAATAAACAATTTGTGACCCGTTAGAGTTTTTTGTAATGTGAATTAAACCTTTTTGCACCATATAGTTCACAAGGAAGTTTTTTGGACCTATATAACTAATGTATAGTGCAAATGTTTTAGTTAAGTTCTTTTAACGATAACAGACAAACCTTTTATTGGTTAACTGTTATACTTTTATTATTTACTTATTAGACTCTAATAAACATCTTGAGACACGTTAGAACTATTTGCAATGTGAATTAACCTTTTTGCACCATATAGTTCACAAGGAATTTTTTCGGACCTACACAGTATAACTGATATATAGTGCAAATGTTTTAGTTAAGTTCTTTTAACGATAACAGAGAAAACTTTCATTGGTTAACTGTTATACTTTTATTATTTACTTATTAGACTCTAATAAACATTTTGCGACGCGTAAGAACGTTTTGCAATGTGAATTAAACATTTTGTACCATATAAAGTAGTACAGAAGGTACGTTTTAGGACCTATAAAACTAATGTATAGTGCAAATGTTTTAGTTAAGTTCTTTTGAAGATAACAGACAAACCTTTCAATGCTTGACTGTTATACTTTTATTATTTACTTATTAGACTCTAATAAACATTTTGAGACCCGTTAGAACGTTTTGCAATATGAATTAAACATTTTGCACGATATAAAGTAGTACACAAGGCACGTTTTAGGACCACTAAAACTATTGTTTAGTGCAAATGTTTTAGTTAAGTTCTTTTAACGATAACAGACAAACCTTTTATTGGTTGACTGTTATACTTTTATTATTTACTTATTAGACTCTAATAAACATTTTGAGACACGTTAGAACTTTTTGCAATGTGAATTAAACATTTTGCACCATATAGTTCACAAGGCACTTTTTAGGACCTATATAACTAATGTATAGTGCAAATGTTTTAGTTAAGTTATTTTAACGATAACAGGGAAACCTTTCATTGTTTAACTGTTATACTTTTACTATTTACTTATTAGACTCTAATAAACATTTTGAGACCCGTTAGAACGTTTTGCAATGTGAATTAAACATTTTGCACCATATACAGTACTGCCCAAGGCACGTTTTAGGACCTATAAAACTAATGTTTAGTGCAAATGTTTTAGTTAAGTTCTTTAGAAGATAACAGAGAAACCTTTTATTGGTTAACTGTTATACTTTTATTATTTACTTATTAGACTCTAATAAACATTTTGTGACCCGTTAGAGCTTTTTGTAATGTGAATTAAACCTTTTTGCACCATATAGTTCACAAGGAAGTTTTTTGGACCTATAAAACTAATGTATAGTGCAAATGTTTTAGTTAATTTCTTTTAACGATAACAGACAAAACTTTCATTGGTTAACTGTTATACTTTTTTTATTTACTTATTAGACTCTAATAAACATCTTGAGACACGTTAGAACTTTTTGCAATGTGAATTAAACATTTTGCACCATATTGTTCACAAGGCACTTTTTCGGACCTATACAGTATAACTAATGTATAGTGCAAATGTTTTAGTTAAGTTCTTTTAACGATAACAGACAACCATTTTCTTGGTTAACTGTTATACTTTTATTATTTACTTATTAGACTATAATAAACATTTTGAGACCCGTTAGAACTTTTTGCAATGTGAATTAAACATTTTTCACCATACAAAGTAGTACACAAGGCACGTTTTAGGACCTATAAAACTAATGTATAGTGCACATGTTTTAGTTAAGTTCTTTTGAAGATAACAGACAAACCTTGCATTGGTTAACTGTTATAATTTTATTATTTACTTATTAGACTTTAATACACATTTTGAGACACGTTAGAACTTTTTGCAATATGAATTAAACATTTTGCACCATATACTATAGTTCACAAGGCAATATTTCGGACCTACACAGTATAACTGATATATAGTGCAAATGTTTTAGTTAAATTCTTTTAACGATAACAGAGAAAACTTTCATTGGTTAACTGTTATACTTTTATTATTTACTTATTAGACTCTAATAAACATCTTGAGACACGTTAGAACTTTTTGCATTGTGAATTAAACATTTTGCACCATATAGTTCACAAGGAAGTTTTTCGGACCTATATAACTAATGTATAGTGCAAATGTTTTAGTTAAGTTCTTTTAACGATAACAAAGAAACCTTTCATTAGGTAACTGTTATACTTTTATTATTTACTTATTCGACTCTAATAAACATTTTGCGACGCGTAAGAACGTTTTGCAATGTGAATTAAACATTTTGTACCATATAAAGTAGTACAGAAGGTACGTTTTAGGACCTATAAAACTAATGTATAGTGCAAATGTTTTAGTTAAGTTCTTTTGAAGATAACAGACAAACCTTTCAATGCTTGACTGTTATACTTTTATTATTTACTTATTAGACTCTAATAAACATTTTGAGACCCGTTAGAACGTTTTGCAATATGAATTAAACATTTTGCACGATATAAAGTAGTACACAAGGCACGTTTTAGGACCACTAAAACTATTGTTTAGTGCAAATGTTTTAGTTAAGTACTTTAGAAGATAACAGACAAACCTTTCATTGGTTGACTGTTATACTTTTATTATTTACTTATTAGACTCTAATAAACATTTTGAGACACGTTAGAACTTTTTGCAATGTGAATTAAACATTTTGCACCATATAGTTCACAAGGCACTTTTTAGGACCTATATAACTAATGTATAGTGCAAATGTTTTAGTTAAGTTATTTTAACGATAACAGGGAAAACTTTCATTGTTTAACTGTTATACTTTTAATTGTTTACTTATTAGACTCTAATAAACATTTTGAGACCCGTTAGAACGTTTTGCAATGTGAATTAAACATTTTGCACCATATACAGTACTGCCCAAGGCACGTTTTAGGACCTATAAAACTAATGTTTAGTGCAAATGTTTTAGTTAAGTTCTTTAGAAGATAACAGAGAAACCTTTTATTGGTTAACTGTTATACTTTTATTATTTACTTATTAGACTCTAATAAACATTTTGTGACCCGTTAGAGCTTTTTGTAATGTGAATTAAACCTTTTTGCACCATATAGTTCACAAGGAAGTTTTTTGGACCTATATAACTAATGTATAGTGCAAATGTTTTAGTTAATTTCTTTTAACGATAACAGACAAAACTTTCATTGGTTAACTGTTATACTTTTATTATTTACTTATTAGACTCTAATAAACATCTTGAGACACGTTAGAACTTTTTGCAATGTGAATTAAACATTTTGCACCATATAGTTCACAAGGAAGTTTTTCGGACCTATATAACTAATGTATAGTGCAAATGTTTTAGTTAAGTTCTTTTAATGATAACAGAGAAACCTTTCATTGGTTGACTGTTATACTTTTATTATTTACTTATTAGACTCTAATAAACATTTTGATACCCGTTAGAACTTTTTGCAATGTGAATTAAACATTTTGCACCATATAGAGTAGTGCATAAGGCACGTTTTAGGACCTATAAAACTAATGTTTATTGCAAATGTTTTAGTTAAGTTCTTTAGAAGATAACAGACAAATCTTTTATTGGTTGACTGTTATAATTTTATTATTTACTTATTAGACTCTAATAAACATTTTGAGACCCGTTAGACCTTTTTGCAATGTGAATTAAACATTTTGCACCATATAGTTCACAAGGCACTTTTTCGGACCTATATAACTAATGTATAGTGCAAATGTTTTAGTTAAGTTCTTTTAACGATAACAAAGAAACCTTTCATTAGGTAACTGTTATACTTTTATTATTTACTTATTAGACTCTAACAAACATTTTGAGACCCGTTAGCACGTTTTGCATTGTGAATTAAACATTTTGCACCATATACAGTAGTGCACAAAGCACGTTTTAGGACCTATAAAACTAATGTTTAGTGTAAATGTTTTAGTTAAGTTCTTTAGAAGATAACAGAGAAACCTTTTATTGATTAACTGTTTTACTTTTATTATTTACTTATTAGACTCTAATAAACAATTTGTGACCCGTTAGAGCTTTTTGTAATGTGAATTAAACCTTTTTGCACCATATAGTTCACAAGGAAGTTTTTTGGACCTATATAACTAATGTATAGTGCAAATGTTTTAGTTAAGTTCTTTTAACGATAACAGACAAACCTTTTATTGGTTAACTGTTATACTTTTATTATTTACTTATTAGACTCTAATAAACATCTTGAGACACGTTAGAACTATTTGCAATGTGAATTAAACATTTTGCACCATATAGTTCACAAGGAAATTTTTCGGACCTACACAGTATAACTGATATATAGTGCAAATGTTTTAGTTAAGTTCTTTTAACGATAAAAGAGAAAACTTTCATTGGTTAACTGTTATACTTTTATTATTTACTTATTAGACTCTAATAAACATCTTGAGACACGTTAGAACTTTTTGCAATGTGAATTAAACATTTTGCACCATATAGTTCACAAGGAAGTTTCTCGAACGTATATGACTAATGTATAGTGCAAATGTTTTAGTTAAGTTCTTTTAATGATAACAGACAAATCTTTTATTGGTTAACTGTTATACTTTTATTATTTACTTATTAGACTATAATAAACATTTTGAGACCCGTTAGAACTTTTTGCAATGTGAATTAAACATTTTGCACCATATAGTTCACAAGGAAATTTTTCGGACCTACACAGTATAACTGATATATAGTGCAAATGTTTTAGTTAAGTTCTTTTAACGATAACAGAGAAAACTTTCATTGGTTAACTGTTATACTTTTATTATTTACTTATTAGACTCTAATAAACATCTTGAGACACGTTAGAACTTTTTGCAATGTGAATTAAACATTTTGCACCATATAGTTCACAAGGAAGTTTTTCGGACCTATATAACTAATGTATAGTGCAAATGTTTTAGTTAAGTTCTTTTAATGATAACAGACAAATCTTTTACTGGTTAGCTGTTATACTTTTATTATTTACTTATTAGACTCAGATAAACAATTTGAGACCGGTTAAACCTTTTTGCAATGTGAATTAAACATTTTGCACCATATAGTTCACAAGGCACGTTTTAGGACCTATATAACTAATGTATAGTGCAAATGTTTTAGTTAAGTTCTTTTAACGATAACAAAGAAACCTTTCATTAGGTAACTGTTATACTTTTATTATTTACTTATTCGACTCTAATAAACATTTTGCGACGCGTAAGAACGTTTTGCAATGTGAATTAAACATTTTGTACCATATAAAGTCGTACAGAAGGTACGTTTTAGGACCTATAAAACTAATGTATAGTGCAAATGTTTTAGTTAAGTTCTTTTGAAGATAACAGACAAACCTTTCAATGCTTGACTGTTATAATTTTATTATTTACTTATTAGACTCTAATAAACATTTTGAAACGCGTAAGAACGTTTTGCAATGTGAATTAAACATTTTGCACCATATAGTCCACAAGGCACTTTTTCGGACCTATACAGTATAACTAATGTATAGTGCAAATGTTTTAGTTAAGTTGTTTTAACGATAACAGACAACCCTTTTATTGGTTAACTGTTATACTTTTATTATTTACTTATTAGACTCTAATAAACATTTTGAGACCCGTTAGAACTTTTTGCAATATGAATTAAACAATTAGCACGATATAAAGTAGCACACAAGGCACGTTTTAGGACCTCTAAAACTATTGTATAGTGCAAATGTTTTAGTTAAGTTCTTTTGAAGATAACAGACAAACCTTTCATTGGTTGACTGTTATACTTTTATTATTTACTTATTAGACTCTAATAAACATTTTGAGACACGTTAGAACTTTTTGCAATGTGAATTAAACATTTTGCACCATATAGTTCACAAGGCACTTTTTAGGACCTAAATAACTAATGTATAGTGCATATGTTTTAGTTAAGTTCTTTTAACGATAACAGACAAACCTTTCATTGGTTGACTGTTATACTTTTATTATTTACTTATTAGACTCTAATAAACATCTTTAGACACGTTAGAACGTTTTGCAATGTGAATTAAACATTTTGCACCATATAGTTCACATGGAAGTTTTTCGTACCTATATAACTAATGTATAGTGCAAATGTTTTAGTTAAGTTCTTTTAATGATAACAGACAAATCTTTTATTGGTTAACTGTTACACTTTTATTATTTACTTATTAGACTCTAATAAACATTTTGAGACCCGTAAGAACTTTTTGCAATGTGAATAAAACATTTTGCACCATATACAGTACTGCACAAGGCACGTTTTAGGACCTATAAAACTAATGTTTAGTGCAAATGTTTTAGTTAAGTTCTTTAGAAGATAACAGAGAAACCTTTTATTGGTTAACTGTTAAACTTTTATTATTTACTTATTAGACTCTAATAAACATTTAAGACACGTTAGAACTTTTTGCAATGTAAATTAAACATTTTGCACCATATAGTTCACAAGGCACTTTTTAGGACCTATATAACTAATGTATAGTGCAAATGTTTTAGTTAAGTTCTTTTGAAGATAACAGACAAACCTTTCAATGCTTGACTGTTATACTTTTATTATTTACTTATTAGACTCTAATAAACATTTTGAGACCTGTTAGAACGTTTTGCAATGTGAATTAAACATTTTGCACCATATACAGTACTGCAAAAGGCACGTTTTAGGACCTATAAAACTAATGTTTATTGCAAATGTTTTAGTTAAGTTCTTTAGAAGATAACAGACAAATCTTTTATTGGTTGACTGTTATAATTTTATTATTTACTTATTAGACTCTAATAAACATTTTGAGACCCGTTAGAACTTTTTGTAATGTGAATTAAACATTTTGCACCATATAGTTCACAAGGAAGTTTTTCGGACCTATATAACTAATGTATAGTGCAAATGTTTTAGTTAAGTTCTTTTAATGATAACAGACAAATCTTTTATTGGTTAACTGTTATACTTTTATTATTTACTTATTAGACTCAAATAAACATTTTGAGACCCGTTAGACCTTTTTGCAATGTGAATTAAACATTTTGCACCATATAGTTCACAAGGCACTTTTTAGGACCTATATAACTAATGTATAGTGCAAATGTTTTAGTTAAGTTCTTTTAACGATAACAGAGAAACCTTTCATTGGTTGACTGTTATACTTTTATTATTTACTTATTAGACTCTAATAAACATTTTGATACCCGTTAGAACTTTTTGCAATGTGAATTAAACATTTTGCACCATATAGAGTTGTGCCTAAGGCACGTTTTAAGACCTATAAAACTAATGTTTATTGCAAATGTTTTAGTTAAGTTCTTTTGAAGATAACAGACAAACCTTGCATTGGTTGACTGTTATACTTTTATTATTTACTTATTAGACTTTAATAAACATTTTGAGACCCGTTAGAACTTTTTGCAATGTGAATTAAACATTTTGCACCATATAGTTCACAAGGAAATTTTTCGGACCTACACAGTATTGCTGATATATAGTGCAAATGTTTTAGTTAAGTTCTTTTAACAATAACAGACAAATCTTTTATTGGTTAACTGTTACACTTTTATTATTTACTTATTAGACTCAAATAAACATTTTGAGACCCGTTAGACCTTTTTGCAATGTGAATTAAACATTTTGCACCATATAGTTCACAAGGCACTTTTTAGGACCTATATAACTGATGTATAGTGCAAATGTTTTAGTTAAGTTCTTTTAACGATAACAAAGAAACCTTTCATTAGGTAACTGTTATACTTTTATTATTTACTTATTAGACTCTAATAAACATTTTGAGACCCGTTAGCACGTTTTGCAATGTGAATTAAACATTTTGCACCATATACAGTAGTGCACAAAGCACGTTTTAGGACCTATAAAACTAATGTTTAGTGTAAATGTTTTAGTTAAGTTCTTTAGAAAATAACAGAGAAACCTTTTATTGATTAACTTTTATACTTTTATTATTTACTTATTAGACTCTAATAAACAATTTGTGACCCGTTAGAGCTTTTTGTAATGTGAATTAAACCTTTTTGCACCATATAGTTCACAAGGAAGTTTTTTGGACCTATATAACTAATGTATAGTGCAAATGTTTTAGTTAAGTTCTTTTAACGATAACAGACAAACCTTTTATTGGTTAACTGTTATACATTTAATATTTACTTATTAGACTCTAATAAACATCTTGAGACACGTTAGAACTTTTTGCAATGTGAATTAAACATTTTGCACCATATAGTTCACAAGGAAGTTTCTCGAACGTATATGACTAATGTATAGTGCAAATGTTTTAGTTAAGTTCTTTTAATGATAACAGACAAATCTTTTATTGGTTAACTGTTATACTTTTATTATTTACTTATTAGACTATAATAAACATTTTGTAACCCGTTAAAACTTTTTGCAATGTGAATTAAACATTTTGCACCATATAGTTCACAAGGCACATTTTATTACCTATATAACTAATGTATAGTGCAAATGTTTTAGTTAAGTTCTTTTAACGATAACAGAGAAACCTTGCATTGGTTGACTGTTATACTTTTATTATTTACGTATTAGACTCTAATAAACATTTTGATACCCGTTAGGACTTTTTGCAATGTGAATTAAACATTTTGCACCATATAGAGTTGTGCCTAAGGCACGTTTTAAGACCTATAAAACTAATGTTTATTGCAAATGTTTTAGTTAAGTTCTTTAGAAGATAACAGACAAATCTTTTATTGGTTGACTGTTATACTTTTATTATTTACTTATTAGACTCTAATAAACATTTTGAGACCAGTTAGAACTTTTTGTAATGTGAATTAAACATTTTGCACCATATAGTTCACAAGGAAGTTTTTCGGACCTATATAACTAATGTATAGTGCAAATGTTTTAGTTAAGTTCTTTTAATGATAACAGAGAAACCTTTCATTGGTTGACTGTTATACTTTTATTACTTACTTATTAGACTCTAATAAACATTTAAGACACGTTAGAATTTTTTGCAATGTGAATTAAACATTTTGCACCATATAGTTCACAAGGCACTTTTTCGGACCTATACAGTATAACTAATGTATAGTGCAAATGTTTTAGTTAAGTTCTTTTAACGATAACAGACAACCATTTTATTGGTTAACTGTTATACTTTTATTATTTACTTATTAGACTATAATAAACATTTTGAGACCCGTTAGAACTTTTTGCAATGTGAATTAAACATTTTTCACCATACAAAGTAGTACACAAGGCACGTTTTAGGACCTATAAAACTAATGTATAGTGCACATGTTTTAGTTAAGTTCTTTTGAAGATAACAGACAAACCTTGCATTGGTTGACTGTTATAATTTTATTATTTACTTATTAGACTTTAATACACATTTTGAGACACGTTAGAACTTTTTGCAATATGAATTAAACATTTTGCACCATATACTATAGTTCACAAGGCACTTTTTAGGACCTACACAGTATAACTGATATATAGTGCAAATGTTTTAGTTAAGTTCTTTTAACGATAACAGAGAAAACTTTCATTGGTTAACTGTTATACTTTTATTATTTACTTATTAGACTCTAATAAACATTTTGAGACCCGTTAGAACGTTTTGCAATATGAATTAAACATTTTGCACGATATAAAGTAGTACACAAGGCACGTTTTAGGACCACTAAAACTATTGTTTAGTGCAAATGTTTTAGTTAAGTTCTTTAGAAGATAACAGACAAACCTTTCATTGGTTGACTGTTATACTTTTATTATTTACTTATTAGACTCTAATAAACATTTTGAGACACGTTAGAACTTTTTGCAATGTGAATTAAACATTTTGCACCATATAGTTCACAAGGCACTTTTTAGGACCTATATTACTAATGTTTAGTGTAAATGTTTTAGTTAAGTTCTTTAGTAGATAACAGAGAAACCTTTTAATGATTAACTGTTATACTTTTATTATTTACTTATTAGACTCTAATAAACAATTTGTGACACGTTAGAACTTTTTGCAATGTGAATTAAACATTTTGCACCATATAGTTCACAAGGCACATTTTATTACCTATACATTATAATTAATGTATAGTGCAAATGTTTTAGTTAAGTTCTTTTAACGATAACAGAGAAACCTTTCATTGGTTGACTGTTATACTTTTATTATTTACTTATTAGACTCTAATAAACATTTTGATACCCGTTAGAACTTTTTGCAATGTGAATTAAACATTTTGCACCATATAGAGTTGTGCCTAAGGTACGTTTTAAGACCTATAAAACTAATGTTTATTGCAAATGTTTTAGTTAAGTTCTTTTGAAGATAACAGACAAACCTTTCATTGGTTGACTGTTATACTTTTATTATTTACTTATTAGACTCTAATAAACATTTTGAGACCCGTTAGAACTTTTTGCAATGTGAATTAAACATTTTGCACCATATAGTTCACAAGGAAATTTTTCGGACCTACACAGTATAACTGATATATAGTGCAAATGTTTTAGTTAAGTTCTTTTAACGATAACAGAGAAAACTTTCATTGGTTAACTGTTATACTTTTATTATTTACTTATTAGACTATAATAAACATCTTGAGACACGTTAGAACTTTTTGCAATGTGAATTAAACATTTTGCACCATATAGTTCACAAGGAAGTTTCTCGAACGTATATGACTAATGTATAGTGCAAATGTTTTAGTTAAGTTCTTTTAATGATAACAGACAAACCTTTCAATGCTTGACTGTTATACTTTTATTATTTAATTTTTAGACTATAACAAACATTTTGAGACCCGTTAGAACTTTTTGCAATGTGAATTAAACATTTTGCACCATATAGTTCACAAGGCACATTTTATTACCTATATAACTAATGTATAGTGCAAATGTTTTAGTTAAGTTCTTTTAACGATAACAGAGAAACCTTTCATTGGTTGACTGTTATACTTTTATTATTTACTTATTAGACTCTAATAAACATTTTGATACCCGTTAGAACTTTTTGCAATGTGAATTAAACATTTTGCACCATATAGAGTTGTGCCTAAGGCACGTTTTAAGACCTATAAAACTAATGTTTATTGCAAATGTTTTAGTTAAGTTCTTTAGAAGATAACAGACAAATCTTTTATTGGTTGACTGTTATACTTTTATTATTTACTTATTAGACTCTAATAAACATTTTGAGACCCGTTAGAACTTTTTGTAATGTGAATTAAACATTTTGCACCATATAGTTCACAAGGAAGTTTTTCGGACCTATATAACTAATGTATAGTGCAAATGTTTTAGTTAAGTTCTTTTAATGATAACAGAGAAACCTTTCATTGGTTGACTGTTATACTTTTATTATTTACTTATTAGACTCTAATAAACATTTTGATACCCGTTAAAACTTTTTGCAATGTGAATTAAACATTTTGCAACATATAGAGTAGTGCATAAGGCACGTTTTAGGACCTATAAAACTAATGTTTATTGCAAATGTTTTAGTTAAGTTCTTTAGAAGATAACAGACAAATCTTTTATTGGTTGACTGTTATAATTTTATTATTTACTTATTAGACTCTAATAAACATTTTGAGACCCGTTAGAACTTTTTGTAATGTGAATTAAACATTTTGCACCATATAGTTCACGAGGAAGTTTTTCGGACCTATATAACTAATGTATAGTGCAAATGTTTTAGTTAAGTTCTTTTAATGATAACAGACAAATCTTTTATTGGTTAACTGTTACACTTTTATTATTTACTTATTAGACTCAAATAAACATTTTGAGACCCGTTAGACCTTTTTGCAATGTGAATTAAACATTTTGCACCATATAGTTCACAAGGCACTTTTTAGGACCTATATAACTAATGTATAGTGCAAATGTTTTAGTTAAGTTCTTTTAACGATAACAGAGAAACCTTTCATTGGTTGACTGTTATACTTTTATTATTTACTTATTAGACTCTAATAAACATTTTGATACCCGTTAGAACTTTTTGCAATGTGAATTAAACATTTTGCACCATATAGAGTTGTGCCTAAGGCACGTTTTAAGACCTATAAAACTAATGTTTATTGCAAATGTTTTAGTTAAGTTCTTTTGAAGATAACAGACAAACCTTGCATTGGTTGACTGTTATACTTTTATTATTTACTTATTAGACTCTAATAAACATTTTGAGACCCGTTAGAACTTTTTGCAATGTGAATTAAACATTTTGCACCATATAGTTCACAAGGAAATTTTTCGGACCTACACAGTATAACTGATATATAGTGCAAATGTTTTAGTTAAGTTCTTTTAACGATAACAGACAAATCTTTTATTGGTTAAATGTTACACTTTTATTATTTACTTATTAGACTCAAATAAACATTTTGAGACCCGTTAGACCTTTTTGCAATGTGAATTAAACATTTTGCACCATATAGTTCACAAGGCACTTTTTAGGACCTATATAACTAATGTATAGTGCAAATGTTTTAGTTAAGTTCTTTTAACGATAACAAAGAAACCTTTCATTAGGTATCTGTTATACTTTTATTATTTACTTATTAGACTCTAATAAACATTTTGAGACCCGTTAGCACGTTTTGCAATGTGAATTAAACATTTTGCACCATATACAGTAGTGCACAAAGCACGTTTTAGGACCTATAAAACTAATGTTTAGTGTAAATGTTTTAGTTAAGTTCTTTAGAAGATAACAGAGAAACCTTTTATTGATTAACTGTTATACTTTTATTATTTACTTATTAGACTCTAATAAACAATTTGTGACCCGTTAGAGCTTTTTGTAATGTGAATTAAACCTTTTTGCACCATATAGTTCACAAGGAAGTTTTTTGGACCTATATAACTAATGTATAGTGCAAATGTTTTAGTTAAGTTCTTTTAACGATAACAGACAAACCTTTTATTGGTTAACTGTTATACTTTTATTATTTACTTATTAGACTCTAATAAACATCTTGAGACAAGTTAGAACTTTTTGCAATGTGAATTAAACATTTTGCACCATATAGTTCACAAGGAAGTTTCTCGAACGTATATGACTAATGTATAGTGCAAATGTTTTAGTTAAGTTCTTTTAACGATAACAGACAAACCTTTTATTGGTTAACTGTTATACTTTTATTATTTACTTATTAGACTCTAATAAACATCTTGAGACAAGTTAGAACTTTTTGCAATGTGAATTAAACATTTTGCACCATATAGTTCACAAGGAAGTTTCTCTAACGTATATGACTAATGTATAGTGCAAATGTTTTAGTTAAGTTCTTTTAACGATAACAGAGAAACCTTTCATTGGTTGACTGTTATACTTTTATTATTTAGTTATTAGACTCTAATAAACATTTTGATACCCGTTAGAACTTTTTGCAATGTGAATTAAACATTTTGCACCATATAGAGTAGTACCTAAGGCACGTTTTAAGACCTATAAAACTAATGTTTATTGCAAATGTTTTAGTTAAGTTCTTTTGAAGATAACAGACAAACCTTGCATTGGTTGACTGTTATACTTTTATTATTTACTTATTAGACTCTAATAAACATTTTGAGACCCGTTAGAACTTTTTGCAATGTGAATTAAACATTTTGCACCATATAGTTCACAAGGAAATTTTTCGGACCTACACAGTATAACTGATATATAGTGCAAATGTTTTAGTTAAGTTCTTTTAACGATAACAGAGAAACCTTTCATTGGTTAACTGTTATACTTTTATTATTTACTTATTAGACTCTAATAAACATCTTGAGACACGTTAGAACTTTTTGCAATGTGAATTAAACATTTTGCACCATATAGTTCACAAGGAAGTTTCTCGAACGTATATGACTAATGTATAGTGCAAATGTTTTAGTTAAGTTCTTTTAATGATAACAGACAAATCTTTTATTGGTTAACTGTTATACTTTTATTATTTACTTATTAGACTATAATAAACATTTTGAGACCCGTTAGAACTTTTTGCAATGTGAATTAAACATTTTGCACCATATAGTTCACAAGGCACATTTTATTACCTATATAACTAATGTATAGTGCAAATGTTTTAGTTAAGTTCTTTTAACGATAACAGAGAAACCTTTCATTGGTTGACTGATATACTTTTATTATTTACTTATTAGACTCTAATAAACATTTTGATACCCGTTAGAACTTTTTGCAATGTGAATTAAACATTTTGCACCATATAGAGTTGTGCCTAAGGCACGTTTTAAGACCTATAAAACTAATGTTTATTGCAAATGTTTTAGTTAAGTTCTTTAGAAGATAACAGACAAATCTTTTATTGGTTGACTGTTATACTTTTATTATTTACTTATTAGACTCTAATAAACATTTTGAGACCCGTTAGAACTTTTTGCAATGTGAATTAAACATTTTGCACCATATAGTTCACAAGGAAATTTTTCGGACCTACACAGTATAACTGATATATAGTGCAAATGTTTTAGTTAAGTTCTTTTAACGATAACAGAGAAAACTTTCATTGGTTAACTGTTATACTTTTATTATTTACTTATTAGACTCTAATAAACATCTTGAGACACGTTAGAACTTTTTGCAATGTGAATTAAACATTTTGCACCATATAGTTCACAAGGAAGTTTCTCGAACGTATATGACTAATGTATAGTGCAAATGTTTTAGTTAAGTTCTTTTAATGATAACAGACAAATCTTTTATTGGTTAACTGTTATACTTTTATTATTTACTTATTAGACTATAATAAACATTTTGAGACCCGTTAGAACTTTTTGCAATGTGAATTAAACATTTTGCACCATATAGTTCACAAGGCACATTTTATTACCTATATAACTAATGTATAGTGCAAATGTTTTAGTTAAGTTCTTTTAACGATAACAGAGAAACCTTTCATTGGTTGACTGATATACTTTTATTATTTACTTATTAGACTCTAATAAACATTTTGATACCCGTTAGAACTTTTTGCAATGTGAATTAAACATTTTGCACCATATAGAGTTGTGCCTAAGGCACGTTTTAAGACCTATAAAACTAATGTTTATTGCAAATGTTTTAGTTAAGTTCTTTAGAAGATAACAGACAAATCTTTTATTGGTTGACTGTTATACTTTTATTATTTACTTATTAGACTCTAATAAACATTTTGAGACCCGTTAGAACTTTTTGCAATGTGAATTAAACATTTTGCACCATATAGTTCACAAGGAAATTTTTCGGACCTACACAGTATAACTGATATATATAGTGCAAATGTTTTAGTTAAGTTCTTTTAACGATAACAGAGAAAACTTTCATTGGTTAACTGTTATACTTTTATTATTTACTTATTAGACTCTAATAAACATCTTGAGACACGTTAGAACTTTTTGCAATGTGAATTAAACATTTTGCACCATATAGTTCACAAGGAAGTTTTTCGGACCTATATAACTAATGTATAGTGCAAATATTTTAGTTAAGTTCTTTTAATGATAACAGACAAATCTTTTACTGGTTAGCTGTTATACTTTTATTATTTACTTATTTGACTCAAATAAACAATTTGAGACCGGTTAAACCTTTTTGCAATGTGAATTAAACATTTTGCACCATATAGTTCACAAGGCACTTTTTAGGACCTATATAACTAATGTATGGTGCAAATGTTTTAGTTAAGTTCTTTTAACGATAACAAAGAAACCTTTCATTAGGTAACTGTTATACTTTTATTATTTACTTATTAGACTCTAATAAACATTTTGCGACGCGTAAGAACGTTTTGCAATGTGAATTAAACATTTTGCTCCATATAAAGTCGTACAGAAGGTACGTTTTAGGACCTATAAAACTAATGTATAGTGCAAATGTTTTAGTTAAGTTCTTTTGAAGATAACAGACAAACCTTTCAATGCTTGACTGTTATACTTTTATTATTTACTTATTAGACTCTAATAAACATTTTGAGACCCGTTAGAACTTTTTGCAATATGAATTAAACAATAAGCACGATATAAAGTAGCACACAAGGCACGTTTTAGGACCTCTAAAACTATTGTATAGTGCAAATGTTTTAGTTAAGTTCTTTTGAAGATAACAGACAAACCTTTCATTGGTTGACTGTTATACTTTTATTATTTACTTATTAGACTCTAATAAACATTTTGAGACACGTTAGAACTTTTTGCAATGTGAATTAAACATTTTGCACCATATAGTTCACAAGGCACTTTTTAGGACCTATATAACTAATGTATAGTGCATATGTTTTAGTTAAGTTCTTTTAACGATAACAGAGAAACCTTTCATTGGTTAACTGTTATACTTTTATTATTTACTTATTAGACTCTAATAAACATTTTGTGACCCGTTAGAGCTTTTTGTAATGTGAATTAAACCTTTTTGCACCATATAGTACACAAGGAAGTTTTTTGGACCTATATAACTAATGTATAGTGCAAATGTTTTAGTTAATTTTTTTAACGATAACAGACAAACCTTTTATTGGTTAACTGTTATACTTTTATTATTTACTTATTAGACTCTAATAAACATCTTTAGACACGTTAGAACGTTTTGCAATGTGAATTAAACATTTTGCACCATATAGTTCACAAGGAAGTTTTTCGTACCTATATAACTAATGTATAGTGCAAATGTTTTAGTTAAGTTCTTTTAATGATAACAGACAAATCTTTTATTGGTTAACTGTTACACTTTTATTATTTACTTATTAGACTCTAATAAACATTTTGAGACCCGTAAGAACTTTTTGCAATGTGAATAAAACATTTTGCACCATATACAGTACTGCACAAGGCACGTTTTAGGACCTATAAAACTAATGTTTAGTGCAAATGTTTTAGTTAAGTTCTTTAGAAGATAACAGAGAAACCTTTTATTGGTTAACTGTTAAACTTTTATTATTTACTTATTAGACTCTAATAAACATTTTGAGACCCGTTAGAACTTTTTGCAATGTGAATTAAACATTTTGCACCATATACAGTAGTTCACAAGGCACTTTTTAGGACCTATATAACTAATGTATAGTGCAAATGTTTTAGTTAAGTTCTTTTAATGATAACAGACAAATCTTTTATTGGTTAACTGTTACACTTTTATTATTTACTTATTAGACTCAAATAAACATTTTGAGACCCGTTAGACCTTTTTGCAATGTGAATTAAACATTTTGCACCATATAGTTCACAAGGCACTTTTTAGGACCTATATAACTAATGTATAGTGCAAATGGTTTAGTTAAGTTCTTTTAACGATAACAGAGAAACCTTTCATTGGTTGACTGTTATACTTTTATTATTTACTTATTAGACTATAATAAACATTTTGATACCCGTTAGAACTTTTTGCAATGTGAATTAAACATTTTGCACCATATAGAGTTGTGCCTAAGGCACGTTTTAAGACCTATAAAACTAATGTTTATTGCAAATGTTTTAGTTAAGTTCTTTTGAAGATAACAGACAAACCTTGTATTGGTTGACTGTTATACTTTTATTATTTACTTATTAGACTCTAATAAACATTTTGAGACCCGTTAGAACTTTTTGCAATGTGAATTAAACATTTTGCACCATATAGTTCACAAGGAAATTTTTCGGACCTACACAGTATAACTGATATATAGTGCAAATGTTTTAGTTAAGTTCTTTTAACGATAACAGACAAATCTTTTATTGGTTAAACGTTACACTTTTATTATTTACTTATTAGACTCAAATAAACATTTTGAGACCCGTTAGACCTTTTTGCAATGTGAATTAAACATTTTGCACCATATAGTTCACAAGGCACTTTTTAGGACCTATATAACTAATGTATAGTGCAAATGTTTTAGTTAAGTTCTTTTAACGATAACAAAGAAACCTTTCATTAGGTAACTGTTATACTTTTATTATTTACTTATTAGACTCTAATAAACATTTTGAGACCCGTTAGCACGTTTTGCAATGTGAATTAAACATTTTGCACCATATACAGTAGTGCACAAAGCACGTTTTAGGACCTATAAAACTAATGTTTAGTGTAAATGTTTTAGTTAAGTTCTTTAGAAGATAACAGAGAAACCTTTTATTGATTAACTGTTATACTTTTATTATTTACTTATTAGACTCTAATAAACAATTTGTGACCCGTTAGAGCTTTTTGTAATGTGAATTAAACCTTTTTGCACCATATAGTTCACAAGGAAGTTTTTTGGACCTATATAACTAATGTATAGTGCAAATGTTTTAGTTAAGTTCTTTTAACGATAACAGACAAACCTTTTATTGGTTAACTGTTATACTTTTATTATTTACTTATTAGACTCTAATAAACATCTTGAGACAAGTTAGAACTTTTTGCAATGTGAATTAAACATTTTGCACCATATAGTTCACAAGGAAGTTTCTCGAACGTATATGACTAATGTATAGTGCAAATGTTTTAGTTAAGTTCTTTTAACGATAACAGACAAACCTTTTATTGGTTAACTGTTATACTTTTATTATTTACTTATTAGACTCTAATAAACATCTTGAGACAAGTTAGAACTTTTTGCAATGTGAATTAAACATTTTGCACCATATAGTTCACAAGGAAGTTTCTCGAACGTATATGACTAATGTATAGTGCAAATGTTTTAGTTAAGTTCTTTTAACGATAACAGAGACCCCTTTCATTGGTTGACTGTTATACTTTTATTATTTACTTATTAGACTCTAATAAACATTTTGATACCCGTTAGAACTTTTTGCAATGTGAATTAAACATTTTGCACCATATAGAGTTGTACCTAAGGCACGTTTTAAGACCTATAAAACTAATGTTTATTGCAAATGTTTTAGTTAAGTTCTTTTGAAGATAACAGACAAACCTTGCATTGGTTGACTGTTATACTTTTATTATTTACTTATTAGACTCTAATAAACATTTTGAGACCCGTTAGAACTTTTTGCAATGTGAATTAAACATTTTGCACCATATAGTTCACAAGGAAATTTTTCGGACCTACACAGTATAACTGATATATAGTGCAAATGTTTTAGTTAAGTTCTTTTAACGATAACAGAGAAAACTTTCATTGGTTAACTGTTATACTTTTATTATTTACTTATTAGACTCTAATAAACATCTTGAGACACGTTAGAACTTTTTGCAATGTGAATTAAACATTTTGCACCATATAGTTCACAAGGAAGTTTCTCGAACGTATATGACTAATGTATAGTGCAAATGTTTTAGTTAAGTTCTTTTAATGATAACAGACAAATCTTTTATTGGTTAACTGTTATACTTTTATTATTTACTTATTAGACTATAATAAACATTTTGAGACCCGTTAGAACTTTTTGCAATGTGAATTAAACATTTTGCACCATATAGTTCACAAGGCACATTTTATTACCTATATAACTAATGTATAGTGCAAATGTTTTAGTTAAGTTCTTTTAACGATAACAGAGAAACCTTTCATTGGTTGACTGTTATACTTTTATTATTTACTTATTAGACTCTAATAAACATTTTGATACCCGTTAGAACTTTTTGCAATGTGAATTAAACATTTTGCACCATATAGAGTTGTGCCTAAGGCACGTTTTAAGACCTATAAAACTAATGTTTATTGCAAATGTTTTAGTTAAGTTCTTTAGAAGATAACAGACAAATCTTTTATTGGTTGACTGTTATACTTTTATTATTTACTTATTAGACTCTAATAAACATTTTGAGACCCGTTAGAACTTTTTGCAATGTGAATTAAACATTTTGCACCATATAGTTCACAAGGAAATTTTTCGGACCTACACAGTATAACTGATGTATATAGTGCAAATGTTTTAGTTAAGTTCTTTTAACGATAACAGAGAAAACTTTCATTGGTTAACTGTTATACTTTTATTATTTACTTATTAGACTCTAATAAACATCTTGAGACACGTTAGAACTTTTTGCAATGTGAATTAAACATTTTGCACCATATAGTTCACAAGGAAGTTTTTCGGACCTATATAACTAATGTATAGTGCAAATGTTTTAGTTAAGTTCTTTTAATGATAACAGACAAATCTTTTACTGGTTAGCTGTTATACTTTTATTATTTACTTATTAGACTCAAATAAACAATTTGAGACCGGTAAAACCTTTTTGCAATGTGAATTAAACATTTTGCACCATATAGTTCACAAGGCACTTTTTAGGACCTATATAACTAATGTATAGTGCAAATGTTTTAGTTAAGTTCTTTTAACGATAACAAAGAAACCTTTCATTAGGTAACTGTTATACTTTTATTATTTACTTATTAGACTCTAATAAACATTTTGCGACGCGTAAGAACGTTTTGCAATGTGAATTAAACATTTTGCACCATATAAAGTCGTACAGAAGGTACGTTTTAGGACCTATAAAACTAATGTATAGTGCAAATGTTTTAGTTAAGTTCTTTTAACGATAACAGAGAAACCTTTCATTGGTTGACTGTTATACTTTTATTATTTACTTATTAGACTCTAATAAACATTTTGATACCCGTTAGAACTTTTTGCAATGTGAATTAAACATTTTGCACCATATAGAGTTGTGCCTAAGGCACGTTTTAAGACCTATAAAACTAATGTTTATTGCAAATGTTTTAGTTAAGTTCTTTTGAAGATAACAGACAAACCTTGCATTGGTTGACTGTTATACTTTTATTATTTACTTATTAGACTCTAATAAACATTTTGAGACCCGTTAGAACTTTTTGCAATGTGAATTAAACATTTTGCACCATATAGTTCACAAGGAAATTTTTCGGACCTACACAGTATAACTGATATATAGTGCAAATGTTTTAGTTAAGTTCTTTTAACGATAACAGACAAATCTTTTATTGGTTAAATGTTACACTTTTATTATTTACTTATTAGACTCAAATAAACATTTTGAGACCCGTTAGACCTTTTTGCAATGTGAATTAAACAATTTTGCACCATATAGTTCACAAGGCACTTTTTAGGACCTATATAACTAATGTATAGTGCAAATGTTTTAGTTAAGTTCTTTTAACGATAACAAAGAAACCTTTCATTAGGTATCTGTTATACTTTTATTATTTACTTATTAGACTCTAATAAACATTTTGAGACCCGTTAGCACGTTTTGCAATGTGAATTAAACATTTTGCACCATATACAGTAGTGCACAAAGCACGTTTTAGGACCTATAAAACTAATGTTTAGTGTAAATGTTTTAGTTAAGTTCTTTAGAAGATAACAGAGAAACCTTTTATTGATTAACTGTTATACTTTTATTATTTACTTATTAGACTCTAATAAACAATTTGTGACCCGTTAGAGCTTTTTGTAATGTGAATTAAACCTTTTTGCACCATATAGTTCACAAGGAAGTTTTTTGGACCTATATAACTAATGTATAGTGCAAATGTTTTAGTTAAGTTCTTTTAACGATAACAGACAAACCTTTTATTGGTTAACTGTTATACTTTTATTATTTACTTATTAGACTCTAATAAACATCTTGAGACAAGTTAGAACTTTTTGCAATGTGAATTAAACATTTTGCACCATATAGTTCACAAGGAAGTTTCTCGAACGTATATGACTAATGTATAGTGCAAATGTTTTAGTTAAGTTCTTTTAACGATAACAGTGAAACCTTTCATTGGTTAACTGTTATACTTTTATTATTTACTTATTAGACTCTAATAAACATTTTGAGACCCGTTAGAGCTTTTTGTAATGTGAATTAAACCTTTTTGCACCATATAGTACACAAGGAAGTTTTTTGGACTTATATAACTAATGTATAGTGCAAATGTTTTAGTTAATTTTTTTAACGATAACAGAGAAACCTTTTATTGGTTAACTGTTATACTTTTATTATTTACTTATTAGACTCTAATAAACATCTTTAGACACGTTAGAACGTTTTGCAATGTGAATTAAACATTTTGCACCATATAGTTCACAAGGAAGTTTTTCGTACCTATATAACTAATGTATAGTGCAAATGTTTTAGTTAAGTTCTTTTAATGATAACAGACAAATCTTTTATTGGTTAACTGTTACACTTTTATTATTTACTTATTAGACTCTAATAAACATTTTGAGACCCGTAAGAACTTTTTGCAATGTGAATAAAACATTTTGCACCATATACAGTACTGCACAAGGCACGTTTTAGGATCTATAAAACTAATGTTTAGTGCAAATGTTTTAGTTAAGTTCTTTTGAAGATAACAGACAAACCTTTCAATGCTTGACTGTTATACTTTTATTATTTACTTATTAGACTCTAATAAACATTTTGAGACCTGTAAGAACTTTTTGCAATGTGAATTAAACATTTTGCATTGTATAAAGTAGTACACAAGGTACGTTTTAGGACCTATAAAAGTAATGTATAGTGCAAATGTTTTAGTTAAGTTCTTTTGAAGATAACAGACAAACCTTTCAATGCTTGACTGTTATACTTTTAATATTTACTTATTAGACTCTAATAAACATTTAAGACACGTTAGAACTTTTTGCAATGTGAATTAAACATTTTGCACCATATAGTTCACAAGGCACTTTTTCGGACCTATACAGTATAACTAATGTATAGTGCAAATGTTTTAGTTAAGTTCTTTTAACGATAACAGACAAACCTTTTATTGGTTAACTGTTATACTTTTATTATTTACTTATTAGACTCTAATAAACATCTTGAGACACGTTAGAACTTTTTGCAATGTGAATTAAACATTTTGCACCATATAGTTCACAAGGAAGTTTCTCGAACGTATATGACTAATGTATAGTGCAAATGTTTTAGTTAAGTTCTTTTAATGATAACAGACAAATCTTTTATTGGTTAACTGTTATACTTTTATTATTTACTTATTAGACTATAATAAACATTTTGAGACCCGTTAGAACTTTTTGCAATGTGAATTAAACATTTTGCACCATATAGTTCACAAGGCACATTTTATTACCTATATAACTAATGTATAGTGCAAATGTTTTAGTTAAGTTCTTTTAACGATAACAGAGAAACCTTTCATTGGTTGACTGTTATACTTTTATTATTTACTTATTAGACTCTAATAAACATTTTGATACCCGTTAGAACTTTTTGCAATGTGAATTAAACATTTTGCACCATATAGAGTTGTGCCTAAGGCACGTTTTAAGACCTATAAAACTAATGTTTATTGCAAATGTTTTAGTTAAGTTCTTTTGAAGATAACAGACAAACCTTGCATTGGTTGACTGTTATACTTTTATTATTTACTTATTAGACTCTAATAAACATTTTGAGACCCGTTAGAACTTTTTGCAATGTGAATTAAACATTTTGCACCATATACTATAGTTCACAAGGCAATATTTCGGACCTTCACAGTATAACTGACATATAGTGCAAATGTTTTAGTTAAGTTCTTTTAACGATAACAGAGAAAACTTTCATTGGTTAACTGTTATACTTTTATTATTTACTTATTAGACTCTAATAAACATCTTGAGACAAGTTAGAACTTTTTGCAATGTGAATTAAACATTTTGCACCATATAGTTCACAAGGAAGTTTCTCGAACGTATATGACTAATGTATAGTGCAAATGTTTTAGTTAAGTTCTTTTAATGATAACAGACAAATCTTTTATTGGTTAACTGTTATACTTTTATTATTTACTTATTAGACTATAATAAACATTTTGAGACCCGTTAGAACTTTTTGCAATGTGAATTAAACATTTTGCACCATATAGTTCACAAGGCACATTTTATTACCTATATAACTAATGTATAGTGCAAATGTTTTAGTTAAGTTCTTTTAACGATAACAGAGAAACCTTTCATTGGTTGACTGTTATACTTTTATTATTTACTTATTAGACTCTAATAAACATTTTGATACCCGTTAGAACTTTTTGCAATGTGAATTAAACATTTTGAACCATATAGAGTTGTGCCTAAGGCACGTTTTAAGACCTATAAAACTAATGTTTATTGCAAATGTTTTAGTTAAGTTCTTTAGAAGATAACAGACAAATCTTTTATTGGTTGACTGTTATACTTTTATTATTTACTTATTAGACTCTAATAAACATTTTGAGACCCGTTAGAACTTTTTGCAATGTGAATTAAACATTTTGCACCATATAGTTCACAAGGAAATTATTCGGACCTACACAGTATAACTGATAAATAGTGCAAATGTTTTAGTTAAGTTCTTTTAACGATAACAGAGAAAACTTTCAATGGTTAACTGTTATACTTTTATAATTTACTTATTAGACTCTAATAAACATCTTGAGACACGTTAGAACTTTTTGCAATGTGAATTAAACATTTTGCACCATATAGTTCACAAGGAAGTTTTTCGGACCTATATAACTAATGTTTAGTGCAAATGTTTTAGTTAAGTTCTTTTAATGATAACAGACAAATCTTTTACTGGTTAGCTGTTATACTTTTATTATTTACTTAATAGACTCAAATAAACAATTTGAGACCGGTTAAACCTTTTTGCAATGTGAATTAAACATTTTGCACCATATAGTTCACAAGGCACTTTTTAGGACCTATATAACTAATGTATAGTGCAAATGTTTTAGTTAAGTTCTTTTAACGATAACAAAGAAACCTTTCATTAGGTAACTGTTATACTTTTATTATTTACTTATTAGACTCTAATAAACATTTTGCGACGCGTAAGAACGTTTTGCAATGTGAATTAAACATTTTGTACCATATAAAGTCGTACAGAAGGTACGTTTTAGGACCTATAAAACTAATGTATAGTGCATATATTTTAGTTAAGTTCTTTTGAAGATAACAGACAAACCTTTCAATGCTTGACTGTTATACTTTTATTATTTACTTATTAGACTCTAATAAACATTTTGAGACCCGTTAGAACGATTTGCAATATGAATTAAACATTTTGCACGATATAAAGTAGTACACAAGGCACGTTTTAGGACCACTAAAACTAATGTATAGTGCAAATGTTTTAGTTAAATTCTTTTGAAGATAACAGACAAACCTTACATTGGTTGACTGTTATACTTTTATTATTTACTTATTAGACTCTAATAAACATTTTGAGACACGTTAGAACTTTTTGCAATGTGAATTAAACATTTTGCACCATATAGTTCACAAGGCACTTTTTAGGACCTATATAACTAATGTATAGTGCATATGTTTTAGTTAAGTTCTTTTAACGATAACAGAGAAACCTTTCATTGGTTAACTGTTATACTTTTATTATTTACTTATTAGACTCTAATAAACATTTTGTGACCCGTTAGAGCTTTTTGTAATGTGAATTAAACCTTTTTGCACCATATAGTACACAAGGAAGTTTTTTGGACCTATATAACTAATGTATAGTGCAAATGTTTTAGTTAATTTTTTTAACGATAACAGACAAACCTTTTATTGGTTAACTGTTATACTTTTATTATTTACTTATTAGACTCTAATAAACATCTTTAGACATGTTAGCACGTTTTGCAATGTGAATTAAACATTTTGCACCATATAGTTCACAAGGAAGTTTTTCGTACCTATATAACTAATGTATAGTGCAAATGTTTTAGTTAAGTTGTTTTAACGATAACAAAGAAACCTTTCATTAGGTAACTGTTATACTTTTATTATTTACTTATTAGACTCTAATAAACATTTTGAGACCCGTTAGAACGATTTGCAATATGAATTAAACATTTTGCACGATATAAAGTAGTACACAAGGCACGTTTTAGGACCACTAAAACTATTGTTTAGTGCAAATGTTTTAGTTAAGTTCTTTAGAAGATACCAGACAAACCTTTCATTGGTTGAATGTTATACTTTTATTATTTACTTATTAGACTCTAATAAACATTTTGAGACCCGTTAGAACGTTTTGCAATGTGAATAAAACATTTTGCACCATATACAGTACTGCACAAGGCACGTTTTAGGACCTATAAAACTAATGTTTAGTGCAAATGTTTTAGTTAAGTTCTTTAGAAGATAACAGAGAAACCTTTTATTGGTTAACTGTTAAACTTTTATTATTTACTTATTAGACTCTAATAAACATTTTGAGACCTGTAAGAACTTTTTGCAATGTGAATTAAACATTTTGCATTGTATAAAGTAGTACACAAGGTACGTTTTAGGACCTATAAAAGTAATGTATAGTGCAAATGTTTTAGTTAAGTTCTTTTGAAGATAACAGACAAACCTTTCAATGCTTGACTGTTATACTTTTAATATTTACTTATTAGACTCTAATAAACATTTAAGACACGTTAGAACTTTTTGCAATGTGAATTAAACATTTTGCACCATATAGTTCACAAGGCACTTTTTCGGACCTATACAGTATAACTAATGTATAGTGCAAATGTTTTAGTTAAGTTCTTTTAACGATAACAGACAAACCTTTTATTGGTTAACTGTTATACTTTTATTATTTACTTATTAGACTCTAATAAACATCTTGAGACACGTTAGAACTTTTTGCAATGTGAATTAAACATTTTGCACCATATAGTTCACAAGGAAGTTTCTCGAACGTATATGACTAATGTATAGTGCAAATGTTTTAGTTAAGTTCTTTTAATGATAACAGACAAATCTTTTATTGGTTAACTGTTATACTTTTATTATTTACTTATTAGACTATAATAAACATTTTGAGACCCGTTAGAACTTTTTGCAATGTGAATTAAACATTTTGCACCATATAGTTCACAAGGCACATTTTATTACCTATATAACTAATGTATAGTGCAAATGTTTTAGTTAAGTTCTTTTAACGATAACAGAGAAACCTTTCATTGGTTGACTGTTATACTTTTATTATTTACTTATTAGACTCTAATAAACATTTTGATACCCGTTAGAACTTTTTGCAATGTGAATTAAACATTTTGCACCATATAGAGTTGTGCCTAAGGCACGTTTTAAGACCTATAAAACTAATGTTTATTGCAAATGTTTTAGTTAAGTTCTTTTGAAGATAACAGACAAACCTTGCATTGGTTGACTGTTATACTTTTATTATTTACTTATTAGACTCTAATAAACATTTTGAGACCCGTTAGAACTTTTTGCAATGTGAATTAAACATTTTGCACCATATACTATAGTTCACAAGGCAATATTTCGGACCTACACAGTATAACTGACATATAGTGCAAATGTTTTAGTTAAGTTCTTTTAACGATAACAGACAAAACTTTCATTGGTTAACTGTTATACTTTTATTATTTACTTATTAGACTCTAATAAAAATCTTGAGACAAGTTAGAACTTTTTGCAATGTGAATTAAACATTTTGCACCATATAGTTCACAAGGCACTTTTTAGGACCTATATAACTAATGTATAGTGCAAATGTTTTAGTTAAGTTCTTTTAATGATAACAGACAAATCTTTTATTGGTTAACTGTTATACTTTTATTATTTACTTATTAGACTATAATAAACATTTTGAGACCCGTTAGAACTTTTTGCAATGTGAATTAAACATTTTGCACCATATAGTTCACAAGGCACATTTTATTACCTATATAACTAATGTATAGTGCAAATGTTTTAGTTAAGTTCTTTTAACGATAACAGAGAAACCTTTCATTGGTTGACTGTTATACTTTTATTATTTACTTATTAGACTCTAATAAACATTTTGATACCCGTTAGAACTTTTTGCAATGTGAATTAAACATTTTGAACCATATAGAGTTGTGCCTAAGGCACGTTTTAAGACCTATAAAACTAATGTTTATTGCAAATGTTTTAGTTAAGTTCTTTAGAAGATAACAGACAAATCTTTTATTGGTTGACTGTTATACTTTTATTATTTACTTATTAGACTCTAATAAACATTTTGAGACCCGTTAGAACTTTTTGCAATGTGAATTAAACATTTTGCACCATATAGTTCACAAGGAAATTTTTCGGACCTACACAGTATAACTGATAAATAGTGCAAATGTTTTAGTTAAGTTCTTTTAACGATAACAGAGAAAACTTTCAATGGTTAACTGTTATACTTTTATAATTTACTTATTAGACTCTAATAAACATCTTGAGACACGTTAGAACTTTTTGCAATGTGAATTAAACATTTTGCACCATATAGTTCACAAGGAAGTTTTTCGGACCTATATAACTAATGTTTAGTGCAAATGTTTTAGTTAAGTTCTTTTAATGATAACAGACAAATCTTTTACTGGTTAGCTGTTATACTTTTATTATTTACTTAATAGACTCAAATAAACAATTTGAGACCGGTTAAACCTTTTTGCAATGTGAATTAAACATTTTGCACCATATAGTTCACAAGGCACTTTTTAGGACCTATATAACTAATGTATAGTGCAAATGTTTTAGTTAAGTTCTTTTAACGATAACAAAGAAACCTTTCATTAGGTAACTGTTATACTTTTATTATTTACTTATTAGACTCTAATAAACATTTTGCGACGCGTAAGAACGTTTTGCAATGTGAATTAAACATTTTGTACCATATAAAGTCGTACAGAAGGTACGTTTTAGGACCTATAAAACTAATGTATAGTGCATATATTTTAGTTAAGTTCTTTTGAAGATAACAGACAAACCTTTCAATGCTTGACTGTTATACTTTTATTATTTACTTATTAGACTCTAATAAACATTTTGAGACCCGTTAGAACGATTTGCAATATGAATTAAACATTTTGCACGATATAAAGTAGTACACAAGGCACGTTTTAGGACCACTAAAACTAATGTATAGTGCAAATGTTTTAGTTAAATTCTTTTGAAGATAACAGACAAACCTTACATTGGTTGACTGTTATACTTTTATTATTTACTTATTAGACTCTAATAAACATTTTGAGACACGTTAGAACTTTTTGCAATGTGAATTAAACATTTTGCACCATATAGTTCACAAGGCACTTTTTAGGACCTATATAACTAATGTATAGTGCATATGTTTTAGTTAAGTTCTTTTAACGATAACAGAGAAACCTTTCATTGGTTAACTGTTATACTTTTATTATTTACTTATTAGACTCTAATAAACATTTTGTGACCCGTTAGAGCTTTTTGTAATGTGAATTAAACCTTTTTGCACCATATAGTACACAAGGAAGTTTTTTGGACCTATATAACTAATGTATAGTGCAAATGTTTTAGTTAATTTTTTTAACGATAACAGACAAACCTTTTATTGGTTAACTGTTATACTTTTATTATTTACTTATTAGACTCTAATAAACATCTTTAGACATGTTAGCACGTTTTGCAATGTGAATTAAACATTTTGCGCCATATAGTTCACAAGGAAGTTTTTCGTACCTATATAACTAATGTATAGTGCAAATGTTTTAGTTAAGTTGTTTTAACGATAACAAAGAAACCTTTCATTAGGTAACTGTTATACTTTTATTATTTACTTATTAGACTCTAATAAACATTTTGAGACCCGTTAGAACGATTTGCAATATGAATTAAACATTTTGCACGATATAAAGTAGTACACAAGGCACGTTTTAGGACCACTAAAACTATTGTTTAGTGCAAATGTTTTAGTTAAGTTCTTTAGAAGATAACAGACAAACCTTTCATTGGTTGACTGTTATACTTTTATTATTTACTTATTAGACTCTAATAAACATTTTGAGACCCGTTAGAACGTTTTGCAATGTGAATTAAACATTTTGCACCATATAGTTCACAAGGCACTTTTTAGGACCTATATAACTAATGTATAGTGCAAATGTTTTAGTTAAGTTCTTTTAACGATAACAGACAACCATTTTATTGGTTAACTGTTATACTTTTATTATTTACTTATTAGACTATAATAAACATTTTGAGACCCGTTAGAACTTTTTGCAATGTGAATTAAACATTTTTCACCATACAAAGTAGTACACAAGGCACGTTTTATTACCTATAAATCTAATGTATAGTGCACATGTTTTAGTTAAGTTCTTTTGAAGATAACAGACAAACCTTGCATTGGTTGACTGTTATAATTTTATTATTTACTTATTAGACTTTAATACACATTTTGAGACACGTTAGAACTTTTTGCAATATGAATTAAACATTTTGCACCATATATTATAGTTCACAAGGCAATTTTTCGGACCTACACAGTATAACTGATATATAGTGCAAATGTTTTAGTTAAGTTCTTTTAACGATAACAGAGAAAACTTTCATTGGTTAACTGTTATACTTTTATTATTTACTTATTAGACTCTAATAAACATCTTGAGACACGTTAGAACATTTTGCAATGTGAATTAAACATTTTGCACCATATAGTTCACAAGGAAGTTTTTCGGACCTATATAACTAATGTATAGTGCAAATGTTTTAGTTAAGTTCTTTTAACGATAACAAAGAAACCTTTCATTAGGTAACTGTTATACTTTTATTATTTACTTATTCGACTCTAATAAACATTTTGCGACGCGTAAGAACGTTTTGCAATGTGAATTAAACATTTTGTACCATATAAAGTAGTACAGAAGGTACGTTTTAGGACCTATAAAACTAATGTATAGTGCAAATGTTTTAGTTAAGTTCTTTTGAAGATAACAGACAAACCTTTCAATGCTTGACTGTTATACTTTTATTATTTACTTATTAGACTCTAATAAACATTTTGAGACCCGTTAGAATGTTTTGCAATATGAATTAAACATTTTGCACGATATGAAGTAGTACACAAGGCACGTTTTAGGACCACTAAAACTATTGTTTAGTGCAAATGTTTTAGTTAAGTTCTTTAGAAGATAACAGACAAACCTTTCATTGGTTGACTGTTATACTTTTATTATTTACTTATTAGACTCTAATAAACATTTTGAGACACGTTAGAACTTTTTGCAATGTGAATTAAACATTTTGCACCATATAGTTCACAAGGCACTTTTTAGGACCTATATAACTAATGTATAGTGCAAATGTTTTAGTTAAGTTATTTTAACGATAACAGAGAAACCTTTCATTGGTTAACTGTTATACTTTTATTATTTACTTATTAGACTCTAATAAACATTTTGAGACCCGTTAGAACGTTTTGCAATGTGAATTAAACATTTTGCACCATATAGTTCACAAAGCACTTTTTAGGACCTATATAACTAATGTATAGTGCAAATGTTTTAGTTAAGTTCTTTTAATGATAACAGACAAATCTTTTATTGGTTAACTGTTATACTTTTATTATTTACTTATTAGACTATAATAAACATTTTGAGACCCGTTAGAACTTTTTGCAATGTGAATTAAACATTTTGCACCATATAGTTCACAAGGCACATTTTATTACCTATATAACTAATGTATAGTGCAAATGTTTTAGTTAAGTTCTTTTAACGATAACAGAGAAACCTTTCATTGGTTGACTGTTATACTTTTATTATTTACTTATTAGACTCTAATAAACATTTTGATACCCGTTAGAACTTTTTGCAATGTGAATTAAACATTTTGCACCATTCAGAGTTGTGCCTAAGGCACGTTTTAAGACCTATAAAACTAATGTTTATTGCAATTGTTTTAGTTAAGTTCTTTAGAGGATAACAGACAAATCTTTTATTGGTTGACTGTTATACTTTTATTATTTACTTATTAGACTCTAATAAACATTTTGAGACCCGTTAGAACTTTTTGCAATGTGAATTAAACATTTTGCACCATATAGTTCACAAGGAAGTTTTTCGGACCTATATAACTAATGTATAGTGCAAATGTTTTAGTTAAGTTCTTTTAATGATAACAGACAAATCTTTTACTGGTTAGCTGTTATACTTCTATTATTTACTTATTAGACTCAAATAAACAATTTGAGACCCGTTAGAACTTTTTGCAATGTGAATTAAACATTTTGCACCATATAGTTCACAAGGCACTTTTTAGGACCTATATAACTAATGTATAGTGCAAATGTTTTAGTTAAGTTCTTTTAACGATAACAAAGAAACCTTTCATTAGGTAACTGTTATACTTTTATTATTTACTTATTCGACTCTAATAAACATGTTGCGACGCGTAAGAACGTTTTGCAATGTGAATTAAACATTTTGTACCATATAAAGTCGTACAGAAGGTACGTTTTAGGACCTATAAAACTAATGTATAGTGCAAATGTTTTAGTTAAGTTCTTTTGAAGATAACAGACAAACCTTTCAATGCTTGACTGTTATACTTTTATTATTTACTTATTAGACTCTAATAAACATTTTGAGACGCGTAAGAACGTTTTGCAATGTGAATTAAACATTTTGCACCATATAGTCCACAAGGCACTTTTTCGGACCTATACAGTATAACTAATGTATAGTGCAAATGTTTTAGTTAAGTTGTTTTAACGATAACAGACAACCCTTTTATTGGTTAACTGTTATACTTTTATTATTTACTTATTAGACTCTAATAAACATTTTAAGACCCGTTAGAACTTTTTGCAATATGAATTAAACAATTAGCACGATATAAAGTAGCACACAAGGCACGTTTTAGGACCTCTAAAACTATTGTTTAGTGCAAATGTTTTAGTTAAGTTCTTTTGAAGATAACAGACAAACCTTTCATTGGTTGACTGTTATACTTTTATTATTTACTTATTAGACTCTAATAAACATTTTGAGACACGTTAGAACTTTTTGCAATGTGAATTAAACATTTTGCACCATATAGTTCACAAGGCACTTTTTAGGACCTATATAACTAATGTATACTGCATATGTTTTAGTTAAGTTCTTTTAACGATAACAGAGAAACCTTTCATTGGTTAACTGCTATACTTTTATTATTTACTTATTAGACTCTAATAAACATTTTGAGACCCGTTAGAACGTTTTTCTATGTGAATTAAACATTTTGCACCATATACAGTACTGCACAAGGCACGTTTTAGGATCTATAAAACTAATGTTTAGTGCAAATGTTTTAGTTAAGTTCTTTTGAAGATAACAGACAAACCTTTCAATGCTTGACTGTTATACTTTTATTATTTACTTATTAGACTCTAATAAACATTTAAGACACGTTAGAACTTTTTGCAATGTGAATTAAACATTTTGCACCATATAGTTCACAAGGCACTTTTTCGGACCTATACAGTATAACTAATGTATAGTGCAAATGTTTTAGTTAAGTTCTTTTAACGATAACAGACAACCATTTTATTGGTTAACTGTTATACTTTTATTATTTACTTGTTAGACTATAATAAACATTTTGAGACCCGTTAGAACTTTTTGCAATGTGAATTAAACATTTTTCACCATACAAAGTAGTACACAAGGCACGTTTTAGGACGTATAAAACTAATGTATAGTGCACATGTTTTAGTTAAGTTCTTTTGAAGATAACAGACAAACCTTGCATTGGTTGACTGTTATAATTTTATTATTTACTTATTAGACTTTAATACACATTTTGAGACACGTTAGAACTTTTTGCAATATGAATTAAACATTTTGCACCATATACTATAGTTCACAAGGCAATATTTCGGACCTACACAGTATAACTGATATATAGTGCAAATGTTTTAGTTAAGTTCTTTTAACGATAACAGAGAAAACTTTCATTGGTTAACTGTTATACTTTTATTATTTACTTATTAGACTGTAATAAACATCTTGAGACACGTTAGAACTTTTTGCAATGTGAATTAAACATTTTGCACCATATAGTTCACAAGGAAGTTTTTCGGACCTATATAACTAATGTATAGTGCAAATGTTTTAGTTAAGTTCTTTTAACGATAACAAAGAAACCTTTCATTAGGTAACTGTTATACTTTTATTATTTACTTATTCGACTCTAATAAACATTTTGCGACGCGTAAGAACGTTTTGCAATGTGAATTAAACATTTTGTACCATATAAAGTAGTACAGAAGGTACGTTTTAGGACCTATAAAACTAATGTATAGTGCAAATGTTTTAGTTAAGTTCTTTTGAAGATAACAGACAAACCTTTCAATGCTTGACTGTTATACTTTTATTATTTACTTATTAGACTCTAATAAACATTTTGAGACCCATTAGAACGTTTTGCAATGTGAATTAAACATTTTGCACGATATAAAGTCGTACACAAGGCACGTTTTAGGACCACTAAAACTATTGTTTAGTGCAAATGTTTTAGTTAAGTTCTTTAGAAGATAACAGACAAACCTTTCATTGGTTGACTGTTATACTTTTATTATTTACTTATTAGACTCTAATAAACATTTTGAGACACGTTAGAACTTTTTGCAATGTGAATTAAACATTTTGCACCATATAGTTCACAAGGAAATTTTTCGGACCTACACAGTATAACTGATATATAGTGCAAATGTTTTAGTTAAGTTCTTTTAACGATAACAGACAAATCTTTTATTGGTTAAACGTTACACTTTTATTATTTACTTATTAGACTCAAATAAACATTTTGAGACCCGTTAGACCTTTTTGCAATGTGAATTAAACATTTTGCACCATATAGTTCACAAGGCACTTTTTAGGACCTATATAACTAATGTATAGTGCAAATGTTTTAGTTAAGTTCTTTTAACGATAACAAAGAAACCTTTCATTAGGTAACTGTTATACTTTTATTATTTACTTATTAGACTCTAATAAACATTTTGAGACCCGTTAGCACGTTTTGCAATGTGAATTAAACATTTTGCACCATATACAGTAGTGCACAAAGCACGTTTTAGGACCTATAAAACTAATGTTTAGTGTAAATGTTTTAGTTAAGTTCTTTAGAAGATAACAGAGAAACCTTTTATTGATTAACTGTTATACTTTTATTATTTACTTATTAGACTCTAATAAACAATTTGTGACCCGTTAGAGCTTTTTGTAATGTGAATTAAACCTTTTTGCACCATATAGTTCACAAGGAAGTTTTTTGGACCTATATAACTAATGTATAGTGCAAATGTTTTAGTTAAGTTCTTTTAACGATAACAGACAAACCTTTTATTGGTTAACTGTTATACTTTTATTATTTACTTATTAGACTCTAATAAACATCTTGAGACAAGTTAGAACTTTTTGCAATGTGAATTAAACATTTTGCACCATATAGTTCACAAGGAAGTTTCTCGAACGTATATGACTAATGTATAGTGCAAATGTTTTAGTTAAGTTCTTTTAACGATAACAGACAAACCTTTTATTGGTTAACTGTTATACTTTTATTATTTACTTATTAGACTCTAATAAACATCTTGAGACAAGTTAGAACTTTTTGCAATGTGAATTAAACATTTTGCACCATATAGTTCACAAGGAAGTTTCTCGAACGTATATGACTAATGTATAGTGCAAATGTTTTAGTTAAGTTCTTTTAACGATAACAGAGACCCCTTTCATTGGTTGACTGTTATACTTTTATTATTTACTTATTAGACTCTAATAAACATTTTGATACCCGTTAGAACTTTTTGCAATGTGAATTAAACATTTTGCACCATATAGAGTTGTACCTAAGGCACGTTTTAAGACCTATAAAACTAATGTTTATTGCAAATGTTTTAGTTAAGTTCTTTTGAAGATAACAGACAAACCTTGCATTGGTTGACTGTTATACTTTTATTATTTACTTATTAGACTCTAATAAACATTTTGAGACCCGTTAGAACTTTTTGCAATGTGAATTAAACATTTTGCACCATATAGTTCACAAGGAAATTTTTCGGACCTACACAGTATAACTGATATATAGTGCAAATGTTTTAGTTAAGTTCTTTTAACGATAACAGAGAAAACTTTCATTGGTTAACTGTTATACTTTTATTATTTACTTATTAGACTCTAATAAACATCTTGAGACACGTTAGAACTTTTTGCAATGTGAATTAAACATTTTGCACCATATAGTTCACAAGGAAGTTTCTCGAACGTATATGACTAATGTATAGTGCAAATGTTTTAGTTAAGTTCTTTTAATGATAACAGACAAATCTTTTATTGGTTAACTGTTATACTTTTATTATTTACTTATTAGACTATAATAAACATTTTGAGACCCGTTAGAACTTTTTGCAATGTGAATTAAACATTTTGCACCATATAGTTCACAAGGCACATTTTATTACCTATATAACTAATGTATAGTGCAAATGTTTTAGTTAAGTTCTTTTAACGATAACAGAGAAACCTTTCATTGGTTGACTGTTATACTTTTATTATTTACTTATTAGACTCTAATAAACATTTTGATACCCGTTAGAACTTTTTGCAATGTGAATTAAACATTTTGCACCATATAGAGTTGTGCCTAAGGCACGTTTTAAGACCTATAAAACTAATGTTTATTGCAAATGTTTTAGTTAAGTTCTTTAGAAGATAACAGACAAATCTTTTATTGGTTGACTGTTATACTTTTATTATTTACTTATTAGACTCTAATAAACATTTTGAGACCCGTTAGAACTTTTTGCAATGTGAATTAAACATTTTGCACCATATAGTTCACAAGGAAATTTTTCGGACCTACACAGTATAACTGATGTATATAGTGCAAATGTTTTAGTTAAGTTCTTTTAACGATAACAGAGAAAACTTTCATTGGTTAACTGTTATACTTTTATTATTTACTTATTAGACTCTAATAAACATCTTGAGACACGTTAGAACTTTTTGCAATGTGAATTAAACATTTTGCACCATATAGTTCACAAGGAAGTTTTTCGGACCTATATAACTAATGTATAGTGCAAATGTTTTAGTTAAGTTCTTTTAATGATAACAGACAAATCTTTTACTGGTTAGCTGTTATACTTTTATTATTTACTTATTAGACTCAAATAAACAATTTGAGACCGGTAAAACCTTTTTGCAATGTGAATTAAACATTTTGCACCATATAGTTCACAAGGCACTTTTTAGGACCTATATAACTAATGTATAGTGCAAATGTTTTAGTTAAGTTCTTTTAACGATAACAAAGAAACCTTTCATTAGGTAACTGTTATACTTTTATTATTTACTTATTAGACTCTAATAAACATTTTGCGACGCGTAAGAACGTTTTGCAATGTGAATTAAACATTTTGCACCATATAAAGTCGTACAGAAGGTACGTTTTAGGACCTATAAAACTAATGTATAGTGCAAATGTTTTAGTTAAGTTCTTTTAACGATAACAGAGAAACCTTTCATTGGTTGACTGTTATACTTTTATTATTTACTTATTAGACTCTAATAAACATTTTGATACCCGTTAGAACTTTTTGCAATGTGAATTAAACATTTTGCACCATATAGAGTTGTGCCTAAGGCACGTTTTAAGACCTATAAAACTAATGTTTATTGCAAATGTTTTAGTTAAGTTCTTTTGAAGATAACAGACAAACCTTGCATTGGTTGACTGTTATACTTTTATTATTTACTTATTAGACTCTAATAAACATTTTGAGACCCGTTAGAACTTTTTGCAATGTGAATTAAACATTTTGCACCATATAGTTCACAAGGAAATTTTTCGGACCTACACAGTATAACTGATATATAGTGCAAATGTTTTAGTTAAGTTCTTTTAACGATAACAGACAAATCTTTTATTGGTTAAATGTTACACTTTTATTATTTACTTATTAGACTCAAATAAACATTTTGAGACCCGTTAGACCTTTTTGCAATGTGAATTAAACAATTTTGCACCATATAGTTCACAAGGCACTTTTTAGGACCTATATAACTAATGTATAGTGCAAATGTTTTAGTTAAGTTCTTTTAACGATAACAAAGAAACCTTTCATTAGGTATCTGTTATACTTTTATTATTTACTTATTAGACTCTAATAAACATTTTGAGACCCGTTAGCACGTTTTGCAATGTGAATTAAACATTTTGCACCATATACAGTAGTGCACAAAGCACGTTTTAGGACCTATAAAACTAATGTTTAGTGTAAATGTTTTAGTTAAGTTCTTTAGAAGATAACAGAGAAACCTTTTATTGATTAACTGTTATACTTTTATTATTTACTTATTAGACTCTAATAAACAATTTGTGACCCGTTAGAGCTTTTTGTAATGTGAATTAAACCTTTTTGCACCATATAGTTCACAAGGAAGTTTTTTGGACCTATATAACTAATGTATAGTGCAAATGTTTTAGTTAAGTTCTTTAAACGATAACAGACAAACCTTTTATTGGTTAACTGTTATACTTTTATTATTTACTTATTAGACTCTAATAAACATCTTGAGACAAGTTAGAACTTTTTGCAATGTGAATTAAACATTTTGCACCATATAGTTCACAAGGAAGTTTCTCGAACGTATATGACTAATGTATAGTGCAAATGTTTTAGTTAAGTTCTTTTAACGATAACAGTGAAACCTTTCATTGGTTAACTGTTATACTTTTATTATTTACTTATTAGACTCTAATAAACATTTTGAGACCCGTTAGAGCTTTTTGTAATGTGAATTAAACCTTTTTGCACCATATAGTACACAAGGAAGTTTTTTGGACTTATATAACTAATGTATAGTGCAAATGTTTTAGTTAATTTTTTTAACGATAACAGAGAAACCTTTTATTGGTTAACTGTTATACTTTTATTATTTACTTATTAGACTCTAATAAACATCTTTAGACACGTTAGAACGTTTTGCAATGTGAATTAAACATTTTGCACCATATAGTTCACAAGGAAGTTTTTCGTACCTATATAACTAATGTATAGTGCAAATGTTTTAGTTAAGTTCTTTTAATGATAACAGACAAATCTTTTATTGGTTAACTGTTACACTTTTATTATTTACTTATTAGACTCTAATAAACATTTTGAGACCCGTAAGAACTTTTTGCAATGTGAATAAAACATTTTGCACCATATACAGTACTGCACAAGGCACGTTTTAGGATCTATAAAACTAATGTTTAGTGCAAATGTTTTAGTTAAGTTCTTTTGAAGATAACAGACAAACCTTTCAATGCTTGACTGTTATACTTTTATTATTTACTTATTAGACTCTAATAAACATTTTGAGACCTGTAAGAACTTTTTGCAATGTGAATTAAACATTTTGCATTGTATAAAGTAGTACACAAGGTACGTTTTAGGACCTATAAAAGTAATGTATAGTGCAAATGTTTTAGTTAAGTTCTTTTGAAGATAACAGACAAACCTTTCAATGCTTGACTGTTATACTTTTAATATTTACTTATTAGACTCTAATAAACATTTAAGACACGTTAGAACGTTTTGCAATGTGAATTAAACATTTTGCACCATATAGTTCACAAGGCACATTTTATTACCTATATAACTAATGTATAGTGCAAATGTTTTAGTTAAGTTCTTTTAACGATAACAGAGAAACCTTTCATTGGTTGACTGTTATACTTTTATTATTTACTTATTAGACTCTAATAAACATTTTGATACCCGTTAGAACTTTTTGCAATGTGAATTAAACATTTTGAACCATATAGAGTTGTGCCTAAGGCACGTTTTAAGACCTATAAAACTAATGTTTATTGCAAATGTTTTAGTTAAGTTCTTTAGAAGATAACAGACAAATCTTTTATTGGTTGACTGTTATACTTTTATTATTTACTTATTAGACTCTAATAAACATTTTGAGACCCGTTAGAACTTTTTGCAATGTGAATTAAACATTTTGCACCATATAGTTCACAAGGAAATTATTCGGACCTACACAGTATAACTGATAAATAGTGCAAATGTTTTAGTTAAGTTCTTTTAACGATAACAGAGAAAACTTTCAATGGTTAACTGTTATACTTTTATAATTTACTTATTAGACTCTAATAAACATCTTGAGACACGTTAGAACTTTTTGCAATGTGAATTAAACATTTTGCACCATATAGTTCACAAGGAAGTTTTTCGGACCTATATAACTAATGTTTAGTGCAAATGTTTTAGTTAAGTTCTTTTAATGATAACAGACAAATCTTTTACTGGTTAGCTGTTATACTTTTATTATTTACTTAATAGACTCAAATAAACAATTTGAGACCGGTTAAACCTTTTTGCAATGTGAATTAAACATTTTGCACCATATAGTTCACAAGGCACTTTTTAGGACCTATATAACTAATGTATAGTGCAAATGTTTTAGTTAAGTTCTTTTAACGATAACAAAGAAACCTTTCATTAGGTAACTGTTATACTTTTATTATTTACTTATTAGACTCTAATAAACATTTTGCGACGCGTAAGAACGTTTTGCAATGTGAATTAAACATTTTGTACCATATAAAGTCGTACAGAAGGTACGTTTTAGGACCTATAAAACTAATGTATAGTGCATATATTTTAGTTAAGTTCTTTTGAAGATAACAGACAAACCTTTCAATGCTTGACTGTTATACTTTTATTATTTACTTATTAGACTCTAATAAACATTTTGAGACCCGTTAGAACGATTTGCAATATGAATTAAACATTTTGCACGATATAAAGTAGTACACAAGGCACGTTTTAGGACCACTAAAACTAATGTATAGTGCAAATGTTTTAGTTAAATTCTTTTGAAGATAACAGACAAACCTTACATTGGTTGACTGTTATACTTTTATTATTTACTTATTAGACTCTAATAAACATTTTGAGACACGTTAGAACTTTTTGCAATGTGAATTAAACATTTTGCACCATATAGTTCACAAGGCACTTTTTAGGACCTATATAACTAATGTATAGTGCATATGTTTTAGTTAAGTTCTTTTAACGATAACAGAGAAACCTTTCATTGGTTAACTGTTATACTTTTATTATTTACTTATTAGACTCTAATAAACATTTTGTGACCCGTTAGAGCTTTTTGTAATGTGAATTAAACCTTTTTGCACCATATAGTACACAAGGAAGTTTTTTGGACCTATATAACTAATGTATAGTGCAAATGTTTTAGTTAATTTTTTTAACGATAACAGACAAACCTTTTATTGGTTAACTGTTATACTTTTATTATTTACTTATTAGACTCTAATAAACATCTTTAGACATGTTAGCACGTTTTGCAATGTGAATTAAACATTTTGCACCATATAGTTCACAAGGAAGTTTTTCGTACCTATATAACTAATGTATAGTGCAAATGTTTTAGTTAAGTTGTTTTAACGATAACAAAGAAACCTTTCATTAGGTAACTGTTATACTTTTATTATTTACTTATTAGACTCTAATAAACATTTTGAGACCCGTTAGAACGATTTGCAATATGAATTAAACATTTTGCACGATATAAAGTAGTACACAAGGCACGTTTTAGGACCACTAAAACTATTGTTTAGTGCAAATGTTTTAGTTAAGTTCTTTAGAAGATACCAGACAAACCTTTCATTGGTTGAATGTTATACTTTTATTATTTACTTATTAGACTCTAATAAACATTTTGAGACCCGTTAGAACGTTTTGCAATGTGAATAAAACATTTTGCACCATATACAGTACTGCACAAGGCACGTTTTAGGACCTATAAAACTAATGTTTAGTGCAAATGTTTTAGTTAAGTTCTTTAGAAGATAACAGAGAAACCTTTTATTGGTTAACTGTTAAACTTTTATTATTTACTTATTAGACTCTAATAAACATTTTGAGACCTGTAAGAACTTTTTGCAATGTGAATTAAACATTTTGCATTGTATAAAGTAGTACACAAGGTACGTTTTAGGACCTATAAAAGTAATGTATAGTGCAAATGTTTTAGTTAAGTTCTTTTGAAGATAACAGACAAACCTTTCAATGCTTGACTGTTATACTTTTAATATTTACTTATTAGACTCTAATAAACATTTAAGACACGTTAGAACTTTTTGCAATGTGAATTAAACATTTTGCACCATATAGTTCACAAGGCACTTTTTCGGACCTATACAGTATAACTAATGTATAGTGCAAATGTTTTAGTTAAGTTCTTTTAACGATAACAGACAAACCTTTTATTGGTTAACTGTTATACTTTTATTATTTACTTATTAGACTCTAATAAACATCTTGAGACACGTTAGAACTTTTTGCAATGTGAATTAAACATTTTGCACCATATAGTTCACAAGGAAGTTTCTCGAACGTATATGACTAATGTATAGTGCAAATGTTTTAGTTAAGTTCTTTTAATGATAACAGACAAATCTTTTATTGGTTAACTGTTATACTTTTATTATTTACTTATTAGACTATAATAAACATTTTGAGACCCGTTAGAACTTTTTGCAATGTGAATTAAACATTTTGCACCATATAGTTCACAAGGCACATTTTATTACCTATATAACTAATGTATAGTGCAAATGTTTTAGTTAAGTTCTTTTAACGATAACAGAGAAACCTTTCATTGGTTGACTGTTATACTTTTATTATTTACTTATTAGACTCTAATAAACATTTTGATACCCGTTAGAACTTTTTGCAATGTGAATTAAACATTTTGCACCATATAGAGTTGTGCCTAAGGCACGTTTTAAGACCTATAAAACTAATGTTTATTGCAAATGTTTTAGTTAAGTTCTTTTGAAGATAACAGACAAACCTTGCATTGGTTGACTGTTATACTTTTATTATTTACTTATTAGACTCTAATAAACATTTTGAGACCCGTTAGAACTTTTTGCAATGTGAATTAAACATTTTGCACCATATACTATAGTTCACAAGGCAATATTTCGGACCTACACAGTATAACTGACATATAGTGCAAATGTTTTAGTTAAGTTCTTTTAACGATAACAGACAAAACTTTCATTGGTTAACTGTTATACTTTTATTATTTACTTATTAGACTCTAATAAAAATCTTGAGACAAGTTAGAACTTTTTGCAATGTGAATTAAACATTTTGCACCATATAGTTCACAAGGCACTTTTTAGGACCTATATAACTAATGTATAGTGCAAATGTTTTAGTTAAGTTCTTTTAATGATAACAGACAAATCTTTTATTGGTTAACTGTTATACTTTTATTATTTACTTATTAGACTATAATAAACATTTTGAGACCCGTTAGAACTTTTTGCAATGTGAATTAAACATTTTGCACCATATAGTTCACAAGGCACATTTTATTACCTATATAACTAATGTATAGTGCAAATGTTTTAGTTAAGTTCTTTTAACGATAACAGAGAAACCTTTCATTGGTTGACTGTTATACTTTTATTATTTACTTATTAGACTCTAATAAACATTTTGATACCCGTTAGAACTTTTTGCAATGTGAATTAAACATTTTGAACCATATAGAGTTGTGCCTAAGGCACGTTTTAAGACCTATAAAACTAATGTTTATTGCAAATGTTTTAGTTAAGTTCTTTAGAAGATAACAGACAAATCTTTTATTGGTTGACTGTTATACTTTTATTATTTACTTATTAGACTCTAATAAACATTTTGAGACCCGTTAGAACTTTTTGCAATGTGAATTAAACATTTTGCACCATATAGTTCACAAGGAAATTTTTCGGACCTACACAGTATAACTGATAAATAGTGCAAATGTTTTAGTTAAGTTCTTTTAACGATAACAGAGAAAACTTTCAATGGTTAACTGTTATACTTTTATAATTTACTTATTAGACTCTAATAAACATCTTGAGACACGTTAGAACTTTTTGCAATGTGAATTAAACATTTTGCACCATATAGTTCACAAGGAAGTTTTTCGGACCTATATAACTAATGTTTAGTGCAAATGTTTTAGTTAAGTTCTTTTAATGATAACAGACAAATCTTTTACTGGTTAGCTGTTATACTTTTATTATTTACTTAATAGACTCAAATAAACAATTTGAGACCGGTTAAACCTTTTTGCAATGTGAATTAAACATTTTGCACCATATAGTTCACAAGGCACTTTTTAGGACCTATATAACTAATGTATAGTGCAAATGTTTTAGTTAAGTTCTTTTAACGATAACAAAGAAACCTTTCATTAGGTAACTGTTATACTTTTATTATTTACTTATTAGACTCTAATAAACATTTTGCGACGCGTAAGAACGTTTTGCAATGTGAATTAAACATTTTGTACCATATAAAGTCGTACAGAAGGTACGTTTTAGGACCTATAAAACTAATGTATAGTGCATATATTTTAGTTAAGTTCTTTTGAAGATAACAGACAAACCTTTCAATGCTTGACTGTTATACTTTTATTATTTACTTATTAGACTCTAATAAACATTTTGAGACCCGTTAGAACGATTTGCAATATGAATTAAACATTTTGCACGATATAAAGTAGTACACAAGGCACGTTTTAGGACCACTAAAACTAATGTATAGTGCAAATGTTTTAGTTAAATTCTTTTGAAGATAACAGACAAACCTTACATTGGTTGACTGTTATACTTTTATTATTTACTTATTAGACTCTAATAAACATTTTGAGACACGTTAGAACTTTTTGCAATGTGAATTAAACATTTTGCACCATATAGTTCACAAGGCACTTTTTAGGACCTATATAACTAATGTATAGTGCATATGTTTTAGTTAAGTTCTTTTAACGATAACAGAGAAACCTTTCATTGGTTAACTGTTATACTTTTATTATTTACTTATTAGACTCTAATAAACATTTTGTGACCCGTTAGAGCTTTTTGTAATGTGAATTAAACCTTTTTGCACCATATAGTACACAAGGAAGTTTTTTGGACCTATATAACTAATGTATAGTGCAAATGTTTTAGTTAATTTTTTTAACGATAACAGACAAACCTTTTATTGGTTAACTGTTATACTTTTATTATTTACTTATTAGACTCTAATAAACATCTTTAGACATGTTAGCACGTTTTGCAATGTGAATTAAACATTTTGCGCCATATAGTTCACAAGGAAGTTTTTCGTACCTATATAACTAATGTATAGTGCAAATGTTTTAGTTAAGTTGTTTTAACGATAACAAAGAAACCTTTCATTAGGTAACTGTTATACTTTTATTATTTACTTATTAGACTCTAATAAACATTTTGAGACCCGTTAGAACGATTTGCAATATGAATTAAACATTTTGCACGATATAAAGTAGTACACAAGGCACGTTTTAGGACCACTAAAACTATTGTTTAGTGCAAATGTTTTAGTTAAGTTCTTTAGAAGATAACAGACAAACCTTTCATTGGTTGACTGTTATACTTTTATTATTTACTTATTAGACTCTAATAAACATTTTGAGACCCGTTAGAACGTTTTGCAATGTGAATTAAACATTTTGCACCATATAGTTCACAAGGCACTTTTTAGGACCTATATAACTAATGTATAGTGCAAATGTTTTAGTTAAGTTCTTTTAACGATAACAGACAACCATTTTATTGGTTAACTGTTATACTTTTATTATTTACTTATTAGACTATAATAAACATTTTGAGACCCGTTAGAACTTTTTGCAATGTGAATTAAACATTTTTCACCATACAAAGTAGTACACAAGGCACGTTTTATTACCTATAAATCTAATGTATAGTGCACATGTTTTAGTTAAGTTCTTTTGAAGATAACAGACAAACCTTGCATTGGTTGACTGTTATAATTTTATTATTTACTTATTAGACTTTAATACACATTTTGAGACACGTTAGAACTTTTTGCAATATGAATTAAACATTTTGCACCATATATTATAGTTCACAAGGCAATTTTTCGGACCTACACAGTATAACTGATATATAGTGCAAATGTTTTAGTTAAGTTCTTTTAACGATAACAGAGAAAACTTTCATTGGTTAACTGTTATACTTTTATTATTTACTTATTAGACTCTAATAAACATCTTGAGACACGTTAGAACATTTTGCAATGTGAATTAAACATTTTGCACCATATAGTTCACAAGGAAGTTTTTCGGACCTATATAACTAATGTATAGTGCAAATGTTTTAGTTAAGTTCTTTTAACGATAACAAAGAAACCTTTCATTAGGTAACTGTTATACTTTTATTATTTACTTATTCGACTCTAATAAACATTTTGCGACGCGTAAGAACGTTTTGCAATGTGAATTAAACATTTTGTACCATATAAAGTAGTACAGAAGGTACGTTTTAGGACCTATAAAACTAATGTATAGTGCAAATGTTTTAGTTAAGTTCTTTTGAAGATAACAGACAAACCTTTCAATGCTTGACTGTTATACTTTTATTATTTACTTATTAGACTCTAATAAACATTTTGAGACCCGTTAGAATGTTTTGCAATATGAATTAAACATTTTGCACGATATGAAGTAGTACACAAGGCACGTTTTAGGACCACTAAAACTATTGTTTAGTGCAAATGTTTTAGTTAAGTTCTTTAGAAGATAACAGACAAACCTTTCATTGGTTGACTGTTATACTTTTATTATTTACTTATTAGACTCTAATAAACATTTTGAGACACGTTAGAACTTTTTGCAATGTGAATTAAACATTTTGCACCATATAGTTCACAAGGCACTTTTTAGGACCTATATAACTAATGTATAGTGCAAATGTTTTAGTTAAGTTATTTTAACGATAACAGAGAAACCTTTCATTGGTTAACTGTTATACTTTTATTATTTACTTATTAGACTCTAATAAACATTTTGAGACCCGTTAGAACGTTTTGCAATGTGAATTAAACATTTTGCACCATATAGTTCACAAAGCACTTTTTAGGACCTATATAACTAATGTATAGTGCAAATGTTTTAGTTAAGTTCTTTTAATGATAACAGACAAATCTTTTATTGGTTAACTGTTATACTTTTATTATTTACTTATTAGACTATAATAAACATTTTGAGACCCGTTAGAACTTTTTGCAATGTGAATTAAACATTTTGCACCATATAGTTCACAAGGCACATTTTATTACCTATATAACTAATGTATAGTGCAAATGTTTTAGTTAAGTTCTTTTAACGATAACAGAGAAACCTTTCATTGGTTGACTGTTATACTTTTATTATTTACTTATTAGACTCTAATAAACATTTTGATACCCGTTAGAACTTTTTGCAATGTGAATTAAACATTTTGCACCATTCAGAGTTGTGCCTAAGGCACGTTTTAAGACCTATAAAACTAATGTTTATTGCAATTGTTTTAGTTAAGTTCTTTAGAGGATAACAGACAAATCTTTTATTGGTTGACTGTTATACTTTTATTATTTACTTATTAGACTCTAATAAACATTTTGAGACCCGTTAGAACTTTTTGCAATGTGAATTAAACATTTTGCACCATATAGTTCACAAGGAAGTTTTTCGGACCTATATAACTAATGTATAGTGCAAATGTTTTAGTTAAGTTCTTTTAATGATAACAGACAAATCTTTTACTGGTTAGCTGTTATACTTCTATTATTTACTTATTAGACTCAAATAAACAATTTGAGACCCGTTAGAACTTTTTGCAATGTGAATTAAACATTTTGCACCATATAGTTCACAAGGCACTTTTTAGGACCTATATAACTAATGTATAGTGCAAATGTTTTAGTTAAGTTCTTTTAACGATAACAAAGAAACCTTTCATTAGGTAACTGTTATACTTTTATTATTTACTTATTCGACTCTAATAAACATGTTGCGACGCGTAAGAACGTTTTGCAATGTGAATTAAACATTTTGTACCATATAAAGTCGTACAGAAGGTACGTTTTAGGACCTATAAAACTAATGTATAGTGCAAATGTTTTAGTTAAGTTCTTTTGAAGATAACAGACAAACCTTTCAATGCTTGACTGTTATACTTTTATTATTTACTTATTAGACTCTAATAAACATTTTGAGACGCGTAAGAACGTTTTGCAATGTGAATTAAACATTTTGCACCATATAGTCCACAAGGCACTTTTTCGGACCTATACAGTATAACTAATGTATAGTGCAAATGTTTTAGTTAAGTTGTTTTAACGATAACAGACAACCCTTTTATTGGTTAACTGTTATACTTTTATTATTTACTTATTAGACTCTAATAAACATTTTAAGACCCGTTAGAACTTTTTGCAATATGAATTAAACAATTAGCACGATATAAAGTAGCACACAAGGCACGTTTTAGGACCTCTAAAACTATTGTTTAGTGCAAATGTTTTAGTTAAGTTCTTTTGAAGATAACAGACAAACCTTTCATTGGTTGACTGTTATACTTTTATTATTTACTTATTAGACTCTAATAAACATTTTGAGACACGTTAGAACTTTTTGCAATGTGAATTAAACATTTTGCACCATATAGTTCACAAGGCACTTTTTAGGACCTATATAACTAATGTATACTGCATATGTTTTAGTTAAGTTCTTTTAACGATAACAGAGAAACCTTTCATTGGTTAACTGCTATACTTTTATTATTTACTTATTAGACTCTAATAAACATTTTGAGACCCGTTAGAACGTTTTGCTATGTGAATTAAACATTTTGCACCATATACAGTACTGCACAAGGCACGTTTTAGGATCTATAAAACTAATGTTTAGTGCAAATGTTTTAGTTAAGTTCTTTTGAAGATAACAGACAAACCTTTCAATGCTTGACTGTTATACTTTTATTATTTACTTATTAGACTCTAATAAACATTTAAGACACGTTAGAACTATTTGCAATGTGAATTAAACATTTTGCACCATATAGTTCACAAGGCACTTTTTCGGACCTATACAGTATAACTAATGTATAGTGCAAATGTTTTAGTTAAGTTCTTTTAACGATAACAGACAACCATTTTATTGGTTAACTGTTATACTTTTATTATTTACTTGTTAGACTATAATAAACATTTTGAGACCCGTTAGAACTTTTTGCAATGTGAATTAAACATTTTTCACCATACAAAGTAGTACACAAGGCACGTTTTAGGACGTATAAAACTAATGTATAGTGCACATGTTTTAGTTAAGTTCTTTTGAAGATAACAGACAAACCTTGCATTGGTTGACTGTTATAATTTTATTATTTACTTATTAGACTTTAATACACATTTTGAGACACGTTAGAACTTTTTGCAATATGAATTAAACATTTTGCACCATATACTATAGTTCACAAGGCAATATTTCGGACCTACACAGTATAACTGATATATAGTGCAAATGTTTTAGTTAAGTTCTTTTAACGATAACAGAGAAAACTTTCATTGGTTAACTGTTATACTTTTATTATTTACTTATTAGACTGTAATAAACATCTTGAGACACGTTAGAACTTTTTGCAATGTGAATTAAACATTTTGCACCATATAGTTCACAAGGAAGTTTTTCGGACCTATATAACTAATGTATAGTGCAAATGTTTTAGTTAAGTTCTTTTAACGATAACAAAGAAACCTTTCATTAGGTAACTGTTATACTTTTATTATTTACTTATTCGACTCTAATAAACATTTTGCGACGCGTAAGAACGTTTTGCAATGTGAATTAAACATTTTGTACCATATAAAGTAGTACAGAAGGTACGTTTTAGGACCTATAAAACTAATGTATAGTGCAAATGTTTTAGTTAAGTTCTTTTGAAGATAACAGACAAACCTTTCAATGCTTGACTGTTATACTTTTATTATTTACTTATTAGACTCTAATAAACATTTTGAGACCCATTAGAACGTTTTGCAATGTGAATTAAACATTTTGCACGATATAAAGTCGTACACAAGGCACGTTTTAGGACCACTAAAACTATTGTTTAGTGCAAATGTTTTAGTTAAGTTCTTTAGAAGATAACAGACAAACCTTTCATTGGTTGACTGTTATACTTTTATTATTTACTTATTAGACTCTAATAAACATTTTGAGACACGTTAGAACTTTTTGCAATGTGAATTAAACATTTTGCACCATATAAATCACAAGGCACTTTTTAGGACCTATATAACTAATGTATAGTGCAAATGTTTTAGTTAAGTTATTTTAACGATAACAGAGAACCCTTTCATTGGTTAACTGTTATACTTTTATTATTTACTTATTAGACTCTAATAAACATTTTGAGACCCGTTAGAACGTTTTGCAATGTGAATTAAACATTTTGCACCATATACAGTAGTTCACAAGGCACGTTTTAGGACCTATAAAACTAATGTTTAGTGCAAATGTTTTAGTTAAGTTCTTTAGAAGATAACAGAGAAACCTTTTATTGGTTAACTGTTATACTTTTATTATTTACTTATTAGACTCTAATAAACATTTTGTGACCCGTTAGAGCTTTTTGTAATGTGAATTAAACCTTTTTGCACCATATAGTTCACAAGGAAGTTTTTTGGACCTATATAACTAATGTATAGTGCAAATGTTTTAGTTAAGTTCTTGTAACGATAACAGACAAACCTTTCATTGGTTAACTGTTATACTTTTATTATTTACTTATTAGACTCTAATAAACATCTTGAGACACGTTAGAACTTTTTGCAATGTGAATTAAACATTTTGCACCATATAGTTCACAAGGAAGTTTTTCGGACCTATATAACTAATGTATAGTGCAAATGTTTTAGTTAAGTTCTTTTAATGATAACAGACAAATCTTTTATTGGTTAACTGTTACACTTTTATTATTTACTTATTCGACTCTAATAAACATTTTGCGACGCGTAAGAACGTTTTGCAATGTGAATTAAACATTTTGTACCATATAAAGTAGTACAGAAGGTACGTTTTAGGACCTATAAAACTAATGTATAGTGCAAATGTTTTAGTTAAGTTCTTTTGAAGATAACAGACAAACCTTTCAATGCTTGACTGTTATACTTTTATTATTTACTTATTAGACTCTAATAAACATTTTGAGACCCGTTAGAATGTTTTGCAATATGAATTAAACATTTTGCACGATATGAAGTAGTACACAAGGCACGTTTTAGGACCACTAAAACTATTGTTTAGTGCAAATGTTTTAGTTAAGTTCTTTAGAAGATAACAGACAAACCTTTCATTGGTTGACTGTTATACTTTTATTATTTACTTATTAGACTCTAATAAACATTTTGAGACACGTTAGAACTTTTTGCAATGTGAATTAAACATTTTGCACCATATAGTTCACAAGGCACTTTTTAGGACCTATATAACTAATGTATAGTGCAAATGTTTTAGTTAAGTTATTTTAACGATAACAGAGAAACCTTTCATTGATTAACTGTTATACTTTTATTATTTACTTATTAGACTCTAATAAACATTTTGAGACCCGTTAGAACGTTTTGCAATGTGAATTAAACATTTTGCACCATATAGTTCACAAAGCACTTTTTAGGACCTATATAACTAATGTATAGTGCAAATGTTTTAGTTAAGTTCTTTTAATGATAACAGACAAATCTTTTATTGGTTAACTGTTATACTTTTATTATTTACTTATTAGACTATAATAAACATTTTGAGACCCGTTAGAACTTTTTGCAATGTGAATTAAACATTTTGCACCATATAGTTCACAAGGCACATTTTATTACCTATATAACTAATGTATAGTGCAAATGTTTTAGTTAAGTTCTTTTAACGATAACAGAGAAACCTTTCATTGGTTGACTGTTATACTTTTATTATTTACTTATTAGACTCTAATAAACATTTTGATACCCGTTAGAACTTTTTGCAATGTGAATTAAACATTTTGCACCATTCAGAGTTGTGCCTAAGGCACGTTTTAAGACCTATAAAACTAATGTTTATTGCAATTGTTTTAGTTAAGTTCTTTAGAGGATAACAGACAAATCTTTTATTGGTTGACTGTTATACTTTTATTATTTACTTATTAGACTCTAATAAACATTTTGAGACCCGTTAGAACTTTTTGCAATGTGAATTAAACATTTTGCACCATATAGTTCACAAGGAAGTTTTTCGGACCTATATAACTAATGTATAGTGCAAATGTTTTAGTTAAGTTTTTTTAATGATAACAGACAAATCTTTTACTGGTTAGCTGTTATACTTCTATTATTTACTTATTAGACTCAAATAAACAATTTGAGACCCGTTAGAACTTTTTGCAATGTGAATTAAACATTTTGCACCATATAGTTCACAAGGCACTTTTTAGGACCTATATAACTAATGTATAGTGCAAATGTTTTAGTTAAGTTCTTTTAACGATAACAAAGAAACCTTTCATTAGGTAACTGTTATACTTTTATTATTTACTTATTCGACTCTAATAAACATGTTGCGACGCGTAAGAACGTTTTGCAATGTGAATTAAACATTTTGTACCATATAAAGTCGTACAGAAGGTACGTTTTAGGACCTATAAAACTAATGTATAGTGCAAATGTTTTAGTTAAGTTCTTTTGAAGATAACAGACAAACCTTTCAATGCTTGACTGTTATACTTTTATTATTTACTTATTAGACTCTAATAAACATTTTGAGACGCGTAAGAACGTTTTGCAATGTGAATTAAACATTTTGCACCATATAGTCCACAAGGCACTTTTTCGGACCTATACAGTATAACTAATGTATAGTGCAAATGTTTTAGTTAAGTTGTTTTAACGATAACAGACAACCCTTTTATTGGTTAACTGTTATACTTTTATTATTTACTTATTAGACTCTAATAAACATTTTAAGACCCGTTAGAACTTTTTGCAATATGAATTAAACAATTAGCACGATATAAAGTAGCACACAAGGCACGTTTTAGGACCTCTAAAACTATTGTTTAGTGCAAATGTTTTAGTTAAGTTCTTTTGAAGATAACAGACAAACCTTTCATTGGTTGACTGTTATACTTTTATTATTTACTTATTAGACTCTAATAAACATTTTGAGACACGTTAGAACTTTTTGCAATGTGAATTAAACATTTTGCACCATATAGTTCACAAGGCACTTTTTAGGACCTATATAACTAATGTATACTGCATATGTTTTAGTTAAGTTCTTTTAACGATAACAGAGAAACCTTTCATTGGTTAACTGCTATACTTTTATTATTTACTTATTAGACTCTAATAAACATTTTGAGACCCGTTAGAACGTTTTGCTATGTGAATTAAACATTTTGCACCATATACAGTACTGCACAAGGCACGTTTTAGGATCTATAAAACTAATGTTTAGTGCAAATGTTTTAGTTAAGTTCTTTTGAAGATAACAGACAAACCTTTCAATGCTTGACTGTTATACTTTTATTATTTACTTATTAGACTCTAATAAACATTTAAGACACGTTAGAACTTTTTGCAATGTGAATTAAACATTTTGCACCATATAGTTCACAAGGCACTTTTTCGGACCTATACAGTATAACTAATGTATAGTGCAAATGTTTTAGTTAAGTTCTTTTAACGATAACAGACAACCATTTTATTGGTTAACTGTTATACTTTTATTATTTACTTGTTAGACTATAATAAACATTTTGAGACCCGTTAGAACTTTTTGCAATGTGAATTAAACATTTTTCACCATACAAAGTAGTACACAAGGCACGTTTTAGGACGTATAAAACTAATGTATAGTGCACATGTTTTAGTTAAGTTCTTTTGAAGATAACAGACAAACCTTGCATTGGTTGACTGTTATAATTTTATTATTTACTTATTAGACTTTAATACACATTTTGAGACACGTTAGAACTTTTTGCAATATGAATTAAACATTTTGCACCATATACTATAGTTCACAAGGCAATATTTCGGACCTACACAGTATAACTGATATATAGTGCAAATGTTTTAGTTAAGTTCTTTTAACGATAACAGAGAAAACTTTCATTGGTTAACTGTTATACTTTTATTATTTACTTATTAGACTGTAATAAACATCTTGAGACACGTTAGAACTTTTTGCAATGTGAATTAAACATTTTGCACCATATAGTTCACAAGGAAGTTTTTCGGACCTATATAACTAATGTATAGTGCAAATGTTTTAGTTAAGTTCTTTTAACGATAACAAAGAAACCTTTCATTAGGTAACTGTTATACTTTTATTATTTACTTATTCGACTCTAATAAACATTTTGCGACGCGTAAGAACGTTTTGCAATGTGAATTAAACATTTTGTACCATATAAAGTAGTACAGAAGGTACGTTTTAGGACCTATAAAACTAATGTATAGTGCAAATGTTTTAGTTAAGTTCTTTTGAAGATAACAGACAAACCTTTCAATGCTTGACTGTTATACTTTTATTATTTACTTATTAGACTCTAATAAACATTTTGAGACCCATTAGAACGTTTTGCAATGTGAATTAAACATTTTGCACGATATAAAGTCGTACACAAGGCACGTTTTAGGACCACTAAAACTATTGTTTAGTGCAAATGTTTTAGTTAAGTTCTTTAGAAGATAACAGACAAACCTTTCATTGGTTGACTGTTATACTTTTATTATTTACTTATTAGACTCTAATAAACATTTTGAGACACGTTAGAACTTTTTGCAATGTGAATTAAACATTTTGCACCATATAAATCACAAGGCACTTTTTAGGACCTATATAACTAATGTATAGTGCAAATGTTTTAGTTAAGTTATTTTAACGATAACAGAGAACCCTTTCATTGGTTAACTGTTATACTTTTATTATTTACTTATTAGACTCTAATAAACATTTTGAGACCCGTTAGAACGTTTTGCAATGTGAATTAAACATTTTGCACCATATACAGTAGTTCACAAGGCACGTTTTAGGACCTATAAAACTAATGTTTAGTGCAAATGTTTTAGTTAAGTTCTTTAGAAGATAACAGAGAAACCTTTTATTGGTTAACTGTTATACTTTTATTATTTACTTATTAGACTCTAATAAACATTTTGTGACCCGTTAGAGCTTTTTGTAATGTGAATTAAACCTTTTTGCACCATATAGTTCACAAGGAAGTTTTTTGGACCTATATAACTAATGTATAGTGCAAATGTTTTAGTTAAGTTCTTGTAACGATAACAGACAAACCTTTCATTGGTTAACTGTTATACTTTTATTATTTACTTATTAGACTCTAATAAACATCTTGAGACACGTTAGAACTTTTTGCAATGTGAATTAAACATTTTGCACCATATAGTTCACAAGGAAGTTTTTCGGACCTATATAACTAATGTATAGTGCAAATGTTTTAGTTAAGTTCTTTTAATGATAACAGACAAATCTTTTATTGGTTAACTGTTACACTTTTATTATTTACTTATTAGACTCAAATAAACATTTTGAGACCCGTTAGACCTTTTTGCAATGTGAATTAAACATTTTGCACCATATAGTTCACAAGGAAGTTTTTAGGACCTATATAACTAATGTATAGTGCAAATGTTTTAGTTAAGTTCTTTTAACGATAACAAAGAAACCTTTAATTAGGTAACTGTTATACTTTTATTATTTACTTATTAGACTCTAATAAACATTTTGAGACCCGTTAGCACGTTTTGCAATGTGAATTAAACATTTTGCACCATATACAGTAGTGCACAAGGCACGTTTTAGGACCTATAAAGCTAATGTTTAGTGTAAATGTTTTAGTTAAGTTCTTTAGAAGATAACAGAGAAACCTTTTATTGGTTAACTGTTATACTTTTATTATTTAGTTATTAGACTCTAATAAACAATTTGTGACCCGTTAGAGCTTTTTGTAATGTGAATTAAACCTTTTTGCACCTTTTAGTTCACAAGGAAGTTTTTTGGACCTATATAACTAATGTATAGTGCAAATGTTTTAGTTAATTTCTTTTAATGATAACAGACAAACCTTTTATTGGTTATCTGTTATACTTTTAATATTTATTTATTAGACTCTAATAAACATCTTGAGACACGTTAGAACTTTTTGCAATGTGAATTAAACATTTTGCACCATATAGTTCACAAGGAAGTTTTTCGAACCTATATAACTAATGTATAGTGCAAATGTTTTAGTTAAGTTCTTTTAATGATAACAGACAAATCTTTTATTGGTTAACTGTTATACTTTTATTATTTACTTATCAGACTATAATAAACATTTTGAGACCCGTTAGAATTTTTTGCAATGTGAATTAAACATTTTGCACCATAGTAGTTCACAAGGCACATTTTAGGACCTATATAACTAATGTATAGTGCAAATGTTTTAGTTAAGTTCTTTTAACGATAACAGAGAAACGTTTCATTGGTTGACTGTTATACTTTTATTATTTACTTATTAGACTCTAATAAACATTTTGATACCCGTAGGAACTTTTTGCAATGTGAATTAAACATTTTGCACCATATAGAGTAGTGCATAAGGCACGTTTTAGGACCTATAAAACTAATGTTTATTGCAAATGTTTTAGTTAAGTTCTTTAGAAGATAACAGACAAATCTTTTATTGGTTGACTGTTATACTTTTATTATTTACTTATTAGACTCTAATAAACATTTTGAGACCCGTTAGAACTTTTTGTAATGTGAATTAAACATTTTGCACCATATAGTTCACAAGGAAGTTTTTCGGACCTATATAACTAATGTATAGTGCAAATGTTTTAGTTAAGTTCTTTTAATGATAACAGACAAATCTTTTATTGGTTAACTGTTACACTTTTATTATTTACTTATTAGACTCAAATAAACATTTTGAGACCCGTTAGACCTTTTTGCAATGTGAATTAAACATTTTGCACCATATAGTTCACAAGGCACTTTTTCGGACCTATACAACTAATGTATAGTGCAAATGTTTTAGTTAAGTTCTTTTAACGATAACAAAGAAACCTTTCATTAGGTAACTGTTATACTTTTATTATTTACTTATTAGACTCTAATAAACATTTTGAGACCCGTTTGCACGTTTTGCAATGTGAATTAAACATTTTGCACCATATACAGTAGTGCACAAAGCACGTTTTAGGACCTATAAAACTAATGTTTAGTGTAAATGTTTTAGTTAAGTTCTTTAGAAGATAACAGACAAACCTTTTATTGATTAACTGTTATACTTTTATTATTTACTTATTAGACTCTAATAAACAATTTGTGACCCGTTAGAGCTTTTTGTAATGTGAATTAAACCTTTTTGCACCATATAGTTCACAAGGAAGTTTTTTGGACCTATATAACTAATGTATAGTGCAAATGTTTTAGTTAAGTTCTTTTAACGATAACAGACAAACCTTTTATTGGTTAACTGTTATACTTTTATTATTTACTTATTAGACTCTAATAAACATCTTGAGACACGTTAGAACTTTTTGCAATGTGAATTAAACATTTTGCACCATATAGTTCACAAGGAAGTTTCTCGAACGTATATGACTAATGTATAGTGCAAATGTTTTAGTTAAGTTCTTTTAATGATAACAGACAAATCGTTTATTGGTTAACTGTTATACTTTTATTATTTACTTATTAGACTATAATAAACATTTTGAGACCCGTTAGAACTTTTTGCAATGTGAATTAAACATTTTGCACCATATAGTTCACAAGGCACATTTTATTACCTATATAACTAATGTATAGTGCAAATGTTTTAGTTAAGTTCTTTTAACGATAACAGAGAAACCTTTCATTGGTTGACTGTTATACTTTTATTATTTACTTATTAGACTCTAATAAACATTTTGATACCCGTTAGAACTTTTTGCAATGTGAATTAAACATTTTGCAACATATAGAGTTGTGCCTAAGGCACGTTTTAAGACCTATAAAACTAATGTTTATTGCAAATGTTTTAGTTAAGTTCTTTAGAAGATAACAGACAAATCTTTTATTGGTTGACTGTTATACTTTTATTATTTACTTATTAGACTCTAATAAACATTTTGAGACCCGTTAGAACTTTTTGTAAAGTGAATTAAACATTTTGCACCATATAGTTTACAAGGAAGTTTTTCGGACCTATATAACTAATGTATAGTGCAAATGTTTTAGTTAAGTTCCTTTAATGATAACAGACAAATCTTTTATTGGTTAACTGTTATACTTTTATTATTTACTTATTAGACTCTAATAAACATTTTGAGACCCGTTTGAACTTTTTGCAATGTGAATTAAACATTTTTCACCATATAAAGTTGTACAAAAGGCACGTTTTAGGACCTATAAAACTAATGTATAGTGCAAATGTTTTAGTTAAGTTCTTTTGAAGATAACAGACAAACCTTGCATTGGCTGACTGTTATACTTTTATTATTTACTTATTAGACTCTAATAAACATTTTGAGACACCTTAGAACTTTTTGCAATGTGAATTAAACATTTTGCACCATATAGTTCACAATGCACTTTTTCGGACCTATACAGTATAACTAATGTATAGTGCAAATGTTTTAGTTAAGTTCTTTTAACGATAACAGACAACCCTTTTATTGGTTAACTGTTATACTTTTATTATTTACTTATTAGACTCTAATAAACATTTTGAGACCTGTTTGAACTTTTTGCAATGTGAATTAAACATTTTGCACCATATACTGTAGTTCAAAAGTCAATTTTTAAGACCTATATAACTAATGTATAGTGCAAATGTTTTAGTTAAGTTCTTTTAATGATAACAGACTAATCTTTTATTGGTTGACTGTTATACTTTTATTATTTACCTATTAGACTCAAATTAACATTTTGAGACCAGTTCGAACTTTTTGCAATGTGAATTAAACATTTTGCACCATATATTCCACAAGGCACTTTTTTGGACCTATAAAACTAATGTATAGTGCAAATGTTTTAGTTAAGTTCTTTTAACGATAACAGAGAAATCTTTCATTGGTTGACTGTTATACTTTTATTATTTACTTATTAGACTCTAATAAACATTTTGAGACCTGTAATAACGTTTTGCAATGTGAATTAAACATTTTGCACCATATAAAGTAGTCCACAAGGCACTTTTTTGGACCTATATAACTAATGTATAGTGCAAATGTTTTAGTTAAGTTCTTTTAACGATAACAGAGAAATCTTTCATTCGTTGACTGTTATACTTTTATTATTTACTTATTAGACTATAATAAACATTTTGAGACCCGTAAGAACTTTTTGCAATGTGAATTAAACATTTTGCACCATATACAGTAGTTCACAAGTCACTTTTTAAGACCTATATAACTAATGTATAGTGCAAATGTTTTAGTTAAGTTCTTTTAACGATAACAGACAAACCTTTTATTGGTTAACTGTTATACTTTTATTATTTACTTATTAGACTCTAATAAACATTTTGAGACCCGTTAGAACGTTTTGCAATGTGAATTAAACATTTTGCACCATATAGTTCACAAGGAAGTTTTTTGGACCTATATAACTAATGTATAGTGCAAAAGTTTTAGTTAAGTTCTTTTAACGATAACAGACAAACCTTTTATTGGTTAACTGTTATACTTTTATTATTTACTTATTAGACTCTAATAAACATTTTTAGACTCGTTAGAACTTTTTGCAATGTGAATTAAACATTTTGCACCATATAGTTAACAAGGCACTTTTTAGGACCTATATAACTAATGTATAGTGCAAATGTTTTAGTTAAGTTCTTTTAACGATAACAGAAAAACATTTCATTGGTTAACTGTTATACTTTTATTATTTACTTATTAGACTATAATAAACATTTTGAGACCCGTAAGAACTTTTTGCAATGTGAATTAAACATTTTGCACCATATAGTGCACAAGGCACTTTTTAGGACCTATATAACTAATGTATAGTGCAAATGTTTTAGTTAAGTTCTTTTAACGATAACAGAAAAACATTTCATTGGTTAACTGTTATACTTTTATTATTTACTTATTAGACTATAATAAACATTTTGAGACCCGTTAGACCTTTTTGCAATGTGAATTAAACATTTTTCACCATACAAAGTAGTACACAAGGCACGTTTTAGGACCTATAAAACTAATGTATAGTGCACATGTTTTAGTTAAGTTCTTTTGAAGATAACAGACAAACCTTGCATTGGTTGACTGTTATAATTTTATTATTTACTTATTAGACTTTAATACACATTTTGAGACACGTTAGAACTTTTTGCAATATGAATTAAACATTTTGCACCATATACTATAGTTCACAAGGCAATATTTCGGACCTACACAGTATAACTGATATGTAGTGCAATTGTTTTAGTTAAGTTCTTTTAACGATAACAGAGAAAACTTTCATTGGTTAACTGTTATACTTTTATTATTTACTTATTAGACTCTAATAAACATCTTGAGACACGTTAGAACTTTTTGCAATGTGAATTAAACATTTTGCACTATATAGTTCACAAGGAAGTTTTTCGGACCTATATAACTAATGTATAGTGCAAATGTTTTAGTTAAGTTCTTTTAATGATAACAGACAAATCTTTTATTGGTTAACTGTTACACTTTTATTATTTACTTATTAGACTCAAATAAACATTTTGAGACCCGTTAGACCTTTTTGCAATGTGAATTAAACATTTTGCACCATATAGTTCACAAGGAAGTTTTTAGGACCTATATAACTAATGTATAGTGCAAATGTTTTAGTTAAGTTCTTTTAACGATAACAAAGAAACCTTTAATTAGGTAACTGTTATACTTTTATTATTTACTTATTAGACTCTAATAAACATTTTGAGACCCGTTAGCACGTTTTGCAATGTGAATTAAACATTTTGCACCATATACAGTAGTGCACAAGGCACGTTTTAGGACCTATAAAGCTAATGTTTAGTGTAAATGTTTTAGTTAAGTTCTTTAAAAGATAACAGAGAAACCTTTTATTGGTTAACTGTTATACTTTTATTATTTACTTATTAGACTCTAATAAACAATTTGTGACCCGTTAGAGCTTTTTGTAATGTGAATTAAACATTTTGCACCATTTAGTTCACAAGGAAGTTTTTATGACCTATATAACTAATGTATAGTGCAAATGTTTTAGTTAATTTCTTTTAATGATAACAGACAAACCTTTTATTGGTTATCTGTTATACTTTTAATATTTACTTATTAGACTCTAATAAACATCTTGAGACACGTTAGAACTTTTTGCAATGTAAATTAAACATTTTGCACCATAAAGTTCACAAGGAAGTTTTTCGAACCTATATAACTAATGTATAGTGCAAATGTTTTAGTTAAGTTCTTTTAATGATAACAGACAAATCTTTTATTGGTTAACTGTTATACTTTTATTATTTACTTATTAGACTATAATAAACATTTTGAGACCCGTTAGAATTTTTTGCAATGTGAATTAAACATTTTGCACCATAGTAGTTCACAAGGCACTTTTTAGGACTTATATAACTAATGTATAGTGCAAATGTTTTAGTTAAGTTCTTTTAACGATAACAGAGAAACCTTTCATTGGTTGACTGTTATACTTTTATTATTTACTTATTAGACTCTAATAAACATTTTGATACCCGTAGGAACTTTTTGCAATGTGAATTAAACATTTTGCACCATATAGAGTAGTGCATAAGGCACGTTTTAGGACCTATAAAACTAATGTTTATTGCAAATGTTTTAGTTAAGTTTTTTAGAGGATAACAGACAAATCTTTTATTGGTTGACTGTTATACTTTTAATATTTACTTATTAGACTCTAATAAACATTTTGAGACCCGTTAGAACTTTTTGTAATGTGAATTAAACATTTTGCACCATATAGTTCACAAGGAAGTTTTTCGGACCTATATAACTAATGTATAGTGCAAATGTTTTAGTTAAGTTCTTTTAATGATAACAGACAAATCTTTTATTGGTTAACTGTTACACTTTTATTATTTACTTATTAGACTCAAATAAACATTTTGAGACCCGTTAGAACTTTTTGCAATGTGAATTAAACATTTTGCACCATATAGTTCACAAGGCACTTTTTAGGACCTATATAACTAATGTATAGTGCAAATGTTTTAGTTAAGTTCTTTTAACGATAACAAAGAAACCTTTCATTAGGTAACTGTTATACTTTTATTATTTACTTATTAGACTCCAATAAACATTTTGAGACCCGTTAGCACGTTTTGCAATGTGAATTAAACATTTTGTACCATATACAGTAGTGCACAAAGCACGTTTTAGGACCTATAAAACTAATGTTTAGTGTAAATGTTTTAGTTAAGTTCCTTAGAAGATAACAGAGAAACCTTTTATTGATTAACTGTTATACTTTTATTATTTACTTATTAGACTCTAATAAACAATTTGTGACCCGTTAGAGCTTTTTGTAATGTGAATTAAACCTTTTTGCACCATATAGTTCACAAGGAAGTTTTTTGGACCTATATAACTAATGTATAGTGCAAATGTTTTAGTTAATTTCTTTTAACGATAACAGACAAACCTTTTATTGGTTAACTGTTATACTTTTATTATTTACTTATTAGACTCTAATAAACATCTTGAGACACGTTAGAACTTTTTGCAATGTGAATTAAACATTTTGCACCATATAGTTCACAAGGAAGTTTCTCGAACGTATATGACTAATGTATAGTGCAAATTTTTTAGTTAAGTTCTTTTAATGATAACAGACAAATCGTTTATTGGTTAACTGTTATACTTTTATTATTTACTTATTAGACTATAATAAACATTTTGAGACCCGTTAGAACTTTTTGCAATGTGAATTAAACATTTTGCACCATATAGTTCACAAGGCACATTTTATTACCTATATAACTAATGTATAGTGCAAATGTTTTAGTTAAGTTCTTTTAACGATAACAGAGAAACCTTTCATTGGTTGACTGTTATACTTTTATTATTTACTTATTAGACTCTAATAAACATTTTGATACCCGTTAGAACTTTTTGCAATGTGAATTAAACATTTTGCACCATATAGAGTTGTGCCTAAGGCACGTTTTAAGACCTATAAAATTAATGTTTATTGCAAATGTTTTAGTTAAGTTCTTTAGAAGATAACAGACAAATCTTTTATTGGTTGACTGTTATACTTTTATTATTTACTTATTAGACTCTAATAAACATTTTGAGACCAGTTAGAACTTTTTGTAAAGTGAATTAAACATTTTGCACCATATAGTTTACAAGGAAGTTTTTCAGACCTATATAACTAATGTATAGTGCAAATGTTTTAGTTAAGTTCCTTTAATGATAACAGACAAATCTTTTATTGGTTAACTGTTATACTTTTATTATTTACTTATTAGACTCTAATAAACATTTTGAGACCCGTTTGAACTTTTTGCAATGTGAATTAAACATTTTTCACCATATAAAGTTGTACAAAAGGCACGTTTTAGGACCTATAAAACTAATGTATAATGCAAATGTTTTAGTTAAGTTCTTTTGAAGATAACAGACAAACCTTGCATTGGCTGACTGTTATACTTTTATTATTTACTTATTAGACTCTAATAAACATTTTGAGACACCTTAGAACTTTTTGCAATGTGAATTAAACATTTTGCACCATATAGTTCACAATGCACTTTTTCGGACCTATACAGTATAACTAATGTATAGTGCAAATGTTTTAGTTAAGTTCTTTTAACGATAACAGACAACCCTTTTATTGGTTAACTGTTATACTTTTATTATTTACTTATTAGACTCTAATAAACATTTTGAGACCTGTTTGAACTTTTTGCAATGTGAATTAAACATTTTGCACCATATGTTGTAGTTCACAAGTCAATTTTTAAGACCTATATAACTAATGTATAGTGCAAATGTTTTAGTTAAGTTCTTTTAATGATAACAGACTAATCTTTTATTGGTTGACTGTTATACTTTTATTATTTACCTATTAGACTCAAATTAACATTTTGAGACCAGTTCGAACTTTTTGCAATGTGAATTAAACATTTTGCACCATATAGTCCACAAGGCACTTTTTTGGACCTATCTAACTAATGTATAGTGCAAATGTTTTAGTTAAGTTCTGTTAACGATAACAAAGAAACCTTTCATTGGTTAACTGTTATACTTTTATTATTTACTTATTAGACTCTAATAAACATTTTGAGACCTGTAATAACGTTTTGCAATGTTTTGTTTAGTGCAAATGTTTTAGTTAAGTTCTTTTGAAGATAACAGACAAACCTTTCAATGCTTGACTGTTATACTTTTGTTATTTACTTATTAGACTCTAATAAACATTTTGAGACCCGTTAGAACGTTTTGCAATGTGAATTAAACATTTTGCACGATATAAAGTAGTACACAAGGCACGTTTTAGGACCACTAAAACTATTGTTTAGTGCAAATGTTTTAGTTAAGTTCTTTAGAAGATAACAGACAAACCTTTCATTGGTTGACTGTTATACTTTTATTATTTACTTATTAGACTCTAATAAACATTTTGAGACACGTTAGAACTTTTTGCAATGTGAATTAAACATTTTGCACCATATAGTTCACAAGGCACTTTTTAGGACCTATATAACTAATGTATAGTGCAAATGTTTTAGTTAAGTTATTTTAACGATAACAGAGAAACCTTTCATTGGTTAACTGTTATACTTTTATTATTTACTTATTAGACTCTAATAAACATTTTGAGACCCGTTAGAACGTTTTGCAATGTGAATTAAACATTTTGCACCATATACAGTACTGCACAAGGCACGTTTTAGGACCTATAAAACTAATGTTTAGTGCAAATGTTTTAGTTAAGTTCTTTAGAAGATAACAGAGAAACCTTTTATTGGTTAACTGTTATACTTTTATTATTTACTTATTAGACTCTAATAAACATTTTGTGACCCGTTAGAGCTTTTTGTAATGTGAATTAAACCTTTTTGCACCATATAGTTCACAAGGAAGTTTTTTGGACCTATATAACTAATGTATAGTGCAAATGTTTTAGTTAAGTTCTTTTAACGATAACAGACAAACCTTTCATTGGTTAACTGTTATACTTTTATTATTTACTTATTAGACTCTAATAAACATCTTGAGACACGTTAGAACTTTTTGCAATGTGAATTAAACATTTTGCACCATATAGTTCACAAGGAAGTTTTTCGGACCTATATAACTAATGTATAGTGCAAATGTTTTAGTTAAGTTCTTTTAATGATAACAGACAAATCTTTTATTGGTTAACTGTTACACTTTTATTATTTACTTATTAGACTCAAATAAACATTTTGAGACCCGTTAGACCTTTTTGCAATGTGAATTAAACATTTTGCACCATATAGTTCACAAGGAAGTTTTTAGGACCTATATAACTAATGTATAGTGCAAATGTTTTAGTTAAGTTCTGTTAACGATAACAAAGAAACCTTTCATTGGTTAACTGTTATACTTTTATTATTTACTTATTAGACTCTAATAAACATTTTGAGACCTGTAATAACGTTTTGCAATGTGAATTAAACATTTTGCACCATATAAAGTAGTCCACAAGGCACTTTTTTGGACCTATATAACTAATGTATAGTGCAAATGTTTTAGTTAAGTTCTTTTAACGATAACAGAAAAATCTTTCATTGGTTGACTGTTATACTTTTATTTTTTACTTATTAGACTATAATAAACATTTTGAGACCCGTAAGAACTTTTTGCAATGTGAATTAAACATTTTGCACCATATACAGTAGTTCACAAGTCACTTTTTAAGACCTATATAACTAATGTATAGTGCAAATGTTTTAGTTAAGTTCTTTTAACGATAACAGACAAAGGTTTTATTGGTTAACTGTTATACTTTTATTATTTACTTATTAGACTCTAATAAACATTTTGAGACCCGTTAGAACGTTTTTGCAATGTGAATTAAACATTTTGCACCATATAGTTAACAAGGCACTTTTTAGGACCTATATAACTAATGTATAGTGCAAATGTTTTAGTTAAGTTCTTTTAACGATAACAGAAAAACATTTCATTGGTTAACTGTTATACTTTTATTATTTACTTATTGGACTATAATAAACATTTTGAGACCCGTAAGAACTTTTTGCAATGTGAATTAAACATTTTGCACCATATAGTTCACAAGGCACTTTTTAGGACCTATATAACTAATGTATAGTGCAAATGTTTTAGTTAAGTTCTTTTAACGATAACAGAAAAACATTTCATTGGTTAACTGTTATACTTTTATTATTTACTTATTAGACTATAATAAACATTTTGAGACCCGTTAGACCTTTTTGCAATGTGAATTAAACATTTTTCACCATACAAAGTAGTACACAAGGCACGTTTTAGGACCTATAAAACTAATGTATAGTGCACATGTTTTAGTTAAGTTCTTTTGAAGATAACAGACAAACCTTGCATTGGTTGACTGTTATAATTTTATTATTTACTTATTAGACTTTAATACACATTTTGAGACACGTTAGAACTTTTTGCAATATGAATTAAACATTTTGCACCATATACTATAGTTCACAAGGCAATATTTCGGACCTACACAGTAGAACTGATATATAGTGCAAATGTTTTAGTTAAGTTCTTTTAACGATAACAGAGAAAACTTTCATTGGTTAACTGTTATACTTTTATTATTTACTTATTAGACTCTAATAAACATCTTGAGACACGTTAGAACTTTTTGCAATGTGAATTAAACATTTTGCACCATATAGTTCACAAGGAAGTTTTTTGGACCTATATAACTAATGTATAGTGCAAATGTTTTAGTTAAGTTGTTTTAACGATAACAAAGAAACCTTTCATTAGGTAACTGTTATACTTTTATTATTTACTTATTCGACTCTAATAAACATTTTGCGACGCGTAAGAACGTTTTGCAATGTGAATTAAACATTTTGTACCATATAAAGTAGTACAGAAGGTACGTTTTAGGACCACTAAAACTATTGTTTAGTGCAAATGTTTTAGTTAAGTTCTTTAGAAGATAACAGACAAACCTTTCATTGGTTGACTGTTATACTTTTATTATTTACTTATTAGACTCTAATAAACATTTTGAGACACGTTAGAACTTTTTGCAATGTGAATTAAACATTTTGCACCATATAGTTCACAAGGCACTTTTTAGGACCTATATAACTAATGTATAGTGCAAATGTTTTAGTTAAGTTATTTTAACGATAACAGAGAAACCTTTCATTGGTTAACTGTTATACTTTTATTATTTACTTATTAGACTCTAATAAACATTTTGAGACCCGTTAGAACGTTTTGCAATGTGAATTAAACATTTTGCACCATATACAGTACTGCACAAGGCACGTTTTAGGACCTATAAAACTAATGTTTAGTGCAAATGTTTTAGTTAAGTTCTTTAGAAGATAACAGACAAACCTTTCATTGGTTGACTGTTATACTTTTATTATTTACTTATTAGACTCTAATAAACATTTTGAGACACGTTAGAACTTTTTGCAATGTGAATTAAACATTTTGCACCATATAGTTCACAAGGCACTTTTTAGGACCTATATAACTAATGTATAGTGCAAATGTTTTAGTTAAGTTATTTTAACGATAACAGAGAAACCTTTCATTGGTTAACTGTTATACTTTTATTATTTACTTATTAGACTCTAATAAACATTTTGAGACCCGTTAGAACGTTTTGCAATGTGAATTAAACATTTTGCACCATATACAGTACTGCACAAGGCACGTTTTAGGACCTATAAAACTAATGTTTAGTGCAAATGTTTTAGTTAAGTTCTTTAGAAGATAACAGAGAAACCTTTTATTGGTTAACTGTTATACTTTTATTATTTACTTATTAGACTCTAATAAACATTTTGTGACCCGTTAGAGCTTTTTGTAATGTGAATTAAACCTTTTTGCACCATATAGTTCACAAGGAAGTTTTTAGGACCTATATAACTAATGTATAGTGCAAATGTTTTAGTTAAGTTCTTTTAACGATAACAGACAAACCTTTCATTGGTTAACTGTTATACTTTTATTATTTACTTATTAGACTCTAATAAACATCTTGAGACACGTTAGAACTTTTTGCAATGTGAATTAAACATTTTGCACCATATAGTTCACAAGGAAGTTTTTCGGACCTATATAACTAATGTATAGTGCAAATGTTTTAGTTAAGTTCTTTTAATGATAACAGACAAATCTTTTATTGGTTAACTGTTACACTTTTATTATTTACTTATTAGACTCAAATAAACATTTTGAGACCCGTTAGACCTTTTTGCAATGTGAATTAAACATTTTGCACCATATAGTTCACAAGGAAGTTTTTAGGACCTATATAACTAATGTATAGTGCAAATGTTTTAGTTAAGTTCTTTTAACGATAACAAAGAAACTTTTAATTAGGTAACTGTTATACTTTTATTATTTACTTATTAGACTCTAATAAACATTTTGAGACCCGTTAGCACGTTTTGCAATGTGAATTAAACATTTTGCACCATATACAGTAGTGCACAAGGCACGTTTTAGGACCTATAAAGCTAATGTTTAGTGTAAATGTTTTAGTTAAGTTCTTTAGAAGATAACAGAGAAACCTTTTATTGGTTAACTGTTATACTTTTATTATTTACTTATTAGACTATAATAAACATTTTGAGACCCTATAGACCATTAGACCATTAGACTATAATAAACATTTTGATACCCGTAGGAACTTTTTGCAATGTGAATTAAACATTTTGCACCATATAGAGTAGTGCATAAGGCACGTTTTAGGACCTATAAAACTAATGTTTATTGCAAATGTTTTAGTTAAGTTCTTTAGAAGATAACAGACAAATCTTTTATTGGTTGACTGTTATACTTTTATTATTTACTTATTAGAGTCTAATAAACATTTTGAGACCCGTTAGAACTTTTTGCAATGTGAATTAAACATTTTGCACCATATAGTTCACAAGGAAGTTTTTCGTACCTATATAACTAATGTATAGTGCAAATGTTTTAGTTAAGTTCTTTTAACGATAACAAAGAAACCTTTCATTAGGTAACTCTTATACTTTTATTATTTACTTATTAGACTCTAATAAACATTTTGAGACCCGTTAGCACGTTTTGCAATGTGAATTAAACATTTTGCACCATATACAGTAGTGCACAAAGCACGTTTTAGGACCTATAAAACTAATGTTTAGTGTAAATGTTTTAGTTAAGTTCTTTAGAAGATAACAAAGAAACCTTTTATTGATTAACTGTTATACTTTTATTATTTACTTATTAGACTCTAATAAACAATTTGTGACCCGTTAGAGCTTTTTGTAATGTGAATTAAACCTTTTTGCACCATATAATTCACAAGGAAGTTTTTTGGACCTATATAACTAATGTATAGTGCAAATGTTTTAGTTAATTTCTTTTAACGATAACAGACAAACCTTTTATTGGTTAACTGTTATACTTTTATTATTTACTTATTAGACTCTAATAAACATCTTGAGACACGTTAGAACTTTTTGCAATGTGAATTAAACATTTTGCACCATATAGTTCACAAGGCACATTTTATTACCTATTAGACTATTTAATTGACACACATTTTGAGACACCTTAGAACTTTTTGCAATGTGAATTAAACATTTTGCACCATATAGTTCACAATGCACTTTTTCGGACCTATACAGTATAACTAATGTATAGTGCAAATGTTTTAGTTAAGTTCTTTTAACGATAACAGACAACCCTTTTATTGGTTAACTGTTATACTTTTATTATTTACTTATTAGACTCTAATAAACTTTTTGAGACCTGTTTGAACTTTTTGCAATGTGAATTAAACATTTTGCACCATATACTGTAGTTCACAAGTCAATTTTTAAGACCTATATAACTAATGTATAGTGCAAATGTTTTAGTTAAGTTCTTTTAATGATAACAGACTAATCTTTTATTGGTTGACTGTTATACTTTTATTATTTACTTATTAGACTATAATAAACATTTTGAGACCCGTAAGAACTTTTTGCAATGTGAATTAAACATTTTGCACCATATAGTCCACAAGGCACTTTTTTGGACCTATCTAACTAATGTATAGTGCAAATGTTTTAGTTAAGTTCTTTTAACGATAACAAAGAAACCTTTCATTGGTTAACTGTTATACTTTTATTATTTACTTATTAGACTCTAATAAACATTTTGAGACCTGTAATAACGTTTTGCAATGTGAATTAAACATTTTGCACCATATAAAGTAGTCCACAAGGCACTTTTTTGGACCTATATAACTAATGTATAGTGCAAATGTTTTAGTTAAGTTCTTTTAACGATAACAGACAAATCTTTCATTGGTTGACTGTTATACTTTTATTATTTACTTATTAGACTATAATAAACATTTTGAGACCCGTAAGAACTTTTTGCAATGTGAATTAAACATTTTGCACCATATACAGTAGTTCACAAGTCACTTTTTAAGACCTATATAACTAATGTATAGTGCAAATGTTTTAGTTAAGTTCTTTTAACGATAACAGACAAACCTTTTATTGGTTAACTGTTATACTTTTATTATTTACTTATTAGACTCTAATAAACATTTTGAGACCCGTTAGAACTTTTTGCAATGTGAATTAAACATTTTGCACCATATAGTTCACAAGGAAGTTTTTTGGACCTATATAACTAATGTATAGTGCAAAAGTTTTAGTTAAGTTCTTTTAACGATAACAGACAAACCTTTTATTGGTTAACTGTTATACTTTTATTATTTACTTATTAGACTCTAATAAACATTTTTAGACTCGTTAGAACTTTTTGCAATGTGAATTAAACATTTTGCACCATATAGTTAACAAGGCACTTTTTAGGACCTATATAACTAATGTATAGTGCAAATGTTTTAGTTAAGTTCTTTTAACGATAACAGAAAAACATTTCATTGGTTAACTGTTATACTTTTATTATTTCCTTTTTAGACTATAATAAACATTTTGAGACCCGTAAGAACTTTTTGCAATGTGAATTAAACATTTTGCACCATATAGTTCACAAGGCATTTTTTAGGACCTATATAACTAATGTATAGTGCAAATGTTTTAGATAAGCTTTTTTAACGATAACAAAGAAACCTTTCATTGTTTAACTGTTATACTTTTATTATTTACTTATTAGACTCTAATAAACATTTTGAGACCCGTTAGAACTTTTTGCAATGTGAATTAAACATTTTGCACCATATACTGTACTGTAGTTCACAAGTCAATTTTTATGACCTATATAACTAATGTATAGTGGAAATGTTTTAGTTAAGTTCTTTTAACGATAACAGATAAACTTTTCATTGTTTAACTGTTATACTTTTATTATTTACTTATTAGACTATAATAAACATTTGGAGACCTGTAAGAACTTTTTGCAATGTGATTAAAACATTTTGCACCATATACAGTAGTTCACAAGTCACTTTTTAAGACCTTTATAACTAATGTATAGTGCAAATGTTTTAGTTAAGTTCTTTTAACGATAACAGAGAAATCTTTCATTGGTTAACTGTTATACTTTTATTATTTACTTATTAGACTCTAATAAACATTTTGAGACCCGTTAGAACCTTTTGCAATGTGAATTAAACATTTTGCACCATATACAGTAGTTCACAAGTCACTTTTTAAGACCTATATAACTAATGTATAGTGCAAATGTTTTAGTTAAGTTCTTTTAACGATAACAGAGAAACCTTTCATTGGTTAACTGTTAAACTTTTATCATTTACTTATTAGACTATAATAAACATTTTCAGATCCGTTAGAACTTTTTGCAATGTGAATTAAACATTTTGCACCATATAGTTCACAAGGCACATTTTAGGACCTATAACCTGAGAACAAAACGAGAACAAACTTCTACAGCTCCTCCCATCAACAAACTTCAACTATTGACGAATTTCGTGTCGGCGGAGATATTTGAATTCATAGAAGATTGCAATACGTACGACTCTACTGTTGAAATCCTACAAAATTTACTCGTCAAGAAACCGAACGAAATCTTTTCTCGCCACTTATTGGCAACGAGAAAGCAGCAACCAAGCGAGTCCCCATCGCAGTTTATGCAAAAGTTGCAAATACTCAGAAAAAACTGCCAGTGCAAAGATGTGACTGCGGAACAATATCGCAAAGAACTCTGTAGAGATGCATTTATTAACGGTCTCGCATCTCCCTCGATCCGTCAAAGACTTCTAGAGAATACAACCCTTTCGCTCGAATCAGCAGTAGACCAAGCAAATGCGTTAGACATGGCAATCAAGAATGCCTCCGCATACAACATGCTCATCGGCCTCCACAAGCCCGCAAAGTCTTCATAGTAAAATTGAAATAGAGAATAGAGGAGAGCTCGAGACAACGACGTACATCGCAGCTTCTTTCAAAAAGAAAAAGTGCTACTTTTGCGGTTATGACTTTCATGACAGGAGATCTTGTCCAGCGCGAAATCTCACGTGCAACAAATGTGGAAAAATTGGACATTTCCTCAAGGTATGTAAAAGTAAATACCCTTCGAAAAGCGTCGCTACAGTAACAAAAGCTACACCGACCTTGTGCGCCATTTATCCGCACAACCTACTTGAAGCGGCGTTAATGATATCAATACGTGATCAAAACCTATGCGCTCTGGTTGACTCTGGAAGTTCCGATAACTACATCAATGCCGTCACCGCAAAATCACTGAATCTTCCAATAACCCCAACACGCCAAGAAGTATCCATGGCATAAAGCAGCTTAAGATCTACAATGTTAGGTTCCTGCACAACCAACATCGTCGTTAACAACCGCAAATACGAAAACGTTCAACTCGGTGTCATGGACAACTTATGCAGCGACGTGATCTTAGGTCAAGCATTCCAGAAACGGCATAATCGGCTTATAATCAAATATGGTGGTATTGAGGAAGACTTTACCTTATCCAGACCCATAGTCTGTGCTTTAGGCCTACCAGCGGCCACTATTGCAATGGAAACCTTATTTCCACAGTTACCAAAGTCTTGCAAACCTATTGCAGTCAAATCACGGCGCTATAGCAAACCTGATGAACAATTTATTCGAGAAGAAATCAACAAAATGCAAGATGATGGTGTAATTGAACTCAGTCGGTCTCCGTGGCGAGCACAGATAGTAGTTGTTCGCACTGAAGGAAAAACCCGAATGTATGTGGACTACTCGCAAACGATTAACCTTTACACTCACGTAGATGCATATCCATTTCCAAGGATAGATGACCTGATAAATAAACTTGCTAAGTATTCCGTCTTCTCAAAATTCGACTTGAAATCCGCATATCATCAGATTCCGATATTGGAAACCGACCGTGTCTACACAGCGTTTGAAGCTAATGGCAAGTTATGGCAATACAAAAGAATTCCATATGGTGTCACAAACGGAGGGATCAACTTCCAGAGAGCAATTAACCGCATCATTGATGAAGAAAATCTGAACGACGTTTTCGCATACCAAGATGACGTCACGGTCTGTGGCAGGACACAACAAGAACATGACGATAATGTCCAAAAACTGCTTAGCGTATTCAAACGCCGAAACTTAACATTCAATGAAAGCAAGACTGTCAAATCGATTTCTCAAATCAACGTTCTTGGTTACCAAGTCCAACACAAAACAATCAAACCAGATCCTGACCGACTACAGCCACTTCAAGATTATACTCTCCCACAGAACAAAAAGGCTCTACAACGCCTTCTTGGCTTCTTGTCTTACTATTCGAAGTGGATTCCACGGTTTTCCGACAAAGTGAAACCACTAACGACAGTCCAGTCCTTTCCCCTCAGTGAAGAGGCGGAGCAAGCGTTTCACCAGCTTCTAACGGAACTGGCCACTACCTCATTACAATCCATTGATGAGACTACGCCATTTGTTGTAGAGTGTGACGCTTCAGATGTTGCGATATCAGCATCTCTAAATCAAGGTGGACGACCGGTCGCTTTCATGTCACGTAAGTTGCACGGAAGTGAATTGAAGTATCCAGCTATAGAAAAAGAAGCGACTGCAATCATCGAAGCTACTCGGAAATGGAAAGATCTTTTACAACGCCAAAGCTTCGAACTAGTAACTGACCAGCGATCCGTAGCTTACATGCTTGACAATCGTCGTCGCACGAAAATCAAAAACAATAAAATCCAAACTTGGCGTTTGGAACTTGCCGCTCTTAATTACTCAATTCGCTACCGTCCTGGCAAAATGAACCCGGTCGCAGACTGTCTCTCAAGATCAACCAGCGCCTCTATCTATCAACCAAGTCAACTAGAAGACATCCATAATAACCTGGGCCATCCTGGAGTCACCAGAATGTTGCACTTTATTCGCATGAAGAATTTACCTTTTTCAACCGACGAAATACGGAAGGTATGTTCGAACTGTAAGATATGCGCTGAAAATAAACCACGATTTTACAGAGCTCCCGAGACGGCGTTAATAAAAGCTACAAAGCCAATGGAACGAATTAGCATCGACTTCAAAGGACCGATACCTTCATCATCTAAGAACAAGTATATCTTAACCATAATCGACGAGTACTCACGATTTCCGTTCGCTGTGCCGTGTCCAAATATGAACTCGACAACAGTGATTCAGGGCCTGAATCAACTGTTTACCCTCACTGGATTACCCAGTTATATTCACTCTGACCGTGGAGGCGTGGACCCTCTCTTATATCACACGAACTTCGTACTCACCTTCGAAACTTGGGAATTGTAACAAGTTCATCAACAACCTCTTATCACCCCACTGGAAATTCCCAAGTGGAGAGATACAACGGTATCATCTGGAAAACAGTCAATGGAAAACAGAAAACGCTAATACTCAAGTCAAGGAAACTTCCATTACCCCAGTGGGAACTAGTGCTACCTGAAGCCCTGCATTCCATAAGATCGCTGCTCTGCACGGCATCAAACGTGACTCCTCACCAAAGATTTTTCTCCTTTGACCGACGCTCTACCTCGGGACCTTCAATGCCATCGTGGCTGATCCCTCCCAATAAAGTGTACCTCCGACGTTTTGTACGCAACAGTAAATACGATCCCTTGGTAGACGAAGTTGAATTGATAGATACAAATCCAACGTATGCACGCGTCCGACGGCCAGACGGACAGGAATCTACAGTGTCTTTGAACGATCTCTCTCCATGCCCTCAAGAAGCGCCAAACAGGGACGAAATACCCGTCGCAGAAAATTTTATAAGCAGTCCTTCACCAAACATTGAAGTTGAAAACGATGCCCCTGTCACGGACGAACCAGAAATAGAGAACATGCCGACAGAAAGAAATCTTCGCCGATCAAGCCGAACCAACAAAGGGGTAACTCCAGCTCGTTATGGCGAACAGTGAAATATTTCGTTTGTAGACTAACTTGTGTTACCTATCAGCACGTATACGATACGTGTTCAGTATATGTTATTTTGTGTACGTGCTTATTGCAAGCCCAAGCCAATGTATCATACCATGTCCAATGTACAATCACAGTATTAGACAAAAATTATTATGGGCCAGGTGAATCTAATGAAAATTCCTGTGTTAAACTCGCCTCGTTTATCTTGATTACTTGTGTTTGTCTGCTTCGCACATTCCTTAGTTGTAGACTAAGATTACTCCACGGTTCGTATTGTCACAAACGAACATCCTTTGAGCTGTGAGTTTGTGTTGCTTTTCTACTATAATTGTTTTACTATTATTCTAATATTTCAGGTGAATGATTTACGTTAAATAAAGCTAAGAATAACGGCATCATTTATTACATAACTAATGTATAGTGCAAATGTTTTAGTTAAGTTCTTTTAACGATAACAGACAATTCTTTTATTGGTTCACTGTTATACTTTATTATTTACTTATTAGACTCTAATAAACATATTGAGACACGTTAGAACTTTTTGCAATGTGAATTAAAAATTTTGCACCATATACAGTAGTTCACAAGGCACGTTTTAGGACCTATATAACTAATGTATAGTGCAAATGTTTTAGTTAGTTCTTTATAAGATAACAGACAAACCTTTGCATTGGTTGACTGTTATACTTTTATTATTTACTTATTAGACTCTAATAAACATTTTGAGACCCGTTAGAACTTTTTGCAATGCCAATTAAACATTTTGCACCATATAGTTCACAAGGAAATTTTTTGGACCTATATAACTAATGTATAATGCAAATGTTTCAGTGAATTTCTTTTAACGATAACAGAGAAATCTTTCATTGGTTGAATGTTATACTTTTATTATTTACTTATTTGACTCTAATAAACATTTTGAGACCTGTTAGAACTTTTTGCAATGTGAATTAAACATTTTGCACCATATACAGTACTGCACAAGGCACGTTTTAGGACCTATAAAACTAATGTTTAGTGCAAATGTTTTAGTTAAGTTCTTTAGAAGATAACAGAGAAACCTTTTATTGGTTAACTGTTATACTTTTATTATTTACTTATTAGACTCTAATAAACATTTTGTGACCCGTTAGAGCTTTTTGTAATGTGAATTAAACCTTTTTGCACCATATAGTTCACAAGGAAGTTTTTAGGACCTATATAACTAATGTATAGTGCAAATGTTTTAGTTAAGTTCTTTTAACGATAACAGACAAACCTTTCATTGGTTAACTGTTATACTTTTATTATTTACTTATTAGACTCTAATAAACATCTTGAGACACGTTAGAACTTTTTGCAATGTGAATTAAACATTTTGCACCATATAGTTCACAAGGAAGTTTTTCGGACCTATATAACTAATGTATAGTGCAAATGTTTTAGTTAAGTTCTTTTAATGATAACAGACAAATCTTTTATTGGTTAACTGTTACACTTTTATTATTTACTTATTAGACTCAAATAAACATTTTGAGACCCGTTAGACCTTTTTGCAATGTGAATTAAACATTTTGCACCATATAGTTCACAAGGAAGTTTTTAGGACCTATATAACTAATGTATAGTGCAAATGTTTTAGTTAAGTTCTTTTAACGATAACAAAGAAACTTTTAATTAGGTAACTGTTATACTTTTATTATTTACTTATTAGACTCTAATAAACATTTTGAGACCCGTTAGCACGTTTTGCAATGTGAATTAAACATTTTGCACCATATACAGTAGTGCACAAGGCACGTTTTAGGACCTATAAAGCTAATGTTTAGTGTAAATGTTTTAGTTAAGTTCTTTAGAAGATAACAGAGAAACCTTTTATTGGTTAACTGTTATACTTTTATTATTTACTTATTAGACTATAATAAACATTTTGAGACCCTATAGACCATTAGACCATTAGACTATAATAAACATTTTGATACCCGTAGGAACTTTTTGCAATGTGAATTAAACATTTTGCACCATATAGTTCACAAGGAAGTTTTTCGGACCTATATAACTAATGTATAGTGCAAATGTTTTAGTTAAGTTCTTTTAACGATAACAAAGAAACCTTTCATTAGGTAACTCTTATACTTTTATTATTTACTTATTAGACTCTAATAAACATTTTGAGACCCGTTAGCACGTTTTGCAATGTGAATTAAACATTTTGCACCATATACAGTAGTGCACAAAGCACGTTTTAGGACCTATAAAACTAATGTTTAGTGTAAATGTTTTAGTTAAGTTCTTTAGAAGATAACAAAGAAACCTTTTATTGATTAACTGTTATACTTTTATTATTTACTTATTAGACTCTAATAAACAATTTGTGACCCGTTAGAGCTTTTTGTAATGTGAATTAAACCTTTTTGCACCATATAATTCACAAGGAAGTTTTTTGGACCTATATAACTAATGTATAGTGCAAATGTTTTAGTTAATTTCTTTTAACGATAACAGACAAACCTTTTATTGGTTAACTGTTATACTTTTATTATTTACTTATTAGACTCTAATAAACATCTTGAGACACGTTAGAACTTTTTGCAATGTGAATTAAACATTTTGCACCATATAGTTCACAAGGCACATTTTATTACCTATTAGACTATTTAATTGACACACATTTTGAGACACCTTAGAACTTTTTGCAATGTGAATTAAACATTTTGCACCATATAGTTCACAATGCACTTTTTCGGACCTATACAGTATAACTAATGTATAGTGCAAATGTTTTAGTTAAGTTCTTTTAACGATAACAGACAACCCTTTTATTGGTTAACTGTTATACTTTTATTATTTACTTATTAGACTCTAATAAACTTTTTGAGACCTGTTTGAACTTTTTGCAATGTGAATTAAAAATTTTGCACCATATACAGTAGTTCACAAGGCACGTTTTAGGACCTATATAACTAATGTATAGTGCAAATGTTTTAGTTAGTTCTTTATAAGATAACAGACAAACCTTTGCATTGGTTGACTGTTATACTTTTATTATTTACTTATTAGACTCTAATAAACATTTTGAGACCCGTTAGAACTTTTTGCAATGCCAATTAAACATTTTGCACCATATAGTTCACAAGGAAATTTTTTGGACCTATATAACTAATGTATAGTGCAAATGTTTTAGTTAAGTTGTTTTAACGATAACAAAGAAACCTTTCATTAGGTAACTGTTATACTTTTATTATTTACTTATTCGACTCTAATAAACATTTTGCGACGCGTAAGAACGTTTTGCAATGTGAATTAAACATTTTGTACCATATAAAGTAGTACAGAAGGTACGTTTTAGGACCTATAAAACTAATGTATAGTGCAAATGTTTTAGTTAAGTTCTTTTGAAGATAACAGACAAACCTTTCAATGCTTGACTGTTATACTTTTATTATTTACTTATTAGACTCTAATAAACATTTTGAGACCCGTTAGAACGTTTTGCAATGTGAATTAAACATTTTGCACGATATAAAGTAGTACACAAGGCACGTTTTAGGACCACTAAAACTATTGTTTAGTGCAAATGTTTTAGTTAAGTTCTTTAGAAGATAACAGACAAACCTTTCATTGGTTGACTGTTATACTTTTATTATTTACTTATTAGACTCTAATAAACATTTTGAGACACGTTAGAACTTTTTGCAATATGAATTAAACATTTTGCACCATATACTTCACAAGGAAGTTCTTCGGACCTATATAACTAATGTATAGTGCAAATGTTTTAGTTAAGTTCTTTTAACGATAACAGACAAATCTTTTTTTGGTTAGCTGTTATACTTTTATTATTTATTTTTAGACTCTAATAAACAATTTGAGACCCGTTAGAACTTTTTGCAATGTGAATTAAACATTTTGCACCAAATAGTTCACAAGGCCCTTTTTAGGACCTATATAACTAATGTATAGTGCAAATGTTTTAGTAAGTTCTTTTAACGATAACAGACAAACCTTTCATTGGTTAACTGTTATACTTTTATTATTTACTTATTAGACAATAATAAAAATTTTGAGACCCGTAGGAACTTTTTGCAATGTGAATTAAACATTTTGCAACTAATAAAGTAGTTCACAAGTCACTTTTTAAGACCTATATAACTAATGTATAGTGCAAATGTTTTAGTAAGTTCTTTTAACGATAACAGACAAACCTTTCATTGGTTGACTGTTATACTTTTATTATTTACTTATCAGACTATAATAAACGTTTTGAGACCCGTTAGAACGTTTTGCAATGTGAATTAAACATTTTGCACCATATACAGTAGTTCACAAGTCACTTTTTAAGACCTATATAACTAATGTATAGTGCAAATGTTTTAGTTAAGTTCTTTTAACGATAACAGAGAAACCTTATATTGGTTGACTGTTATACTTTTATTATTTACTTATTAGACTATAATAAACATTTTGAGACCCGTTATAACTTTTTGCAATGTGAATTAAACATTTTGCACCATATAGTTCACAAGGCACTTTTTAGGACCTATACAGTATAACTAATGTATAGTGCAAATGTTTTAGTTAATCTCTTTTAACGATAACAAAGAAACCTTTCATTGGTTAACTGTTATACTTTTATTATTTACTTATTAGACTCTAATAAACATTTTGAGACCCGTTAGAACGTTTTTGCAATGTGAATTAAACATTTTACACCATAAACTGTAGTTCACAAGTCAATTTTTAAGACCTATATAACTAATGTATAGTGCAAAGGTTTTAGTTAAGTTTCTTTAACGATAACAGAAAAACTTTTCATTGGTTAACTGTTATACTTTTATTATTTACTTATTAGACTATAATAAACATTTTGAGACCCGTTAGAACTTTTTGCAATGTGAATTAAACATTTTGCACCATATACAGTAGTTCACAAGTCACTTTTTAAGACGTATATAACTAATGTATAGTGCAAATGTTTTAGTTAAGTTCTTTAAACGAAAACAGAAAAACCTTTCATTGGTTAACTGTTATACTTTGATTATTTACTTATTAGACTTTAATAAACATTTTGAGACACGTTAGAACTTTTTGCAATATGAATTAAACATTTTGCACCATATACTTCACAAGGAAGTTCTTCGGACCTATATAACTAATGTATAGTGCAAATGTTTTAGTTAAGTTCTTTTAACGATAACAGACAAATCTTTTTTTGGTTAGCTGTTATACTTTTATTATTTATTTTTAGACTCTAATAAACAATTTGAGACCCGTTAGAACTTTTTGCAATGTGAATTAAACATTTTGCACCAAATAGTTCACAAGGCACTTTTTAGGACCTATATAACTAATGTATAGTGCAAATGTTTTAGTAAGTTCTTTTAACGATAACAGACAAACCTTTCATTGGTTAACTGTTATACTTTTATTATTTACTTATTAGACAATAATAAACATTTTGAGACCCGTAGGAACTTTTTGCAATGTGAATTAAACATTTTGCAACTAATAAAGTAGTTCACAAGTCACTTTTTAAGACCTATATAACTAATGTATAGTGCAAATGTTTTAGTAAGTTCTTTTAACGATAACAGACAAACCTTTCATTGGTTGACTGTTATACTTTTATTATTTACTTATCAGACTATAATAAAAGTTTTGAGACCCGTTAGAACGTTTTGCAATGTGAATTAAACATTTTGCATCATATACTTCACAAGGAAGTTCTTCGGACCTATATAACTAATGTATAGTGCAAATGTTTTAGTTAAGTTCTTTTAACGATAACAGAAAAACTTTTCATTGGTTAACAGTTATACTTTTATTATTTACTTATTAGACTATAATAAACATTTTGAGACCCGTAAGAACTTTTTGCAATGTGAATTAAACATTTTGCACCATATACAGTAGTTCACAAGTCACTTTTTAGGACCTATATAACTAATACATAGTGCAAAGGTTTTAGTTAAGTTCTTTTAACGATAACAGAAAAACCTTTCATTGGTTAACTGTTATACTTTGATTATTTACTTATTAGACTTTAATAAAAATTTTGAGACACGTTAGAACTTTTTGCAATATGAATTAAACATTTTGCACCATATACTTCACAAGGAAGTTCTTCGGACCTATATAACTAATGTATAGTGCAAATGTTTTAGTTAAGTTCTTTTAACGATAACAGACAAATCTTTTTTTGGTTAGCTGTTATACTTTTATTATTTATTTTTAGACTCTAATAAACAATTTGAGACCCGTTAGAACTTTTTGCAATGTGAATTAAACATTTTGCACCAAATAATTCACAAGGCCCTTTTTAGGACCTATATAACTAATGTATAGTGCAAATGTTTTAGTAAGTTCTTTTAACGATAACAGACAAACCTTTCATTGGTTAACTGTTATACTTTTATTATTTACTTATTAGACAATAATAAACATTTTGAGACCCGTAGGAACTTTTTGCAATGTGAATTAAACATTTTGCAACTAATAAAGTAGTTCACAAGTCACTTTTTAAGACCTATATAACTAATGTATAGCGCAAATGTTTTAGTAAGTTCTTTTAACGATAACAGACAAACCTTTCATTGGTTGACTGTTATACTTTTACTATTTACTTATCAGACTATAATAAACGTTTTGAGACCCGTTAGAACGTTTTGCAATGTGAATTAAACACTTTGCACCTTATACAGTAGTTCACAAGTCACTTTTTAAGACGTATATAACTAATGTATAGTGCAAATGTTTTAGTTAAGTTCTTTTAACGATAACAGAAAAACCTTTCATTGGTTAACTGTTATACTTTGATTATTTACTTATTAGACTTTAATAAACATTTTGAGACACGTTAGAACTTTTTGCAATATGAATTAAACATTTTGCACCATATACTTCACAAGGAAGTTCTTCGGACCTATATAACTAATGTATAGTGCAAATGTTTTAGTTAAGTTCTTTTAACGATAACAGACAAATCTTTTTTTGGTTAGCTGTTATACTTTTATTATTTATTTTTAGACTCTAATAAACAATTTGAGACCCGTTAGAACTTTTTGCAATGTGAATTAAACATTTTGCACCAAATAGTTCACAAGGCCCTTTTTAGGACCTATATAACTAATGTATAGTGCAAATGTTTTAGTAAGTTCTTTTAACGATAACAGACAAACCTTTCATTGGTTGACTGTTATACTTTTATTATGTACTTATTAGACTCTAATAAACATTTTGAGACCCGTTAGAACTTTTTTCAATGTGAATTAAACGTTTTGCACCATATACAGTAGTTCACAAGGCACTTTTTAGAACCTATATAACTAATGTATAGTGAAAATGTTTTAGTTAAGTTCTTTTAACGATAACAGACAAATCTTATATTGGTTGACTGTTATACTTTTATTATTTACTTATTAGACTCTAATAAACATTTTGAGACCCGTTCAAACTTGTTGCAATGTGAATTAAACATTTTGCACCATATACAAGTTCACAAGTCACGTTTTAGGACCTATAAAACTAATGTATAGTGCAAATGTTTTAGTTAGGTTCTCTTGAAGATAACAGAGAAACTTTTCATTGGTTGACTGTTATAATTTTATTATTTACTTAATAGACTCTAATAAACATTTTGAGACCCGTTAGAATTTTTTGCAATGTGAATTAAACATTTTGCACCATATAGTTCACAAGGCACTTTTTAGGACCTATAAAACTAATGTATAGTGCAAATGTTTTAGTAAGTTCTTTTAACGATAACAGACAAACCTTTCATTGGTTAACTGTTATACTTTTATTATTTACTTATTAGACAATAATAAACATTTTGAGACCCGTAGGAACTTTTTGCAATGTGAATTAAACATTTTGCAACTAATAAAGTAGTTCACAAGTCACTTTTTAAGACCTATATAACTAATGTATAGTGCAAATGTTTTAGTAAGTTCTTTTAACGATAACAGACAATTCTTTTATTGGTTCACTGTTATACTTTATTATTTACTTATTAGACTCTAATAAACATATTGAGACACGTTAGAACTTTTTGCAATGTGAATTAAAAATTTTGCACCATATACAGTAGTTCACAAGGCACGTTTTAGGACCTATATAACTAATGTATAGTGCAAATGTTTTAGTTAGTTCTTTATAAGATAACAGACAAACCTTTGCATTGGTTGACTGTTATACTTTTATTATTTACTTATTAGACTCTAATAAACATTTTGAGACCCGTTAGAACTTTTTGCAATGCCAATTAAACATTTTGCACCATATAGTTCACAAGGCACTTCTTAAGACCTATATAACTAATGTATAATGCAAATGTTTCAGTGAATTTCTTTTAACGATAACAGAGAAATCTTTCATTGGTTGAATGTTATACTTTTATTATTTACTTATTTGACTCTAATAAACATTTTGAGACCTGTTAGAACTTTTTGCAATGTGAATTAAACATTTTGCACCATATAGTTCACAAGGCACTTTTTAGGACCTATATAACTAATGTATAGTGCAAATGTTTTAGTTAAGTTCTTTTAACGATAACAGACAAATATTTTAATGGTTGACTGTTATATTTGTATTATTTACTTATTAGATTCTAATAAACATTTTGAGACACGTTAAAACTTGTTGCAATGTGAATTAAACATTTTGCACTATATACAGCAGTTCACAAGTCACGTTTTAGGACCTATAAAACTAATGTATAGTGCAAATGTTTTACTTAGGTTCTTTTGAAGATAACAGACAAACCTTTCATTGGTTGACTGTTATAATTTTATTATTTACTTATTAGACTATAATAAACAATTTGAGACCCGTTATAACTTTTTGCAATATGAATTAAACATTTTGCACCATATAGTTCACAAGGCACTTTTTAGGACCTATATAACTAATGTATAGTGCAAATGTTTTAGTTAAGTTCTTTTAGCGATAACAGAAAAATTTTTTATTGGTTAAATGTTATACTTTTATTATTTACTTATTAGACTATAATAAACATTTTGAGACCCGTTATAACTTTTTGCAATGTGAATTAAACATTTTGCACCATATAGTTCACAAGGCACTTTTTAGGACCTATACAGTATAACTAATGTATAGTGCAAATGTTTTAGTTAATCTCTTTAAACGATAACAAAGAAACCTTTCATTGGTTAACTGTTATACTTTTAATATTTACTTATTAGACTCTAATAAACATTTTGAGACCCGTTAGAACGTTTTTGCAATGTGAATTAAACATTTTACACCATATACTGTAGTTCACAAGTCAATTTTTAAGACCTATATAACTAATGTATAGTGAAAAGGTTTTAGTTAAGTTCTTTTAACGATAACAGAAAAACTTTTCATTGGTTAACTGTTATACTTTTATTATTTACTTATTAGACTATAATAAACATTTTGAGACCCGTAAGAACTTTTTGCAATGTGAATTAAACATTTTACACCATATACTGTAGTTCACAAGTCAATTTTTAAGACCTATATAACTAATGTATAGTGCAAAGGTTTTAGTTAAGTTCTTTTAACGATAACAGAAAAACTTTTCATTGGTTAACTGTTATACTTTTATTATTTACTTATTAGACTATAATAAACATTTTGAGACCCGTTAGAACGTTTTGCAATGTGAATTAAACATTTTGCACCAAATAGTTCACAAGGCCCTTTTTAGGACCTATATAACTAATGTATAGTGCAAATGTTTTAGTAAGTTCTTTTAACGATAACAGACAAACCTTTCATTGGTTAACTGTTATACTTTTATTATTTACTTATTAGACAATAATAAACATTTTGAGACCCGTAGGAACTTTTTGCAATGTGAATTAAACATTTTGCAACTAATAAAGTAGTTCACAAGTCACTTTTTAAGACCTATATAACTAATGTATAGTGCAAATGTTTTAGTAAGTTCTTTTAACGATAACAGACAAACCTTTAATTGGTTGACTGTTATACTTTTATTATTTACTTATCAGACTATAATAAACGTTTTGAGACCCGTTAGAACGTTTTGCAATGTGAATTAAACACTTTGCACCATATACAGTAGTTCACAATTCACTTTTTAAGACGTATATAACTAATGTATAGTGCAAATGTTTTAGTTAAGTTCTTTTAACGATAACAAAAAAACCTTTCATTGGTTAACTGTTATACTTTGATTATTTACTTATTAGACTTTAATAAACATTTTGAGACACGTTAGAACTTTTTGCAATATGAATTAAACATTTTGCACCATATACTTCACAAGGAAGTTCTTCGGACCTTTATAACTAATGTATAGTGCAAATGTTTTAGTTAAGTTCTTTTAACGATAACAGACAAATCTTTTTTTGGTTAGCTGTTATACTTTTATTATTTATTTTTAGACTCTAATAAACAATTTGAGACCCGTTAGAACTTTTTGCAATGTGAATTAAACATTTTGCACCAAATAGTTCACAAGGCCCTTTTTAGGACCTATATAACTAATGTATAGTGCAAATGTTTTAGTAAGTTCTTTTAACGATAACAGACAAACCTTTCATTGGTTAACTGTTATACTTTTATTATTTACTTATTAGACTATAATAAACATTTTGAGACCCGTAGGAACTTTTTGCAATGTGAATTAAACATTTTGCAACTAATAAAGTAGTTCACAAGTCACTTTTTAAGACCTATATAACTAATGTATAGTGCAAATGTTTTAGTAAGTTCTTTTAACGATAACAGACAAACCTTTCATTGGTTGACTGTTATATTTTTATTATTTACTTATCAGACTATAATAAACGTTTTGAGACCCGTTAGAACGTTTTGCAATGTGAATTAAACACTTTGCACCATATACAGTAGTTCACAAGTCACTTTTTAAGACCTATATAACTAATGTATAGTGCAAATGTTTTAGTTAAGTTCTTTTAACGATAACAGAGAAACCTTATATTGGTTGACTGTTATACTTTTATTATTTACTTATTAGACTATAATAAACATTTTGAGACCCGTTATAATTTTTTGCAATGTGAATTAAACATTTTGCACCATATAGTTCACAAGGCACTTTTTAGGACCTATACAGTATAACTAATGTATAGTGCAAATGTTTTAGTTAATCTCTTTTAACGATAACAAAGAAACCTTTCATTGGTTAACTGTTATACTTTTATTATTTACTTATTAGACTCTAATAAACATTTTGAGACCCGTTAGAACGTTTTTGCAATGTGAATTAAACATTTTGCACCATATACAGTAGTTCACAAGTCACTTTTTAGGACCTATATAACTAATACATAGTGCAAAGGTTTTAGTTAAGTTCTTTTAACGATAACAGAAAAACCTTTCATTGGTTAACTGTTATACTTTGATTATTTACTTATTAGACTTTAATAAACATTTTGAGACACGTTAGAACTTTTTGCAATATGAATTAAACATTTTGCACCATATACTTCACAAGGAAGTTCTTCGGACCTATATAACTAATGTATAGTGCAAATGTTTTAGTTAAGTTCTTTTAACGATAACAGACAAATCTTTTTTTGGTTAGCTGTTATACTTTTATTATTTATTTTTAGACTCTAATAAACAATTTGAGACCCGTTAGAACTTTTTGCAATGTGAATTAAACATTTTGCACCAAATAGTTCACAAGGCCCTTTTTAGGACCTATATAACTAATGTATAGTGCAAATGTTTTAGTAAGTACTTTTAACGATAACAGACAAACCTTTCATTGGTTAACTGTTATACTTTTATTATTTACTTATTAGACAATAATAAACATTTTGAGACCCGTAGGAACTTTTTGCAATGTGAATTAAACATTTTGCAACTAATAAAGTAGTTCACAAGTCACTTTTTAAGACCTATATAACTAATGTATAGTGCAAATGTTTTAGTAAGTTCTTTTAACGATAACAGACAAACCTTTCATTGGTTGACTGTTATACTTTTATTATTTACTTATCAGACTATAATAAACGTTTTGAGACCCGTTAGAACGTTTTGCAATGTGAATTAAACACTTTGCACCATATACAGTAGTTCACAAGTCACTTTTTAAGACGTATATAACTAATGTATAGTGCAAATGTTTTAGTTAAGTTCTTTTAACGATAACTGAAAAACCTTTCATTGGTTAACTGTTATACTTTTATTATTTACTTATTAGACTTTAATATCCAATTTTGAGACACGTTAGAACTTTTTGCAATATGAATTAAACATTTTGCACCATATACTTCACAAGGAAGTTCTTCGGACCTATATAACTAATGTATAGTGCAAATGTTTTAGTTAAGTTCTTTTAACGATAACAGACAAATCTTTTTTTGGTTAGCTGTTATACTTTTATTATTTATTTTTAGACTCTAATAAACAATTTGAGACCCGTTAGAACTTTTTGCAATGTGAATTAAACATTTTGCACCAAATAGTTCACAAGGCACTTTTTAGGACCTATATAACTAATGTATAGTGCAAATGTTTTAGTAAGTTCTTTTAACGATAACAGACAAACCTTTCATTGGTTAACTGTTATACTTTTATTATTTACTTATTAGACAATAATAAACATTTTGAGACCCGTAGGAACTTTTTGCAATGTGAATTAAACATTTTGCAACTAATAAAGTAGTTCACAAGTCACTTTTTAAGACCTATATAACTAATGTATAGTGCAAATGTTTTAGTAAGTTCTTTTAACGATAACAGACAAACCTTTCATTGGTTGACTGTTATACTTTTACTATTTACTTATTAGTCCCTAATAAACATTTTGAGACCCGTTAGAACGTTTTTGCAATGTGAATTAAACATTTTACACCATATACTGTAGTTCACAAGTCAATTTTTAAGACCTATATAACTAATGTATAGTGCAAAGGTTTTAGTTAAGTTCTTTTAACGATAACAGAAAAACTTTTCATTGGTTAACTGTTATACTTTTATTATTTACTTATTAGACTATAATAAACATTTTGAGACCCGTAAGAACTTTTTGCAATGTGAAGTAAACATTTTGCACCATATACAGTAGTTCACAAGTCACTTTTTAGGACCTATATAACTAATACATAGTGCAAAGGTTTTAGTTAAGTTCTTTTAACGATAACAGAAAAACCTTTCATTGGTTAACTGTTATACTTTGATTATTTACTTATTAGACTTTAATAAAAATTTTGAGACACGTTAGAACTTTTTGCAATATGAATTAAACATTTTGCACCATATACTTCACAAGGAAGTTCTTCGGACCTATATAACTAATGTATAGTGCAAATGTTTTAGTTAAGTTCTTTTAACGATAACAGACAAATCTTTTTTTGGTTAGCTGTTATACTTTTATTATTTATTTTTAGACTCTAATAAACAATTTGAGACCCGTTAGAACTTTTTGCAATGTGAATTAAACATTTTGCACCAAATAGTTCACAAGGCCCTTTTTAGGACCTATATAACTAATGTATAGTGCAAATGTTTTAGTAAGTTCTTTTAACGATAACAGACAAACCTTTCATTGGTTAACTGTTATACTTTTATTATTTACTTATTAGACAATAATAAACATTTTGAGACCCGTAGGAACTTTTTGCAATGTGAATTAAACATTTTGCAACTAATAAAGTAGTTCACAAGTCACTTTTTAAGACCTATATAACTAATGTATAGTGCAAATGTTTTAGTAAGTTCTTTTAACGATAACAGACAAACCTTTCATTGGTTGACTGTTATACTTTTATTATTTACTTATCAGACTATAATAAACGTTTTGAGACCCGTTAGAACGTTTTGCAATGTGAATTAAACATTTTGCACCATATACAGTAGTTCACAAGTCACTTTTTAAGACGTATATAACTAATGTATAGTGCAAATGTTTTAGTTAAGTTCTTTTAACGATAACAGAAAAACCTTTCATTGGTTAACTGTTATACTTTGATTATTTACTTATTAGACTTTAATAAACATTTTGAGACACGTTAGAACTTTTTGCAATATGAATTAAACATTTTGCACCATATACTTCACAAGGAAGTTCTTCGGACCTATATAACTAATGTATAGTGCAAATGTTTTAGTTAAGTTCTTTTAACGATAACAGACAAATCTTTTTTTGGTTAGCTGTTATACTTTTATTATTTATTTTTAGACTCTAATAAACAATTTGAGACCCGTTAGAACTTTTTGCAATGTGAATTAAACATTTTGCACCAAATAGTTCACAAGGCCCTTTTTAGGACCTATATAACTAATGTATAGTGCAAATGTTTTAGTAAGTTCATTTAACGATAACAGACAAACCTTTCATTGGTTGACTGTTATAATTTTATTATGTACTTATTAGACTCTAATAAACATTTTGAGACCCGTTAGAACTTTTTTCAATGTGAATTAAACGTTTTGCACCATATACAGTAGTTCACAAGGCACTTTTTAGAACCTATATAACTAATGTATAGTGAAAATGTTTTAGTTAAGTTCTTTTAACGATAACAGACAAATCTTATATTGGTTGACTGTTATACTTTTATTATTTACTTATTAGACTCTAATAAACATTTTGAGACCCGTTCAAACTTGTTGCAATGTGAATTAAACATTTTGCACCATATACAAGTTCACAAGTCACGTTTTAGGACCTATAAAACTAATGTATAGTGCAAATGTTTTAGTTAGGTTCTTTTGAAGATAACAGAGAAACTTTTCATTGGTTGACTGTTATAATTTTATTATTTACTTAATAGACTCTAATAAACATTTTGAGACCCGTTAGAATTTTTTGCAATGTGAATTAAACATTTTGCACCATATAGTTCACAAGGCACTTTTTAGGACCTATAAAACTAATGTATAGTGCAAATGTTTTAGTAAGTTCTTTTAACGATAACAGACAAACCTTTCATTGGTTAACTGTTATACTTTTATTATTTACTTATTAGACAATAATAAACATTTTGAGACCCGTAGGAACTTTTTGCAATGTGAATTAAACATTTTGCAACTAATAAAGTAGTTCACAAGTCACTTTTTAAGACCTATATAACTAAAGTATAGTGCAAATGTTTTAGTAAGTTCTTTTAACGATAACAGACAAACCTTTCATTGGTTGACTGTTATACTTTTATTATTTACTTATCAGACTATAATAAACGTTTTGAGACCCGTTAGAACGTTTTGCAATGTGAATTAAACACTTTGCACCATATACAGTAGTTCACAAGTCACTTTTTAAGACGTTCATAACTAATGTATAGTGCAAATGTTTTAGTTAAGTTCTTTTAACGATAACAGAAAAACCTTTCATTGGTTAACTGTTATACTTTGAATATTTACTTATTAGACTTTAATAAACATTTTGAGACACGTTAGAACTTTTTGCAATATGAATTAAACATTTTGCACCATATACTTCACAAGGAAGTTCTTCGGACCTATATAACTAATGTATAGTGCAAATGTTTTAGTTAAGTTCTTTTAACGATAACAGACAAATCTTTTTTTGGTTAGCTGTTATACTTTTATTATTTATTTTTAGACTCTAATAAACAATTTGAGACCCGTTAGAACTTTTTGCAATGTGAATTAAACATTTTGCACCAAATAGTTCACAAGGCCCTTTTTAGGACCTATATAACTAATGTATAGTGCAAATGTTTTAGTAAGTTCTTTTAACGATAACAGACAAACCTTTCATTGGTTAACTGTTATACTTTTATTATTTACTTATTAGACAATAATAAACATTTTGAGACCCGTAGGAACTTTTTGCAATGTGAATTAAACATTTTGAAACTAATAAAGTAGTTCACAAGTCACTTTTTAAGACCTATATAACTAATGTATAGTGCAAATGTTTTAGTAAGTTCTTTTAACGATAACAGACAAACCTTTCATTGGTTGACTGTTATACTTTTATTATTTACTTATCAGACTATAATAAACGTTTTGAGACCCGTTAGAACGTTTTGCAATGTGAATTAAACACTTTGCACCATATACAGTAGTTCATAAGTCACTTTTTAAGACCTATATAACTAATGTATAGTGCAAATGTTTTAGTTAAGTTCTTTTAACGATAACAGAGAAACCTTTCATTGGTTGACTGTTATAATTTTATTATGTACTTATTAGACTCTAATAAACATTTTGAGACCCGTTAAAACTTTTTTCAATGTGAATTAAACGTTTTGCACCATATACAGTAGTTCACAAGGCACTTTTTAGAACCTATATAACTAATGTATAGTGAAAATGTTTTAGTTAAGTTCTTTTAACGATAACAGACAAATCTTATATTGGTTGACTGTTATACTTTTATTATTTACTTATTAGACTCTAATAAACATTTTGAGACCCGTTCAAACTTGTTGCAATGTGAATTAAACATTTTGCACCATATACAAGTTCACAAGTCACGTTTTAGGACCTATAAAACTAATGTATAGTGCAAATGTTTTAGTTAGGTTCTTTTGAAGATAACAGACAAACCTTTCATTGGTTGACTGTTATAATTTTATTATTTACTTAATAGACTCTAATAAACATTTTGAGACCCGTTAGAACTTTTTGCAATGTGAATTAAACATTTTGCACCATATAGTTCACAAGGCCCTTTTTAGGACCTATATAACTAATGTATAGTGCAAATGTTTTAGTTAAGTTCTTTTAAGGATAACAGAGAAAAATTTCATTGGTTGACTGTTATACTTTTATTATTTACTTATCAGACTATAATAAACATTTTGAGACCCGTAAGAACGTTTTGCAATGTTAATTAAACATTTTGCACCATATACAGTAGTTCACAAATCACTTTTTAGGACCTATATAACTAATGTATAGTGCAAATGTTTAGTTAAGTTCTTTTAACGATAACAGAGAAACTTTTCATTGGTTGACTGTTATACTTTTATTATTTACTTATTAGACTCTAATAAACATTTTGAGACCCGTTAGAACTTTTTGCAATGTGAATTAAACATTTTGCACCATATACAGTAGTTCACAAGGCACTTTTTAGGACCTATATAACTAATGTATAGTGCAAATGTTTTAGTTAAGTTCTTTTAACGATAACAGAGAAACTTTTCATTGGTTGACTGTTATACTTTTATTATTTACTTATTAGACTCTAATAAACATTTTGAGACCCGTTAGAACTTTTTGCAATGTGAATTAAACATTTTGCACCATATAGTTCACAAGGCACTTTTTAGGACCTATATAACTAATGTATAGTGCAAATGTTTTAGTTAAGTTCTTTTAAGGATAACAGAGAAAAATTTCATTGGTTGACTGTTATACTTTTATTATTTACTTATCAGACTATAATAAACATTTTGAGACCCGTAAGAACGTTTTGCAATGTTAATTAAACATTTTGCACCATATACAGTAGTTCACAAATCACTTTTTAGGACCTATATAACTAATGTATAGTGCAAATGTTTTAGTTAAGTTCTTTTAACGATAACAGAGAAACTTTTCATTGGTTGACTGTTATACTTTTATTATTTACTTATTAGACTCTAATAAACATTTTGAGACCCGTTAGAACTTTTTGCAATGTGAATTAAACATTTTGCACCATATACAGTAGTTCACAAGGCACTTTTTAGGACCTATATAACTAATGTATAGTGCAAATGTTTTAGTTAAGTTCTTTTAACGATAACAGAGAAACTTTTCATTGGTTGACTGTTATACTTTTATTATTTACTTATTAGACTCTAATAAACATTTTGAGACCTGTTAGAACTTTTTGCAATGTGAATTAAACATTTTGCACCATATACAGTAGTTCACAAGGCACTTTTTAGGACCTATATAACTAATGTATAGTGAAAATGTTTTAGTTAAGTTCTTTTAACGATAACAGACAAACCTTTCATTGGTTAACTGTTATACTTTTATTATTTACTTATTAGACTATAATAAACATTTTGAGACCCGTTAGAACTTTTTGCAATGTGAATTAAACATTTTGCAACTAATAAAGTAGTTCACAAGTCACTTTTTAAGACCTATATAACTAATGTATAGTGCAAATGTTTTAGTAAGTTCTTTTAACGATAACAGACAAACCTTTCATTGGTTGACTGTTATACTTTTATTATTTACTTATCAGACTATAATAAACGTTTTGAGACCCGTTAGAACGTTTTGCAATGTGAATTAAACACTTTGCACCATATACAGTAGTTCACAAGTCACTTTTTAAGACCTATATATCTAATGTATAGTGCAAATGTTTTAGTTAAGTTCTTTTAACGATAACAGAAAAACCTTTCATTGGTTAACTGTTATACTTTGATTATTTACTTATTAGACTTTAATAAACATTTTGAGACACGTTAGAACTTTTTGCAATATGAATTAAACATTTTGCACCATATACTTCACAAGGAAGTTCTTCGGACCTATATAACTAATGTATAGTGCAAATGTTTTAGTTAAGTTCTTTTAACGATAACAGACAAATCTTTTTTTGGTTAGCTGTTATACTTTTATTATTTATTTTTAGACTCTAATAAACAATTTTAGACCCGTTAGAACTTTTTGCAATGTGAATTAAACATTTTGCACCAAATAGTTCACAAGGCCCTTTTTAGGACCTATATAACTAATGTATAGTGCAAATGTTTTAGTAAGTTCTTTTAACGATAACAGACAAACCTTTCATTGGTTAACTGTTATACTTTTATTATTTACTTATTAGACAATAATAAACATTTTGAGACCCGTAGGAACTTTTTGCAATGTGAATTAAACATTTTGCAACTAATAAAGTTGTTCACAAGTCACTTTTTAAGACCTATATAACTAATGTATAGTGCAAATGTTTTAGTAAGTTCTTTTAACGATAACAGACAAACCTTTCATTGGTTGACTGTTATACTTTTATTATTTACTTATCAGACTATAATAAACGTTTTGAGACCCGTTAGAACGTTTTGCAATGTGAATTAAACACTTTGCACCATATACAGTAGTTCACAAGGCACTTTTTAAGACCTATATAACTAATGTATAGTGCAAATGTTTTAGTTAAGTTCTTTTAACGATAACAGAGAAACCTTTCATTGGTTGACTGTTATAATTTTATTATGTACTTATTAGAATCTAATAAACATTTTGAGACCCGTTAGAACTTTTTTCAATGTGAATTAAACGTTTTGCACCATATACAGTAGTTCACAAGGCACTTTTTAGAACCTATATAACTAATGTATAGTGAAAATGTTTTAGTTAAGTTCTTTTAACGATAACAGACAAATCTTATATTGGTTGACTGTTATACTTTTATTATTTACTTATTAGACTCTAATAAACATTTTGAGACCCGTTCAAACTTGTTGCAATGTGAATTAAACATTTTGCACCATATACAAGTTCACAAGTCACGTTTTAGGACCTATAAAACTAATGTATAGTGCAAATGTTTTAGTTAGGTTCTTTTGAAGATAACAGACAAACCTTTCATTGGTTGACTGTTATAATTTTATTATTTACTTAATAGACTCTAATAAACATTTTGAGACCCGTTAGAACTTTTTGCAATGTGAATTAAACATTTTGCACCATATAGTTCACAAGGCACTTTTTAGGACCTATATAACTAATGTATAGTGCAAATGTTTTAGTTAAGTTCTTTTAAGGATAACAGAGAAAAATTTCAATGGTTGACTGTTATACTTTTATTATTTACTTATCAGACTATAATAAACATTTTGAGACCCGTAAGAACGTTTTGCAATGTGAATTAAACATTTTGCACCATATACAGTAGTTCACAAATCACTTTTTAGGACCTATATAACTAATGTATAGTGCAAATGTTTTAGTTAAGTTCTTTTAACGATAACAGATAAACTTTTCATTGGTTGACTGTTATACTTTTATTATTTACTTATTAGACTCTAATAAACATTTTGAGACCCGTTAGAACTTTTTGCAATGTGAATTAAACATTTTGCACCATATACAGTAGTTCACAAGGCACTTTTTAGGACCTATATAACTAATGTATAGTGAAAATGTTTTAGTTAAGTTCTTTTAACGATAACAGACAAATCTTATATTGGTTGACTGTTATACTTTTATTATTTACTTATTAGATTCTAATAAACATTTTGAGACCCGTTCAAACTTGTTGCAATGTGAATTAAACATTTTGCACCATATACAGTAGTTCACAAGTCACGTTTTAGGACCTATAAAACTAACGTATAGTGCAAATGTTTTAGTTAGGTTCTTTTAACGATAACAGACAAACCTTTCATTGGTTGACTGTTATACTTTTATTATTTACTTATCAGACTATAATAAACGTTTTGAGACCCGTTAGAACGTTTTGCAATGTGAATTAAACATTTTGCACCATATAGTTCACAAGGCACTTTTTAGGACCTATATAACTAATGTATAGTGCAAATGTTTTAGTTAAGTTCTTTTAACGATAACAGAGAAACCTTTCATTGGTTGACTGTTATACTTTTATTATTTACTTATCAGACTATAATAAACGTTTTGAGACCCGTTAGAACGTTTTGCAATGTGAATTAAACATTTTGCAACTAATAAAGTAGTTCACAAGTCACTTTTTAAGACCTATATAACTAATGTATAGTGCAAATGTTTTAGTTAAGTTCTTTTAACGATAACAGAGAAAAATTTCATTGGTTGACTGTTATACTTTTATTATTTACTTATCAGACTGTAATAAACGTTTTGAGACCCGTTAGAACGTTTTGCAATGTGAATTAAACATTTTGCACCATATACAGTAGTTCACAAGTCACTTTTTAAGACCTATATAACTAATGTATAGTGCAAATGTTTTAGTTAAGTTCTTTTAACGAAAACAGTAAAACCTTTCATTGGTTGACTGTTATACTTTTATTATTTACTTATTAGATTATAATAAACATTTTGAGATCCGTTAGAACTTTTTGCAATGTGAATTAAACATTTTGCACCAAATAGTTCACAAGGCACTTTTTAGGACCTATATAACTAATGTATAGTGAAAATGTTTTAGTTAAGTTCTTTTAACGATAACAGACAAATCTTATATTGGTTGACTGTTATACTTTTATTATTTACTTATTAGATTCTAATAAACATTTTGAGACCCGTTCAAACTTGTTGCAATGTGAATTAAACATTTTGCACCATATACAAGTTCACAAGTCACGTTTTAGGACCTATAAAACTAATGTATAGTGCAAATGTTTTAGTTAGGTTCTTTTGAAATTAACAGACCAACCTTTCATTGGTTGACTGTTATAATTGTATTATTTACTTAATAGACTCTAATAAACATTTTGAGACCCGTTAGAACTTTTTGCAATGTGAATTAAACATTTTGCACCATATATAGTAGTTCACAAGTCACTATTTAAGACCTATATAACTAATGTATAGTGCAAATGTTTTAGTTAAGTTCTTTTAACGATAACAGAGAAACCTTTCATTGGTTGACTGTTATACTTTTATTATTTACTTATAAGACTCTAATAAACATTTTGAGACCCGTTAGAACTTTTTGCAATGTGAATTAAACATTTTGCACCATATACAGTAGTTCACAAGTCACTTTTTAAGACCTATATAACTAATGTATAGTGCAAATGTTTTAGTTAAGTTCTTTTAACGATAACAGACAAACCTTTCATTGGTTGACTGTTATACTTTTATTATTTACTTATTAGATTCTAATAAACATTTTGAGACCCGTTAGAACTTTTTGCAATGTGAATTAAACATTTTGCACCATATAGTTCACAAGGCACTTTTTAGGACCTATATAACTAATGTATAGTGCAAATGTTTTAGTTAAGTTCTTTTAAGGATAACAGACAAAACTTTCAATGCTTGACTGTTATACTTTTATTACTTACTTATTAGACTCTTATAAACATTTTTAGACACGTTAGAACTTTTTGCAATGTGAATTAAACATTTTGCACCATATAGTTCACAAGGCACTTTTTAGGACCTATATAACTAATGTATAGTGCAAATGTTTTAGTTAAGTTCTTTTAACGATAACAGGAAAACATTTCATTGGTTAACTGTTATACTTTTATTATTTACTTATTAGACTATAATAAACGTTTTGAGACCCGTTATAACTTTTTGCAATGTGAATTAAACATTTTGCACCATATAGTTCACAAGGCACTTTTTAGGACCTATACAGTATAACTAATGTATAGTGAAAATGTTTTAGTTAAGTTCTTTTAACGATAACAGACAAATCTTTTATTGGTTGACTGTTATACTTTTATTATTTACTTATTAGATTCTAATAAACATTTTGAGACCCGTTCAAACTTGTTGCAAAGTGAATTATACATTTTGCACCATATACAAATTCAAAAGTCACGTTTTAGGACCTATAAAACTAATGTATAGTGCAAATGTTTTAGTTAGGTTCTTTTGAAGATAACAGAGAAACCTTTCATTGGTTGACTGTTATAATTTTATTATTTACTTAATAGACTCTAATAAACATTTTGAGACCCGTTAGAACTTTTTGCAATGTGAATTAAACATTTGGCAAATAATAAAGTAGTTCACAAGGCACTTTTTAAGACCTATATAACTAATGTATAATGCAAATGTTTTAGTTAAGTTCTTTTAACGATAACAGACAAACCTTTCATTGGTTGACTGTTATACTTTTATTATTTACTTATTAGACTCTAATAAACATTTTGAGACCCGTTCAAACTTGTTGCAATGTGAATTAAACATTTTGCACCATATAGTTCACAAGGCACTTTTTAGGACCTATATAACTAATGTATAGTGCAAATGTTTTAGTTAAGTTCTTTTAACGATAACAGAGAAACCTTTCATTGGTTGACTGTTATACTTTTATTATTTACTTATCAGACTATAATAAACGTTTTGAGACCCGTTAGAACGTTTTGCAATGTGAATTAAACATTTTGCAACTAATAAAGTAGTTCACAAGTCACTTTTTAAGACCTATATAACTAATGTATAGTGCAAATGTTTTAGTTAAGTTCTTTTAACGATAACAGAGAAAAATTTCATTGGTTGACTGTTATACTTTTATTATTTACTTATCAGACTATAATAAACGTTTTGAGACCCGTTAGAACGTTTTGCAATGTGAATTAAACATTTTGCACCATATAGAGTAGTTCACAAGGCACTTTTTACGACCTATATAACTAATGTATAGTGAAAATGTTTTAGTTAAGTTCTTTTAACGATAACAGACAAATCTTAGATTGGTTGACTGTTATACTTTTATTATTTACTTATTAGATTCTAATAAACATTTTGAGACCCGTTCAAACTTTTTGCAATGTGAATTAAACATTTTGCACCATATACAAGTTCACAAGTCACGTTTTAGGACCTATAAAACTAATGTATAGTGCAAATGTTTTAGTTAGGTTCTTTTGAAAATAACAGTCAAACCTTTCATTGGTTGACTGTTATAATTGTATTATTTACTTAATAGACTCTAATAAACATTTTGAGACCCGTTAGAACTTTTTGCAATGTGAATTAAACATTTTGCACCATATAGTTCACAAGGCACTTTTTAGGACCTATATAACTAATGTATAGTGCAAATGTTTTAGTTAAGTTCTTTTAAGGATAACAGAGAAAAATTTCATTGATTGACTGTTATACTTTTATTATTTACTTATCAGACTATAATAAACGTTTTGAGACCCGTTAGAACGTTTTGCAATGTGAATTAAACATTTTGCACCATATACAGTAGTTCACAAGGCACTTTTTAGGACCTATATAACTAATGTATAGTGAAAATGTTTTAGTTAAGTTCTTTTAACGATAACAGACAAATCTTAGATTGGTTGACTGTTATACTTTTATTATTTACTTATTAGATTCTAATAAACATTTTGAGACCCGTTCAAACTTGTTGCAATGTGAATTAAACATTTTGCACCATATACAAGTTCACAAGTCACGTTTTAGGACCTATAAAACTAATGTATAGTGCAAATGTTTTAGTTAGGTTCTTTTGAAAATAACAGTCAAACCTTTCATTGGTTGACTGTTATAATTGTATTATTTACTTAATAGACTCTAATAAACATTTTGAGACCCGTTAGAACTTTTTGCAATGTGAATTAAACATTTTGCAAATAATAAAGTAGTTCACAAGGCACTTTTTAAGACCTATATAACTAATGTATAGTGCAAATGTTTTAGTTAAGTTCTTTTAACGATAACAGACAAACCTTTCATTGGTTGACTGTTATACTTTTATTATTTACTTATTAGACTCTAATAAACATTTTGAGACCCGTTAGAACTTTTTGCAATGTGAATTAAACATTTTGCACCATATACAGTAGTTCACAAGGCACTTTTTAGGACCTATATAACTAATGTATAGTGAAAATGTTTTAGTTAAGTTCTTTTAACGATAACAGACAAATCTTATATTGGTTGACTGTTATACTTTTATTATTTACTTATTAGATTCTAATAAACATTTTGAGACCCGTTCAAACTTGTTGCAATGTGAATTAAACATTTTGCACCATATAGTTCACAAGGCACTTTTTAGGACCTATATAACTAATGTATAGTGCAAATGTTTTAGTTAAGTTCTTTTAACGATAACAGAGAAACCTTTCATTGGTTGACTGTTATACTTTTATTATTTACTTATCAGACTATAATAAACGTTTTGAGACCCGTTAGAACGTTTTGCAATGTGAATTAAACATTTTGCAACTAATAAAGTAGTTCACAAGTCACTTTTTAAGACCTATATAACTAATGTATAGTGCAAATGTTTTAGTTAAGTTCTTTTAACGATAACAGAGAAAAATTTCATTGGTTGACTGTTATACTTTTATTATTTACTTATCAGACTATAATAAACGTTTTGAGACCCGTTAGAACGTTTTGCAATGTGAATTAAACATTTTGCACCATATACAGTAGTTCACAAGGCACTTTTTACGACCTATATAACTAATGTATAGTGAAAATGTTTTAGTTAAGTTCTTTTAACGATAACAGACAAATCTTAGATTGGTTGACTGTTATACTTTTATTATTTACTTATTAGATTCTAATAAACATTTTGAGACCCGTTCAAACTTGTTGCAATGTGAATTAAACATTTTGCACCATATACAAGTTCACAAGTCAAGTTTTAGGACCTATAAAACTAATGTATAGTGCAAATGTTTTAGTTAGGTTCTTTTGAAAATAACAGTCAAACCTTTCATTGGTTGACTGTTATACTTTTATTATTTACTTAATAGACTCTAATAAACATTTTGAGACCCGTTAGAACTTTTTGCAATGTGAATTAAACATTTTGCACCATATAGTTCACAAGGCACTTTTTAGGACCTATATAACTAATGTATAGTGCAAATGTTTTAGTTAAGTTCTTTTAAGGATAACAGAGAAAAATTTCATTGATTGACTGTTATACTTTTATTATTTACTTATCAGACTATAATAAACGTTTTGAGACCCGTTAGAACGTTTTGCAATGTGAATTAAACATTTTGCACCATATACAGTAGTTCACAAGTCACTATTTAAGACCTATATAACTAATGTATAGTGCAAATGTTTTAGTTAAGTTCTTTTAACGATAACAGAGAAACCTTTCATTGGTTGACTGTTATACTTTTATTATTTACTTATAAGACTCTAATAAACATTTTGAGACCCGTTAGAACTTTTTGCAATGTGAATTAAACATTTGGCAAATAATAAAGTAGTTCACAAGGCACTTTTTAAGACCTATATAACTAATGTATAATGCAAATGTTTTAGTTAAGTTCTTTTAACGATAACAGACAAACCTTTCATTGGTTGACTGTTATACTTTTATTATTTACTTATTAGACTCTAATAAACATTTTGAGACCCGTTAGAACTTTTTGCAATGTGAATTAAACATTTTGCACCATATACAGTAGTTCACAAGGCACTTTTTAGGACCTATATAACTAATGTATAGTGCAAATGTTTTAGTTAAGTTCTTTTAACGATAACAGACAAATCTTATATTGGTTGACTGTTATACTTTTATTATTTACTTATTAGATTCTAATAAACATTTTGAGACCCGTTCAAACTTGTTGCAATGTGAATTAAACATTTTGCACCATATAGTTCACAAGGCACTTTTTAGGACCTATATAACTAATGTATAGTGCAAATGTTTTAGTTAAGTTCTTTTAACGATAACAGAGAAACCTTTCATTGGTTGACTGTTATACTTTTATTATTTACTTATCAGACTATAATAAACGTTTTGAGACCCGTTAGAACGTTTTGCAATGTGAATTAAACATTTTGCAACTAATAAAGTAGTTCACAAGTCACTTTTTAAGACCTATATAACTAATGTATAGTGCAAATGTTTTAGTTAAGTTCTTTTAACGATAACAGAGAAAAATTTCATTGGTTGACTGTTATACTTTTATTAATTACTTATCAGACTATAATAAACGTTTTGAGACCCGTTAGAACGTTTTGCAATGTGAATTAAACATTTTGCACCATATACAGTAGTTCACAAGGAAGTTTTTCGGACCTACTGTATGTAACTAATGTATAGTGTAAATGTTTTAGTTAAGTTATTTTAACGATAACAGACAAATCTTAGATTGGTTGACTGTTATACTTTTATTATTTACTTATTAGATTCTAATAAACATTTTGAGACCCGTTCAAACTTTTTGCAATGTGAATTAAACATTTTGCACCATATACAAGTTCACAAGTCACGTTTTAGGACCTATAAAACTAATGTATAGTGCAAATGTTTTAGTTAGGTTCTTTTGAAAATAACAGTCAAACCTTTCATTGGTTGACTGTTATAATTGTATTATTTACTTAATAGACTCTAATAAACATTTTGAGACCCGTTAGAACTTTTTGCAATGTGAATTAAACATTTTGCACCATATAGTTCACAAGGCACTTTTTAGGACCTATATAACTAATGTATAGTGCAAATGTTTTAGTTAAGTTCTTTTAAGGATAACAGAGAAAAATTTCATTGATTGACTGTTATACTTTTATTATTTACTTATCAGACTATAATAAACGTTTTGAGACCCGTTAGAACGTTTTGCAATGTGAATTAAACATTTTGCACCATATACAGTAGTTCACAAGGCACTTTTTAGGACCTATATAACTAATGTATAGTGAAAATGTTTTAGTTAAGTTCTTTTAACGATAACAGACAAATCTTAGATTGGTTGACTGTTATACTTTTATTATTTACTTATTAGATTCTAATAAACATTTTGAGACCCGTTCAAACTTGTTGCAATGTGAATTAAACATTTTGCACCATATACAAGTTCACAAGTCACGTTTTAGGACCTATAAAACTAATGTATAGTGCAAATGTTTTAGTTAGGTTCTTTTGAAAATAACAGTCAAACCTTTCATTGGTTGACTGTTATAATTGTATTATTTACTTAATAGACTCTAATAAACATTTTGAGACCCGTTAGAACTTTTTGCAATGTGAATTAAACATTTTGCAAATAATAAAGTAGTTCACAAGGCACTTTTTAAGACCTATATAACTAATGTATAGTGCAAATGTTTTAGTTAAGTTCTTTTAACGATAACAGACAAACCTTTCATTGGTTGACTGTTATACTTTTATTATTTACTTATTAGACTCTAATAAACATTTTGAGACCCGTTAGAACTTTTTGCAATGTGAATTAAACATTTTGCACCATATACAGTAGTTCACAAGGCACTTTTTAGGACCTATATAACTAATGTATAGTGAAAATGTTTTAGTTAAGTTCTTTTAACGATAACAGACAAATCTTATATTGGTTGACTGTTATACTTTTATTATTTACTTATTAGATTCTAATAAACATTTTGAGACCCGTTCAAACTTGTTGCAATGTGAATTAAACATTTTGCACCATATAGTTCACAAGGCACTTTTTAGGACCTATATAACTAATGTATAGTGCAAATGTTTTAGTTAAGTTCTTTTAACGATAACAGAGAAACCTTTCATTGGTTGACTGTTATACTTTTATTATTTACTTATCAGACTATAATAAACGTTTTGAGACCCGTTAGAACGTTTTGCAATGTGAATTAAACATTTTGCAACTAATAAAGTAGTTCACAAGTCACTTTTTAAGACCTATATAACTAATGTATAGTGCAAATGTTTTAGTTAAGTTCTTTTAACGATAACAGAGAAAAATTTCATTGGTTGACTGTTATACTTTTATTATTTACTTATCAGACTATAATAAACGTTTTGAGACCCGTTAGAACGTTTTGCAATGTGAATTAAACATTTTGCACCATATACAGTAGTTCACAAGGCACTTTTTAGGACCTATATAACTAATGTATAGTGAAAATGTTTTAGTTAAGTTCTTTTAACGATAACAGACAAATCTTAGATTGGTTGACTGTTATACTTTTATTATTTACTTATTAGATTCTAATAAACATTTTGAGACCCGTTCAAACTTGTTGCAATGTGAATTAAACATTTTGCACCATATACAAGTTCACAAGTCAAGTTTTAGGACCTATAAAACTAATGTATAGTGCAAATGTTTTAGTTAGGTTCTTTTGAAAATAACAGTCAAACCTTTCATTGGTTGACTGTTATAATTGTATTATTTACTTAATAGACTATAATAAACATTTTGAGACCCGTTAGAACTTTTTGCAATGTGAATTAAACATTTTGCACCATATAGTTCACAAGGCACTTTTTAGGACCTATATAACTAATGTATAGTGCAAATGTTTTAGTTAAGTTCTTTTAAGGATAACAGAGAAAAATTTCATTGATTGACTGTTATACTTTTATTATTTACTTATCAGACTATAATAAACGTTTTGAGACCCGTTAGAACGTTTTGCAATGTGAATTAAACATTTTGCACCATATACAGTAGTTCACAAGTCACTATTTAAGACCTATATAACTAATGTATAGTGCAAATGTTTTAGTTAAGTTCTTTTAACGATAACAGAGAAACCTTTCATTGGTTGACTGTTATACTTTTATTATTTACTTATAAGACTCTAATAAACATTTTGAGACCCGTTAGAACTTTTTGCAATGTGAATTAAACATTTTGCACCATATACAGTAGTTCACAAGTCACTTTTTAAGACCTATATAACTAATGTATAGTGCAAATGTTTTAGTTAAGTTCTTTTAACGATAACAGACAAACCTTTCATTGGTTGACTGTTATACTTTTATTATTTACTTAATAGACTCTAATAAACATTTTGAGACCCGTTAGAACTTTTTGCAATGTGAATTAAACATTTTGCACCATATAGTTCACAAGGCACTTTTTAGGACCTATATAACTAATGTATAGTGCAAATGTTTTAGTTAAGTTCTTTTAAGGATAACAGACAAACCTTTCAATGCTTGACTGTTATACTTTTATTATTTACTTATTAGACTCTTATAAACATTTTTAGACACGTTAGAACTTTTTGCAATGTGAATTAAACATTTTGCACCATATAGTTCACAAGGCACTTTTTAGGACCTATATAACTAATGTATAGTGAAAATGTTTTAGTTAAGTTCTTTTAACGATAACAGACAAATCTTAGATTGGTTGACTGTTATACTTTTATTATTTACTTATTAGATTCTAATAAACATTTTGAGACCCGTTCAAACTTGTTGCAATGTGAATTAAACATTTTGCACCATATACAAGTTCACAAGTCAAGTTTTAGGGCCTATAAAACTAATGTATAGTGCAAATGTTTTAGTTAGGTTCTTTTGAAAATAACAGTCAAACCTTTCATTGGTTGACTGTTATAATTGTATTATTTACTTAATAGACTATAATAAACATTTTGAGACCCGTTAGAACTTTTTGCAATGTGAATTAAACATTTTGCACCATATAGTTCACAAGGCACTTTTTAGGACCTATATAACTAATGTATAGTGCAAATGTTTTAGTTAAGTTCTTTTAAGGATAACAGAGAAAAATTTCATTGATTGACTGTTATACTTTTATTATTTACTTATCAGACTATAATAAACGTTTTGAGACCCGTTAGAACGTTTTGCAATGTGAATTAAACATTTTGCACCATATACAGTAGTTCACAAGTCACTATTTAAGACCTATATAACTAATGTATAGTGCAAATGTTTTAGTTAAGTTCTTTTAACGATAACAGAGAAACCTTTCATTGGTTGACTGTTATACTTTTATTATTTACTTATAAGACTCTAATAAACATTTTGAGACCCGTTAGAACTTTTTGCAATGTGAATTAAACATTTTGCACCATATACAGTAGTTCACAAGTCACTTTTTAAGACCTATATAACTAATGTATAGTGCAAATGTTTTAGTTAAGTTCTTTTAACGATAACAGACAAACCTTTCATTGGTTGACTGTTATACTTTTATTATTTACTTAATAGACTCTAATAAACATTTTGAGACCCGTTAGAACTTTTTGCAATGTGAATTAAACATTTTGCACCATATAGTTCACAAGGCACTTTTTAGGACCTATATAACTAATGTATAGTGCAAATGTTTTAGTTAAGTTCTTTTAAGGATAACAGACAAACCTTTCAATGCTTGACTGTTATACTTTTATTATTTACTTATTAGACTCTTATAAACATTTTTAGACACGTTAGAACTTTTTGCAATGTGAATTAAACATTTTGCACCATATAGTTCACAAGGCACTTTTTAGGACCTATATAACTAATGTATAGTGCAAATGTTTTAGTTAAGTTCTTTTAACGATAACAGGAAAACTTTTCATTGGTTAACTGTTATACTTTTATTATTTACTTATTAGACTATAATAAACGTTTTGAGACCCGTTATAACTTTTTGCAATGTGAATTAAACATTTTGCACCATATACTTCACAAGGCACTTTTTAGGACCTATACAGTATAACTAATGTATAGTGAAAATGTTTTAGTTAAGTTCTTTTAACGATAACAGACAAATCTTATATTGGTTGACTGTTATACTTTTATTATTTACTTATTAGATTCTAATAAACATTTTGAGACCCGTTCAAACTTGTTGCAAAGTGAGTTATACATTTTGCACCATATACAAATTCAAAAGTCACGTTTTAGGACCTATAAAACTAATGTATAGTGCAAATGTTTTAGTTAGGTTCTTTTGAAGATAACAGACAAACCTTTCATTGGTTGACTGTTATAATTTTATTATTTACTTAATAGACTCTAATAAACATTTTGAGACCCGTTAGAACTTTTTGCAATGTGAATTAAACATTTTGCACCATATAGTTCACAAGGCACTTTTTAAGACCTATATAACTAATGTATAGTGCAAATGTTTTAGTTAAGTTCTTTTAAGGATAACAGAGAAAAATTTCATTGGTTGACTGTAATCCTTTATTATTTACTTATCAGACTATAATAAACATTTTGAGACCCGTAAGAACGTTTTGCAATGTTAATTAAACATTTTGCACCATATACAGTAGTTCACAAATCACTTTTTAGGACCTATATAACTAATGTATAGTGCAAATGTTTTAGTTAAGTTCTTTTAACGATAACAGAGAAACTTTTCATTGGTTGACTGTTATACTTTTATTATTTACTTATTAGACTCTAATAAACATTTTGAGACCCGTTAGAACTTTTTGCAATGTGAATTAAACATTTTGCAACTAATAAAGTAGTTCACAAGTCACTTTTTAAGACCTATATAACTAATGTATAGTGCAAATGTTTTAGTTAAGTTCTTTTAACGATAACAGACAAACCTTTCATTGGTTGACTGTTATACTTTTATTATTTACTTATTAGACTCTAATAAACATTTTAAGACCCGTTAGAACTTTTTGCAATGTGAATTAAACATTTTGCACCATATACAGTAGTTCACAAGGCACTTTTTAGGACCTATATAACTAATGTATAGTGAAAATGTTTTAGTTAAGTTCTTTTAACGATAACAGACAAATCTTATATTGGTTGACTGTTATACTTTTATTATTTACTTATTAGATTCTAATAAACATTTTGAGACCCGTTAGAACTTGTTGCAATGTGAATTAAACATTTTGCACCATATACAGTAGTTCACAAGTCACGTTTTAGGACCTATAAAACTAACGTATAGTGCAAATGTTTTAGTTAGGTTCTTTTGAAGATAACAGACCAACCTTTCATTGGTTGACTGTTATAATTTTATTATTTACTTATCAGACTATAATAAACATTTTGAGACCCGTTAGAACTTTTTGCAATGTGAATTAAACATTTTGCACCATATAGTTCACAAGGCACTTTTTAGGACCTATATAACTAATGTATAGTGCAAATGTTTTAGTTAAGTTCTTTTAACGATAACAGAGAAACCTTTCATTGGTTGACTGTTATACTTTTATTATTTACTTATCAGACTATAATAAACGTTTTGAGACCCGTTAGAACGTTTTGCAATGTGAATTAAACATTTTGCAACTAATAAAGTAGTTCACAAGTCACTTTTTAAGACCTATATAACTAATGTATAGTGCAAATGTTTTAGTTAAGTTCTTTTAACGATAACAGAGAAAAATTTCATTGGTTGACTGTTATACTTTTATTATTTACTTATCAGACTATAATAAACGTTTTGAGACCCGTTAGAACGTTTTGCAATGTGAATTAAACATTTTGCACCATATACAGTAGTTCACAAGTCACTTTTTAAGACCTATATAACTAATGTATAGTGCAAATGTTTTAGTTAAGTTCTTTTAACGATAACAGACAAATCTTATATTGGTTGACTGTTATACTTTTATTATTTACTTATTAGACTCTAATAAACATTTTGAGACCCGTTAGAACTTTTTGCAATGTGAATTAAACATTTTGCACCATATACAGTAGTTCACAAGGCACTTTTTAGGACCTATATAACTAATGTATAGTGCAAATGTTTTAGTTAAGTTTTTTTAACGATAACAGAGAAACTTTTCATTGGTTGACTGTTATACTTTTATTATTTACTTATTAGACTCTAATAAACATTTTGAGACCCGTTAGAACTTTTTGCAATGTGAATTAAACATTTTGCACCATATAGTTCACAAGGCACTTTTTAGGACCTATATAACTAATGTATAGTGCAAATGTTTTAGTTAAGTTCTTTTAAGGATAACAGAGAAAAATTTCATTGGTTGACTGTTATACTTTTATTATTTACTTATCAGACTATAATAAACATTTTGAGACCCGTAAGAACGTTTTGCAATGTTAATTAAACATTTTGCACCATATACAGTAGTTCACAAATCACTTTTTAGGACCTATATAACTAATGTATAGTGCAAATGTTTTAGTTAAGTTCTTTTAACGATAACAGAGAAACTTTTCATTGGTTGACTGTTATACTTTTATTATTTACTTATTAGACTCTAATAAACATTTTGAGACCCGTTAGAACTTTTTGCAATGTGAATTAAACATTTTGCACCATATACAGTAGTTCACAAGGCACTTTTTAGGACCTATATAACTAATGTATAGTGCAAATGTTTTAGTTAAGTTCTTTTAACGATAACAGAGAAACTTTTCATTGGTTGACTGTTATACTTTTATTATTTACTTATTAGACTCTAATAAACATTTTGAGACCTGTTAGAACTTTTTGCAATGTGAATTAAACATTTTGCACCATATACAGTAGTTCACAAGGCACTTTTTAGGACCTATATAACTAATGTATAGTGAAAATGTTTTAGTTAAGTTCTTTTAACGATAACAGACAAACCTTTCATTGGTTAACTGTTATACTTTTATTATTTACTTATTAGACTATAATAAACATTTTGAGACCCGTAGGAACTTTTTGCAATGTGAATTAAACATTTTGCAACTAATAAAGTAGTTCACAAGTCACTTTTTAAGACCTATATAACTAATGTATAGTGCAAATGTTTTAGTAAGTTCTTTTAACGATAACAGACAAACCTTTCATTGGTTGACTGTTATACTTTTATTATTTACTTATCAGACTATAATAAACGTTTTGAGACCCGTTAGAACGTTTTGCAATGTGAATTAAACACTTTGCACCATATACAGTAGTTCACAAGTCACTTTTTAAGACGTATATAACTAATGTATAGTGCAAATGTTTTAGTTAAGTTCTTTTAACGATAACAGAAAAACCTTTCATTGGTTAACTGTTATACTTTGATTATTTACTTATTAGACTTTAATAAACATTTTGAGACACGTTAGAACTTTTTGCAATATGAATTAAACATTTTGCACCATATACTTCACAAGGAAGTTCTTCGGACCTATATAACTAATGTATAGTGCAAATGTTTTAGTTAAGTTCTTTTAACGATAACAGACAAATCTTTTTTTGGTTAGCTGTTATACTTTTATTATTTATTTTTAGACTCTAATAAACAATTTGAGACCCGTTAGAACTTTTTGCAATGTGAATTAAACATTTTGCACCAAATAGTTCACAAGGCCCTTTTTAGGACCTATATAACTAATGTATAGTGCAAATGTTTTAGTAAGTTCTTTTAACGATAACAGACAAACCTTTCATTGGTTAACTGTTATACTTTTATTATTTACTTATTAGACAATAATAAACAATTTGAGACCCGTAGGAACTTTTTGCAATGTGAATTAAACATTTTGCAACTAATAAAGTTGTTCACAAGTCACTTTTTAAGACCTATATAACTAATGTATAGTGCAAAGGTTTTAGTAAGTTCTTTTAACGATAACAGACAAACCTTTCATTGGTTGACTGTTATACTTTGATTATTTACTTATCAGACTATAATAAACGTTGGGAGACCCGTTAGAACGTTTTGCAATGTGAATTAAACACTTTGCACCATATACAGTAGTTCACAAGTCACTTTTTAAGACCTATATAACTAATGTATAGTGCAAATGTTTTAGTTAAGTTCTTTTAACGATAACAGAGAAACCTTTCATTGGTTGACTGTTATAATTTTATTATGTACTTATTAGACTCTAATAAACATTTTGAGACCCGTTAGAACTTTTTTCAATGTGAATTAAACGTTTTGCACCATATACAGTAGTTCACAAGGCACTTTTTAGAACCTATATAACTAATGTAAATTGAAAATGTTTTAGTTAAGTTCTTTTAACGATAACAGACAAATCTTATATTGGTTGACTGTTATACTTTTATTATTTACTTATTAGACTCTAATAAACATTTTGAGACCCGTTCAAACTTGTTGCAATGTGAATTAAACATTTTGCACCATATACAAGTTCACAAGTCACGTTTTAGGACCTATAAAACTAATGTATAGTGCAAATGTTTTAGTTAGGTTCTTTTGAAGATAACAGACAAACCTTTCATTGGTTGACTGTTATAATTTTATTATTTACTTAATAGACTCTAATAAACATTTTGAGACCCGTTAGAAATTTTTGCAATGTGAATTAAACATTTTGCACCATATAGTTCACAAGGCACTTTTTAGGACCTATATAACTAATGTATAGTGCAAATGTTTTAGTTAAGTTCTTTTAAGGATAACAGAGAAAAATTTCAATGGTTGACTGTTATACTTTTATTATTTACTTATCAGACTATAATAAACATTTTGAGACCCGTAAAACGTTTTGCAATGTTAATTAAACATTTTGCACCATATACAGTAGTTCACAAATCACTTTTTAGGACCTATATAACTAATGTATAGTGCAAATGTTTTAGTTAAGTTCTTTTAACGATAACAGATAAACTTTTCATTGGTTGACTGTTATACTTTTATTATTTACTTATTAGACTCTAATAAACATTTTGAGACCCGTTAGAACTTTTTGCAATGTGAATTAAACATTTTGCACCATATACAGTAGTTCACAAGGCACTTTTTAGGACCTATATAACTAATGTATAGTGAAAATGTTTTAGTTAAGTTCTTTTAACGATAACAGACAAATCTTATATTGGTTGACTGTTATACTTTTATTATTTACTTATTAGATTCTAATAAACATTTTGAGACCCGTTTAAACTTGTTGCAATGTGAATTAAACATTTTGCACCATATACAGTAGTTCACAAGTCACGTTTTAGGACCTATAAAACTAACGTATAGTGCAAATGTTTTAGTTAGGTTCTTTTAACGATAACAGACAAACCTTTCATTGGTTGACTGTTATACTTTTATTAGTTACTTATCAGACTATAATAAACGTTTTGAGACCCGTTAGAACGTTTTGCAATGTGAATTAAACATTTTGCACCATATAGTTCACAAGGCACTTTTTAGGACCTATATAACTAATGTATAGTGCAAATGTTTTAGTTAAGTTCTTTTAACGATAACAGAGAAACCTTTCATTGGTTGACTGTTATACTTTTATTATTTACTTATCAGACTATAATAAACGTTTTGAGACCCGTTAGAACGTTTTGCAATGTGAATTAAACATTTTGCAACTAATAAAGTAGTTCACAAGTCACTTTTTAAGACCTATATAACTAATGTATAGTGCAAATGTTTTAGTTAAGTTCTTTTAACGATAACAGAGAAAAATTTCATTGGTTGACTGTTATACTTTTATTATTTACTTATCAGACTATAATAAACGTTTTGAGACCCGTTAGAACGTTTTGCAATGTGAATTAAACATTTTGCACCATATACAGTAGTTCACAAGTCACTTTTTAAGACCTATATAACTAATGTATAGTGCAAATGTTTTAGTTAAGTTCTTTTAACGAAAACAGAGAAACCTTTCATTGGTTGACTGTTATACTTTTATTATTTACTTATTAGATTCTAATAAACATTTTGAGACCCGTTCAAACTTGTTGCAATGTGAATTAAACATTTTGCACCATATAGTTCACAAGGCACTTTTTAGGACCTATATAACTAATGTATAGTGCAAATGTTTTAGTTAAGTTCTTTTAACGATAACAGAGAAACCTTTCATTGGTTGACTGTTATACTTTTATTATTTACTTATCAGACTATAATAAACGTTTTGAGACCCGTTAGAACGTTTTGCAATGTGAATTAAACATTTTGCAACTAATAAAGTAGTTCACAAGTCACTTTTTAAGACCTATATAACTAATGTATAGTGCAAATGTTTTAGTTAAGTTCTTTTAACGATAACAGAGAAAAATTTCATTGGTTGACTGTTATACTTTTATTATTTACTTATCAGACTATAATAAACGTTTTGAGACCCGTTAGAACGTTTTGCAATGTTAATTAAACATTTTGCACCATATACAGTAGTTCACAAGGCACTTTTTAGGACCTATATAACTAATGTATAGTGAAAATGTTTTAGTTAAGTTCTTTTAACGATAACAGACAAATCTTAGATTGGTTGACTGTTATACTTTTATTATTTACTTATTAGATTCTAATAAACATTTTGAGACCCGTTCAAACTTGTTGCAATGTGAATTAAACATTTTGCACAATATACAAGTTCACAAGTCACGTTTTAGGACCTATAAAACTAATGTATAGTGCAAATGTTTTAGTTAGGTTCTTTTGAAAATAACAGTCAAACCTTTGATTGGTTGACTGTTATAATTGTATTATTTACTTAATAGACTCTAATAAACATTTTGAGACCCGTTAGAACTTTTTGCAATGTGAATTAAACATTTTGCACCATATAGTTCACAAGGCACTTTTTAGGACCTATATAACTAATGTATAGTGCAAATGTTTTAGTTAAGTTTATTTAAGGATAACAGAGAAAAATTTCATTGATTGACTGTTATACTTTTATTATTTACTTATCAGACTATAATAAACGTTTTGAGACCCGTTAGAACGTTTTGCAATGTGAATTAAACATTTTGCACCATATACAGTAGTTCACAAGGCACTTTTTAGGACCTATATAACTAATGTATAGTGAAAATGTTTTAGTTAAGTTCTTTTAACGATAACAGACAAATCTTATATTGGTTGACTGTTATACTTTTATTATTTACTTATTAGATTCTAATAAACATTTTGAGACCCGTTCAAACTTGTTGCAATGTGAATTAAACATTTTGCACCATATACAAGTTCACAAGTCACGTTTTAGGACCTATAAAACTAATGTATAGTGCAAATGTTTTAGTTAGGTTCTTTTGAAAATAACAGTCAAACCTTTCATTGGTTGACTGTTATAATTTTATTATTTACTTAATAGACTCTAATAAACATTTTGAGACCCGTTAGAACTTTTTGCAATGTGAATTAAACATTTTGCAAATAATAAAGTAGTTCACAAGGCACTTTTTAAGACCTATATAACTAATGTATAGTGCAAATGTTTTAGTTAAGTTCTTTTAACGATAACAGAGAAACCTTTCATTGGTTGACTGTTATACTTTTATTATTTACTTATTAGACTCTAATAAACATTTTGAGACCCGTTAGAACTTTTTGCAATGTGAATTAAACATTTTGCACCATATACAGTAGTTCACAAGGCACTTTTTAGGACCTATATAACTAATGTATAGTGAAAATGTTTTAGTTAAGTTCTTTTAACGATAACAGACAAATCTTATATTGGTTGACTGTTATACTTTTATTATTTACTTATTAGATTCTAATAAACATTTTGAGACCCGTTCAAACTTGTTGCAATGTGAATTAAACATTTTGCACCATATAGTTCACAAGGCACTTTTTAGGACCTATATAACTAATGTATAGTGCAAATGTTTTAGTTAAGTTCTTTTAACGATAACAGAGAAACCTTTCATTGGTTGACTGTTATACTTTTATTATTTACTTATCAGACTATAATAAACGTTTTGAGACCCGTTAGAACGTTTTGCAATGTGAATTAAACATTTTGCAACTAATAAAGTAGTTCACAAGTAACTTTTTAAGACCTATATAACTAATGTATAGTGCAAATGTTTTAGTTAAGTTCTTTTAACGATAACAGAGAAAAATTTCATTGGTTGACTGTTATACTTTTATTATTTACTTATCAGACTATAATAAACGTTTTGAGACCCGTTAGAACGTTTTGCAATGTGAATTAAACATTTTGCACCATATACAGTAGTTCACAAGGCACTTTTTAGGACCTATATAACTAATGTATAGTGAAAATGTTTTAGTTAAGTTCTTTTAACGATAACAGACAAATCTTAGATTGGTTGACTGTTATACTTTTATTATTTACTTATTAGATTCTAATAAACATTTTGAGACCCGTTCAAACTTGTTGCAATGTGAATTAAACATTTTGCACCATATACAAGTTCACAAGTCACGTTTTAGGACCTATAAAACTAATGTATAGTGCAAATGTTTTAGTTAGGTTCTTTTGAAAATAACAGTCAAACCTTTCATTGGTTGACTGTTATAATTGTATTATTTACTTAATAGACTCTAATAAACATTTTGAGACCCGTTAGAACTTTTTGCAATGTGAATTAAACATTTTGCACCATATAGTTCACAAGGCACTTTTTAGGACCTATATAACTAATGTATAGTGCAAATGTTTTAGTTAAGTTCTTTTAAGGATAACAGAGAAAAATTTCATTGATTGACTGTTATACTTTTATTATTTACTTATCAGACTATAATAAACGTTTTGAGACCCGTTAGAACGTTTTGCAATGTGAATTAAACATTTTGCACCATATACAGTAGTTCACAAGTCACTATTTAAGACCTATATAACTAATGTATAGTGCAAATGTTTTAGTTAAGTTCTTTTAACGATAACAGAGAAACCTTTCATTGGTTGACTGTTATACTTTTATTATTTACTTATAAGACTCTAATAAACATTTTGAGACCCGTTAGAACTTTTTGCAATGTGAATTAAACATTTTGCACCATATACAGTAGTTCACAAGTCACTTTTTAAGACCTATATAACTAATGTATAGTGCAAATGTTTTAGTTAAGTTCTTTTAACGATAACAGACAAACCTTTCATTGGTTGACTGTTATACTTTTATTATTTACTTAATAGACTCTAATAAACATTTTGAGACCCGTTAGAACTTTTTGCAATGTGAATTAAACATTTTGCACCATATAGTTCACAAGGCACTTTTTAGGACCTATATAACTAATGTATAGTGCAAATGTTTTAGTTAAGTTCTTTTAAGGATAACAGACAAACCTTTCAATGCTTGACTGTTATACTTTTATTATTTACTTATTAGACTCTTATAAACATTTTTAGACACGTTAGAACTTTTTGCAATGTGAATTAAACATTTTGCACCATATAGTTCACAAGGCACTTTTTAGGACCTATATAACTAATGTATAGTGCAAATGTTTTAGTTAAGTTCTTTTAACGATAACAGGAAAACTTTTCATTGGTTAACTGTTATACTTTTATTATTTACTTATTAGACTATAATAAACGATTTGAGACCCGTTATAACTTTTTGCAATGTGAATTAAACATTTTGCACCATATACTTCACAAGGCACTTTTTAGGACCTATACAGTATAACTAATGTATAGTGAAAATGTTTTAGTTAAGTTCTTTTAACGATAACAGACAAATCTTATATTGGTTGACTGTTATACTTTTATTATTTACTTAATAGACTCTAATAAACATTTTGAGACCCGTTAGAACTTTTTGCAATGTGAATTAAACATTTTGCACCATATAGTTCACAAGGCACTTTTTAAGACCTATATAACTAATGTATAGTGCAAATGTTTTAGTTAAGTTCTTTTAAGGATAACAGAGAAAAATTTCATTGGTTGACTGTTATACTTTTATTATTTACTTATCAGACTATAATAAACATTTTGAGACCCGTAAGAACGTTTTGCAATGTTAATTAAACATTTTGCACCATATACAGTAGTTCACAAATCACTTTTTAGGACCTATATAACTAATGTATAGTGCAAATGTTTTAGTTAAGTTCTTTTAACGATGACAGAGAAACTTTTCATTGGTTGACTGTTATACTTTTATTATTTACTTATTAGACTCTAATAAACATTTTAAGACCCGTTAGAACTTTTTGCAATGTGAATTAAACATTTTGCACCATATACAGTAGTTCACAAGGCACTTTTTAGGACCTATATAACTAATGTATAGTGAAAATGTTTTAGTTAAGTTCTTTTAACGATAACAGACAAATCTTATATTGGTTGACTGTTATACTTTTATTATTTACTTATTAGATTCTAATAAACATTTTGAGACCCGTTCAAACTTGTTGCAATGTGAATTAAACATTTTGCACCATATACAGTAGTTCACAAGTCACGTTTTAGGACCTATAAAACTAACGTATAGTGCAAATGTTTTAGTTAGGTTCTTTTGAAGATAACAGACCAACCTTTCATTGGTTGACTGTTATAATTTTATTATTTACTTAATAGACTCTAATAAACATTTTGAGACCCGTTAGAACTTTTTGCAATGTGAATTAAACATTTTGCACCATATAGTTCACAAGGCACTTTTTAGGACCTATATAACTAATGTATAGTGCAAATGTTTTAGTTAAGTTCTTTTAACGATAACAGAGAAACCTTTCATTGGTTGACTGTTATACTTTTATTATTTACTTATCAGACTATAATAAACGTTTTGAGACCCGTTAGAACGTTTTGCAATGTGAATTAAACATTTTGCAACTAATAAAGTAGTTCACAAGTCACTTTTTAAGACCTATATAACTAATGTATAGTGCAAATGTTTTAGTTAAGTTCTTTTAACGATAACAGAGAAAAATTTCATTGGTTGACTGTTATACTTTTATTATTTACTTATCAGACTATAATAAACGTTTTGAGACCCGTTAGAACGTTTTGCAATGTGAATTAAACATTTTGCACCATATACAGTAGTTCACAAGTCACTTTTTAAGACCTATATAACTAATGTATAGTGCAAATGTTTTAGTTAAGTTCTTTTAACGAAAACAGAGAAACCTTTCATTGGTTGACTGTTATACTTTTATTATTTACTTATTAGACTATAATAAACATTTTGAGATCCGTTAGAACGTTTTGCAATGTGAATTAAACATTTTGCACCATATACAGTAGTTCAAATGTCACTTTTTAGGACCTATATAACTAATGTATAGTGAAAATGTTTTAGTTAAGTTCTTTTAACGATAAAAGACAAATCTTATATTGGTTGACTGTTATACTTTTATTATTTACTTATTAGATTCTAATAAACATTTTGAGACCCGTTCAAACTTGTTGCAATGTGAATTAAACATTTTGCACCATATACAAGTTCACAAGTCACGTTTTAGGACCTATAAAACTAATGTATAGTGCAAATGTTTTAGTTAGGTTCTTTTGAAATTAACAGACAAACCTTTCATTGGTTGACTGTTATAATTGTATTATTTACTTAATAGACTCTAATAAACATTTTGAGACCCGTTAGAACTTTTTGCAATGTGAATTAAACATTTTGCACCATATAATTCACAAGGCACTTTTTAAGATCTATATAACTAATGTATAGTGCAAATGTTTTAGTTAAGTTCTTTTAAGGATAACAGAGAAAAATTTCATTGATTGACTGTTATACTTTTATTATTTACTTATCAGACTATAATAAACGTTTTGAGACCCGTTAGAACGTTTTGCAATGTGAATTAAACATTTTGCACCATATACAGTAGTTCACAAGTCACTATTTAAGACCTATATAACTAATGTATAGTGCAAATGTTTTAGTTAAGTTCTTTTAACGATAACAGAAAAACCTTTCATTGGTTGACTGTTATACTTTTATTATTTACTTATAAGATTCTAATAAACATTTTGAGACCCGTTAGAACTTTTTGCAATGTGAATTAAACATTTTGCACCATATGCAGTAGTTCACAAGTCACTTTTTAAGACCTATATAACTAATGTATAGTGCAAATGTTTTAGTTAAGTTCTTTTAACGATAACAGACAAACCTTTCATTGGTTGACTGTTATAATTTTATTATTTACTTAATAGACTCTAATAAACATTTTGAGACCCGTTAGAACTTTTTGCAATGTGAATTAAACATTTTGCACCATATAGTTCACAAGGCACTTTTTAGGACCTATATAACTAATGTATAGTGCAAATGTTTTAGTTAAGTTCTTTTAAGGATAACAGACAAACCTTTCAATGCTTGACTGTTATACTTTTATTATTTACTTATTAGACTCTTATAAACATTTTTAGACACGTTAGAACTTTTTGCAATGTGAATTAAACATTTTGCACCATATAGTTCACAAGGCACTTTTTAGGACCTATATAACTAATGTATAGTGCAAATGTTTTAGTTAAGTTATTTTAACGATAACAGGAAAACTTTTCATTGGTTATTTGTTATACTTTTATTATTTACTTATTAGACTATAATAAACGTTTTGAGACCCGTTATAACTTTTTGCAATGTGAATTAAACATTTTGCACCATATAGTTCACAAGGCACTTTTTAGGACCTATACAGTATAACTAATGTATAGTGAAAATGTTTTAGTTAAGTTCTTTTAACGATAACAGACAAATCTTATATTGGTTGACTGTTATACTTTTATTATTTACTTATTAGATTCTAATAAACATTTTGAGACCCGTTCAAACTTGTTGCAAAGTGAATTATACATTTTGCACCATATACAAATTCAAAAGTCACGTTTTAGGACCTATAAAACTAATGTATAGTGCAAATGTTTTAGTTAGGTTCTTTTGAAGATAACAGAGAAACCTTTCATTGGTTGACTGTTATAATTTTATTATTTACTTAATAGACTCTAATAAACATTTTGAGACCCGTTAGAACTTTTTGCAATGTGAATTAAACATTTTGCAAATAATAAAGTAGTTCACAAGTCACTTTTTAAGACCTATATAACTAATGTATAGTGCAAATGTTTTAGTTAAGTTCTTTTAACGATAACAGAGAAAAATTTCATTGGTTGACTGTTATACTTTTATTATTTACTTATCAGACTATAATAAACGTTTTGAGACCCGTTAGAACGTTTTGCAATGTGAATTAAACATTTTGCACCATATACAGTAGTTCACAAGGCACTTTTTAGGACCTATATAACTAATGTATAGTGAAAATGTTTTAGTTAAGTTCTTTTAACGATAACAGACAAATCTTAGATTGGTTGACTGTTATACTTTTATTATTTACTTATTAGATTCTAATAAACATTTTGAGACCCGTTCAAACTTGTTGCAATGTGAATTAAACATTTTGCACCATATACAAGTTCACAAGTCACGTTTTAGGACCTATAAAACTAATGTATAGTGCAAATGTTTTAGTTAGGTTCTTTTGAAAATAACAGTCAAACCTTTCATTGGTTGACTGTTATAATTGTATTATTTACTTAATAGACTCTAATAAACATTTTGAGACCCGTTAGAACTTTTTGCAATGTGAATTAAACATTTTGCACCATATAGTTCACAAGGCACTTTTTAGGACCTATATAACTAATGTATAGTGCAAATGTTTTAGTTAAGTTCTTTTAAGGATAACAGAGAAAAATTTCATTGATTGACTGTTATACTTTTATTATTTACTTATCAGACTATAATAAACGTTTTGAGACCCGTTAGAACGTTTTGCAATGTGAATTAAACATTTTGCACCATATACAGTAGTTCACAAGTCACTATTTAAGACCTATATAACTAATGTATAGTGCAAATGTTTTAGTTAAGTTCTTTTAACGATAACAGAGAAACCTTTCATTGGTTGACTGTTATACTTTTATTATTTACTTATAAGACTCTAATAAACATTTTGAGACCCGTTAGAACTTTTTGCAATGTGAATTAAACATTTTGCACCATATACAGTAGTTCACAAGTCACTTTTTAAGACCTATATAACTAATGTATAGTGCAAATGTTTTAGTTAAGTTCTTTTAACGATAACAGACAAACCTTTCATTGGTTGACTGTTATACTTTTATTATTTACTTAATAGACTCTAATAAACATTTTGAGACCCGTTAGAACTTTTTGCAATGTGAATTAAACATTTTGCACCATATAGTTCACAAGGCACTTTTTAGGACCTATATAACTAATGTATAGTGCAAATGTTTTAGTTAAGTTCTTTTAAGGATAACAGACAAACCTTTCAATGCTTGACTGTTATACTTTTATTATTTACTTATTAGACTCTAATAAACATTTTTAGACACGTTAGAACTTTTTGCAATGTGAATTAAACATTTTGCACCATATAGTTCACAAGGCACTTTTTAGGACCTATATAACTAATGTATAGTGCAAATGTTTTAGTTAAGTTCTTTTAACGATAACAGGAAAACTTTTCATTGGTTAACTGTTATACTTTTATTATTTACTTATTAGACTATAATAAACGTTTTGAGACCCGTTATAACTTTTTGCAATGTGAATTAAACATTTTGCACCATATACTTCACAAGGCACTTTTTAGGACCTATACAGTATAACTAATGTATAGTGAAAATGTTTTAGTTAAGTTCTTTTAACGATAACAGACAAATCTTATATTGGTTGACTGTTATACTTTTATTATTTACTTATTAGATTCTAATAAACATTTTGAGACCCGTTCAAACTTGTTGCAAAGTGAGTTATACATTTTGCACCATATACAAATTCAAAAGTCACGTTTTAGGACCTATAAAACTAATGTATAGTGCAAATGTTTTAGTTAGGTTCTTTTGAAGATAACAGACAAACCTTTCATTGGTTGACTGTTATAATTTTATTATTTACTTAATAGACTCTAATAAACATTTTGAGACCCGTTAGAACTTTTTGCAATGTTAATTAAACATTTTGCACCATATACAGTAGTTCACAAATCACTTTTTAGGACCTATATAACTAATGTATAGTGCAAATGTTTTAGTTAAGTTCTTTTAACGATAACAGAGAAACTTTTCATTGGTTGACTGTTATACTTTTATTATTTACTTATTAGACTCTAATAAACATTTTGAAACCCGTTAGAACTTTTTGCAATGTGAATTAAACATTTTGCAACTAATAAAGTAGTTCACAAGTCACTTTTTAAGACCTATATAACTAATGTATAGTGCAAATGTTTTAGTTAAGTTCTTTTAACGATAACAGACAAACCTTTCATTGGTTGACTGTTATACTTTTATTATTTACTTATTAGACTCTAATAAACATTTTAAGACCCGTTAGAACTTTTTGCAATGTGAATTAAACATTTTGCACCATATACAGTAGTTCACAAGGCACTTTTTAGGACCTATATAACTAATGTATAGTGAAAATGTTTTAGTTAAGTTCTTTTAACGATAACAGACAAATCTTATATTGGTTGACTGTTATACTTTTATTATTTACTTTTTAGATTCTAATAAACATTTTGAGACCCGTTCAAACTTGTTGCAATGTGAATTAAACATTTTGCACCATATACAGTAGTTCACAAGTCACGTTTTAGGACCTATAAAACTAACGTATAGTGCAAATGTTTTAGTTAGGTTCTTTTGAAGATAACAGACCAACCTTTCATTGGTTGACTGTTATAATTTTATTATTTACTTAATAGACTCTAATAAACATTTTGAGACCCGTTAGAACGTTTTGCAATGTGAATTAAACATTTTGCACCATATAGTTCACAAGGCACTTTTTAGGACCTATATAACTAATGTATAGTGCAAATGTTTTAGTTAAGTTCTTTTAACGATAACAGAGAAACATTTCATTGGTTGACTGTTATACTTTTATTATTTACTTATCAGACTCTAATAAACGTTTTGAGACCCGTTAGAACGTTTTGCAATGTGAATTAAACATTTTGCAACTAATAAAGTAGTTCACAAGTCACTTTTTAAGACCTATATAACTAATGTATAGTGCAAATGTTTTAGTTAAGTTCTTTTAACGATAACAGAGAAAAATTTCATTGGTTGACTGTTATACTTTTATTATTTACTTATCAGACTATAATAAACGTTTTGAGACCCGTTAGAACGTTTTGCAATGTGAATTAAACATTTTGCACCATATACAGTAGTTCAAATGTCACTTTTTAGGACCTATATAACTAATGTATAGTGAAAATGTTTTAGTTAAGTTCTTTTAACGATAACAGACAAATCTTATATTGGTTGACTGTTATACTTTTATTATTTACTTATTAGATTCTAATAAACATTTTGAGACCCGTTCAAACTTGTTGCAATGTGAATTAAACATTTTGCACCATATACAAGTTCACAAGTCACGTTTTAGGACCTATAAAACTAATGTATAGTGCAAATGTTTTAGTTAGGTTCTTTTGAAATTAACAGACAAACCTTTCATTGGTTGACTGTTATAATTGTATTATTTACTTAATAGACTCTAATAAACATTTTGAGACCCGTTAGAACTTTTTGCAATGTGAATTAAACATTTTGCACCATATGCAGTAGTTCACAAGTCACTTTTTAAGACCTATATAACTAATGTATAGTGCAAATGTTTTAGTTAAGTTCTTTTAACGATAACAGACAAACCTTTCATTGGTTGACTGTTATACTTTTATTATTTACTTAATAGACTCTAATAAACATTTTGAGACCCGTTAGAACTTTTTGCAATGTGAATTAAACATTTTGCACCATATAGTTCACAAGGCACTTTTTAGGACCTATATAACTAATGTATATTGCAAATGTTTTAGTTAAGTTCTTTTAAGGATAACAGACAAACCTTTCAATGCTTGACTGTTATACTTTTATTATTTACTTATTAGACTCTTATAAACATTTTTAGACACGTTAGAACTTTTTGCAATGTGAATTAAACATTTTGCACCATATAGTTCACAAGGCACTTTTTAGGACCTATATAACTAATGTATAGTGCAAATGTTTTAGTTAAGTTATTTTAACGATAACAGGAAAACTTTTCATTGGTTAACTGTTATACTTTTATTATTTACTTATTAGACTATAATAAACGTTTTGAGACCCGTTATAACTTTTTGCAATGTGAATTAAACATTTTGCACCATATAGTTCACAAGGCACTTTTTAGGACCTATACAGTATAACTAATGTATAGTGAAAATGTTTTAGTTAAGTTCTTTTAACGATAACAGACAAATCTTATATTGGTTGACTGTTATACTTTTATTATTTACTTATTAGATTCTAATAAACATTTTGAGACCCGTTCAAACTTGTTGCAAAGTGAATTATACATTTTGCACCATATACAAATTCAAAAGTCACGTTTTAGGACCTATAAAACTAATGTATAGTGCAAATGTTTTAGTTAGGTTGATTTGAAGATAAAAGAGAAACCTTTCATTGGTTGACTGTTATAATTTTATTATTTACGTATTAGACTCTAATAAACATTTTGAGACCCGTTAGAACTTTTTGCAATGTGAATTAAACATTTTGCAAATAATAAAGTAGTTCACAAGTCACTTTTTAAGACCTATATAACTAATGTATAGTGCAAATGTTTTAGTTAAGTTCTTTTAACGATAACAGACAAACCTTTCATTGGTTGACTGTTATACTTTTATTATTTACTTATTAGACTCTAATAAACATTTTGAGACCCGTTAGAACTTTTTGCAATGTGAATTAAACATTTTGCACCATATACAGTAGTTCACAAGGCACTTTTTAGGACCTATATAACTAATGTATTGTGAAAATGTTTTAGTTAAGTTCTTTTAACGATAACAGACAAATCTTATATTGGTTGACTGTTATACTTTTATTATTTACTTATTAGATTCTAATAAACATTTTGAGACCCGTTCAAACTTGTTGCAATGTGAATTAAACATTTTGCACCATATAGTTCACATAGCACTTTTTAGGACCTATATAACTAATGTATAGTGCAAATGTTTTAGTTAAGTTCTTTTAACGATAACAGAGAAAAATTTCATTGGTTGACTGTTATACTTTTATTATTTACTTATCAGACTATAATAAACGTTTTGAGACCCGTTAGAACGTTTTGCAATGTGAATTAAACATTTTGCACCATATACAGTAGTTCACAAGTCACTTTTTAAGACCTATATAACTAATGTATAGTGCAAATGTTTTAGTTAAGTTCTTTTAACGAAAACAGAGAAACCTTTCATTGGTTGACTGTTATACTTTTATTATTTACTTATTAGACTATAATAAACCTTTTGAAATCCGTTAGAACTTTTTGCAATGTGAATTAAACATTTTGCACCATATACAGTAGTTCACAAGGCACTTTTTAGGACCTATATAACTAATGTATAGTGAAAATGTTTTAGTTAAGTTCTTTTAACGATAACAGACAAATCTTAGATTGGTTGACTGTTATACTTTTATTATTTACTTATTAGATTCTAATAAACATTTTGAGACCCGTTCAAACTTGTTGCAATGTGAATTAAACATTTTGCACTATATACAAGTTCACAAGTCACGTTTTAGGACCTATAAAACTAATGTATAGTGCAAATGTTTTAGTTAGGTTCTTTTGAAAATAACAGACAAACCTTTCATTGGTTGACTGTTATAATTGTATTATTTACTTAATAGACTCTAATAAACATTTTGAGACCCGTTAGAACTTTTTGCAATGTGAATTAAACATTTTGCACCATATAGTTCACAAGGCACTTTTTAGGACCTATATAACTAATGTATAGTGCAAATGTTTTAGTTAAGTTCTTTTAAGGATAACAGAGAAAAATTTCATTGATTGACTGTTATACTTTTATTATTTACTTATCAGACTATAATAAACGTTTTGAAATCCGTTAGAACGTTTTGCAATGTGAATTAAACATTTTGCACCATATACAGTAGTTCACAAGTCACTATTTAAGACCTATATAACTAATGTATAGTGCAAATGTTTTAGTTAAGTTCTTTTAACGATAACAGAGAAACCTTTCATTGGTTGACTGTTATACTTTTATTATTTACTTATAAGACTCTAATAAACATTTTGAGACCCGTTAGAACTTTTTGCAATGTGACTTAAACATTTTGCACCATATACAGTAGTTCACAAGTCACTTTTTAAGACCTATATAACTAATGTATAGTGCAAATGTTTTAGTTAAGTTCTTTTAACGATAACAGACAAACCTTTCATTGGTTGACTGTTATACTTTTATTATTTACTTAATAGACTCTAATAAACATTTTGAGACCCGTTAGAACTTTTTGCAATGTGAATTAAACATTTTGCACCAAATGTTTTAGTTAAGTTATTTTAACGATAACAGACAAACCTTTTATTGGTTAACTGTTATACTTTTATTATTTACGTATTAGACTCTAATAAACATTTCAAAACACGTTGGAACTTTTTGCAATGTGAATTAAACATTTTGCACCATATACAGTAATTCACAAGGCACGTTTTAGGACCTATAAAATGATTGTATAGTGCAAAAGTTTTAGTTAAGTTCTTTTAACGATAACAGACAAACCTTTCATTGAATGGCTGTTATAATTTTATCATTTACTTATTAGACTCTAATAAACATTTTGAGACCCGTTAGAACGTTTTGCAATGTGTATTAAACATTTTGCACCATATAGTTCACAAGGCATTTTTTACGCCCTTTTAACTAATGTATAGTGCAAATGTTTTAGATAAATTCTTTTAACGATAACAGAGAAACCTTTCATTGGTTAATTGTTATAATTTTATTATTTACTTATTAGACTCTAATAAACATTTTGAGACCCGTTAGAACTTTTTGCAATGTGAATTAAACATTTTGCACCATATACAGTAGTTCACAAGTCACTTTTTAGGACCTATATAACTAATGTATAGTGCAAATGTTTTAGTTAAGTTCTTTTAACGATAACAGAGAAACGTTTCATTGGTTGACTGTTATACTTTTATTATTTACTTATTAGACTCTAATAAACATTTGAGACCCGTTAGAACTTTTTGCAATGTGAATTAAACATTTTGCACCATATAGCTCACAAGTCACTTTTTCGGACCTATATCACTAATGTATAGTGCAAATGTTTTAGTTAAGTTCTTTTAACGATAAACGACAAATCTTTTATTGGTTCACTGTTATACTTTTATTATTTACTTATTAGACTCTAATAAACATTTGGAGACCCGTTGGAACCTTTTGCAATGTGAATTAAATATTTTGCACCATATACAGTAGTTCACAAGTCACTTTTTAAGTCCTATATAACTAATGTATACTGCAAATGTTTTAGTTAAGTTCTTTTAACGATAACAGACAAATCTTTTATTGGTTGACTTTTATACTTTTATTATTTACTTATTAGATTCTAATAAACATTTTGTGACCCGTTAAAACTTGTTGCAATGTGAATTAAACATTTTGCACCATATACAAGTTAACTAGTCACGTTTTAGGACCTATAAAACTAATGTATAGTGCAAATGTTTTAGTTAAGTTCTTTTGAAGTTAACAGACAAACCTTTTATTGGTTAGCTATTATACTTTTATTATTTACTTATTAGACTCTAATAAACATTTTGAGACCCGTTAGAACTTTTTGCAATTTGAATTAAACATTTTGCACCATATACAGTAGTTCAGAAGGCACGTTTTAGGACCTATAAAACTAATGTATAGTGCATAGTTTTTAGTTAAGTTCTCTAGAAGATAACAGACAAACCTTTTATTGTTTGACGGTTATACTTTTATCATTTACTTATTAGACTCTAATAAACATTTTGAGACCCGTTAGAACGTTTTGCAATGTGTATTAAACATTTTGCACCATATAGTTCACAAGGCATTTTTTACGCCCTTTTAACTAATGTATAGTGCAAATGTTTTAGATAAATTCTTTTAACGATAACAGAGAAACCTTTCATTGGTTAATTGTTATAATTTTATTATTTACTTATTAGACTCTAATAAACATTTTGAGACCCGTTAGAACTTTTTTCAATGTGAATTAAACATTTTGCACCATATACAGTAGTTCACAAGTCACTTTTTAGGACCTATATAACTAATGTATAGTGCAAATGTTTTAGTTAAGTTCTTTTAACGATAACAGAGAAACGTTTTATTGGTTAACTGTTATACTTTTATTATTTACGTATTAGATTCTAATAAACATTTCAAGACACGTTAGAACTTTTTGCAATGTGAATTAAACATTTTGCATCATGTACAGTAATTCACAAGGCACGTTTTAGGACCTATAAAAGTATTGTATAGTGCCAATGTTTTAGTTAAGTTCTTTTAACGATAACAGACAAACCTTTCATTGAATGACTGTTATACTTTTATTATTTACTTATTAGACTCTAATAAACATTTTGAGACACGTTAGAACTTTTTGCAATGTGAATTAAACATTTTGCACCATATAGTTCACAAGGCACTTTTTAGGACCTATATAACTAATGTTTAGTGCAATTGTTTTAGTTAAGTTATTTTAACGATAACAGACAAACCTTTTATTGGTTAACTGTTATACTTTTATTATTTACGTATTAGACTCTAATAAACATTTTGAGACACGTTAGAACTTTTTGCAATGTGAATTAAACATTTTGCACCATATACAGTAGTTCACAAGGCACGTTTTAGGACCTATAAAACTAATGTATAGTGCATATTTTTAAGTTAAGTACTCTAGAAGATAACAGACAACCCTTTTATTGAATGACTGTTATACTTTTATTATTTCCTTATTAGACTCTAATAAACATTTTGAGACCCGTTAGAACTTTTTGCAACGTGAATTAAACATTTTGCACCATATAGTTCACAAGGCACTTTTTAGGACCTATATAACTAATGCTTAGTGCAAATGTTTTAGTTAAGTTATTTTAACGATAACAGACAAACCTTTTATTGGTTAACTGTTATACTTTTATTATTTACGTATTAGACTCTAATAAACATTTCAAGACACGTTAGAACTTTTTGCAATGTAAATTAAACATTTTGCATCATGTACAGTAATTCACAAGGCACGTTTTAGGACCTATAAAAGTATTGTATAGTGCCAATGTTTTAGTTAAGTTCTTTTAACGATAACAGACAAACCTTTCATTGAATGACTGTTATACTTTTATTATTTACTTATTAGACTCTAATAAACATTTTGAGACCCGTTAGAACTTTTTGCAATGTGAATTAAACATTTTGCACCATATAGCTCACAAGGAGGTTGTTCGGACCTATATAACTAATGTATAGTGCAAATGTTTTAGTTAAGTTCTTTTACCGATAACAGACAAACCTTTTATTGGTTGACTGTTATACTTTCACTATTTACTTATTAGACTCTAATGAACATTTGTAGACCCGTTTGAACCTTTTGCAATGTGAATTAAACATTTTGCACCATATACAGTAGTTCACAAGGCACGTTTTAGGACCTATAAAACTATTGTATAGTGCAAGTGTTTTAGTTAAGTTCTTTTAACGATAACAGACAACCCTTTTATTGAATGACTGTTATACTTTTATTATTTACTTATTAGACTCTAATAAACAATTTGAAACCCGTTTGAACTTTTTGCAATGTGAATTAAAGATTTTGCACCAAATGTTTTAGTTAAGTTATTTTAACGATAACAGACAAACCTTTTATTGGTTAACTGTTATACTTTTATTATTTACGTATTAGACTCTAATAAACATTTCAAAACACGTTGGAACTTTTTGCAATGTGAATTAAACATTTTGCACCATATACAGTAATTCACAAGGCACGTTTTAGGACCTATAAAATGATTGTATAGTGCAAAAGTTTTAGTTAAGTTCTTTTAACGATAACAGACAAACCTTTCATTGAATGGCTGTTATAATTTTATTATTTACTTATTAGACTCTAATAAACATTTGAGACCCGTTAGAACTTTTTGCAATGTGAATTAAACATTTTGCACCATATAGCTCACAAGTCACTTTTTCGGACCTATATCACTAATGTATAGTGCAAATGTTTTAGTTAAGTTCTTTTAACGATAAACGACAAATCTTTTATTTGTTCACTGTTATACTTTTATTATTTACTTATTAGACTCTAATAAACATTTGGAGACCCGTTGGAACCTTTTGCAATGTGAATTAAATATTTTGCACCATATACAGTAGTTCACAAGTCACTTTTTAAGTCCTATATAACTAATGTATACTGCAAATGTTTTAGTTAAGTTCTTTTAACGATAACAGACAAATCTTTTATTGGTTGACTGTTATACTTTTATTATTTACTTATTAGATTCTAATAAACATTTTGTGACCCGTTAAAACTTGTTGCAATGTGAATTAAACATTTTGCACCATATACAAGTTAACTAGTCACGTTTTAGGACCTATAAAACTAATGTATAGTGCAAATGTTTTAGTTAAGTTCTTTTGAAGATAACAGACAAACCTTTTATTGGTTAGCTATTATACTTTTATTATTTACTTATTAGACTCTAATAAACATTTTGAGACCCGTTAGAACTTTTTGCAATTTGAATTAAACATTTTGCACCATATACAGTAGTTCAGAAGGCACATTTTAGGACCTATAAAACTAATGTATAGTGCATAGTTTTTAGTTAAGTTCTCTAGAAGATAACAGACAAACCTTTTATTGTTTGACGGTTATACTTTTATCATTTACTTATTAGACTCTAATAAACATTTTGAGACCCGTTAGAACGTTTTGCAATGTGTATTAAACATTTTGCACCATATAGTTCACAAGGCATTTTTTACGCCCTTTTAACTAATGTATAGTGCAAATGTTTTAGATAAATTCTTTTAACGATAACAGAGAAACCTTTCATTGGTTAATTGTTATAATTTTATTATTTACTTATTAGACTCTAATAAACATTTTGAGACCCGTTAGAACTTTTTTCAATGTGAATTAAACATTTTGCACCATATACAGTAGTTCACAAGTCACTTTTTAGGACCTATATAACTAATGTATAGTGCAAATGTTTTAGTTAAGTTCTTTTAACGATAACAGAGAAACGTTTCATTGGTTGACTGTTATAATTTTATTATTTACTTATTAGACTCTAATAAACATTTGAGACCCGTTAGAACTTTTTGCAATGTGAATTAAACATTTTGCACCATATAGCTCACAAGTCACTTTTTCGGACCTATATCACTAATGTATAGTGCAAATGTTTTAGTTAAGTTCTTTTAACGATAAACGACAAATCTTTTATTGGTTCACTGTTATACTTTTATTATTTACTTATTAGACTCTAATAAACATTTGGAGACCCGTTGGAACCTTTTGCAATGTGAATTAAATATTTTGCACCATATACAGTAGTTCACAAGTCACTTTTTAAGTCCTATATAACTAATGTATACTGCAAATGTTTTAGTTAAGTTCTTTTAACAATAACAGACAAATCTTTTATTGGTTGACTGTTATACTTTTATTATTTACTTATTAGATTCTAATAAACATTTTGTGACCCGTTAAAACTTGTTGCAATGTGAATTAAACATTTTGCACCATATACAAGTTAACTAGTCACGTTTTAGGACCTATAAAACTAATGTATAGTGCAAATGTTTTAGTTAAGTTCTTTTGAAGATAACAGACAAACCTTTTATTGGTTAGCTATTATACTTTTATTATTTACTTATTAGACTCTAATAAACATTTTGAGACCCGTTAGAACTTTTTGCAATTTGAATTAAACATTTTGCACCATATACAGTAGTTCAGAAGGCACGTTTTAGGACCTATAAAACTAATGTATAGTGCAAAGTTTTTAGTTAAGTTCTCTAGAAGATAACAGACAAACCTTTTATTGTTTGACGGTTATACTTTTATCATTTACTTATTAGACTCTAATAAACATTTTGAGACCCGTTAGAACGTTTTGCAATGTGTATTAAACATTTTGCACCATATAGTTCACAAGGCACTTTTTAAGACCTATAAAACTAATGTATAGTGCAAAGTTTTTAGTTAAGTTCTCTAGAAGATAACAGACAAACCTTTTATTGTTTGACTGTTATACTTTTATCATTTACTTATTAGACTCTAATAAACATTTTGAGACCCGTTAGAACTTTTTTCAATGTGAATTAAACATTTTGCACCATATACAGTAGTTCACAAGTCACTTTTTAGGACCTATATAACTAATGTATAGTGCAAATGTTTTAGTTAAGTTCTTTTAACGATAACAGAGAAACGTTTCATTGGTTGACTGTTATACTTTTATTATTTACTTATTAGACTCTAATAAACATTTTGAGACCTTTTAGAACTTTTTTCAATGTGAATTAATCATTTTGCATCATATACAGTAGTTCAGAAATCACTTTTTAGGACCTATATAACTAATGTATAGTGCAAATGTTTTAGTTAAGTTCTTTTAACGATAACAGAATAACCTTTCATTGGTTAACTGTTATATATTTATTATTTCCTTATTAGAATCTAATAAACATTTTGAGACACGTTAGAACTTTTTGCAATGTGAATTAAACATTTTTCACCATATAGTCCACCAGACTGTTTTTAGGACCTATATAACTAATGTATAGTGCAAATGTTTTAGTTAAGTTCTTTTAACGATAACAGAAAAATGTTTCATTGGTTAGCTGTTATACTTTTAATATTTACTTATTAGACTCTAATAAACATTTTGAGACCTGTTAGAACTTTTTGTAATGTGAATTAAACATTTTGCAACATATACAGTAGTTTACAAAGCACGTTTTAGGACCTATATAACTAATGTTTAGTGCAAATGTTTTAGTTAAATTATTTTAACGATAACAGACAAACCTTTCATTGGTTAACTGTTATACTTTTATTATATGCGTATTAGACTCTAATAAACATTTTAAAACACGTTAGAACTTTTTGCATTGTGAATTACACATTTTGCACCATATAGTTCACAAGGCACTTTTTAAGACCTATATAACTAATGTTTAGTGCAAATGTTTTAGTTAAGTTCTTTTAACGATAACAGACAAACCTTTCATTGGTTGACTGTTATAATTTTATTATTTACGTATTAGACTCTAATAAACGTTGTAAGACCCGTTAGAAGTTTTTGCAATGTGAATTGAACATTTTGCACCATATACAGTAGTTCACAAGGCACGTTTTAGGACCTATAAAACTATTGTATAGTGCAAGTGTTTTAGTTAAGTTCTTTTAACGATAACAGACAAACCTTTCATTGAATGACTGTTATACTTTTATTATTTACTTATTAGACTCTAATAAACATTTTGAGACCCGTTTGAACTTTTTGCAATGTGAATTAAAGATTTTGCACCAAATGTTTTAGTTAAGTTATTTTAACGATAACAGACAAACCTTTTATTGGTTAACTGTTATACTTTTCATATTTACTTATTAGACTCTAATAAACATTTGGAGACCCGTTGGAACCTTTTGCAATGTGAATTAAACATTTTGCACCATATACAGTAGTTCACAAGTCACTTTTTAAGTCCTATATAACTAATGTTTACTGCAAATGTTTTAGTTAAGTTCTTTTAACGATAACAGACAAATCTTTTATTGGTTGACTGTTATACTTTTATTATTTACTTATTAGATTCTAATAAACATTTTGTGACCCGTTAAAACTTGTTGCAATGTGAATTAAACATTTTGCACCATATACAAGTTCACTAGTCACGTTTTAGGACCTATAAAACTAATGTATAGTGCAAATGTTTTAGTTAAGTTCTTTTGAAGATAACAGACAAACCTTTCATTGGTTAACTGTTATACTTTTATTATTTACTTATTAGATTCTAATAAACATTTTGAGACCCGTTAGAACTTTTTGCAATGTGAATTAAAGATTTTGTCCCATATAGTTCATAAGGCACTTTTTAGGACCTATATAACTATTGTATAGTGCAAAAGTTTAAGTTAAGTTCTTTTAACGATAACAGACAAACCTTTCATTGAATGACTGTTATACTTTTATTATTTACGTATTAGACTCTAATAAACATTTTGAGACCCGTTATAACTTTTTGCAATGTGAATTAAACATTTTGCACCATATAGCTCACAAGTCACTTTTTCGGACCTATATCACTAATGTATAGTGCAAATGTTTTAGTTAAGTTCTTTTAACGATAACAGACAAATCTTTTATTGGTTAACTGTTATACTTTTATTATTTACTTATTAGACTCTAATAAACATTTGGAGACCCGTTGGAACTTTTTGCAATGTGAATTAAACATTTTGCACCATATACAGTAGTTCACAAGTCACTTTTTAAGTCCTATTTAACTAATGTATACTGCAAATGTTTTAGTTAAGTTCTTTTAACGATAACAGACAAATCTTTTATTGGTTGACTGTTATACTTTTATTATTTACTTATTAGATTCTAATAAACATTTTGTGACCCGTTAAAACTTGTTGCAATGTGAATTAAACATTTTGCACCATATACAAGTTCACTAGTCACGTTTTAGGACCTATAAAACTAATGTATAGTGCAAATGTTTTAGTTAAGTTCTTTTGAAAATAACAGACAAACCTTTGCATTGGTTGACTGTTATACTTTTATTATTTACTTATTAGACTCTAATAAACATTTTGAGACCCGTTAGAACTTTTTGCAATGTGAATTAAACATTTTGCACCATATACAGTAGTTCACAAGGCACTTTTTAGGCAATATTAACTAATGTATAGTGCAAATGTTTTAGTTAAGTTCTTTTAACGATAACAGACAAACCTTTCATTGGTTAACTGTTATACTTTTATTATTTACTTATTAGACTCTAATAAACATTTTGAGACCCGTAGGAACTTTTTGCAATGTGAATTAAACGCTTTGCACCATATACAGTAGTTCACAAGTCACTTTTTAAGACCTATATAACTAATCTATATTGCAAATGTTTTAGTTAAGTTCTTTTAACGACAACAGACAAACCTTTCATTGGTTGACTGTTATACTTTTATTATTTACTTATTAGACTCTAATAAACATTTTGAGACACGTTAGAACTTTTTGCAATGTGAATTAAACATTTTGCACTATATAGTTCACAAGGCACTTTGTAGGACCTATATAACTAATGTATAGTGCAAATGTTTTAGTTAAGTTCTTTTAACGATAAGAGACAAATCTTTTATTGGTTGACTGTGATACTTTTATTATTTACTTATTAGACTCTAATAAACATTTTGAGACCTATTAGAACTTTTAGCAATGTGAATTAAACATTTTGCACTATATAGTTCACAAGTCACTTTTTAAGACCTATAAAACTAATGTATAGTGCAAATGTTTTAGTTAGGTTCTTTTGAAGATAACAGACAAACCATTCATTGGTTGACTGTTATACTTTTATTATTTCCTTATTAGACTCTAATAAACATTCTGAGACCCGTTAGAACTTTTTGCAATGTGAATTAAACATTTTGCACCATATAGTTCACAAGGCAGTTTTTAGGAACTATATAACTAATGTATAGTGCAAATGTTTTAGTTAAGTTATTTTAACGATAACAGACAAACCTTTTATTGGTTAATTGTTATACTTTTATTATTTACGTATTAGACTCTAATAAACATTTTGAGACCTGTTAGAACTTTTTGTAATGTGAATTAAACAATTTGCAACATATACAGTAGTTTACAAAGCACGTTTTAGGACCTATATAACTAATGTTTAATGCAAATGTTTTAGTTAAAATATTTTAACGATAACAGACAAACCTTTCATTGGTTAACTGTTATACTTTTATTATATGCGTATTAGACTCTAATAAACATTTTAAAACACGTTAGAACTTTTTGCATTGTGAATTACACATTTTGCACCATATACAGTAGTTCACAAGGCACTTTTTAAGACCTATATAACTAATGTATAGTGCAAATGTTTTAGTTAAGTTCTTTTAACGATAACAGACAAACCTTTCATTGGTTGACTGTTATAATTTTATTATTTACGTATTACACTCTAATAAACGTTTTAAGACCCGTTAGAACTTTTTGCAATGTGAATTGAACATTTTGCACCATATACAGTAGTTCACAAGGCACGTTTTAGGACCTATAAAACTATTGTATAGTGCAAGTGTTTTAGTTAAGTTCTTTTAACGATAACAGACAAACCTTTCATTGAATGACTGTTATACTTTTATTATTTACTTATTAGACTCCAATAAACATTTTGAGACCCGTTTGAACTTTTTGCAATGTGAATTAAAGATTTTGCACCAAATGTTTTAGTTAAGTTATTTTAACGATAACAGACAAACCTTTTATTGGTTAACTGTTATACTTTTATTATTTACGTATTAGACTCTAATAAACATTTCAAAACACGTTGGAACTTTTTGCAATGTGAATTAAAGATTTTGCACCATATACAGTAGTTCACAAGGCACGTTTTAGGACCTATAAAAGTATTGTATAGTGCAAAAGTTTTAGTTAAGTTCTTTTAACGATAACAGACAAACCTTTCATTGAATGACTGTTATACTTTTATTATTTACTTATTAGACTCTAATAAACATTTTGAGACCCGTTAGAACTTTTTGCAATGTGAATTATACATTTTGCACCATATAGCTCACAAGTCACTTTTTCGGACCTATATCACTAATGTATAGTGCAATTGTTTTAGTTAAGTTCTTTTAACGATATCAGACAAATCTTTTATTGGTTCACTGTTATACTTTTATTATTTACTTATTAGACTCTAATAAACATTTGGAGACCCGTTGGAACCTTTTGCAATGTGAATTAAACATTTTGCACCATATACAGTAGTTCACAAGTCACTTTTTAAGTCCTATATAACTAATGTTTACTGCAAATGTTTTAGTTAAGTTCTTTTAACGATAACAGACAAATCTTTTATTGGTTGACTGTTATACTTTTATTATTTACTTATTAGATTCTAATAAACATTTTGTGACCCGTTAAAACTTGTTGCAATGTGAATTAAACATTTTGCACCATATACAAGTTCACTAGTCACGTTTTAGGACCTATAAAACTAATGTATAGTGCAAATGTTTTAGTTAAGTTCTTTTGAAGATAACAGACAAACCTTTCATTGGTTAACTGTTATACTTTTATTATTTACTTATTAGATTCTAATAAACATTTTGAGACCCGTTAGAACTTTTTGCAATGTGAATTAAAGATTTTGTCCCATATAGTTCATAAGGCACTTTTTAGGACCTATATAACTATTGTATAGTGCAAAAGTTTTAGTTAAGTTCTTTTAACGATAACAGACAAACCTTTCATTGAATGACTGTTATACTTTTATTATTTACGTATTAGACTCTAATAAACATTTTGAGACCCGTTATAACTTTTTGCAATGTGAATTAAACATTTTGCACCATATAGCTCACAAGTCACTTTCTCGGACCTATATCACTAATGTATAGTGCAAATGTTTTAGTTAAGTTCTTTTAACGATAACAGACAAATCTTTTATTGGTTAACTGTTATACTTTTATTATTTACTTATTAGACTCTAATAAACATTTGGAGACCCGTTGGAACCTATTGCAATGTGAATTAAACATTTTGCACCATATACAGTAGTTCACAAGTCACTTTTTAAGTCCTATTTAACTAATGTATACTGCAAATGTTTTAGTTAAGTTCTTTTAACGATAACAGACAAATCTTTTATTGGTTGACTGTTATACTTTTATTATTTACTTATTAGATTCTAATAAACATTTTGTGACCCGTTAAAACTTGTTGCAATGTGAATTAAACATTTTGCACCATATACAAGTTCACTAGTCACGTTTTAGGACCTATAAAACTAATGTATAGTGCAAATGTTTTAGTTAAGTTCTTTTGAAAATAACAGACAAACCTTTGCATTGGTTGACTGTTATACTTTTAATATTTACTTATTAGACTCTAATAAACATTTTGAGACCCGTTAGAACTTTTTGCAATGTGAATTAAACATTTTGCACCATATACAGTAGTTCACAAGGCACTTTTTAGGCAATATTAACTAATGTATAGTGCAAATGTTTTAGTTAAGTTCTTTTAACGATAACAGACAAACCTTTCATTGGTTAACTGTTATACTTTTATTATTTACTTATTAGACTCTAATAAACATCTTGAGACCCGTAGGAACTTTTTGCAATGTGAATTAAACGTTTTGCACCATATACAGTAGTTCACAAGTCACTTTTTAAGACCTATATAACTTATCTATTTTGCAAATGTTTTAGTTAAGTTATTTTAACGACAACAGACAAACCTTTCATTGGTTGACTGTTATACTTTTATTATTTACTTATTAGACTCTAATAAACATTTTGAGACACGTTAGAACTTTTTGCAATGTGAATTAAACATTTTGCACTATATAGTTCACAAGGCACTTTGTAGGACCTATATAACTAATGTATAGTGCAAATGTTTTAGTTAAGTTCTTTTAACGATAAGAGACAAATCTTTTATTGGTTGACTGTGATACTTTTATTATTTACTTATTAGACTCTAATAAACATTTTGAGACCTGTTAGAACTTTTAGCAATGTGAATTAAACATTTTGCACTATATAGTTCACAAGTCACTTTTTAAGACCTATAAAACTAATGTATAGTGCAAATGTTTTAGTTAGGTTCTTTTGAAGATAACAGACAAACCATTCATTGGTTGACTGTTATACTTTTATTATTTCCTTATTAGACTCTAATAAACATTCTGAGACCCGTTAGAACTTTTTGCAATGTGAATTAAACATTTTGCACCATATAGTTCACAAGGCAGTTTTTAGGAACTATATAACTAATGTTTAGTGCAAATGTTTTGGTTAAGTTATTTTAACGATAACAGACAAACCTTTTATTGGTTAATTGTTATACTTTTATTATTTACGTATTAGACTCTAATAAACATTTTGAGACCTGTTAGAACTTTTTGTAATGTGAATTAAACAATTTGCAACATATACAGTAGTTTACAAAGCACGTTTTAGGACCTATATAACTAATGTTTAATGCAAATGTTTTAGTTAAATTATTTTAACGATAACAGACAAACCTTTCATTGGTTAACTGTTATACTTTTATTATATGCGTATTAGAGTCTAATAAACATTTTAAAACACGTTAGAACTTTTTGCATTGTGAATTACACATTTTGCACCATATACAGTAGTTCACAAGGCACTTTTTAAGACCTATATAACTAATGTATAGTGCAAATGTTTTAGTTAAGTTCTTTTAACGATAACAGACAAACCTTTCATTGGTTGACTGTTATAATTTTATTATTTACGTATTACACTCTAATAAACGTTTTAAGACCCGTTAGAACTTTTTGCAATGTGAATTAAACATTTTGCACCATATACAGTAGTTCAAAAGGCACGTTTTAGGACCTATAAAACTAATGTATAGTGCATATTTTTTAGTTAAGTACTCTAGAAGATAACAGACAAACCTTTTATTGGTTAACTGTTATACTTTTATTATTTACGTATTAGACTCTAATAAACATTTCAAGACACGTTAGAACTTTTTGCAATGTAAATTAAACATTTTGCATCATGTACAGTAATTCACAAAGCACGTTTTAGGACCTATAAAAGTATTTTATAGTGCCAATGTTTTAGTTAAGTTCTTTTAACGATAACAGACAAACCTTTCATTAAATGACTGTTATACTTTTATTATTTACTTATTAGATTCTAATAAACATTTTGAGACCCGTTAGAACTTTTTGCAATGTGAATTAAAGATTTTGTCCCATATAGTTCATAAGGCACTTTTTAGGACCTATATAACTAATGTATAGTGCAAATGTTTTAGTAAAGTTCTTTTAACGATAACAGACAAACCTTTCATTGGTTAACTGTTATACTTTTATTATATGCGTATTAGACTCTAATAAACATTTTAAAACACGTTAGAAATTTTTGCATTGTGAATTACACATTTTGCACCATATAGTTCACAAGGCACTTTTTAAGACCTATATAACTAATGTTTAGTGCAAATGTTTTAGTTAAGTTCTTTTAACGATAACAGACAAACCTTTCATTGGTTGACTGTTATAATTTTATTATTTACGTATTAGACTCTAATAAACGTTTTAAGACCCATTAGAACTTTTTGCAATGTGAATTGAACATTTTGCACCATATACAGTAGTTCACAAGGCACGTTTTAGGACCTATAAAACTATTGTATAGTGCAAGTGTTTTAGTTAAGTTCTTTTAACGATAACAGACAAACCTTTCATTGAATGACTGTTATACTTTTATTATTTACTTATTAGACTCCAATAAACATTTTGAGACCCGTTTGAACTTTTTGCAATGTGAATTAAAGATTTTGCACCAAATTTTTTAGTTAAGTTATTTTAACGATAACAGACAAACCTTTTATTGGTTAACTGTTATACTTTTATTATTTACGTATTAGACTCTAATAAACATTTCAAAACACGTTGGAACTTTTTGCAATGTGAATTAAACATTTTGCACCATATACAGTAGTTCACAAGGCACGTTTTAGGACCTATAAAAGTATTGTATAGTGCAAAAGTTTTAGTTAAGTTCTTTTAACGATAACAGACAAACCTTTCATTGAATGACTGTTATACTTTTATTATTTACTTATTAGACTCTAATAAACATTTTGAGACCTGTTAGAACTTTTTGCAATGTGAATTATACATTTTGCACCATATAGCTCACAAGTCACTTTTTCGGACCTATATCACTAATGTATAGTGCAATTGTTTTAGTTAAGTTCTTTTAACGATAACAGACAAATCTTTTATTGGTTCACTGTTATACTTTTATTATTTACTTATTAGACTCTAATAAACATTTGGAGACCCGTTGGAACCTTTTGCAATGTGAATTAAACATTTTGCACCATATACAGTAGTTCACAAGTCACTTTTTAAGTCCTATATAACTAATGTATACTGCAAATGTTTTAGTTAAGTTCTTTTAACGATAACAGACAAATCTTTTATTGGTTGACTGTTATACTTTTATTATTTACTTATTAGATTCTAATAAACATTTTGTGACCCGTTAAAACTTGTTGCAATGTGAATTAAACAGTTTGCACCATATACAAGTTCACTAGTCACGTTTTAGGACCTATAAAACTAATGTATAGTGCAAATGTTTTAGTTAAGTTCTTTTGAAGATAACAGACAAACCTTTGCATTGGTTGACTGTTATACTTTTATTATTTACTTATTAGACTCTAATAAACATTTTGAGACCCGTTAGAACTTTTTGCAATGTGAATTAAACATTTTGCACCATATAGTTCACAAGGCACTTTTTAGGCACTATTAACTAATGTATAGTGCAAATGTTTTAGTTAAGTTCTTTTAACGATAACAGACAAACCTTTCATTGGTTAACTGTTATACTTTTATTATTTACTTATTAGACTCTAATAAACATCTTGAGACCCGTAGGAACTTTTTGCAATGTGAATTAAACTTTTTGCACCATATACAGTAGTTCACAAGTCACTTTTTAAGACCTATATAACTAATCTATATTGCAAATGTTTTAGTTAAGTTCTTTTAACGACAACATACAAACCTTTGCATTGGTTGACTGTTATACTTTTATTATTTACGTATTAGACTCTAATAAACATTTTGAGACACGTTAGAACTTTTTGCAATGTGAATTAAACATTTTGCACCATATGCAGTAGTACACAAAGCACGTTTTAGGACCTATAAAACTAATGTATAGTGCATATTTTTTAGTTAAATACTCTAGAAGATAACAGACAACCCTTTTATTGAATGACTGTTTTACTTTTATTATTTCCTTATTAGACTCTAATAAACATTTTGAGACCCGTTAGAACTTTTTGCAATGTGAATTAAACATTTTGCACCATATAGTTCACAAGGCACTTTTTAGGACCTATATAACTAATGCTTAGTGCAAATGTTTTAGTTAAGTTATTTTAACGATAACAGACAAACCTTTTATTGGTTAACTGTTATACTTTTATTATTTACGTATTAGATTCTAATAAACATTTCAAGACACGTTAGAACTTTTTGCAATGTGAATTAAACATTTTGCATCATGTACAGTAATTCACAAGGCACGTTTTAGGACCTATAAAAGTATTGTATAGTGCCAATGTTTTAGTTAAGTTCTTTTAACGATAACAGACAAACCTTTCATTGAATGACTGTTATACTTTTATTATTTACTTATTAGACTCTAATAAACATTTTGAGACCCGTTAGAACTTTTTGCAATGTGAATTAAACATTTTGCACCATATAGCTCACAAGGCACTTTTTAGGACCTATATAACTAATGTTTAGTGCAATTGTTTTAGTTAAGTTCTTTTAACGATAACAGACAAACCTTTTATTGGTTAACTGTTATACTTTTATTATTTACGTATTAGACTCTAATAAACATTTTGAGACACGTTAGAACTTTTTGCAATGTGAATTAAACATTTTGCACCATATACAGTAGTTCAAAAGGCACGTTTTAGGACCTATAAAACTAATGTATAGTGCATATTTTTTAGTTAAGTACTCTAGAAGATAACAGACAAACCTTTTATTGAATGACTGTTATACTTTTATTATTTCCTTATTAGACTCTAATAAACATTTTGAGACCCGTTAGAACTTTTTGCAATGTGAATTAAACATTTTGCACCATATAGTTCACAAGGCACTTTTTAGGACCTATATAACTAATGCTTAGTGCAAATGTTTTAGTTAAGTTATTTTAACGATAACAGACAAACCTTTTATTGGTTAACTGTTATACTTTTATTATTTACGTATTAGACTCTAATAAACATTTCAAGACACGTTAGAACTTTTTGCAATGTAAATTAAACATTTTGCATCATGTACAGTAATTCACAACGCACGTTTTAGGACCTATAAAAGTATTTTATAGTGCCAATGTTTTAGTTAAGTTCTTTTAACGATAACAGACAAACCTTTCATTAAATGACTGTTATACTTTTATTATTTACTTATTAGATTCTAATAAACATTTTGAGACCCGTTAGAACTTTTTGCAATGTGAATTAAAGATTTTGTCCCATATAGTTCATAAGGCACTTTTTAGGACCTATATAACTAATGTATAGTGCAAATGTTTTAGTAAAGTTCTTTTAACGATAACAGACAAACCTTTCATTGGTTAACTGTTATACTTTTATTATATGCGTATTAGACTCTAATAAACATTTTAAAACACGTTAGAAATTTTTGCATTGTGAATTACACATTTTGCACCATATAGTTCACAAGGCACTTTTTAAGACCTATATAACTAATGTTTAGTGCAAATGTTTTAGTTAAGTTCTTTTAACGATAACAGACAAACCTTTCATTGGTTGACTGTTATAATTTTATTATTTACGTATTAGACTCTAATAAACGTTTTAAGACCCATTAGAACTTTTTGCAATGTGAATTGAACATTTTGCACCATATACAGTAGTTCACAAGGCACGTTTTAGGACCTATAAAACTATTGTATAGTGCAAGTGTTTTAGTTAAGTTCTTTTAACGATAACAGACAAACCTTTCATTGAATGACTGTTATACTTTTATTATTTACTTATTAGACTCCAATAAACATTTTGAGACCCGTTTGAACTTTTTGCAATGTGAATTAAAGATTTTGCACCAAATTTTTTAGTTAAGTTATTTTAACGATAACAGACAAACCTTTTATTGGTTAACTGTTATACTTTTATTATTTACGTATTAGACTCTAATAAACATTTCAAAACACGTTGGAACTTTTTGCAATGTGAATTAAACATTTTGCACCATATACAGTAGTTCACAAGGCACGTTTTAGGACCTATAAAAGTATTGTATAGTGCAAAAGTTTTAGTTAAGTTCTTTTAACGATAACAGACAAACCTTTCATTGAATGACTGTTATACTTTTATTATTTACTTATTAGACTCTAATAAACATTTTGAGACCCGTTAGAACTTTTTGCAATGTGAATTATACATTTTGCACCATATAGCTCACAAGTCACTTTTTCGGACCTATATCACTAATGTATAGTGCAATTGTTTTAGTTAAGTTCTTTTAACGATAACAGACAAATCTTTTATTGGTTCACTGTTATACTTTTATTATTTACTTATTAGACTCTAATAAACATTTGGAGACCCGTTGGAACCTTTTGCAATGTGAATTAAACATTTTGCACCATATACAGTAGTTCACAAGTCACTTTTTAAGTCCTATATAACTAATGTATACTGCAAATGTTTTAGTTAAGTTCTTTTAACGATAACAGACAAATCTTTTATTGGTTGACTGTTATACTTTTATTATTTACTTATTAGATTCTAATAAACATTTTGTGACCCGTTAAAACTTTTTGCAATGTGAATTAAACATTTTGCACCATATAGTTCACAAGGCACTTTTTAGGCACTATTAACTAATGTATAGTGCAAATGTTTTAGTTAAGTTCTTTTAACGATAACAGACAAACCTTTCATTGGTTAACTGTTATACTTTTATTATTTACTTATTAGACTCTAATAAACATCTTGAGACCCGTAGGAACTTTTTGCAATGTGAATTAAACTTTTTGCACCATATACAGTAGTTCACAAGTCACTTTTTAAGACCTATATAACTAATCTATATTGCAAATGTTTTAGTTAAGTTCTTTTAACGACAACATACAAACCTTTGCATTGGTTGACTGTTATACTTTTATTATTTACTTATTAGACTCTAATAAACATTTTGAGACACGTTAGAACTTTTTGCAATGTGAATTAAACATTTTGCACTATATAGTTCACAAGGCACTTTGTAGGACCTATATAACTAATGTATAGTGCAAATGTTTTAGTTAAGTTCTTTTAACGATAAGAGACATATCTTTTATTGGTTGACTGTGATACTTTTATTATTTACTTATTAGTGTCTAATAAACATTTTGAGACCTGTTAGAACTTTTAGCAATGTGAATTAAACATTTTGCACCATATAGTTCACAAGTCACTTTTTAAGACCTATAAAACTAATGTATAGTGCAAATGTTTTAGTTAGGTTCTTTTGAAGATAACAGACAAACCATTCATTGGTTGACTGTTATACTTTTATTATTTACTTATTAGACTCTAATAAACATTCTGAGACCCGTTAGAACTTTTTGCAATGTGAATTAAACATTTTTTATAAAGTACAGTAATTCACAAGGCACGTTTTAGGACCTATAAAAGTATTGTATAGTGCCAATGTTTTAGTTAAGTTCTTTTAACGATAACAGACAAACCTTTCATTGAATGACTGTTATACTTTTATTATTTACTTATTAGACTCTAATAAACATTTTGAGACACGTTAGAACTTTTTGCAATGTGAATTAAACATTTTGCGCCATATAGTTCACAAGGCACTTTTTAGGACCTATATAACTAATGTTTAGTGCAATTGTTTTAGTTAAGTTATTTTAACGATAACAGACAAACCTTTTATTGGTTAACTGTTATACTTTTATTATTTACGTATTAGACTCTAATAAACATTTTGAGACACGTTAGAACTTTTTGCAATGTGAATTAAACATTTTGCACCATATGCAGTAGTACACAAAGCACGTTTTAGGACCTATAAAACTAATGTATAGTGCATATTTTTTAGTTAAATACTCTAGAAGATAACAGACAACCCTTTTATTGAATGACTGTTTTACTTTTATTATTTCCTTATTAGACTCTAATAAACATTTTGAGACCCGTTAGAACTTTTTGCAATGTGAATTAAACATTTTGCACCATATAGTTCACAAGGCACTTTTTAGGACCTATATAACTAATGCTTAGTGCAAATGTTTTAGTTAAGTTATTTTAACGATAACAGACAAACCTTTTATTGGTTAACTGTTATACTTTTATTATTTACGTATTAGATTCTAATAAACATTTCAAGACACGTTAGAACTTTTTGCAATGTGAATTAAACATTTTGCATCATGTACAGTAATTCACAAGGCACGTTTTAGGACCTATAAAAGTATTGTATAGTGCCAATGTTTTAGTTAAGTTCTTTTAACGATAACAGACAAACCTTTCATTGAATGACTGTTATACTTTTATTATTTACTTATTAGACTCTAATAAACATTTTGAGACCCGTTAGAACTTTTTGCAATGTGAATTAAACATTTTGCACCATATAGCTCACAAGGCACTTTTTAGGACCTATATAACTAATGTTTAGTGCAATTGTTTTAGTTAAGTTCTTTTAACGATAACAGACAAACCTTTTATTGGTTAACTGTTATACTTTTATTATTTACGTATTAGACTCTAATAAACATTTTGAGACACGTTAGAACTTTTTGCAATGTGAATTAAACATTTTGCACCATATACAGTAGTTCAAAAGGCACGTTTTAGGACCTATAAAACTAATGTATAGTGCATATTTTTTAGTTAAGTACTCTAGAAGATAACAGACAAACCTTTTATTGAATGACTGTTATACTTTTATTATTTCCTTATTAGACTCTAATAAACATTTTGAGACCCGTTAGAACTTTTTGCAATGTGAATTAAACATTTTGCACCATATAGTTCACAAGGCACTTTTTAGGACCTATATAACTAATGCTTAGTGCAAATGTTTTAGTTAAGTTATTTTAACGATAACAGACAAACCTTTTATTGGTTAACTGTTATACTTTTATTATTTACGTATTAGACTCTAATAAACATTTCAAGACACGTTAGAACTTTTTGCAATGTAAATTAAACATTTTGCATCATGTACAGTAATTCACAAAGCACGTTTTAGGACCTATAAAAGTATTTTATAGTGCCAATGTTTTAGTTAAGTTCTTTTAACGATAACAGACAAACCTTTCATTAAATGACTGTTATACTTTTATTATTTACTTATTAGATTCTAATAAACATTTTGAGACCCGTTAGAACTTTTTGCAATGTGAATTAAAGATTTTGTCCCATATAGTTCATAAGGCACTTTTTAGGACCTATATAACTAATGTATAGTGCAAATGTTTTAGTAAAGTTCTTTTAACGATAACAGACAAACCTTTCATTGGTTAACTGTTATACTTTTATTATATGCGTATTAGACTCTAATAAACATTTTAAAACACGTTAGAAATTTTTGCATTGTGAATTACACATTTTGCACCATATAGTTCACAAGGCACTTTTTAAGACCTATATAACTAATGTTTAGTGCAAATGTTTTAGTTAAGTTCTTTTAACGATAACAGACAAACCTTTCATTGGTTGACTGTTATAATTTTATTATTTACGTATTAGACTCTAATAAACGTTTTAAGACCCATTAGAACTTTTTGCAATGTGAATTGAACATTTTGCACCATATACAGTAGTTCACAAGGCACGTTTTAGGACCTATAAAACTATTGTATAGTGCAAGTGTTTTAGTTAAGTTCTTTTAACGATAACAGACAAACCTTTCATTGAATGACTGTTATACTTTTATTATTTACTTATTAGACTCCAATAAACATTTTGAGACCCGTTTGAACTTTTTGCAATGTGAATTAAAGATTTTGCACCAAATTTTTTAGTTAAGTTATTTTAACGATAACAGACAAACCTTTTATTGGTTAACTGTTATACTTTTATTATTTACGTATTAGACTCTAATAAACATTTCAAAACACGTTGGAACTTTTTGCAATGTGAATTAAACATTTTGCACCATATACAGTAGTTCACAAGGCACGTTTTAGGACCTATAAAAGTATTGTATAGTGCAAAAGTTTTAGTTAAGTTCTTTTAACGATAACAGACAAACCTTTCATTGAATGACTGTTATACTTTTATTATTTACTTATTAGACTCTAATAAACATTTTGAGACCCGTTAGAACTTTTTGCAATGTGAATTATACATTTTGCACCATATAGCTCACAAGTCACTTTTTCGGACCTATATCACTAATGTATAGTGCAATTGTTTTAGTTAAGTTCTTTTAACGATAACAGACAAATCTTTTATTGGTTCACTGTTATACTTTTATTATTTACTTATTAGACTCTAATAAACATTTGGAGACCCGTTGGAACCTTTTGCAATGTGAATTAAACATTTTGCACCATATACAGTAGTTCACAAGTCACTTTTTAAGTCCTATATAACTAATGTATACTGCAAATGTTTTAGTTAAGTTCTTTTAACGATAACAGACAAATCTTTTATTGGTTGACTGTTATACTTTTATTATTTACTTATTAGATTCTAATAAACATTTTGTGACCCGTTAAAACTTGTTGCAATGTGAATTAAACAGTTTGCACCATATACAAGTTCACTAGTCACGTTTTAGGACCTATAAAACTAATGTATAGTGCAAATGTTTTAGTTAAGTTCTTTTGAAGATAACAGACAAACCTTTGCATTGGTTGACTGTTATACTTTTATTATTTACTTATTAGACTCTAATAAACATTTTGAGACCCGTTAGAACTTTTTGCAATGTGAATTAAACATTTTGCACCATATAGTTCACAAGGCACTTTTTAGGCACTATTAACTAATGTATAGTGCAAATGTTTTAGTTAAGTTCTTTTAACGATAACCGACAAACCTTTCATTGGTTAACTGTTATACTTTTATTATTTACTTATTAGACTCTAATAAACATCTTGAGACCCGTAGGAACTTTTTGCAATGTGAATTAAACTTTTTGCACCATATACAGTAGTTCACAAGTCACTTTTTAAGACCTATATAACTAATCTATATTGCAAATGTTTTAGTTAAGTTCTTTTAACGACAACATACAAACCTTTGCATTGGTTGACTGTTATACTTTTATTATTTACTTATTAGACTCTAATAAACATTTTGAGACACGTTAGAACTTTTTGCAATGTGAATTAAACATTTTGCACTATATAGTTCACAAGGAACTTTGTAGGACCTATATAACTAATGTATAGTGCAAATGTTTTAGTTAAGTTCTTTTAACGATAAGAGACAAATCTTTTATTGGTTGACTGTGATACTTTTATTATTTACTTATTAGAGTCTAATAAACATTTTGAGACCTGTTAGAACTTTTTGCAATGTGAATTAAACATTTTGCACCATATAGTTCACAAGTCACTTTTTAAGACCTATAAAACTAATGTATAGTGCAAATGTTTTAGTTAGGTTCTTTTGAAGATAACAGACAAACCATTCATTGGTTGACTGTTATACTTTTATTATTTACTTATTAGACTCTAATAAACATTCTGAGACCCGTTAGAACTTTTTGCAATGTGAATTAAACATTTTTTATAAAGTACAGTAATTCACAAGGCACGTTTTAGGACCTATAAAAGTATTGTATAGTGCCAATGTTTTAGTTAAGTTCTTTTAACGATAACAGACAAACCTTTCATTGAATGACTGTTATACTTTTATTATTTACTTATTAGACTCTAATAAACATTTTGAGACACGTTAGAACTTTTTGCAATGTGAATTAAACATTTTGCACCATATAGTTCACAAGGCACTTTTTAGGACCTATATAACTAATGTTTAGTGCAATTGTTTTAGTTAAGTTATTTTAACGATAACAGACAAACCTTTTATTGGTTAACTGTTATACTTTTATTATTTACGTATTAGACTCTAATAAACATTTTGAGACACGTTAGAACTTTTTGCAATGTGAATTAAACATTTTGCACCATATGCAGTAGTACACAAAGCACGTTTTAGGACCTATAAAACTAATGTATAGTGCATATTTTTTAGTTAAGTACTCTAGAAGATAACAGACAACCCTTTTATTGAATGACTGTTTTACTTTTATTATTTCCTTATTAGACTCTAATAAACATTTTGAGACCCGTTAGAACTTTTTGCAATGTGAATTAAACATTTTGCACCATATAGTTCACAAGGCACTTTTTAGGACCTATATAACTAATGCTTAGTGCAAATGTTTTAGTTAAGTTATTTTAACGATAACAGACAAACCTTTTATTGGTTAACTGTTATACTTTTATTATTTACGTATTAGATTCTAATAAACATTTCAAGACACGTTAGAACTTTTTGCAATGTGAATTAAACATTTTGCATCATGTACAGTAATTCACAAGGCACGTTTTAGGACCTATAAAAGTATTGTATAGTGCCAATGTTTTAGTTAAGTTCTTTTAACGATAACAGACAAACCTTTCATTGAATGACTGTTATACTTTTATTATTTACTTATTAGACTCTAATAAACATTTTGAGACCCGTTAGAACTTTTTGCAATGTGAATTAAACATTTTGCACCATATAGCTCACAAGTCACTTTTTCGGACCTATATAACTAATGTATAGTGCAAATGTTTTAGTTAAGTTCTTTTAACGATAACAGTCAAATCCTTTATTGGTTGACTGTTATACTTTTACTATTTACTTATTAGACTCTAATGAACATTTGTAGACCCGTTTGAACCTTTTGCAATGTGAATTAAACATTTTGCACCATATAGTTCACAAGGCACTTTTTAGGACCTATATAACTAATGTTTAGTGCAATTGTTTTAGTTAAGTTCTTTTAACGATAACAGACAAACCTTTTATTGGTTAACTGTTATACTTTTATTATTTACGTATTAGACTCTAATAAACATTTTGAGACACGTTAGAACTTTTTGCAATGTGAATTAAACATTTTGCACCATATACAGTAGTTCAAAAGGCACGTTTTAGGACCTATAAAACTAATGTATAGTGCATATTTTTTAGTTAAGTACTCTAGAAGATAACAGACAACCCTTTTATTGAATGACTGTTATACTTTTATTATTTCCTTATTAGACTCTAATAAACATTTTGAGACCCGTTAGAACTTTTTGCAATGTGAATTAAACATTTTGCACCATATAGTTCACAAGGCACTTTTTAGGACCTATATAACTAATGCTTAGTGCAAATGTTTTAGTTAAGTTATTTTAACGAGCACAGACAAACCTTTTATTGGTTGACTGTTATACTTTTATTATTTACGTATTAGACTCTAATAAACATTTCAAGACACGTTAGAACTTTTTGCAATGTAAATTAAACATTTTGCATCATGTGCAGTAATTCACAAAGCACGTTTTAGGACCTATAAAAGTATTTTATAGTGCCAATGTTTTAGTTAAGTTCTTTTAACGATAACAGACAAACCTTTCATTAAATGACTGTTATACTTTTATTATTTACTTATTAGATTCTAATAAACATTTTGAGACCCGTTAGAACTTTTTGCAATGTGAATTAAAGATTTTGTCCCATATAGTTCATAAGGCACTTTTTAGGAGCTATATAACTAATGTATAGTGCAAATGTTTTAGTAAAGTTCTTTTAACGATAACAGAGAAACCTTTTATTGGTTAACTGTTATACTTTTATTATATGCGTATTAGACTCTAATAAACATTTTAAAACACGTTAGAAATTTTTGCATTGTGAATTACACATTTTGCACCATATAGTTCACAAGGCACTTTTTAAGACCTATATAACTAATGTTTAGTGCAAATGTTTTAGTTAAGTTCTTTTAACGATAACAGACAAACCTTTCATTGGTTGACTGTTATAATTTTATTATTTACGTATTAGACTCTAATAAACGTTTTAAGACCCATTAGAACTTTTTGCAATGTGAATTGAACATTTTGCACCATATACAGTAGTTCACAAGGCACGTTTTAGGACCTATAAAACTATTGTATAGTGCAAGTGTTTTAGTTAAGTTCTTTTAACGATAACAGACAAACCTTTCATTGAATGACTGTTATACTTTTATTATTTACTTATTAGACTCTAATAAACATTTTGAGACCCGTTTGAACTTTTTGCAATGTGAATTAAAGATTTTGCACCAAATGTTTTAGTTAAGTTATTTTAACGATAACAGACAAACCTTTTATTGGTTAACTGTTATACTTTTATTATTTACTTATTAGACTCTAATGAACATTTGTAGACCCGTTTGAACCTTTTGCAATGTGAATTAAACATTTTGCACCATATAGTTCACAAGGCACTTTTTAGGACCTATATAACTAATGTTTAGTGCAATTGTTTTAGTTAAGTTATTTTAACGATAACAGACAAACCTTTTATTGGTTAACTGTTATACTTTTATTATTTACGTATTAGACTCTAATAAACATTTTGAGACACGTTAGAACTTTTTGCAATGTGAATTAAACATTTTGCACCATATACAGTAGTTCAAAAGGCACGTTTTAGGACCTATAAAACTAATGTATAGTGCATATTTTTTAGTTAAGTACTCTAGAAGATAACAGACAACCCTTTTATTGAATGACTGTTATACTTTTATTATTTCCTTATTAGACTCTAATAAACATTTTGAGACCCGTTAGAACTTTTTGCAATGTGAATTAAACATTTTGCACCATATAGTTCACAAAGCAGTTTTTAGGACCTATATAACTATTGCTTAGTGCAAATGTTTTAGTTAAGTTATTTTAACGATAACAGACAAACCTTTTATTGGTTAACTGTTATACTTTTATTATTTACGTATTAGATTCTAATAAACATTTCAAGACACGTTAGAACTTTTTGCAATGTAAATTAAACATTTTGCATCATGTACAGTAATTCACAAGGCACGTTTTAGGACCTATAAAAGTATTGTATAGTGCCAATGTTTTAGTTAAGTTCTTTTAACGATAACAGACAAACCTTTCATTGAATGACTGTTATACTTTTATTATTTACTTATTAGATTCTAATAAACATTTTGAGACCCGTTGGAACTTTTTGCAATGTGAATTAAAGATTTTGTCTCATATAGTTCATAAGGCACTTTTTAGGACCTATATAACTAATGTATAGTGCAAATGTTTTAGTTAAGTTCTTTTAACGATAACAGACAAACCTTTTATTGGTTAACTGTTATACTTTTATTATATGCGTATTAGACTCTAATAAACATTTTAAAACACGTTAGAACTTTTTGCATTGTGAATTACACATTTTGCACCATATAGTTCACAAGGCACTTTTTAAGACCTATATAACTAATGTTTAGTGCAAATGTTTTAGTTAAGTTCTTTTAACGATAACAGACAAACCTTTCATTGGTTGACTGTTATACTTTTATTATTTACGTATTAGACTCTAATAAACATTTCAAAACACGTTGGAACTTTTTGCAATGTGAATTAAACATTTTGCACCATATACAGTAGTTCACAAGGCACGTTTTAGGACCTATAAAAGTATTGTATAGTGCAAAAGTTTTAGTTAAGTTCTTTTAACGATAACAGACAAACCTTTCATTGAACGACTGTTATACTTTTAATATTTACTTATTAGACTCTAATAAACATTTTGAGACCCGTTAAAACTTTTTGCAATGTGAATTAAAGATTTTGTCCCATATAGTTCATAAGGCACTTTTTAGGACCTATATAACTAATGTATAGTGCATAGTTTTTAGTTAAGTTCTCTAGAAAATAACAGACAAACCTTTTATTGTTTGACGGTTATAATTTTATCATTTACTTATTAGACTCTAATAAACATTTTGAGACCCGTTAGAACGTTTTGCAATGTGTATTAAACATTTTGCACCATATAGTTCACAAGGCATTTTTTACGCCCTACTAACTAATGTATAGTGCAAATGTTTTAGATAAAGTTCTTTTAACGATAACAGAGAAACCTTTTATTGGTTAGCTATTATACTTTTATTATTTACTTATTAGACTCTAATAAACATTTTGAGACCCTTAAGAACTTTTTGCAATTTGAATTAAACATTTTGCACCATATACAGTAGTTCAGAAGGCACGTTTTAAGACCTATAAAACTAATGTATAGTGCATAGTTTTTAGTTAAGTTCTCTAGAAAATAACAGACAAACCTTTTATTGTTTGACGGTTATACTTTTATCATTTACTTATTAGACTCTAATAAACATTTTGAGACCCGTTAGAACGTTTTGCAATGTGTATTAAACATTTTGCACCATATAGTTCACAAGGCATTTTTTACGCCCTTTTAACTAATGTATAGTGCAAATGTTTTAGATAAATTCTTTTAACGATAACAGAGAAACCTTTTATTGGTTAACTGTTATAATTTTATTATTTACTTATTAGACTCTAATAAACATTTTGAGACCCGTTAGAACTTTTTTCAATGTGAATTAAACATTTTGCACCATATACAGTAGTTCACAAGTCACTTTTTAGGACCTATATAACTATTGTATAGTGCAAGTGTTTTAGTTAAGTTCTTTTAACGATAACTGACAAACCTTTCATTGAATGACTGTTATACTTTTATTATTTACTTATTAGACTCTAATAAACATTTTGAGACCCGTTTGAACTTTTTGCAATGTGAATTAAAGATTTTGCACCAAATGTTTTAGTTAAGTTATTTTAACGATAACAGACAAACCTTTTATTGGTTAACTGTTATACTTTTATTATTTACTTATTAGACTCTAATGAACATTTGTAGACCCGTTTGAACCTTTTGCAATGTGAATTAAACATTTTGCACCATATAGTTCACAAGGCACTTTTTAGGACCTATATAACTAATGTTTAGTGCAATTGTTTTAGTTAAGTTCTTTTAACGATAACAGACAAACCTTTTATTGGTTAACTGTTATACTTTTATTATTTACGTATTAGACTCTAATAAACATTTTGAGACACGTTAGAAATTTTTGCAATGTGAATTAAACATTTTGCACCATATACAGTAGTTCAAAAGGCACGTTTTAGGACCTATAAAACTAATGTATAGTGCATTATTTTTAGTTAAGTACTCTAGAAGATAACAGACAACCCTTTTATTGAATGACTGTTATACTTTTATTATTTCCTTATTAGACTCTAATAAACATTTTGAGACCCGTTAGAACTTTTTGCAATGTGAATTAAACATTTTGCACCATATAGTTCACAAGGCACTTTTTAGGACCTATATAACTAATGCTTAGTGCAAATGTTTTAGTTAAGTTATTTTAACGATAACAGACAAACCTTTTATTGGTTAACTGTTATACTTTTATTATTTACGTATTAGACTCTAATAAACATTTCAAAACACGTTGGAACTTTTTGCAATGTGAATTAAACATTTTGCACCATATACAGTAGTTCACAAGGCACGTTTTAGGACCTATAAAAGTATTGTATAGTGCAAAAGTTTTAGTTAAGTTCTTTTAACGATAACAGACAAACCTTTCATTGAACGACTGTTATACTTTTAATATTTACTTATTAGACTCTAATAAACATTTTGAGACCCGTTAAAACTTTTTGCAATGTGAATTAAAGATTTTGTCCCATATAGTTCATAAGGCACTTTTTAGGACCTATATAACTAATGTATAGTGCATAGTTTTTAGTTAAGTTCTCTAGAAAATAACAGACAAACCTTTTATTGTTTGACGGTTATAATTTTATCATTTACTTATTAGACTCTAATAAACATTTTGAGACCCGTTAGAACGTTTTGCAATGTGTATTAAACATTTTGCACCATATAGTTCACAAGGCATTTTTTACGCCCTACTAACTAATGTATAGTGCAAATGTTTTAGATAAAGTTCTTTTAACGATAACAGAGAAACCTTTTATTGGTTAGCTATTATACTTTTATTATTTACTTATTAGACTCTAATAAACATTTTGAGACCCTTAAGAACTTTTTGCAATTTGAATTAAACATTTTGCACCATATACAGTAGTTCAGAAGGCACGTTTTAAGACCTATAAAACTAATGTATAGTGCATAGTTTTTAGTTAAGTTCTCTAGAAAATAACAGACAAACCTTTTATTGTTTGACGGTTATACTTTTATCATTTACTTATTAGACTCTAATAAACATTTTGAGACCCGTTAGAACGTTTTGCAATGTGTATTAAACATTTTGCACCATATAGTTCACAAGGCATTTTTTACGCCCTTTTAACTAATGTATAGTGCAAATGTTTTAGATAAATTCTTTTAACGATAACAGAGAAACCTTTTATTGGTTAACTGTTATAATTTTATTATTTACTTATTAGACTCTAATAAACATTTTGAGACCCGTTAGAACTTTTTTCAATGTGAATTAAACATTTTGCACCATATTCAGTAGTTCACAAGTCACTTTTTAGGACCTATATAACTAATGTATAGTGCAAATGTTTTAGTTAAGTTCTTTTAACGATAACAGACAAACGTTTCATTGGTTGACTGTTATACTTTTATTATTTACTTATTAGACTCTAATAAACATTTTGAGACCTTTTAGAACTTTTTTCAATGTGAATTAATCATTTTGCACCATATACAGTAGTTCAGAAATCACTTTTTAGGACCTATATAACTAATGTATAGTGCAAATGTTTTAGTTAAGTTCTTTTAACGATAACAGAAAAACCTTTCATTGGTTAACTGTTATATATTTATTATTTACTTATTAGAATGTATTAAACATTTTGAGACTTGTTAGAACTTTTTGCAATGTGAATTAAACATTTTTCACTATATAGTCCACAAGACTGTTTTTAGGACCTATATAACTAATGTATAGTGCAAATGTTTTAGTAAAGTTCTTTTAACGATAACAGAGAAACTTTTCATTGGTTAGCTGTTATACTTTTAATATTTACGTATTAGACTCTAATAAACGTATTAAGACCCGTTAGAACTTTTTGCAATGTGAATTGAACATTTTGCACCATATACAGTAGTTCACAAGGCACGTTTTAGGACCTATAAAACTATTGTATAGTGCAAGTGTTTTAGTTAAGTTCTTTTAACGATAACAAACAAACCTTTCATTGAATGACTGTTATACTTTTATTATTTACTTATTAGACTCTAATAAACATTTTGAGACCCGTTTGAACTTTTTGCAATGTGAATTAAACATTTTGCACCAAATGTTTTAGTTAAGTTATTTTAACGATAACAGACAAACCTTTTATTGGTTAACTGTTATACTTTTATTATTTACGTATTAGACTCTAATAAACATTTCAAAACACGTTGGAACTTTTTGCAATGTGAATTAAACATTTTGCACCATATACAGTAGTTCACAAGGCACGTTTTAGGACCTATAAAAGTATTGTATAGTGCAAAAGTTTTAGTTAAGTTCTTTTAACGATAACAGACAAACCTTTTATTGAATGACTGTTATACTTTTATTATTTACTTATTAGACTCTAATAAACATTTTGAGACCCGTTAGAACATTTTGCACCATATAGCTCACAAGTCACTTTTTCGGACCTATATCACTAATGTATAGTGCAAATGTTTTAGTTAATTTCTTTTAACGATAACAGACAAATCTTTTATTGGTTCACTGTTATACTTTTATTATTTACTTATTAGACTCTAATAAACATTTGGAGACCCGTTGGAACCTTTTGCAATGTGAATTAAATATTTTGCACCATATACAGTAGTTCACAAGTCACTTTTTAAGTCCTATATAACTAATGTATACTGCAAATGTTTTAGTTAAGTTCTTTTAACGATAACAGACAAATCTTTTATTGGTTGACTGTTATACTTTTATTATTTACTTATTAGATTCTAATAAACATTTTGTGACCCGTTAAAACTTGTTGCAATGTGAATTAAACATTTTGCACCATATACAAGTTCACTAAACACGTTTTAGGACCTATAAAACTAATGTATAGTGCAAATGTTTTAGTTAAGTTCTTTTGAAGATAACAGACAAACCTTTGCATTGGTTGACTGTTATACTTTTATTATTTACTTATTAGACTCTAATAAACATTTTGAGACCCGTTAGAACTTTTTGCAATGTGAATTAAACATTTTGCACCATATAGTTCACAAGGCACTTTTTAGGACCTATTTAACTAATGCTTAGTGCAAATGTTTTAGTTAAGTTATTTTAACGATAACAGACAAACCTTTTCTTGGTTAACTGTTATACTTTTATTATTTACGTATTAGATTCTAATAAACATTTCAAGACACGTTAAAACTTTTTGCAATGTGAATTAAACATTTTGCATCATGTACAGTAATTCACAAGGCACGTTTTAGGACCTATAAAAGTATTGTATAGTGCCAATGTTTTAGTTAAGTTCTTTTAACGATAACAGACAAACGTTTCATTGAATGACTGTTATACTTTTATTATTTACTTATTAGACTCTAATAAACATTTTGAGACCCGTTAGAACTTTTTGCAATGTGAATTAAACATTTTGCACCATATAGCTCACAAGGAGGTTTTTCGGACCTATATAACTAATGTATAGTGCAAATGTTTTAGTTAAGTTCTTTTAACGATAACAGACAAACCTTTCATTGAATGACTGTTATACTTTTATTATTTACTTATTAGACTCTAATAAACATTTTGAGACCCGTTTGAACTTTTTGCAATGTGAATTAAAGATTTTGCACCAAATGTTTTAGTTAAGTTATTTTAACGATAACAGACAAACCTTTTATTGGTTAACTGTTATACTTTTATTATTTACGTATTAGACTCTAATAAACATTTCAAAACACGTTGGAACTTGTTGCAATGTGAATTAAACATTTTGCACCATATACAGTAGTTCACAAGGCACGTTTTAGGACCTATAAAAGTATTGTATAGTGCAAAAGTTTTAGTTAAGTTCTTTTAACGATAACAGACAAACCTTTCATTGGTTAACTGTTATATATTTATTATTTACTTATTAGAATCTATTAAACATTTTGAGACTTGTTAGAACTTTTTGCAATGTGAATTAAACATTTTTCACTATATAGTCCAGAAGACTGTTTTTAGGACCTATATAACTAATGTATAGTGCAAATGTTTTAGTAAAGTTCTTTTAACGATAACAGAGAAACTTTTCATTGGTTAGCTGTTATACTTTTAATATTTACGTATTAGACTCTAATAAACGTATTAAGACCCGTTAGAACTTTTTGCAATGTGAATTGAACATTTTGCACCATATACAGTAGTTCACAAGGCACGTTTTAGGACCTATAAAACTATTGTATAGTGCAAGTGTTTTAGTTAAGTTCTTTTAACGATAACAAACAAACCTTTCATTGAATGACTGTTATACTTTTATTATTTACTTATTAGACTCTAATAAACATTTTGAGACCCGTTTGAACTTTTTGCAATGTGAATTAAACATTTTGCACCAAATGTTTTAGTTAAGTTATTTTAACGATAACAGACAAACCTTTTATTGGTTAACTGTTATACTTTTATTATTTTCGTATTAGACTCTAATAAACATTTCAAAACACGTTGGAACTTTTTGCAATGTGAATTAAACATTTTGCACCATATACAGTAGTTCACAAAGCACGTTTTAGGACCTATAAAAGTATTGTATAGTGCAAAAGTTTTAGTTAAGTTCTTTTAACGATAACAGACAAACCTTTCATTGGTTAACTGTTATATATTTATTATTTACTTATTAGAATCTATTAAACATTTTGAGACTTGTTAGAACTTTTTGCAATGTGAATTAAACATTTTTCACTATATAGTCCACAAGACTGTTTTTAGGACCTATATAACTAATGTATAGTGCAAATGTTTTAGTAAAGTTCTTTTAACGATAACAGACAAACCTTTTATTGGTTAACTGTTATACTTTTATTATTTACTTATTAGACTCTAATAAACATTTTGAGACACTTTAGAACGTTTTGCAATGTGAATTAAACATTTTGAACCATATACAGTAGTGCACAAGGTACGTTTTAGGACCTATAAAACTAATGTTTATTGCAAATGTTTTAGTTAAGTTCTTTAGAAGATAACAGACAAACCTTTCATTGAATGACTGTTATACTTTTATTATTTACTTATTATACTCTAATAAACATTTTGAGACCCGTTTGAACTTTTTGCAATGTGAATTAAACATTTTGCACCAAATGTTTTAGTTAAGTTATTTTAACGATAACAGACAAACCTTTTATTGGTTAACTGTTATACTTTTATTATTTACGTATTAGACTCTAATAAACATTTCAAAACACGTTGGAATTTTTTGCAATGTGAATTAAACATTTTGCACCATATACAGTAGTTCACAAGGCACGTTTTAGGACCTATAAAAGTATTGTATAGTGCAAAAGTTTTAGTTAAGTTCTTTTAACGATAACAAACAAACCTTTTATTGAATGACTGTTATACTTTTATTATTTACTTATTAGACTCTAATAAACATTTTGAGACCCGTTAGAACATTTTGCAATGTGAATTAAACATTTTGCACCATATAGCTCACAAGTCACTTTTTCGGACCTATATCACTAATGTATAGTGCAAATGATTTAGTTAAGTTCTTTTAACGATAACAGACAAATCTTTTATTGGTTCACTGTTATACTTTTATTATTTACTTATTAGACTCTAATAAACATTTGGAGACCCGTTGGAACCTTTTGCAATGTGAAGTAAACATTTTGCACCATATACAGTAGTTCACAAGTCACTTTTTAAGTCCTATATAACTAATGTATACTGCAAATGTTTTAGTTAAGTTCTTTTAACGATAACAGACAAATCTTTTATTGGTTGACTGTTATACTTTTATTATTTACTTATTAGATTCTAATAAACATTTTGTGACCCGTTAAAACTTGTTGCAATGTGAATTAAACAATTTGCACCATATACAAGTTCACTAGTCACATTTTAGGACCTATAAAACTAATGTATAGTGCAAATGTTTTAGTTAAGTTCTTTTGAAGATAACAGTCAAACCTTTGCATTGGTTGACTGTTATACTTTTATTATTTACTTATTAGACTCTAATAAACATTTTGAGACCCGTTAGAACTTTTTGCAATGTGAATTAAACATTTTGCACCATATAGTTCACAAGGCACTTTTTAGGACCTATTTAACTAATGCTTAGTGCAAATGTTTTAGTTAAGTTATTTTAACGATAACAGACAAACCTTTTATTGGTTAACTATTATACTTTTATTATTTACGTATTAGATTCTAATAAACATTTCAAGACACGTTAAAACTTTTTGCAATGTGAATTAAACATTTTGCATCATGTACAGTAATTCACAAGGCACGTTTTAGGACCTATAAAAGTATTGTATAGTGCCAATGTTTTAGTTAAGTTCTTTTAACGATAACAGACAAACGTTTCATTGAATGACTGTTATACTTTTATTATTTACTTATTAGACTCTAATAAACATTTTGAGACCCGTTAGAACTTTTTGCAATGTGAATTAAACATTTTGCACCATATAGCTCACAAGGAGGTTTTTCGGACCTATATAACTAATGTATAGTGCAAATGTTTTAGTTAAGTTCTTTTAACGATAACAAACAAACCTTTCATTGAATGACTGTTATAATTTTATTATTTACTTATTAGACTCTAATAAACATTTTGAGACCCGTTTGAACTTTTTGCAATGTGAATTAAAGATTTTGCACCAAATGTTTTAGTTAAGTTATTTTAACGATAACAGACAAACCTTTTATTGGTTAACTGTTATACTTTTATTATTTACGTATTAGACTCTAATAAACATTTCAAAACACGTTGGAACTTTTTGCAATGTGAATTAAACATTTTGCACCATATACAGTAGTTCACAAGGCACGTTTTAGGACCTATAAAAGTATTGTATAGTGCAAAAGTTTTAGTTAAGTTCTTTTAACGATAACAGACAAACCTTTCATTGGTTAACTGTTATATATTTATTATTAACTTATTAGAATCTATTAAACATTTTGAGACTTGTTAGAACTTTTTGCAATGTGAATTTAACATTTTTCACTATATAGTCCACAAGACTGTTTTTAGGACCTATATAACTAATGTATAGTGCAAATGTTTTAGTAAAGTTCTTTTAACGATAACAGAGAAACTTTTCATTGGTTAGCTGTTATACTTTTAATATTTACGTATTAGACTCTAATAAACGTATTAAGACCCGTTAGAACTTTTTGCAATGTGAATTGAACATTTTGCACCATATACAGTAGTTCACAAGACACGTTTTAGGACCTATAAAACTATTGTATAGTGCAAGTGTTTTAGTTAAGTTCTTTTAACGATAACAAACAAACCTTTCATTGAATGACTGTTATACTTTTATTATTTACTTATTAGACTCTAATAAACATTTTGAGACCCGTTTGAACTTTTTGCAATGTGAATTAAAGATTTTGCACCAAATGTTTTAGTTAAGTTCTTTTAACGATAACAGACAAACCTTTTATTGGTTAACTGTTATACTTTTATTATTTTCGTATTAGACTCTAATAAACATTTCAAAACACGTTGGAACTTTTTGCAATGTGAATTAAACATTTTGCACCATATACAGTAGTTCACAAGGCACGTTTTAGGACCTATAAAACTATTGTATAGTGCAAAAGTTTTAGTTAAGTTCTTTTAACGATAACAGACAAACCTTTCATTGAATGACTGTTATACTTTTATTATTTACTTATTAGACTCTAATAAACATTTTGAGACCCGTTTGAACTTTTTGCAATGTGAATTAAAGATTTTGCACCAAATGTTTTAGTTAAGTTATTTTAACGATAACAGACAAACCTTTTATTGGTTAACTGTTATACTTTTATTATTTACGTATTAGACTCTAATAAACATTTCAAAACACGTTGGAACTTTTTGCAATGTGAATTAAACATTTTGCACCATATACAGTAGTTCACAAGGCACGTTTTAGGACCTATAAAAGTATTGTATAGTGCAAAAGTTTTAGTTAAGTTCTTTTAACGATAACAGACAAACCTTTTATTGAATGACTGTTATACTTTTATTATTTACTTATTAGACTCTAATAAACATTTTGAGACCCGTTAGAACATTTTGCAATGTGAATTAAACATTTTGCACCATATAGCTCACAAGTCACTTTTTCGGACCTATATCACTAATGTATAGTGCAAATGTTTTAGTTAATTTCTTTTAACGATAACAGACAAATCTTTTATTGGTTCACTGTTATACTTTTATTATTTACTTATTAGACTCTAATAAACATTTGGAGACCCGTTGGAACCTTTTGCAATGTGAATTAAACATTTTGCACCATATACAGTAGTTCACAAGTCACTTTTTAAGTCCTATATAACTAATGTATACTGCAAATGTTTTAGTTAAGTTCTTTTAACGATAACAGACAAATCTTTTATTGGTTGACTGTTATACTTTTATTATTTACTTATTAGATTCTAATAAACATTTTGTGACCCGTTAAAACTTGTTGCAATGTGAATTAAACATTTTGCACCATATGCAAGTTCACTAGTCACGTTTTAGGACCTATAAAACTAATGTATAGTGCAAATGTTTTAGTTAAGTTCTTTTGAAGATAACAGACAAACCTTTGCATTGGTTGACTGTTATACTTTTATTATTTACTTATTAGACTCTAATAAACATTTTGAGACCCGTTAGAACTTTTTGCAATGTGAATTAAACATTTTGCACCATATAGTTCACAAGGCACTTTTTAGGACCTATTTAACTAATGCTTAGTGCAAATGTTTTAGTTAAGTTATTTTAACGATAACAGAGAAACTTTTCATTGGTTAGCTGTTATACTTTTAATATTTACGTATTAGACTCTAATAAACGTGTTAAGACCCGTTAGAACTTTTTGCAATGTGAATTGAACATTTTGCACCATATACAGTAGTTCACAAGACACGTTTTAGGACCTATAAAACTATTGTATAGTGCAAGTGTTTTAGTTAAGTTCTTTTAACGATAACAAACAAAAATTTCATTGAATGACTGTTATACTTTTATTATTTACTTATTAGACTCTAATAAACATTTTGAGACCCGTTTGAACTTTTTGCAATGTGAATTAAAGATTTTGCACCAAATGTTTTAGTTAAGTTCTTTTAACGATAACAGACAAACCTTTTATTGGTTAACTGTTATACTTTTATTATTTTCGTATTAGACTCTAATAAACATTTCAAAACACGTTGGAACTTTTTGCAATGTGAATTAAACATTTTGCACCATATACAGTAGTTCACAAGGCACGTTTTAGGACCTATAAAACTATTGTATACTGCAAAAGTTTTAGTTAAGTTCTTTTAACGATAACAGACAAACCTTTCATTGAATGACTGTTATACTTTTATTATTTACTTATTAGACTCTAATAAACATTTTGAGACCCGTTTGAACTTTTTGCAATGTGAATTAAAGATTTTGCACCAAATGTTTTAGTTAAGTTATTTTAACGATAACAGACAAACCTTTTATTGGTTAACTGTTATACTTTTATTATTTACGTATTAGACTCTAATAAACATTTCAAAACACGTTGGAACTTTTTGCAATGTGAATTAAACATTTTGCACCATATACAGTAGTTCACAAGGCACGTTTTAGGACCTATAAAAGTATTGTATAGTGCAAAAGTTTTAGTTAAGTTCTTTTAACGATAACAGACAAACCTTTTATTGAATGACTGTTATACTTTTATTATTTACTTATTAGACTCTAATAAACATTTTGAGACCCGTTAGAACATTTTGCAATGTGAATTAAACATTTTGCACCATATAGCTCACAAGTCACTTTTTCGGACCTATATCACTAATGTATAGTGCAAATGTTTTAGTTAATTTCTTTTAACGATAACAGACAAATCTTTTATTGGTTCACTGTTATACTTTTATTATTTACTTATTAGACTCTAATAAACATTTGGAGACCCGTTGGAACCTTTTGCAATGTGAATTAAACATTTTGCACCATATACAGTAGTTCACAAGTCACTTTTTAAGTCCTATATAACTAATGTATACTGCAAATGTTTTAGTTAAGTTCTTTTAACGATAACAGACAAATCTTTTATTGGTTGACTGTTATACTTTTATTATTTACTTATTAGATTCTAATAAACATTTTGTGACCCGTTAAAACTTGTTGCAATGTGAATTAAACATTTTGCACCATATGCAAGTTCACTAGTCACGTTTTAGGACCTATAAAACTAATGTATAGTGCAAATGTTTTAGTTAAGTTCTTTTGAAGATAACAGACAAACCTTTGCATTGGTTGACTGTTATACTTTTATTATTTACTTATTAGACTCTAATAAACATTTTGAGACCCGTTAGAACTTTTTGCAATGTGAATTAAACATTTTGCACCATATAGTTCACAAGGCACTTTTTAGGACCTATTTAACTAATGCTTAGTGCAAATGTTTTAGTTAAGTTATTTTAACGATAACAGACAAACCTTTTATTGGTTAACTGTTATACTTTTATTATTTACGTATTAGATTCTAATAAACATTTCAAGACACGTTAAAACTTTTTGCAATGTTAATTAAACATTTTGCATCATGTACAGTAATTCACAAGGCACGTTTTAGGACCTATAAAAGTATTGTATAGTGCCAATGTTTTAGTTAAGTTCTTTTAACGATAACAGACAAACGTTTCATTGAATGACTGTTATACTTTTATTATTTACTTATTAGACTCTAATAAACATTTTGAGACCCGTTAGAACTTTTTGCAATGTGAATTAAACATTTTGCACCATATAGCTCACAAGGAGGTTTTTCGGACCAATATAACTAATGTATAGTGCAAATGTTTTAGTTAAGTTCTTTTAACGATAACAGACAAACCTTTCATTGAATGACTGTTATACTTTTATTATTTACTTATTAGACTCTAATAAACATTTTGAGACCCGTTTGAACTTTTTGCAATGTGAATTAAAGATTTTGCACCAAATGTTTTAGTTAAGTTATTTTAACGATAACAGACAAACCTTTTATTGGTTAACTGTTATACTTTTATTATTTACGTATTAGACTCTAATAAACATTTCAAAACACGTTGGAACTTTTTGCAATGTGAATTAAACATTTTGCACCATATACAGTAGTTCACAAGGCACGTTTTAGGACCTATAAAAGTATTGTATAGTGCAAAAGTTTTAGTTAAGTTCTTTTAACGATAACAGACAAACCTTTCATTGAATGACTGTTATACTTTTATTATTTACTTATTAGACTCTAATAAACATTTTGAGACCCGTTAGAACTTTTTGCAATGTGAATTAAACATTTTGCATCATATAGCTCACAAGTCACTTTTTCGGACCTATATCACTAATGTATAGTGCAAATGTTTTAGTTAAGTTCTTTTAACGATAACAGACAAATCTTTTATTGGTTCACTGTTATACTTTTATTATTTACTTATTAGACTCTAATAAACATTTGGAGACCCGTTGGAACCTTTTGCAATGTGAATTAAACATTTTGCACCATATACATTAGTTCACAAGTCACTTTTTAAGTCCTATACAACTAATGTATACTGCAAATGTTTTAGTTAAGTTCTTTTAACGATAACAGACAAATCTTTTATTGGTTGACTGTTATACTTTTATTATTTATTTATTAGATTCTAATAAACATTTTGTGACCCGTTAAAACTTGTTGCAATGTGAATTAAACATTTTGCACCATATACAAGTTCACTAGTCACGTTTTAGTACCTATAAAACTAATGTATAGTGCAAATGTTTTAGTTAAGTTCTTTTGAAGATAACAGACAAACCTTTCATTGGTTAACTGTTATAATTTTATTATTTACTTATTAGATTCTAATAAACATTTTGAGACTTGTTAGAACTTTTTGCAATGTGAATTAAAGATTTTGTCCAATATAGTTCATAAGGCACTCTTTAGGACCTATATAACTAATGTATAGTGCAAATGTTTTAGTAAAGTTCTTTTAACGATAACAGAGAAACCTTTTATTGGTTAGCTATTATACTTTTATTATTTACTTATTAGAATCTAATAAACATTTTGAGACCCTTAAGAACTTTTTACAATTTGAATTAAACATTTTGCAGCATATACAGTAGTTCAGAAGGCACGTTTTAAGACCTATAAAACTAATGTATAGTTCATAGTTTTTAGTTAAGTTCTCTAGAAGATAACAGACAAACCTTTTATTGTTTGACGGTTATACTTTTATCATTTACTTATTAGACTCTAATAAACATTTTGAGACCCGTTAGAACGTTTTGCAATGTGAATTAAACATTTTGCACCATATAGTTCACAAGGCATTTTTTACGCCCTTTTAACTAATGTATAGTGCAAATGTTTTAGATAAATTCTTTTAACGATAACAGAGAAACCTTTCATTGGTTAACTGTTATAATTTTATTATTTACTTATTAGACTCTAATAAACATTTTGAGACCCGTTAGAAATTTTAGAAATGTGAATTAAACATTTTGCACCATATACAGTAGTTCACAAGGCACGTTTTAGGACCTATATAACTAATGTATAGTGCAAATGTTTTAGTTAAGTTCTTTTAACGATAACAGAAAAACCTTTCATTGGTTAACTGTTATATATTTATTATTTACTTATTAGAATCTAATAAACATTTTGAGACTTGTTAGAACTTTTTTCAATGTGAATTAAACATTTTTCACTATATAGTCCACAAGACTGTTTTTAGGACCTATATAACTAATGTATAGTGCAAATGTTTTAGTAAAGTTCTTTTAACGATAACAGAGAAACTTTTCATTGGTTAGCTGTTATACTTTTAATATTTACTTATTAGACTCAAATAAACATTTTGAGACCCGTTAGAACTTTTTGTAATAAGAATTAAACATTTTGCAACATATACAGTAGTTTACAAAGCACGTTTTAGGACCTATATAACTAATGTTTAGTGCAAATGTTTTAGTTAAATTATTTTAACGATAACAGACAAACCTTTCATTTTTTAACGGTTATACTTTTATTATATGCGTATTAGACTCTAATAAACATTTTAAAACACGTTAGAACTTTTTGCATTGTGAATTACACATTTTGAATCATATAGTTCACAAGGCACTTTTTAAGACCTATATTACTAATGTTTAGTGCAAATGTTTTAGTTAAGTTCTTTTAACGATAACAGACAAACCTTTCATTGGTTGACTGTTATAATTTTATTATTTACGTATTAGACTCTAATAAACATTTTGAGACCCGTAAGAACTTTTTGCAATGTGAATTAAACATTTTGCACCATATAAAGTAGTGCACAAGGCACGTTTTAGGACCTATAAAACTAATGTTTATTGCAAATGTTTTAGATTAGTTCTTTAGAAGATAACAGACAAACCTTTCATTGGTTAACTGTTATACTTTTATTATTTACTTATTAGACTCTAATAAACATTTTGAGACCCGTTAGAACTTTTTTTAATGTGAATTAAACATTTTGCACCATATAGTTTACAAGGAAGTTTTTTGGACCTATATAACTAATGTATAGTGCAAATTTTTTAGTTAAGTTCTTTTAACGATAACAGACAAACCTTTTATTGGTTAACTGTTATACTTTTATTATTTACTTATTAGATTCTAATAAACATTTTGAGACCCGTTAGAACTTTTTGCAATGTGAATTAAACATTTTGCACCATATAGTTTACAAGGAAGTTTTTTGGACCTATATAACTAATGTATAGTGCAAATTTTTTAGTTAAGTTCTTTTAACGATAACAGACAAACCTTTTATTGGTTAACTGTTATACTTTTATTATTTACTTATTAGACTCTAATAAACATCTTGAGACACTTTAGAACGTTTTGCAATGTGAATTAAACATTTTGCACCATATACTTCACAAGGAAGTATTTAGGACCTATATAACTAATGTATAGTGCAAATGTTTTAGTTAAGTTCTTTTAATGGTAACAGACAAATCTTTTATTGGTTAGCTATTATACTTTTATTATTTACTTATTAGACTCAAATAAACATTTTGCAATGTGAATTAAACATTTTGCACCATATCGTTAACAAGGTACGTTTTAAGACCTATATAACTAATGTATAGTGCAAATGTTTTAGTTAAGTTCTTTTAACGATAACAGAGAAATCTTTTATTGGTTAGCTGTTATACTTTTATTATTTACTTATTAGACTCAAATAAACATTTTGAAACCCGTTAGAACTTTTTGCATTGTGAATTAAACATTTTGCACCATATAGTTCACAAGGCACTTTTTAGGACCTACATAACTAATGTATAGTGCAAATGTTTTAGTTAAGTTCTTTTAACGATAACAAAAAAACCTTTCATTGGTTAACTGTTATACTTTTATTATTTACTTATTAAAATCTAATAAACATTTTGAGACTTGTTAGAACGTTTTGCAATGTGAATTAAACATTTTGCACTATATAGTTCACAAGACTGTTTTTAGGACCTATATAACTAATGTTTAGTGCAAATGTTTTAGTAAAGTTCTTTTAACAATAACAGAGAAACTTTTCATTGGTTAACTGTTATACTTTTATTATTTACTTATTAGACTCTAATAACCATTTTGAGACCCGTTAGAACTTTTTGCAATGTGAATTAAACATTTTGCAACATATACAGTAATTCACAAGGCACGTTTTAGGACCTATATAACTAATGTTTAGTGCAAATGTTTTAGTTAAATTATTTTAACGATAACAGACAAACCTTTCATTGGTTAACTGTTATACTTTTATTATATGCGTATTAGACTCTAATAAACATTTTAAGACACGTTAGAACTTTTTGCAATGTGAATTACACATTTTGCACCATATAGTTCACAAGGCACAATTTAAGACCTATATAACTAATGTTTAGTGCAAATGTTTTAGTTAAGTTCTTTTAACGATAACAGACAAACTTTTCATTGGTTAACTGTTATACTTTTATTATTTACGTATTAGACTCTAATAAACGTTTTAAGACTCGTTAGAACTTTTTGCAATGTGAATTAAACATTTTGCACCATACAGTATTTCACAAGGCACGTTTTAGGACCTATAAAACTAATGTATAGTGCAAATGTTTTAGTTAAGTTCTTTTAACGATAACAGACAAACCTTTCATTGAATGACTGTTATACTTTTATTATTTACTTATTAGACTCTAATAAACATTTTGAGACCCGTTAGAACTTTTTGCAATGTGAATTAAACATTTTGCATCATATAGCTCACAAGTCACTTTTTCGGACCTATATCACTAATGTATAGTGCAAATGTTTTAGTTAAGTTCTTTTAACGATAACAGACAAATCTTTTATTGGTTCACTGTTATACTTTTATTATTTACTTATTAGACTCTAATAAACATTTGGAGACCCGTTGGAACCTTTTGCAATGTGAATTAAACATTTTGCACCATATACATTAGTTCACAAGTCACTTTTTAAGTCCTATACAACTAATGTATACTGCAAATGTTTTAGTTAAGTTCTTTTAACGATAACAGACAAATCTTTTATTGGTTGACTGTTATACTTTTATTATTTACTTATTAGATTCTAATAAACATTTTGTGACCCGTTAAAACTTGTTGCAATGTGAATTAAACATTTTGCACCATATACAAGTTCACTAGTCACGTTTTAGTACCTATAAAACTAATGTATAGTGCAAATGTTTTAGTTAAGTTCTTTTGAAGATAACAGACAAACCTTTCATTGGTTAACTGTTATAATTTTATTATTTACTTATTAGATTCTAATAAACATTTTGAGACTTGTTAGAACTTTTTGCAATGTGAATTAAAGATTTTGTCCAATATAGTTCATAAGGCACTTTTTAGGACCTATATAACTAATGTATAGTGCAAATGTTTTAGTAAAGTTCTTTTAACGATAACAGAGAAACCTTTTATTGGTTAGCTATTATACTTTTATTATTTACTTATTAGAATCTAATAAACATTTTGAGACCCTTAAGAACTTTTTACAATTTGAATTAAACATTTTGCAGCATATACAGTAGTTCAGAAGGCACGTTTTAAGACCTATAAAACTAATGTATAGTTCATAGTTTTTAGTTAAGTTCTCTAGAAGATAACAGACAAACCTTTTATTGTTTGACGGTTATACTTTTATCATTTACTTATTAGACTCTAATAAACATTTTGAGACCCGTTAGAACGTTTTGCAATGTGAATTAAACATTTTGCACCATATAGTTCACAAGGCATTTTTTACGCCCTTTTAACTAATGTATAGTGCAAATGTTTTAGATAAATTCTTTTAACGATAACAGAGAAACCTTTCATTGGTTAACTGTTATAATTTTATTATTTACTTATTAGACTCTAATAAACATTTTGAGACCCGTTAGAAATTTTAGAAATGTGAATTAAACATTTTGCACCATATACAGTAGTTCACAAGGCACGTTTTAGGACCTATATAACTAATGTATAGTGCAAATGTTTTAGTTAAGTTCTTTTAACGATAACAGAAAAACCTTTCATTGGTTAACTGTTATATATTTATTATTTACTTATTAGAATCTAATAAACATTTTGAGACTTGTTAGAACTTTTTTCAATGTGAATTAAACATTTTTCACTATATAGTCCACAAGACTGTTTTTAGGACCTATATAACTAATGTATAGTGCAAATGTTTTAGTAAAGTTCTTTTAACGATAACAGAGAAACTTTTCATTGGTTAGCTGTTATACTTTTAATATTTACTTATTAGACTCAAATAAACATTTTGAGACCCGTTAGAACTTTTTGTAATAAGAATTAAACATTTTGCAACATATACAGTAGTTTACAAAGCACGTTTTAGGACCTATATAACTAATGTTTAGTGCAAATGTTTTAGTTAAATTATTTTAACGATAACAGACAAACCTTTCATTTTTTAACGGTTATACTTTTATTATATGCGTATTAGACTCTAATAAACATTTTAAAACACGTTAGAACTTTTTGCATTGTGAATTACACATTTTGAATCATATAGTTCACAAGGCACTTTTTAAGACCTATATTACTAATGTTTAGTGCAAATGTTTTAGTTAAGTTCTTTTAACGATAACAGACAAACCTTTCATTGGTTGACTGTTATAATTTTATTATTTACGTATTAGACTCTAATAAACATTTTGTGACCCGTAAGAACTTTTTGCAATGTGAATTAAACATTTTGCACCATATAAAGTAGTGCACAAGGCACGTTTTAGGACCTATAAAACTAATGTTTATTGCAAATGTTTTAGATAAGTTCTTTAGAAGATAACAGACAAACCTTTCATTGGTTAACTGTTATACTTTTATTATTTACTTATTAGACTCTAATAAACATTTTGAGACCCGTTAGAACTTTTTTTAATGTGAATTAAACATTTTGCACCATATAGTTTACAAGGAAGTTTTTTGGACCTATATAACTAATGTATAGTGCAAATTTTTTAGTTAAGTTCTTTTAACGATAACAGACAAACCTTTTATTGGTTAACTGTTATACTTTTATTATTTACTTATTAGATTCTAATAAACATTTTGAGACCCGTTAGAACTTTTTGCAATGTGAATTAAACATTTTGCACCATATAGTTTACAAGGAAGTTTTTTGGACCTATATAACTAATGTATAGTGCAAATTTTTTAGTTAAGTTCTTTTAACGATAACAGACAAACCTTTTATTGGTTAACTGTTATACTTTTATTATTTACTTATTAGACTCTAATAAACATCTTGAGACACTTTAGAACGTTTTGCAATGTGAATTAAACATTTTGCACCATATACTTCACAAGGAAGTATTTAGGACCTATATAACTAATGTATAGTGCAAATGTTTTAGTTAAGTTCTTTTAATGGTAAGAGACAAATCTTTTATTGGTTAGCTATTATACTTTTATTATTTACTTATTAGACTCAAATAAACATTTTGCAATGTGAATTAAACATTTTGCACCATATCGTTAACAAGGTACGTTTTAAGACCTATATAACTAATGTATAGTGCAAATGTTTTAGTTAAGTTCTTTTAACGATAACAGAGAAATCTTTTATTGGTTAGCTGTTATACTTTTATTATTTACTTATTAGACTCAAATAAACATTTTGAAACCCGTTAGAACTTTTTGCAATGTGAATTAAACATTTTGCACCATATAGTTCACAAGGCACTTTTTAGGACCTACATAACTAATGTATAGTGCAAATGTTTTAGTTAAGTTCTTTTAACGATAACAAAAAAACCTTTCATTGGTTAACTGTTATACTTTTATTATTTACTTATTAAAATCTAATAAACATTTTGAGACTTGTTAGAACGTTTTGCAATGTGAATTAAACATTTTGCACTATATAGTTCACAAGACTGTTTGTAGGACCTATATAACTAATGTTTAGTGCAAATGTTTTAGTAAAGTTCTTTTAACAATAACAGAGAAACTTTTCATTGGTTAACTGTTATACTTTTATTATTTACTTATTAGACTCTAATAACCATTTTGAGACCCGTTAGAACTTTTTGCAATGTGAATTAAACATTTTGCAACATATACAGTAATTCACAAGGCACGTTTTAGGACCTATATAACTAATGTTTAGTGCAAATGTTTTAGTTAAATTATTTTAACGATAACAGACAAACCTTTCATTGGTTAACTGTTATACTTTTATTATATGCGTATTAGACTCTAATAAACATTTTAAGACACGTTAGAACTTTTTGCAATGTGAATTACACATTTTGCACCATATAGTTCACAAGGCACGTTTTAAGACCTATATAACTAATGTTTAGTGCAAATGTTTTAGTTAAGTTCTTTTAACGATAACAGACAAACTTTTCATTGGTTAACTGTTATACTTTTATTATTTACGTATTAGACTCTAATAAACGTTTTAAGACTCGTTAGAACTTTTTGCAATGTGAATTAAACATTTTGCACCATACAGTATTTCACAAGGCACGTTTTAGGACCTATAAAACTAATGTATAGTGCAAATGTTTTAGTTAAGTTCTTTAGAAGATAACAGACAAACCTTTCATTGGTTGACTGTTATACTTTTATTATTTACTTATTAGACTCTAATAAACATTTGGAGACAATTTAGAACTTTTTGTAATGTGAATTAAACATTTTGCACCATATAGTTTACAAGGAAGTTTTTTGGACCTATATAACTAATGTATAGTGCAAATGTTTTAGTTAAGTTCTTTTAACGATAACAGATAAACCTTTTATTGGTTAACTGTTATACTTTTATTATTTACTTATTAGACTCAAATAAACATTTTGAGACCCGTTAGAACTTTTTGCAATGTGAATTAAACATTTTGCACCATATAGAGTAGTGTACAAGGCACGTTTTAGGACCTATAAAACTAATGTTTATTGCAAATGTTTTAGTTAAGTTCTTTAGAAGATAACAGACAAACCTTTCATTAGTTGACTGTTATACTTTTATTATTTACTTATTAGACTCTAATAAACATTTTGAGACCCGTTAGAACTTTTTGTAATGTGAATTAAACATTTTGCACCATATAGTTTACAAGGAAGTTTTTTGGACCTATATAACTAATGTATATTGCAAATGTTTTAGTTAAGTTCTTTTAACGATAACAGACAAACCTTTTATTGGTTAACTGTTATACTTTTATTATTTACTTATTAGACTCTAATAAACATTTTGAGACCCGTTAGAACTTTTTGCAATGTGAATTAAACATTTTGCACCATATAGACTAGTGTACAAGGCACGTTTTAGGACCTATAAAACTAATGTATAGTGCAAATGTTTTAGTTAAGTTCTTTAGAAGATAACAGACAAACCTTTTATTGGTTGACTGTTATACTTTTATTATTTACTTATTAGACTCAAATAAACATTTTGCAATGTGAATTAAACATTTTGCACCATATAGTTCACAAGGTACGTTTTAGGACCTGTAAAACTAATGTATAGTGCAAATGTTTTAGTTAAGTTCTTTTAACGATAACAGAGAAATCTTTTATTGGTTAGCTGTTATACTTTTATTATTTACTTATTAGACTCAAATAAACATTTTGAAACCCGTTAGACCTTTTTGCAATGTGAATTAAATATTTTGCACCATATAGTTCACAAGGCACTTTTTAGGACCTATAAAACTAAAGTATAGTGCAAATGTTTTAGTTAAATTATTTTAACGATAACAGACAAACCTTTCATTGGTTGACTGTTATAATTTTATTATTTACGTATTAGACTCTAATAAACGTTTTAAGACTCGTTAGAACGTTTTGCATTGTGAATTACACATTTTGCACCATATAGTTCACAAGGCACTTTTTAAGACCTATATAACTAATGTTTAGTGCAAATGTTTTAGTTAAGTTATTTTAACGATAACAGACAAACCTTTCATTGGTTGACTGTTATAATTTTATTATTTACGTATTAGACTCTAATAAACGTTTTAAGACACGTTAGAACTTTTTGCAATGTGAATTGAACATTTTGCACCATATACAGTAGTTCACAAGGCACGTTTTAGGACTTATAAAACTAATGTATAGTGCAAATGTTTTAGTTAAGTTCTTTAGAAGATAACAGACAACCCTTTTATTGGTTGACTGTTATACTTTTATTATTTACTTATTAGACTCTAATAAACATTTTGAGACCCGTTAGAACTTTTTGTAATGTGAATGAAACATTTTGCACCATATAGTTTACAAGGAAGTTTTTTGGACCTATATAACTAATGTATATTGCAAATGTTTTAGTTAAATTCTTTTAACGATAACAGACAAACCTTTTATTGGTTAACTGTTATACTTTTATTATTTACTTATTAGACTCTAATAAACATTTTGAGACCCGTTAGAACTTTTTGCAATGTGAATTAAACATTTTGCACCATATAGACTAGTGTACAAGGCACGTTTTAAGACCTATAAAACTAATGTATAGTGCAAATGTTTTAGTTAAGTTCTTTAGAAGATAACAGACAAACGTTTTATTGTTTGATTGTTATACTTTTATTATTTACTTATTAGACTCAAATAAACATTTTGCAATGTGAATTAAACATTTTGCACCATATAGTTCACAAGGTACGTTTTAGGACCTGTAAAACTAATGTTTAGTGCAAATGTTTTAGTTAAGTTCTTTTAACGATAACAGAGAAATCTTTTATTGGTTAGCTGTTATACTTTTATTATTTACTTATTAGACTCAAATAAACATTTTGAAACCCGTTAGACCTTTTTGCAATGTGAATTAAATATTTTGCACCATATAGTTCACAAGGCACTTTTTAGGACCTATAAAACTAATGTATAGTGCAAATGTTTTAGTTAAATTATTTTAACGATAACAGACAAACCTTTCATTGGTTGACTGTTATAATTTTATTATTTACGTATTAGACTCTAATAAACGTTTTAAGACTCGTTAGAACGTTTTGCAATGTGAATTAAACATTTTGCACCATATACTTCACAAGGAAGTTTTTCAGACCTATATAACTAATGTATAGTGCAAATGTTTTAGTTAAGTTCTTTTAATGATAACAGACAAATCTTTTATTGGTTAGCTATTATACTTTTATTATTTACTTATTAGACTCAAATAAACATTTTGCAATGTGAATTAAACATTTTGCACCATATAGTTCACAAGGTACGTTTTAGGACTTATAAAACTAATGTATAGTGCAAATGTTTTAGTTAAGTTCTTTTAACGATAACAGAGAAATCTTTTATTGGTTAGCTGTTATACTTTTATTATTTACTTATTAGACTCAAATAAACATTTTGAAACCCGTTAGACCTTTTTGCAATGTGAATTAAACATTTTGCACCATATAATTCACAAGGCACTTTTTAGGACCTATATAACTAATGTATAGTGCAAATGTTTTAGTTAAGTTCTTTTAACGATAACAAACAAACCTTTCATTAGGTAACTGTTATACTTTTATTATTTACTTATTAGACTCTAATAAACATTTTGAGACCCGTAAGAACGTTTTGCAATGTGAACTAAACATTTTGCACCATTTACAGTAGTTCACAAGGCACGTTTTAGGACCTATAAAACTAATGCATAGTGCAAATTTTTTAGTTAAGTGCTATAGTAGATAACAGGGAAAAATTTCATTGGTTGACTGTTATACTTTTATTATTTACTTATTAGACTCTAATAAACCTTTTGAGACCCGTTAAAACGTTTTGCAATGTGAATTAAATATTTTGCACCATATAGTTCACAAGGCATTTTTTAGGCCCTATTAACTAATGTATAGTGCAAATGTTTTAGTTAAATTCTTTTAAAGATAACAAAAAAATCTTTCATTGGTTAACTGTTATACTTTTATTATTTACTTATTAGAATCTAATAAACATTTTGAGACTTGTTAGAACGTTTTGCAATGTGAATTAAACATTTTGCACTATATAGTTCACAAGACTGTTTTTAGGACCTATATAACTAATTTATAGTGCAAATTTTTTAGTTAAGTTCTATAGTAGATAACAGGGAAAAATTTAATTTGTTGACTGTTATAATTTTATTATTTACGTATTAGAATCTAATAAACGTTTTAAGACTCGTTAGAACTTTTTGCAATGTGAATTAAACATTTTGCAACATATACAGTAGTTCACAAGGCACTTTTTGAGACCTATAAAACTAATGTATAGTGCAAATGTTTTAGTTAAATTATTTTAATGATAACAGACAAATCTTTTATTGGTTAGCTATTATACTTTTATTATTTACTTATTAGACTCAAATAAACATTTTACAATGTGAATTAAACATTTTGCACCATATAGTTCACAAGGTACGTTTTAGGACCTGTAAAACTAATGTATAGTGCAAATGTTTTAGTTAAGTTCTTTTAACGATAACAGAGAAATCTTTTATTGGTTAGCTGTTATACTTTTATTATTTACTTATTAGACTCAAATAAACATTTTGAAACCCGTTAGACCTTTTTGCAATGTGAATTAAATATTTTGCACCATATAGTTCACAAGGCACTTTTTAGGACCTATAAAACTAATGTATAGTGCAAATGTTTTAGTAAAGTTCTTTTAACGATAACAGAGAAACTTTTCATTGGTTAGCTGTTATACTTTTATTATTTACTTATTAGACTCTAATAAACATTTTGAGACCCGTTAGAACTTTTTGTAATGTGAATTAAACATTTTGCACCATATAGTTTACAAGGAAGTTTTTTGGACCTATATAACTAATGTATAGTGCAAATGTTTTAGTTAAGTTCTTTTAACGATAACAGACAAACCTTTTATTGGTTAACTGTTATACTTTTATTATTTACTTATTAGACTCTAATAAACATTTTGAGACCCGTTAGACCTTTTTGCAATGTGAATTAAACACTTTGCACCATATAGAGTAGTGCACAAGGTACGTTTTAGGACCTATAAAACTAATGTTTATTGCAAATGTTTTAGTTAAGTTCTTTAGAAGATAACAGACAAACCTTTTATTGGTTGACTGTTATACTTTTATTATTTATTTATTAGACCCTAATAAACATTTTGAGACCCGTTAGAACTTTTTGCAATGTGAATTAAACATTTTGCAACATATACAGTAGTTTATAAAGCACGTTTTAGGACCTATTTAACTAATGTTTAGTGCAAATGTTTTAGTTAAATTATTTTAACGATAACAGACAAACCTTTCATTGGTTAACTGTTATACTTTTATTATATATTTGACAAATCTTTTATTGGTTAGCTATTATACTTTTATTATTTACTTATTAGACTCAAATAAACATTTTACAATGTGAATTAAACATTTTGCACCATATAGTTCACAAGGTACGTTTTAGGACCTGTAAAACTAATGTATAGTGCAAATGTTTTAGATAAATTCTTTTAACGATAACAGAGAAACCTTTCATTGGTTAACTGTTATAATTTTATTATTTACTTATTAGACTCTAATAAACATTTTGAGACCCGTTAGAAATTTTTGCAATGTGAATTAAACATTTTGCACCATATACAGTAGTTCACAAGGCACGTTTTAGGACCTATATAACTAATGTATAGTGCAAATGTTTTAGTTAAGTTCTTTTAACGATAACAGAAAAACCTTTCATTGGTTAACTGTTATATATTTATTATTTACTTATTAGAATCTAATAAACATTTTGAGACTTGTTAGAACTTTTTGCAATGTGAATTAAACATTTTTCACTATATAGTCCACAAGACTGTTTTTAGGACCTATATAACTAATGTATAGTGCAAATGTTTTAGTAAAGTTCTTTTAACGATAACAGAGAAACTTTTCATTGGTTAGCTGTTATACTTTTAATATTTACTTATTAGACTCTAATAAACATTTTGAGACCCGTTAGAACTTTTTGTAATAAGAATTAAACATTTTGCAACATATACAGTAGTTTACAAAGCACGTTTTAGGACCTATATAACTAATGTTTAGTGCAAATGTTTTAGTTAAATTATTTTAACGATAACAGACAAACCTTTCATTTTTTAACGGTTATACTTTTATTATATGCGTATTAGACTCTAATAAACATTTTAAAACACGTTAGAACTTTTTGCATTGTGAATTACACATTTTGCACCATATAGTTCACAAGGCACTTTTTAAGACCTATATTAGTAATGTTTAGTGCAAATGTTTTAGTTAAGTTCTTTTAACGATAACAGACAAACCTTTCATTGGTTGACTGTTATAATTTTATTATTTACGTATTAGACTCTAATAAACATTTTAAGACCCGTTAGAACTTTTTGCAATGTGAATTGAACATTTTGCACCATATACAGTAGTTCACAAGGCACGTTTTAGGACCTATAAAACTAATGTAGAGTGCAAATGTTTTAGTTAAGTTCTTTAGAAGATAACAGACAAACCTTTTATTGGTTAACTGTTATACTTTTATTATTTACTTATTAGACTCTAATAAACATTTTGAGACCCGTTAGAACTTTTTTCAATGTGAATTAAACATTTTGAACCATATAGTTCACAAAGCACTTTTTAGGACCTATATAACTAATGTATAGTGCAAATGTTTTAGTTAAGTTCTTTTAACGACAACAGACAGCCCTTGTATTGGTTAACTGTTATACTTTTATTATTTACGTATTAGACTCTAATAAACATTTTGAGACCCGTAAGAACTTTTTGCAATGTAAATTAAACATTTTGCACCATATAAAGTAGTGCACAAGGCACGTTTTAGGACCTATAAAACTAATGTTTATTGCAAATGTTTTAGATAAGTTCTTTAGAAGATAACAGACAAACCTTTCATTGGTTAACTGTTATACTTTTATTATTTACTTATTAGACTCTAATAAACATTTTGAGACCCGTTAGAACTTTTTTTAATGTGAATTAAACATTTTGCACCATATAGTTTACAAGGAAGTTTTTTGGACCTGTATAACTAATGTATAGTGCAAATTTTTTAGTTAAGTTCTTTTAACGATAACAGACAAACCTTTTATTGGTTAACTGTTATACTTTTATTATTTACTTATTAGATTCTAATAAACATTTTGAGACCCGTTAGAACTTTTTGCAATGTGAATTAAACATTTTGCACCATATAGTTTACAAGGAAGTTTTTTGGACCTTTATAACTAATGTATAGTGCAAATGTTTTAGTTAAGTTCTTTTAACGATAACAGACAAACCTTTTATTGGTTAACTGTTATACTTTTATTATTTACTTATTAGACTCTAATAAACATCTTGAGACACTTTAGAACGTTTTGCAATGTGAATTAAACATTTTGAACCATATACTTCACAAGGAAGTATTTAGGACCTATATAACTAATGTATAGTGCAAATGTTTTAGTTAAGTTCTTTTAATGGTAACAGACAAATCTTTTATTGGTTAGCTGTTATACTTTTATTATTTACTTATTAGACTCAAATAAACATTTTGCAATGTGAATTAAACATTTTGCACCATATCGTTAACAAGGTACGTTTTAAGACCTATATAACTAATGTATAGTGCAAATGTTTTAGTTAAGTTCTTTTAACGATAACAGAGAAATCTTTTATTGGTTAGCTGTTATACTTTTATTATTTACTTATTAGACTCAAATAAACATTTTGAAACCCGTTAGAACTTTTTGCAATGTGAATTAAACATTTTGCACCATATAGTTCACAAGGCACTTTTTAGGACCTACATAACTAATGTATAGTGCAAATGTTTTAGTTAAGTTTATTTAACGATAACAAAAAAACCTTTCATTGGTTAACTGTTATACTTTTATTATTTACTTATTAAAATCTAATAAACATTTTAAGACTTGTTAGAACGTTTTGCAATGTGAATTAAACATTTTGCACTATATAGTTCACAAGACTGTTTTTAGGACCTATATAACTAATGTTTAGTGCAAATGTTTTAGTAAAGTTCTTTTAACAATAACAGAGAAACTTTTCATTGGTTAACTGTTATACTTTTATTATTTACTTATTAGACTCTAATAACCATTTTGAGACCCGTTAGAACTTTTTGCAATGTGAATTAAACATTTTGCAACATATACAGTAATTCACAAGGCACGTTTTAGGACCTATATAACTAATGTTTAGTGCAAATGTTTTAGTTAAATTATTTTAACGATAACAGACAAACCTTTCATTGGTTAACTGTTATACTTTTATTATATGCGTATTAGACTCTAATAAACATTTTAAGACACGTTAGAACTTTTTGCAATGTGAATTACACATTTTGCACCATATAGTTCACAAGGCACGTTTTAAGACCTATATAACTAATGTTTAGTGCAAATGTTTTAGTTAAGTTCTTTTAACGATAACAGACAAACTTTTCATTGGTTAACTGTTATACTTTTATTATTTACGTATTAGACTCTAATAAACGTTTTAAGACTCGTTAGAACTTTTTGCAATGTGAATTAAACATTTTGCACCATACAGTATTTCACAAGGCACGTTTTAGGACCTATAAAACTAATGTATAGTGCAAATGTTTTAGTTAAGTTCTTTAGAAGATAACAGACAAACCTTTCATTGGTTGACTGTTATACTTTTATTATTTACTTATTAGACTCTAATAAACATTTGGAGACAATTTAGAACTTTTTGTAATGTGAATTAAACATTTTGCACCATATAGTTTACAAGGAAGTTTTTTGGACCTATATAACTAATGTATAGTGCAAATGTTTTAGTTAAGTTCTTTTAACGATAACAGATAAACCTTTTATTGGTTAACTGTTATACTTTTATTATTTACTTATTAGACTCAAATAAACATTTTGAGACCCGTTAGAACTTTTTGCAATGTGAATTAAACATTTTGCACCATATAGATTAGTGTACAAGGCACGTTTTAGGACCTATAAAACTAATGTTTATTGCAAATGTTTTAGTTAAGTTCTTTAGAAGATAACAGACAAACCTTTCATTAGTTGACTGTTATACTTTTATTATTTACTTATTAGACTCTAATAAACATTTTGAGACCCGTTAGAACTTTTTGTAATGTGAATTAAACATTTTGCACCATATAGTTTACAAGGAAGTTTTTTGGACCTATATAACTAATGTATAGTGCAAATGTTTTAGTTAAGTTCTTTTAACGATAACAGACAAACCTTTTATTGGTTAACTGTTATACTTTTATTATTTACTTATTAGACTCTAATAAACATTTTGAGACCCGTTAGAACTTTTTGTAATGTGAATTAAACATTTTGCACCATATACAGTAGTTCACAAGGCACGTTTTAGGACCTATAAAACTAATGTATAGTGCAAATGTTTTAATTAAGTTCTTTAGAAGATAACAAACAACCCTTTTATTGGTTGACTGTTATACTTTTATTATTTACTTATTAGACTCTAATAAACATTTTGAGACCCGTTAGAACTTTTTGTAATGTGAATTAAACATTTTGCACCATATAGTTTACAAGGAAGTTTTTTGGACCTATATAACTAATGTATATTGCAAATGTTTTAGTTAAGTTCTTTTAACGATAACAGACAAACCTTTTATTGGTTAACTGTTATACTTTTATTATTTACTTATTAGACTCTAATAAACATTTTGAGACACGTTAGAACTTTTTGCAATGTGAATTAAACATTTTGCACCATATAGACTAGTGTACAAGGCACGTTTTAGGACCTATAAAACTAATGTATAGTGCAAATGTTTTAGTTAAGTTCTTTAGAAGATAACAGACAAACCTTTTATTGGTTGACTGTTATACTTTTATTATTTACTTATTAGACTCAAATAAACATTTTGCAATGTGAATTAAACATTTTGCACCATATAGTTCACAAGGTACGTTTTAGGACCTGTAAAACTAATGTATAGTGCAAATGTTTTAGTTAAGTTCTTTTAACGATAACAGAAAAATCTTTTATTGGTTAGCTGTTATACTTTTATTATTTACTTATTAGACTCAAATAAACATTTTGAAACCCGTTAGACCTTTTTGCAATGTGAATTAAATATTTTGCACCATATAGTTCACAAGGCACTTTTTAGGACCTATAAAACTAATGTATAGTGCAAATGTTTTAGTTAAGTTATTTTAACGATAACAGACAAACCTTTCATTGGTTGACTGTTATAATTTTATTATTTACGTATTAGACTCTAATAAACGTTTTAAGACACGTTAGAACTTTTTGCAATGTGAATTGAACATTTTGCACCATATACAGTAGTTCACAAGGCACGTTTTAGGACCTATAAAACTAATGTATAGTGCAAATGTTTTAGTTAAGTTCTTTAGAAGATAACAGACAACCCTTTTATTGGTTGACTGTTATACTTTTATTATTTACTTATTAGACTCTAATAAACATTTTGAGACCCGTTAGAACTTTTTGTAATGTGAATGAAACATTTTGCACCATATAGTTTACAAGGAAGTTTTTTGGACCTATATAACTAATGTATATTGCAAATGTTTTAGTTAAGTTCTTTTAACGATAACAGACAAACCTTTTATTGGTTAACTGTTATACTTTTATTATTTACTTATTAGACTCTAATAAACATTTTGAGACCCGTTAGAACTTTTTGCAATGTGAATTAAACATTTTGCACCATATAGACTAGTGTACAAGGCACGTTTTAAGACCTATAAAACTAATGTATAGTGCAAATGTTTTAGTTAAGTTCTTTAGAAGATAACAGACAAACGTTTTATTGGTTGATTGTTATACTTTTATTATTTACTTATTAGACTCAAATAAACATTTTGCAATGTGAATTAAACATTTTGCACCATATAGTTCACAAGGTACGTTTTAGGACCTGTAAAACTAATGTTTAGTGCAAATGTTTTAGTTAAGTTCTTTTAACGATAACAGAGAAATCTTTTATTGGTTAGCTGTTATACTTTTATTATTTACTTATTAGACTCAAATAAACATTTTGAAACCCGTTAGACCTTTTTGCAATGTGAATTAAATATTTTGCACCATATAGTTCACAAGGCACTTTTTAGGACCTATAAAACTAATGTATAGTGCAAATGTTTTAGTTAAATTATTTTAACGATAACAGACAAACCTTTCATTGGTTGACTGTTATAATTTTATTATTTACGTATTAGACTCTAATAAACGTTTTAAGACTCGTTAGAACGTTTTGCAATGTGAATTAAACATTTTGCACCATATACTTCACAAGGAAGTTTTTCAGACCTATATAACTAATGTATAGTGCAAATGTTTTAGTTAAGTTCTTTTAATGATAACAGACAAATCTTTTATTGGTTAGCTATTATACTTTTATTATTTACTTATTAGACTCAAATAAACATTTTGCAATGTGAATTAAACATTTTGCACCATATAGTTCACAAGGTACGTTTTAGGACTTATAAAACTAATGTATAGTGCAAATGTTTTAGTTAAGTTCTTTTAACGATAACAGAGAAATCTTTTATTGGTTAGCTGTTATACTTTTATTATTTACTTATTAGACTCAAATAAACATTTTGAAACCCGTTAGACCTTTTTGCAATGTGAATTAAACATTTTGCACCATATAATTCACAAGGCACTTTTTAGGACCTATATAACTAATGTATAGTGCAAATGTTTTAGTTAAGTTCTTTTAACGATAACAAACAAACCTTTCATTAGGTAACTGTTATACTTTTATTATTTACTTATTAGACTCTAATAAACATTTTGAGACCCGTAAGAACGTTTTGCAATGTGAACTAAACATTTTGCACCATTTACAGTAGTTCACAAGGCACGTTTTAGGACCTATAAAACTAATGCATAGTGCAAATTTTTTAGTTAAGTGCTATAGTAGATAACAGGGAAAAATTTCATTGGTTGACTGTTATACTTTTATTATTTACTTATTAGACTCTAATAAACCTTTTGAGACCCGTTAAAACGTTTTGCAATGTGAATTAAATATTTTGCACCATATAGTTCACAAGGCATTTTTTAGGCCCTATTAACTAATGTATAGTGCAAATGTTTTAGTTAAATTCTTTTAAAGATAACAAAAAAATCTTTCATTGGTTAACTGTTATACTTTTATTATTTACTTATTAGAATCTAATAAACATTTTGAGACTTGTTAGAACGTTTTGCAATGTGAATTAAACATTTTGCACTATATAGTTCACAAGACTGTTTTTAGGACCTATATAACTAATTTATAGTGCAAATTTTTTAGTTAAGTTCTATAGTAGATAACAGGGAAAAATTTAATTTGTTGACTGTTATAATTTTATTATTTACGTATTAGAATCTAATAAACGTTTTAAGACTCGTTAGAACTTTTTGCAATGTGAATTAAACATTTTGCAACATATACAGTAGTTCACAAGGCACTTTTTTAAGACCTATAAAACTAATGTATAGTGCAAATGTTTTAGTTAAATTATTTTAATGATAACAGACAAATCTTTTATTGGTTAGCTATTATACTTTTATTATTTACTTATTAGACTCAAATAAACATTTTACAATGTGAATTAAACATTTTGCACCATATAGTTCACAAGGTACGTTTTAGGACCTGTAAAACTAATGTATAGTGCAAATGTTTTAGTTAAGTTCTTTTAACGATAACAGAGAAATCTTTTATTGGTTAGCTGTTATACTTTTATTATTTACTTATTAGACTCAAATAAACATTTTGAAACCCGTTAGACCTTTTTGCAATGTGAATTAAATATTTTGCACCATATAGTTCACAAGGCACTTTTTAGGACCTATAAAACTAATGTATAGTGCAAATGTTTTAGTTAAATTATTTTAACGATAACAGACAAACCTTTCATTGGTTGACTGTTATAATTTTATTATTTACGTATTAGACTCTAATAAACGTTTTAAGACTCGTTAGAACGTTTTGCAATGTGAATTAAACATTTTGCACCATATACTTCACAAGGAAGTTTTTCAGACCTTTATAACTAATGTATAGTGCAAATGTTTTAGTTAAGTTCTTTTAATGATAACAGACAAATATTTTATTGGTTAGCTATTATACTTTTATTATTTACTTATTAGACTCAAATAAACATTTTGCAATGTGAATTAAACATTTTGCACCATATTGTTCACAAGGTACGTTTTAGGACTTATAAAACTAATGTATAGTGCAAATGTTTTAGTTAAGTTCTTTTAACGATAACAGAGAAATCTTTTATTGGTTAGCTGTTATACTTTTATTATTTACTTATTAGACTCAAATAAACATTTTGAAACCCGTTAGACCTTTTTGCAATGTGAATTAAACATTTTGCACCATATAATTCACAAGGCACTTTTTAGGACCTATATAACTAATGTATAGTGCAAATGTTTTAGTTAAGTTCTTTTAACGATAACAAACAAACCTTTCATTAGGTAACTGTTATACTTTTATTATTTACTTATTAGACTCTAATAAACATTTGGAGACCCGTTGGAACCTTTTGCAATGTGAATTAAACATTTTGCACCATATACAGTAGTTCACAAATCACTTTTTAAGTCCTATATAACTAATGTATAGTGCAAATGTTTTAGTTAAGTTCTTTTAACGATAACAGACAAATCTTTTATTGGTTGACTGTTATACTTTTATTATTTACTTATTAGACTCTAATAAACATTTTGAGACCCGTTAGAACTTTTTGTAATGTGAATTAAACATTTTGCACCATATAGTTTACAAGGAAGTTTTTTGGACCTATATAACTAATGTATAGTGCAAATGTTTTAGTTAAGTTCTTTTAACGATAACAGACAAACCTTTTATTGGTTAACTGTTATACTTTTATTATTTACTTATTAGACTCTAATAAACATTTTGAGACCCGTTAGACCTTTTTGCAATGTGAATTAAACACTTTGCACCATATAGAGTAGTGCACAAGGTACGTTTTAGGACCTATAAAACTAATGTTTATTGCAAATGTTTTAGTTAAGTTCTTTAGAAGATAACAGACAAACCTTTTATTGGTTGACTGTTATACTTTTATTATTTATTTATTAGACCCTAATAAACATTTTGAGACCCGTTAGAACTTTTTGCAATGTGAATTAAACATTTTGCAACATATACAGTAGTTTATAAAGCACGTTTTAGGACCTATTTAACTAATGTTTAGTGCAAATGTTTTAGTTAAATTATTGTAACGATAACAGACAAACCTTTCATTGGTTAACTGTTATACTTTTATTATATGCGTATTAGACTCTAATAAACATTTTAAAACACGTTAGAACTTTTTGCATTGTGAATTACACATTTTGCACCATATAGTTCACAAGGTACTTTTTAAGACCTATATAACTAATGTTTAGTGCAAATGTTTTAGTTAAGTTCTTTTAACGATAACAGACAAACCTTTCATTGGTTGACTGTTATAATTTTATTATTTACGTATTAGACTCTAATAAACGTTTTAAGACCCGTTAGAACTTTTTACAATGTGAATTGAACATTTTGCACCATATACAGTAGTTCACAAGGCACGTTTTAGGACCTATAAAACTAATGTATAGTGCAAATGTTTTAGTTAAGTTCTTTAGAAGATAACAGACAAACCTTTTATTGGTTGACTGTTATACTTTTATTATTTACTTATTAGACTCAAATAAACATTTTGCAATGTGAATTAAACATTTTGCACCATATAGTTCACAAGGTACGTTTTAGGACCTGTAAAACTAATGTATAGTGCAAATGTTTTAGTTAAGTTCTTTTAACGATAACAGAGAAATCTTTTTTTGGTTAGCTGTTATACTTTTATTATTTACTTATTAGACTCTAATAAACATTTTGAAACCCGTTAGACCTTTTTGCAATGTGAATTAAATATTTTGCACCATATAGTTCACAAGGCACTTTTTAGGACCTATAAAACTAATGTATAGTGCAAATGTTTTAGTTAAATTATTTTAACGATAACAGACAAACCTTTCATTGGTTAACTGTTATACTTTTATTATATGCGTATTAGACTCTAATAAACATTTTAAGACACGTTAGAACTTTTTGCAATGTGAATTACACATTTTGCACCATATAGTTCACAAGGCACGTTTTAAGACCTATATAACTAATGTTTAGTGCAAATGTTTTAGTTAAGTTCTTTTAACGATAACAGACAAACTTTTCATTGGTTGACTGTTATAATTTTATTATTTACGTATTAGACTCTAATAAACGTTTTAAGACTCGTTAGAACGTTTTGTAATGTGAATTAAACATTTTGCACCATATACTTCACAAGGAAGTTTTTCGGACCTATATAACTAATGTATAGTGCAAATGTTTTAGTTAAGTTCTTTTAATGATAACAAACAAATCTTTTATTGGTTAGCTATTATACTTTTATTATTTACTTATTAGACTCAAATAAACATTTTGCAATGTGAATTAAACATTTTGCACCATATAGTTCACAAGGTACGTTTTAGGACCTATAAAACTAATGTATAGTGCAAATGTTTTAGTTAAGTTCTTTTAACGATAACAGACAAATCTTTTATTGTTTAGCTGTTATACTTTTATTATTTACTTATTAGACTCAAATAAACATTTTGAAACCCGTTAGACCTTTTTGCAATGTAAATTAAACATTTTGCACCATATAGTTCACAAGGCACTTTTTAGGACCTATATAACTAATGTATAGTGCAAATGTTTTAGTTAAGTTCTTTTAACGATAACAAACAAACCTTTCATTAGGTAACTGTTATACTTTTATTATTTACTTATTAGACTCTAATAAACATTTTGAGACCCGTAAGAACGTTTTGCAATGTGAACTAAACATTTTGCACCATATACAGTAGTTCACAAGGCACGTTTTAGGACCTATAAAACTAATGCATAGTGCAAATTTTTTAGTTAAGTGCTATAGTAGATAACAGGGAAAAATTTCATTGGTTGACTGTTATACTTTTATTATTTACTTATTAGACTCTAATAAACCTTTTGAGACCCGTTAGAACGTTTTGCAATGTGAATTAAATATTTTGCACCATATAGTTCACAAGGCATTTTTTAGGCCCTATTAACTAATGTATAGTGCAACAATTTTAGTTAAATTCTTTTAACGATAACAAAAAAATCTTTCATTGGTTAACTGTTATACTTTTATTATTTACTTATTAGAATCTAATAAACATTTTGAGACCCGTTAGAAATTTTTGCAATGTGAATTAAACATTTTGCACTATATACTTCACAAGACTGTTTTTAGGACCTATATAACTAATGTATAGTGCAAATTTTTTAGTTAAGTTCTATAGTAGATAACAGGGAAAAATTTCATTGGTTGACTGTTATAATATTATTATTTACGTATTAGACTCTAATAAACGTTTTAAGACTCGTTAGAACTTTTTGCAATGTGAATTAAACATTTTGCAACATATACAGTAGTTCACAAGGCACGTTTTAGGACCTATAAAACTAATGTATAGTGCAAATGTTTTAGTTAAATTATTTTAACGATAACAGACAAACCTTTCATTGGTTAACTGTTATACTTTTATTATATGCGTATTAGACTCTAATAAACATTTTAAGACACGTTAGAACTTTTTGCAATGTGAATTACACATTTTGCACCATATAGTTCACAAGGCACGTTTTAAGACCTTTATAACTAATGTTTAGTGCAAATGTTTTAGTTAAGTTCTTTTAACGATAACAGAGAAACCTTTCATTGGTTGACTGTTATACTTTTATTATTTATTTATTAGACCCTAATAAACATTTTGAGACCCGTTAGAACTTTTTGCAATGTGAATTAAACATTTTGCAACATATACAGTAGTTTATAAAGCACGTTTTAGGACCTATTTAACTAATGTTTAGTGCAAATGTTTTAGTTAAATTATTTTAACGATAACAGACAAACCTTTCATTGGTTAACTGTTATACTTTTATTATATGCGTATTAGACTCTAATAAACATTTTAAAACATGTTAGAACTTTTTGCATTGTGAATTACACATTTTGCACCATATACTTCACAAGGTACTTTTTAAGACCTATATAACTAATGTTTAGTGCAAATGTTTTAGTTAAGTTCTTTTAACGATAACAGACAAACCTTTCATTGGTTGACTGTTATAATTTTATTATTTACGTATTAGACTCTAATAAACGTTTTAAGACCCGTTAGAACTTTTTACAATGTGAATTGAACATTTTGCACCATATACAGTAGTTCACAAGGCACGTTTTAGGACCTATAAAACTAATGTATAGTGCAAATGTTTTAGTTAAGTTCTTTAGAAGATAACAGACAAACCTTTTATTGGTTGACTGTTATACTTTTATTATTTACTTATTAGACTCAAATAAACATTTTGCAATGTGAATTAAACATTTTGCACCATATAGTTCACAAGGTACGTTTTAGGACCTGTAAAACTAATGTATAGTGCAAATGTTTTAGTTAAGTTCTTTTAACGATAACAGAGAAATCTTTTTTTGGTTAGCTGTTATACTTTTATTATTTAGTTATTAGACTCTAATAAACATTTTGAAACCCGTTAGACCTTTTTGCAATGTGAATTAAATATTTTGCACCATATAGTTCACAAGGCACTTTTTAGGACCTATAAAACTAATGTATAGTGCAAATGTTTTAGTTAAATTATTTTAACGATAACAGACAAACCTTTCATTGGTTAACTGTTATACTTTTATTATATGCGTATTAGACTCTAATAAACATTTTAAGACACGTTAGAACTTTTTGCAATGTGAATTACACATTTTGCACCATATAGTTCACAAGGCACGTTTTAAGACCTATATAACTAATGTTTAGTGCAAATGTTTTAGTTAAGTTCTTTTAACGATAACAGACAAACTTTTCATTGGTTGACTGTTATAATTTTATTATTTACGTATTAGACTCTAATAAACGTTTTAAGACTCGTTAGAACGTTTTGTAATGTGAATTAAACATTTTGCACCATATACTTCACAAGGAAGTTTTTCGGACCTATATAACTAATGTATAGTGCAAATGTTTTAGTTAAGTTCTTTTAATGATAACAAACAAATCTTTTATTGGTTAGCTATTATACTTTTATTATTTACTTATTAGACTCAAATAAACATTTTGCAATGTGAATTAAACATTTTGCACCATATAGTTCACAAGGTACGTTTTAGGACCTATAAAACTAATGTATAGTGCAAATGTTTTAGTTAAGTTCTTTTAACGATAACAGACAAATCTTTTATTGGTTAGCTGTTATACTTTTATTATTTACTTATTAGACTCAAATAAACATTTTGAAACCCGTTAGACCTTTTTGCAATGTAAATTAAACATTTTGCACCATATAGTTCACAAGGCACTTTTTAGGACCTATATAACTAATGTATAGTGCAAATGTTTTAGTTAAGTTCTTTTAACGATAACAAACAAACCTTTCATTAGGTAACTGTTATACTTTTATTATTTACTTATTAGACTCTAATAAACATTTTGAGACCCGTAAGAACGTTTTGCAATGTGAACTAAACATTTTGCACCATATACAGTAGTTCACAAGGCACGTTTTAGGACCTATAAAACTAATGCATAGTGCAAATTTTTTAGTTAAGTGCTATAGTAGATAACAGGGAAAAATTTCATTGGTTGACTGTTATACTTTTATTATTTACTTATTAGACTCTAATAAACCTTTTGAGACCCGTTAGAACGTTTTGCAATGTGAATTAAATATTTTGCACCATATAGTTCACAAGGCATTTTTTAGGCCCTATTAACTAATGTATAGTGCAAATGTTTTAGTTAAATTCTTTTAACGATAACAAAAAAATCTTTCATTGGTTAACTGTTATACTTTTATTATTTACTTATTAGAATCTAAAAAACATTTTGAGACCCGTTAGAAATTTTTGCAATGTGAATTAAACATTTTGCACTATATACTTCACAAGACTGTTTTTAGGACCTATATAACTAATGTATAGTGCAAATTTTTTAGTTAAGTTCTATAGTAGATAACAGGGAAAAATTTCATTGGTTGACTGTTATAATTTTATTATTTACGTATTAGACTCTAATAAACGTTTTAAGACTCGTTAGAACTTTTTGCAATGTGAATTAAACATTTTGCAACATATACAGTAGTTCACAAGGCACGTTTTAGGACCTATAAAACTAATGTATAGTGCAAATGTTTTAGTAAAATTATTTTAACGATAACAGACAAACCTTTCATTGGTTAACTGTTATACTTTTATTATATGCGTATTAGACTCTAATAAACATTTTAAGACACGTTAGAACTTTTTGCAATGTGAATTACACATTTTGCACCATATAGTTCACAAGGCACGTTTTAAGACCTTTATAACTAATGTTTAGTGCAAATGTTTTAGTTAAGTTCTTTTAACGATAACAGAGAAACCTTTCATTGGTTAAGTGTTATACTTTTATTATTTACGTATTAGACTCTAATAAACGTTTTAAGACTCCTTATAACTTTTTGCAATGTGAATTGAACATTTTGCACCATACACAGTAGTTCACAAGGCACGTTTTAGGACCTATAAAACTAATGTAGAGTGCAAATGTTTTAGTTAAGTTCTTTAGAAGATAACAGTCAAACCTTTCATTGGTTAGCTATTATACTTTTATTATTTACTTATTAGACTCTAATAAACACTTTGAGACCCGTTAGAACTTTTTGCAATGTGAATTAAACATTTTGCACCATATAGTTCACAAAGCACTTTCTAGGACCTATATAACTAATGTATAGTGCAAATGTTTTAGTTAAGTCCTTTTAACGACAACAGACAGCCCTTTTATTGGTTAACTGTTATACTTTTATTATTTACTTATTAGACTCTAATAAACATTTGGAGACCCGTTGGAACCTTTTGCAATGTGAATTAAACATTTTGCACCATATACAGTAGTTCACAAGTCACTTTTTAAGTCCTATATAACTAATGTATAGTGCAAATGTTTTAGTTAAGTTCTTTTAACGATAACAGACAAATCTTTTATTGGTTGACTGTTATACTTTTATTATTTACTTATTAGACTCTAATAAACATTTTGAGACCCGTTAGAACTTTTTGTAATGTGAATTAAACATTTTGCACCATATAGTTTACAAGGAAGTTTTTTGGACCTATATAACTAATGTATAGTGCAAATGTTTTAGTTAAGTTCTTTTAACGATAACAGACAAACCTTTTATTGGTTAACTGTTATACTTTTATTATTTACTTATTAGACTCTAATAAACATTTTGAGACCCGTTAAACCTTTTTGCAATGTGAATTAAACATTTTGCACCATATAGATTAGAGCACAAGGTACGTTTTAGGACCTATAAAACTAATGTTTATTGCAAATGTTTTAGTTAAGTTCTTTAGAAGATAACAGACAAACCTTTTATTGGTTGACTGTTATACTTTTATTATTTATTTATTAGACCCTAATAAACATTTTGAGACCCGTTAGAACTTTTTGCAATGTGAATTAAACATTTTGCAACATATACAGTAGTTTATAAAGCACGTTTTAGGACCTATATAACTAATGTTTAGTGCAAATGTTTTAGTTAAATTATTTTAACGATAACAGAGAAACCTTTCATTGGTTGACTGTTATAATTTTATTATTTACGTATTAGACTCTAATAAACGTTTTAAGACCCGTTAGAACTTTTTACAATGTGAATTGAACATTTTGCACCATATACAGTAGTTCACAAGGCACGTTTTAGGACCTATAAAACTAATGTATAGTGCAAATGTTTTAGTTAAGTTCTTTAGAAGATAACAGACAAACCTTTTATTGGTTGACTGTTATACTTTTATTATTTACTTATTAGACTCAAATAAACATTTTGCAATGTGAATTAAACATTTTGCACCATATAGTTCACAAGGTACGTTTTAGGACCTGTAAAACTAATGTATAGTGCAAATGTTTTAGTTAAGTTCTTTTAACGATAACAGAGAAATCTTTTTTTGTTTAGCTGTTATACTTTTATTATTTACTTATTAGACTCTAATAAACATTTTGAAACCCGTTAGACCTTTTTGCAATGTGAATTAAATATTTTGCACCATATAGTTCACAAGGCACTTTTTAGGACCTATAAAACTAATGTATAGTGCAAATGTTTTAGTTAAATTATTTTAACGATAACAGACAAACCTTTCATTGGTTAACTGTTATACTTTTATTATATGCGTATTAGACTCTAATAAACATTTTAAGACAGGTTAGAACTTTTTGCAATGTGAATTACACATTTTGCACCATATAGTTCACAAGGCACGTTTTAAGACCTATATAACTAATGTTTAGTGCAAATGTTTTAGTTAAGTTCATTTAACGATAACAGACAAACCTTTCATTGGTTGACTGTTATAATTTTATTATTTACGTATTAGACTCTAATAAACGTTTTAAGACTCGTTAGAACGTTTTGCAATGTGAATTAAACATTTTGCACCATATACTTCACAAGGAAGTTTTTCGGACCTATATAACTAATGTATAGTGCAAATGTTTTAGTTAAGTTATTTTAATGATAACAGACAAATCTTTTATTGGTTAGCTATTATACTTTTATTATTTACTTATTAGACTCAAATAAATATTTTGCAATGTGAATTAAACTTTTTGCACCATATAGTTCACAAGGTACGTTTTAGGACCTATAAAACTAATGTATAGTGCAAATGTTTTAGTTAAGTTCTTTTAACGATAACAGAGAAACTTTTTATTGGTTAGCTGTTATGCTTTTATTATTTACTTATTAGACTCAAATAAACATTTTGAAACCTGTTAGACCTTTTTGCAATGTGAATTAAACATTTTGCACCATATAGTTCACAAGGCACTTTTTAGGACCTATATAACTAATGTATAGTGCAAATGTTTTAGTTAAGTTCTTTTAACGATAACAAACAAACCTTTCATTAGGTAACTGTTATACTTTTATTATTTACTTGTTAGACTCTAATAAACATTTTGAGACCCGTAAGAACGTTTTGCAATGTGAACTAAACATTTTGCACCATATACAGTAGTTCACAAGGCACGTTTTAGGACCTATAAAACTAATGCATAGTGCAAATGTTTTAGTTAAGTTCTATAGTAGATAACAGGGAAAAATTTCATTGGTTGACTGTTATACTTTTATTATTTACTTATTAGACTCTAATAAACCTTTTGAGACCCGTTAGAACGTTTTGCAATGTGAATTAAATATTTTGCACCATATAGTTCACAAGGCATTTTTTAGGCCCTATTAACTAATGTATAGTGCAAATGTTTTAGTTAAATTCTTTTAACGATAACAAAAAAATCTTTCATTGGTTAACTGTTATACTTTTATTATTTACTTATTAGAATCTAATAAACATTTTGAGACTTTTTAGAACGTTTTGCAATGTGAATTAAACATTTTGCACTATATAGTTCACAAGACTGTTTTTAGGACCTATATAACTAATGTATAGTGCAAATTTTTTAGTTAAGTTCTATAGTAGATAACAGGGAAAAATTTCATTGGTTGACTGTTATAATTTTATTATTTACTTATTAGACTCTAATAAACCTTTTGAGACCCGTTAGAACTTTTTGTAATGTGAATTAAACATTTTGCACCATATAGTTTACAAGGAAGTTTTTTGGACCTATATAACTAATGTATAGTGCAAATGTTTTAGTTAAGTTCTTTTAACGATAACAGACAAACCTTTTATTGGTTAACTGTTATACTTTTATTATTTACTTATTAGACTCTAATAAACATTTTGAGACCCGTTAGACCTTTTTGCAATGTGAATTAAACATTTTGCACCATATAGAGTAGAGCACAAGGTACGTTTTAGGACCTATAAAACTAATGTTTATTGCAAATGTTTTAGTTAAGTTCTTTAGAAGATAACAGACAAACCTTTTATTGGTTGACTGTTATACTTTTATTATTTATTTATTAGACCCTAATAAACATTTTGAGACCCGTTAGAACTTTTTGCAATGTGAATTAAACATTTTGCAACATATACAGTAGTTTATAAAGCACGTTTTAGGACCTATATAACTAATGTTTAGTGCAAATGTTTTAGTTAAATTATTTTAACGATAACAGACAAACCTTTCATTGGTTAACTGTTATACTTTTATTATATGCGTATTAGACTTTAATAAACATTTTAAAATACGTTAGAACTTTTTGCATTGTGAATTACACATTTTGCACCATATAGTTCACAAGGCACTTTTTAAGACCTATATAACTAATGTTTAGTGCAAATGTTTTAGTTAAGTTCTTTTAACGATAACAGACAAACCTTTCATTGGTTGACTGTTATAATTTTATTATTTACGTATTTACGTATTAGACTCTAATAAACGTTTTAAGACCCGTTAGAACTTTTTACAATGTGAATTGAACATTTTGCACCATATACAGTAGTTCACAAGGCACGTTTTAGGACCTATAAAACTAATGTATAGTGCAAATGTTTTAGTTAAGTTCTTTAGAAGATAACAGACAAACCTTTTATTGGTTGACTGTTATACTTTTATTATTTACTTATTAGACTCAAATAAACATTTTGCAATGTGAATTAAACATTTTGCACCATATAGTTCACAAGGTACGTTTTAGAACCTGTAAAACTAATGTATAGTGCAAATGTTTTAGTTAAGTTCTTTTAACGATAACAGAGAAATCTTTTTTTGTTTAGCTGTTATACTTTTATTATTTACTTATTAGACTCTAATAAACATTTTGAAACCCGTTAGACCTTTTTGCAATGTGAATTAAATATTTTGCACCATATAGTTCACAAGGCACTTTTTAGGACCTATAAAACTAATGTATAGTGCAAATGTTTTAGTTAAATTATTTTAACGATAACAGACAAACCTTTCATTGGTTAACTGTTATACTTTTATTATATGCGTATTAGACTCTAATAAACATTTTAAGACAGGTTAGAACTTTTTGCAATGTGAATTACACATTTTGCACCATATAGTTCACAAGGCACGTTTTAAGACTTATATAACTAATGTTTAGTGCAAATGTTTTAGTTAAGTTCATTTAACGATAACAGACAAACCTTTCATTGGTTGACTGTTATAATTTTATTATTTACGTATTAGACTCTAATAAACGTTTTAAGACTCGTTAGAACGTTTTGCAATGTGAATTAAACATTTTGCACCATATACTTCACAAGGAAGTTTTTCGGACCTATATAACTAATGTATAGTGCAAATGTTTTAGTTAAGTTATTTTAATGATAACAGACAAATCTTTTATTGGTTAGCTATTATACTTTTATTATTTACTTATTAGACTCAAATAAACATTTTGCAATGTGAATTAAACTTTTTGCACCATATAGTTCACAAGGTACGTTTTAGGACCTATAAAACTAATGTATAGTGCAAATGTTTTAGTTAAGTTCTTTTAACGATAACAGAGAAACTTTTTATTGGTTAGCTGTTATGCTTTTATTATTTACTTATTAGACTCAAATAAACATTTTGAAACCCGTTAGACCTTTTTGCAATGTGAATTAAACATTTTGCACCATATAGTTCACAAGGCACTTTTTAGGACCTATATAACTAATGTATAGTGCAAATGTTTTAGTTAAGTTCTTTTAACGATAACAAACAAACCTTTCATTAGGTAACTGTTATACTTTTATTATTTACTTGTTAGACTCTAATAAACATTTTGAGACCCGTAAGAACGTTTTGCAATGTGAACTAAACATTTTGCACCATATACAGTAGTTCACAAGGCACGTTTTAGGACCTATAAAACTAATGCATAGTGCAAATGTTTTAGTTAAGTTCTATAGTAGATAACAGGGAAAAATTTCATTGGTAGACTGTTATACTTTTATTATTTACTTATTAGACTCTAATAAACCTTTTGAGACCCGTTAGAACGTTTTGCAATGTGAATTAAATATTTTGCACCATATAGTTCACAAGGCATTTTTTAGGCCCTATTAACTAATGTATAGTGCAAATGTTTTAGTTAAATTATTTTAACGATAACAAAAAAATCTTTCATTGGTTAACTGTTATACTTTTATTATTTACTTATTAGAATCTAATAAACATTTTGAGACTTGTTAGAACGTTTTGCAATGTGAATTAAACATTTTGCACTATATAGTTCACAAGACTGTTTTTAGGACCTATATAACTAATGTATAGTGCAAATTTTTTAGTTAAGTTCTATAGTAGATAACAGGGAAAAATTTCATTGGTAGACTGTTATACTTTTATTATTTACTTATTAGACTCTAATAAACCTTTTGAGACCCGTTAGAACGTTTTGCAATGTGAATTAAATATTTTGCACCATATAGTTCACAAGGCATTTTTTAGGCCCTATTAACTAATGTATAGTGCAAATGTTTTAGTTAAATTATTTTAACGATAACAAAAAAATCTTTCATTGGTTAACTGTTATACTTTTATTATTTACTTATTAGAATCTAATAAACATTTTGAGACTTGTTAGAACGTTTTGCAATGTGAATTAAACATTTTGCACTATATAGTTCACAAGACTGTTTTTAGGACCTATATAACTAATGTATAGTGCAAATTTTTTAGTTAAGTTCTATAGTAGATAACAGGGAAAAATTTCATTGGTTGACTGTTATAATTTTATTATTTACTTATTAGACTCTAATAAACCTTTTGAGACCCGTTAGAACGTTTTGCAAAGTGAATTAAATATTTTGCACCATATAGTTCACAAGGCATTTTTTAGGCCCTATTAACTAATGTATAGTGCAAATGTTTTAGTTAAATTCTTTTAACGATAACAAAAAAATCTTTAATTGGTTAACTGTTATACTTTTATTATTTACTTATTAGAATCTAATAAACATTTTGAGACTTGTTAGAACGTTTTGCAATGTGATTTAAACTTTTTGCACTATATAGTTCACAAGACTGTTTTTAGGACCTATATAACTAATGTATAGTGCAAATTTTTTAGTTAAGTTCTATAGTAGATAACAGGGAGAATTTCATTGGTTGACTGTTATAATTTTATTATTTACGTATTAGACTCTAATAAACGTTTTAAGACTCGTTAGAACTTTTTGCAATGTGAATTAAACATTTTGCAACATATACAGTAGTTCACAAGGCACGTTTTAGGACCTATAAAACTAATGTATAGTGCAAGTGTTTTAGTTAAATTATTTTAACGATAACAGACAAACCTTTCATTGGTTAACTGTTATACTTTTTTTATATGCGTATTAGACTCTAATAAACATTTTAAGACACGTTAGAATTTTTTGCAATGTGAATTACACATTTTGCACCATATAGTTCACAAGGCACGTTTTAAGACCTATATAACTAATGTTTAGTGCAAATGTTTTAGTTAAGTTCTTTTAACGATAACAGACAAACCTTTCGTTGGTTAACTGTTATACTTTTATTATTTACGTATTAGACTCTAATAAACGTTTTAAGACTCGTTAGAACTTTTTGAAATGTGAATTGAACATTTTGCACCATATACAGTAGTTCACAAGGCACGTTTTAGGACCTATAAAACTAATGTAGAGTTCAAATGTTTTAGTTAAGTTCTTTAGAAGATAACAGACAAACGTTTTATTGGTTGACTGTTATACTTTTATTATTTACGTATTAGACTCTAATAAACGTTTTAAGATTCGTTAGAACTTTTTGCAATGTGAATTAAACATTTTGCACCATATACAGTAGTTCACAAGGCACGTTTTAGGACCTATAAAACTAATGTATAGTGCAAATGTTTTAGTTAAGTTCTTTAGAAGATAACAGTCAAACCTTTCATTGGTTAGCTATTATACTTTTATTATTTACTTATTAGACTCTAATAAACACCTTGAGACCCGTTAGAACTTTTTGCAATGTGAATTAAACATTTTGCACCATATAGTTCACAAAGCACTTTCTAGGACCTATATAACTAATGTATAGTGCAAATGTTTTAGTTAAGTTCTTTTAACGACAACAGACAGCCCTTTTATTGGTTAACTGTTATACTTTTATTATTTACTTATTAGACTCTAATAAACATTTTGAGACCTGTTAAAACTTTTTTCAATATGAATTAAACATTTTGCACTATATAGTTCACAAGACACTTTGAAGAACCTATATAACTAATGTATAGTGCAAATGTTTTAGTTAAGTTCTTTTAACGATAACAGACAAATCTTTTATTGGTTCACTGTTATACTTTTATTACTTACTTATTAGACTCTAATAAACATTTTGAGACCCGTTAGAACTTTTTGTAATGTGAATTAAACATTTTGCACCATATAGTTTACAAGGAAGTTTTTTGGACCTATATAACTAATGTATAGTGCAAATGTTTTAGTTAAGTTCTTTTAACGATAACAGACAAACCTTTTATTGGTTAACTGTTATACTTTTATTATTTACTTATTAGACTCTAATAAACATTTTCAGACCCGTTAGACCTTTTTGCAATGTGAATTAAACATTTTGCACCATATAGAGTAGTGCACAAGGTACGTTTTAGGACCTATAAAACTAATGTTTATTGCAAATGTTTTAGTTAAGTTCTTTAGAAGATAACAGACAAACCTTTTATTGGTTGACTGTTATACTTTTATTATTTACTTATTAGACTCTAATAAACATTTTGAGACCCGTTAGAATTTTTTGTAATGTGAATTAAACATTTTGCACCATATAGTTTACAAGGAAGTTTTTTGGACCTATATAACTAATGTTTAGTGCAAATGTTTTAGTTAAGTTCTTTTAACGATAACAGACAAACCTTTCATTGGTTGACTGTTATAATTTTATTATTTACGTATTAGACTCTAATAAACGTTTTAAGACCCGTTAGAACTTTTTACAATGTGAATTGAACATTTTGCACCATATACAGTAGTTCACAAGGCACGTTTTAGGACCTATAAAACTAATGTATAGTGCAAATGTTTTAGTTAAGTTCTTTAGAAGATAACAGACAAACCTTTTATTGGTTGACTGTTATACTTTTATTATTTACTTATTAGACTCAAATAAACATTTTGCAATGTGAATTAAACATTTTGCACCATATAGTTCACAAGGTACGTTTTAGGACCTGTAAAACTAATGTATAGTGCAAATGTTTTAGTTAAGTTCTTTTAACGATAACAGAGAAATCTTTTTTTGGTTAGCTGTTATACTTTTATTATTTAGTTATTAGACTCTAATAAACATTTTGAAACCCGTTAGACCTTTTTGCAATGTGAATTAAATATTTTGCACCATATAGTTCACAAGGCACTTTTTAGGACCTATAAAACTAATGTATAGTGCAAATGTTTTAGTTAAATTATTTTAACGATAACAGACAAACCTTTCATTGGTTAACTGTTATACTTTTATTATATGCGTATTAGACTCTAATAAACATTTTAAGACACGTTAGAACTTTTTGCAATGTGAATTACACATTTTGCACCATATAGTTCACAAGGCACGTTTTAAGACCTATATAACTAATGTTTAGTGCAAATGTTTTAGTTAAGTTCTTTTAACGATAACAGACAAACTTTTCATTGGTTGACTGTTATAATTTTATTATTTACGTATTAGACTCTAATAAACGTTTTAAGACTCGTTAGAACGTTTTGTAATGTGAATTAAACATTTTGCACCATATACTTCACAAGGAAGTTTTTCGGACCTATATAACTAATGTATAGTGCAAATGTTTTAGTTAAGTTCTTTTAATGATAACAAACAAATCTTTTATTGGTTAGCTATTATACTTTTATTATTTACTTATTAGACTCAAATAAACATTTTGCAATGTGAATTAAACATTTTGCACCATATAGTTCACAAGGTACGTTTTAGGACCTATAAAACTAATGTATAGTGCAAATGTTTTAGTTAAGTTCTTTTAACGATAACAGACAAATCTTTTATTGGTTAGCTGTTATACTTTTATTATTTACTTATTAGACTCAAATAAACATTTTGAAACCCGTTAGACCTTTTTGCAATGTAAATTAAACATTTTGCACCATATAGTTCACAAGGCACTTTTTAGGACCTATATAACTAATGTATAGTGCAAATGTTTTAGTTAAGTTCTTTTAACGATAACAAACAAACCTTTCATTAGGTAACTGTTATACTTTTATTATTTACTTATTAGACTCTAATAAACATTTTGAGACCCGTAAGAACGTTTTGCAATGTGAACTAAACATTTTGCACCATATACAGTAGTTCACAAGGCACGTTTTAGGACCTATAAAACTAATGCATAGTGCAAATTTTTTAGTTAAGTGCTATAGTAGATAACAGGGAAAAATTTCATTGGTTGACTGTTATACTTTTATTATTTACTTATTAGACTCTAATAAACCTTTTGAGACCCGTTAGAACGTTTTGCAATGTGAATTAAATATTTTGCACCATATAGTTCACAAGGCATTTTTTAGGCCCTATTAACTAATGTATAGTGCAAATGTTTTAGTTAAATTCTTTTAACGATAACAAAAAAATCTTTCATTGGTTAACTGTTATACTTTTATTATTTACTTATTAGAATCTAAAAAACATTTTGAGACCCGTTAGAAATTTTTGCAATGTGAATTAAACATTTTGCACTATATACTTCACAAGACTGTTTTTAGGACCTATATAACTAATGTATAGTGCAAATTTTTTAGTTAAGTTCTATAGTAGATAACAGGGAAAAATTTCATTGGTTGACTGTTATAATTTTATTATTTACGTATTAGACTCTAATAAACGTTTTAAGACTCGTTAGAACTTTTTGCAATGTGAATTAAACATTTTGCAACATATACAGTAGTTCACAAGGCACGTTTTAGGACCTATAAAACTAATGTATAGTGCAAATGTTTTAGTTAAATTATTTTAACGATAACAGACAAACCTTTCATTGGTTAACTGTTATACTTTTATTATATGCGTATTAGACTCTAATAAACATTTTAAGACACGTTAGAACTTTTTGCAATGTGAATTACACATTTTGCACCATATAGTTCACAAGGCACGTTTTAAGACCTTTATAACTAATGTTTAGTGCAAATGTTTTAGTTAAGTTCTTTTAACGATAACAGAGAAACCTTTCATTGGTTAAGTGTTATACTTTTATTATTTACGTATTAGACTCTAATAAACGTTTTAAGACTCCTTATAACTTTTTGCAATGTGAATTGAACATTTTGCACCATACACAGTAGTTCACAAGGCACGTTTTAGGACCTATAAAACTAATGTAGAGTGCAAATGTTTTAGTTAAGTTCTTTAGAAGATAACAGTCAAACCTTTCATTGGTTAGCTATTATACTTTTATTATTTACTTATTAGACTCTAATAAACACTTTGAGACCCGTTAGAACTTTTTGCAATGTGAATTAAACATTTTGCACCATATAGTTCACAAAGCACTTTCTAGGACCTATATAACTAATGTATAGTGCAAATGTTTTAGTTAAGTCCTTTTAACGACAACAGACAGCCCTTTTATTGGTTAACTGTTATACTTTTATTATTTACTTATTAGACTCTAATAAACATTTGGAGACCCGTTGGAACCTTTTGCAATGTGAATTAAACATTTTGCACCATATACAGTAGTTCACAAGTCACTTTTTAAGTCCTATATAACTAATGTATAGTGCAAATGTTTTAGTTAAGTTCTTTTAACGATAACAGACAAATCTTTTATTGGTTGACTGTTATACTTTTATTATTTACTTATTAGACTCTAATAAACATTTTGAGACCCGTTAGAACTTTTTGTAATGTGAATTAAACATTTTGCACCATATAGTTTACAAGGAAGTTTTTTGGACCTATATAACTAATGTATAGTGCAAATGTTTTAGTTAAGTTCTTTTAACGATAACAGACAAACCTTTTATTGGTTAACTGTTATACTTTTATTATTTACTTATTAGACTCTAATAAACATTTTGAGACCCGTTAAACCTTTTTGCAATGTGAATTAAACATTTTGCACCATATAGATTAGAGCACAAGGTACGTTTTAGGACCTATAAAACTAATGTTTATTGCAAATGTTTTAGTTAAGTTCTTTAGAAGATAACAGACAAACCTTTTATTGGTTGACTGTTATACTTTTATTATTTATTTATTAGACCCTAATAAACATTTTGAGACCCGTTAGAACTTTTTGCAATGTGAATTAAACATTTTGCAACATATACAGTAGTTTATAAAGCACGTTTTAGGACCTATATAACTAATGTTTAGTGCAAATGTTTTAGTTAAATTATTTTAACGATAACAGAGAAACCTTTCATTGGTTGACTGTTATAATTTTATTATTTACGTATTAGACTCTAATAAACGTTTTAAGACCCGTTAGAACTTTTTACAATGTGAATTGAACATTTTGCACCATATACAGTAGTTCACAAGGCACGTTTTAGGACCTATAAAACTAATGTATAGTGCAAATGTTTTAGTTAAGTTCTTTAGAAGATAACAGACAAACCTTTTATTGGTTGACTGTTATACTTTTATTATTTACTTATTAGACTCAAATAAACATTTTGCAATGTGAATTAAACATTTTGCACCATATAGTTCACAAGGTACGTTTTAGGACCTGTAAAACTAATGTATAGTGCAAATGTTTTAGTTAAGTTCTTTTAACGATAACAGAGAAATCTTTTTTTGTTTAGCTGTTATACTTTTATTATTTACTTATTAGACTCTAATAAACATTTTGAAACCCGTTAGACCTTTTTGCAATGTGAATTAAATATTTTGCACCATATAGTTCACAAGGCACTTTTTAGGACCTATAAAACTAATGTATAGTGCAAATGTTTTAGTTAAATTATTTTAACGATAACAGACAAACCTTTCATTGGTTAACTGTTATACTTTTATTATATGCGTATTAGACTCTAATAAACATTTTAAGACAGGTTAGAACTTTTTGCAATGTGAATTACACATTTTGCACCATATAGTTCACAAGGCACGTTTTAAGACCTATATAACTAATGTTTAGTGCAAATGTTTTAGTTAAGTTCATTTAACGATAACAGACAAACCTTTCATTGGTTGACTGTTATAATTTTATTATTTACGTATTAGACTCTAATAAACGTTTTAAGACTCGTTAGAACGTTTTGCAATGTGAATTAAACATTTTGCACCATATACTTCACAAGGAAGTTTTTCGGACCTATATAACTAATGTATAGTGCAAATGTTTTAGTTAAGTTATTTTAATGATAACAGACAAATCTTTTATTGGTTAGCTATTATACTTTTATTATTTACTTATTAGACTCAAATAAATATTTTGCAATGTGAATTAAACTTTTTGCACCATATAGTTCACAAGGTACGTTTTAGGACCTATAAAACTAATGTATAGTGCAAATGTTTTAGTTAAGTTCTTTTAACGATAACAGAGAAACTTTTTATTGGTTAGCTGTTATGCTTTTATTATTTACTTATTAGACTCAAATAAACATTTTGAAACCTGTTAGACCTTTTTGCAATGTGAATTAAACATTTTGCACCATATAGTTCACAAGGCACTTTTTAGGACCTATATAACTAATGTATAGTGCAAATGTTTTAGTTAAGTTCTTTTAACGATAACAAACAAACCTTTCATTAGGTAACTGTTATACTTTTATTATTTACTTGTTAGACTCTAATAAACATTTTGAGACCCGTAAGAACGTTTTGCAATGTGAACTAAACATTTTGCACCATATACAGTAGTTCACAAGGCACGTTTTAGGACCTATAAAACTAATGCATAGTGCAAATGTTTTAGTTAAGTTCTATAGTAGATAACAGGGAAAAATTTCATTGGTTGACTGTTATACTTTTATTATTTACTTATTAGACTCTAATAAACCTTTTGAGACCCGTTAGAACGTTTTGCAATGTGAATTAAATATTTTGCACCATATAGTTCACAAGGCATTTTTTAGGCCCTATTAACTAATGTATAGTGCAAATGTTTTAGTTAAATTCTTTTAACGATAACAAAAAAATCTTTCATTGGTTAACTGTTATACTTTTATTATTTACTTATTAGAATCTAATAAACATTTTGAGACTTTTTAGAACGTTTTGCAATGTGAATTAAACATTTTGCACTATATAGTTCACAAGACTGTTTTTAGGACCTATATAACTAATGTATAGTGCAAATTTTTTAGTTAAGTTCTATAGTAGATAACAGGGAAAAATTTCATTGGTTGACTGTTATAATTTTATTATTTACTTATTAGACTCTAATAAACCTTTTGAGACCCGTTAGAACTTTTTGTAATGTGAATTAAACATTTTGCACCATATAGTTTACAAGGAAGTTTTTTGGACCTATATAACTAATGTATAGTGCAAATGTTTTAGTTAAGTTCTTTTAACGATAACAGACAAACCTTTTATTGGTTAACTGTTATACTTTTATTATTTACTTATTAGACTCTAATAAACATTTTGAGACCCGTTAGACCTTTTTGCAATGTGAATTAAACATTTTGCACCATATAGAGTAGAGCACAAGGTACGTTTTAGGACCTATAAAACTAATGTTTATTGCAAATGTTTTAGTTAAGTTCTTTAGAAGATAACAGACAAACCTTTTATTGGTTGACTGTTATACTTTTATTATTTATTTATTAGACCCTAATAAACATTTTGAGACCCGTTAGAACTTTTTGCAATGTGAATTAAACATTTTGCAACATATACAGTAGTTTATAAAGCACGTTTTAGGACCTATATAACTAATGTTTAGTGCAAATGTTTTAGTTAAATTATTTTAACGATAACAGACAAACCTTTCATTGGTTAACTGTTATACTTTTATTATATGCGTATTAGACTTTAATAAACATTTTAAAATACGTTAGAACTTTTTGCATTGTGAATTACACATTTTGCACCATATAGTTCACAAGGCACTTTTTAAGACCTATATAACTAATGTTTAGTGCAAATGTTTTAGTTAAGTTCTTTTAACGATAACAGACAAACCTTTCATTGGTTGACTGTTATAATTTTATTATTTACGTATTTACGTATTAGACTCTAATAAACGTTTTAAGACCCGTTAGAACTTTTTACAATGTGAATTGAACATTTTGCACCATATACAGTAGTTCACAAGGCACGTTTTAGGACCTATAAAACTAATGTATAGTGCAAATGTTTTAGTTAAGTTCTTTAGAAGATAACAGACAAACCTTTTATTGGTTGACTGTTATACTTTTATTATTTACTTATTAGACTCAAATAAACATTTTGCAATGTGAATTAAACATTTTGCACCATATAGTTCACAAGGTACGTTTTAGAACCTGTAAAACTAATGTATAGTGCAAATGTTTTAGTTAAGTTCTTTTAACGATAACAGAGAAATCTTTTTTTGTTTAGCTGTTATACTTTTATTATTTACTTATTAGACTCTAATAAACATTTTGAAACCCGTTAGACCTTTTTGCAATGTGAATTAAATATTTTGCACCATATAGTTCACAAGGCACTTTTTAGGACCTATAAAACTAATGTATAGTGCAAATGTTTTAGTTAAATTATTTTAACGATAACAGACAAACCTTTCATTGGTTAACTGTTATACTTTTATTATATGCGTATTAGACTCTAATAAACATTTTAAGACAGGTTAGAACTTTTTGCAATGTGAATTACACATTTTGCACCATATAGTTCACAAGGCACGTTTTAAGACTTATATAACTAATGTTTAGTGCAAATGTTTTAGTTAAGTTCATTTAACGATAACAGACAAACCTTTCATTGGTTGACTGTTATAATTTTATTATTTACGTATTAGACTCTAATAAACGTTTTAAGACTCGTTAGAACGTTTTGCAATGTGAATTAAACATTTTGCACCATATACTTCACAAGGAAGTTTTTCGGACCTATATAACTAATGTATAGTGCAAATGTTTTAGTTAAGTTATTTTAATGATAACAGACAAATCTTTTATTGGTTAGCTATTATACTTTTATTATTTACTTATTAGACTCAAATAAACATTTTGCAATGTGAATTAAACTTTTTGCACCATATAGTTCACAAGGTACGTTTTAGGACCTATAAAACTAATGTATAGTGCAAATGTTTTAGTTAAGTTCTTTTAACGATAACAGAGAAACTTTTTATTGGTTAGCTGTTATGCTTTTATTATTTACTTATTAGACTCAAATAAACATTTTGAAACCCGTTAGACCTTTTTGCAATGTGAATTAAACATTTTGCACCATATAGTTCACAAGGCACTTTTTAGGACCTATATAACTAATGTATAGTGCAAATGTTTTAGTTAAGTTCTTTTAACGATAACAAACAAACCTTTCATTAGGTAACTGTTATACTTTTATTATTTACTTGTTAGACTCTAATAAACATTTTGAGACCCGTAAGAACGTTTTGCAATGTGAACTAAACATTTTGCACCATATACAGTAGTTCACAAGGCACGTTTTAGGACCTATAAAACTAATGCATAGTGCAAATGTTTTAGTTAAGTTCTATAGTAGATAACAGGGAAAAATTTCATTGGTAGACTGTTATACTTTTATTATTTACTTATTAGACTCTAATAAACCTTTTGAGACCCGTTAGAACGTTTTGCAATGTGAATTAAATATTTTGCACCATATAGTTCACAAGGCATTTTTTAGGCCCTATTAACTAATGTATAGTGCAAATGTTTTAGTTAAATTATTTTAACGATAACAAAAAAATCTTTCATTGGTTAACTGTTATACTTTTATTATTTACTTATTAGAATCTAATAAACATTTTGAGACTTGTTAGAACGTTTTGCAATGTGAATTAAACATTTTGCACTATATAGTTCACAAGACTGTTTTTAGGACCTATATAACTAATGTATAGTGCAAATTTTTTAGTTAAGTTCTATAGTAGATAACAGGGAAAAATTTCATTGGTAGACTGTTATACTTTTATTATTTACTTATTAGACTCTAATAAACCTTTTGAGACCCGTTAGAACGTTTTGCAATGTGAATTAAATATTTTGCACCATATAGTTCACAAGGCATTTTTTAGGCCCTATTAACTAATGTATAGTGCAAATGTTTTAGTTAAATTATTTTAACGATAACAAAAAAATCTTTCATTGGTTAACTGTTATACTTTTATTATTTACTTATTAGAATCTAATAAACATTTTGAGACTTGTTAGAACGTTTTGCAATGTGAATTAAACATTTTGCACTATATAGTTCACAAGACTGTTTTTAGGACCTATATAACTAATGTATAGTGCAAATTTTTTAGTTAAGTTCTATAGTAGATAACAGGGAAAAATTTCATTGGTTGACTGTTATAATTTTATTATTTACTTATTAGACTCTAATAAACCTTTTGAGACCCGTTAGAACGTTTTGCAAAGTGAATTAAATATTTTGCACCATATAGTTCACAAGGCATTTTTTAGGCCCTATTAACTAATGTATAGTGCAAATGTTTTAGTTAAATTCTTTTAACGATAACAAAAAAATCTTTAATTGGTTAACTGTTATACTTTTATTATTTACTTATTAGAATCTAATAAACATTTTGAGACTTGTTAGAACGTTTTGCAATGTGATTTAAACTTTTTGCACTATATAGTTCACAAGACTGTTTTTAGGACCTATATAACTAATGTATAGTGCAAATTTTTTAGTTAAGTTCTATAGTAGATAACAGGGAGAATTTCATTGGTTGACTGTTATAATTTTATTATTTACGTATTAGACTCTAATAAACGTTTTAAGACTCGTTAGAACTTTTTGCAATGTGAATTAAACATTTTGCAACATATACAGTAGTTCACAAGGCACGTTTTAGGACCTATAAAACTAATGTATAGTGCAAGTGTTTTAGTTAAATTATTTTAACGATAACAGACAAACCTTTCATTGGTTAACTGTTATACTTTTTTTATATGCGTATTAGACTCTAATAAACATTTTAAGACACGTTAGAATTTTTTGCAATGTGAATTACACATTTTGCACCATATAGTTCACAAGGCACGTTTTAAGACCTATATAACTAATGTTTAGTGCAAATGTTTTAGTTAAGTTCTTTTAACGATAACAGACAAACCTTTCGTTGGTTAACTGTTATACTTTTATTATTTACGTATTAGACTCTAATAAACGTTTTAAGACTCGTTAGAACTTTTTGAAATGTGAATTGAACATTTTGCACCATATACAGTAGTTCACAAGGCACGTTTTAGGACCTATAAAACTAATGTAGAGTTCAAATGTTTTAGTTAAGTTCTTTAGAAGATAACAGACAAACGTTTTATTGGTTGACTGTTATACTTTTATTATTTACGTATTAGACTCTAATAAACGTTTTAAGATTCGTTAGAACTTTTTGCAATGTGAATTAAACATTTTGCACCATATACAGTAGTTCACAAGGCACGTTTTAGGACCTATAAAACTAATGTATAGTGCAAATGTTTTAGTTAAGTTCTTTAGAAGATAACAGTCAAACCTTTCATTGGTTAGCTATTATACTTTTATTATTTACTTATTAGACTCTAATAAACACCTTGAGACCCGTTAGAACTTTTTGCAATGTGAATTAAACATTTTGCACCATATAGTTCACAAAGCACTTTCTAGGACCTATATAACTAATGTATAGTGCAAATGTTTTAGTTAAGTTCTTTTAACGACAACAGACAGCCCTTTTATTGGTTAACTGTTATACTTTTATTATTTACTTATTAGACTCTAATAAACATTTTGAGACCTGTTAAAACTTTTTTCAATATGAATTAAACATTTTGCACTATATAGTTCACAAGACACTTTGAAGAACCTATATAACTAATGTATAGTGCAAATGTTTTAGTTAAGTTCTTTTAACGATAACAGACAAATCTTTTATTGGTTCACTGTTATACTTTTATTACTTACTTATTAGACTCTAATAAACATTTTGAGACCCGTTAGAACTTTTTGTAATGTGAATTAAACATTTTGCACCATATAGTTTACAAGGAAGTTTTTTGGACCTATATAACTAATGTATAGTGCAAATGTTTTAGTTAAGTTCTTTTAACGATAACAGACAAACCTTTTATTGGTTAACTGTTATACTTTTATTATTTACTTATTAGACTCTAATAAACATTTTCAGACCCGTTAGACCTTTTTGCAATGTGAATTAAACATTTTGCACCATATAGAGTAGTGCACAAGGTACGTTTTAGGACCTATAAAACTAATGTTTATTGCAAATGTTTTAGTTAAGTTCTTTAGAAGATAACAGACAAACCTTTTATTGGTTGACTGTTATACTTTTATTATTTACTTATTAGACTCTAATAAACATTTTGAGACCCGTTAGAATTTTTTGTAATGTGAATTAAACATTTTGCACCATATAGTTTACAAGGAAGTTTTTTGGACCTATATAACTAATGTATATTGCAAATGTTTTAGTTAAGTTTTTTTAACGATAACAGACAAACCTTTTATTGGTTAACTGTTATACTTTTATTATTTACTTATTAGACTCTAATAAACATTTTGAGACCCGTTAGAACTTTTTGCAATGTGAATTAAACATTTTGCACCATATAAACTAGTGTACAAGGCACGTTTTAGGACCTATAAAACTAATGTATAGTGCAAATGTTTTAGTTAAGTTCTTTAGAAGATAACAGACAAACCTTTTATTGGTTGACTGTTATACTTTTATTATTTACTTATTAGACTCAAATAAACATTTTGCAATGTGAATTAAACATTTTGCACCATATAGTTCACAATGTACGTTTTAGGACCTGTAAAACTAATGTATAGTGCAAATGTTTTAGTTAAGTTCTTTTAACGATAACAGAGAAATATTTTTTTGGTTAGCTGTTATACTTTTATTATTTACTTATTAGACTCAAATAAACATTTTGAAACCCGTTAGACCTTTTTGCAATGTGAATTAAAGATTTTGCACTATATAGTTCACAAGGCACTTTTTAGGACCTATAAAACTAATGTATAGTGCAAATGTTTTAGTTAAATTATTTTAACGATAACAGACAAACCTTTCATTGGTTAACTGTTATAATTTTATTATTTACGTATTAGACTCTAATAAACGTTTTAAGACTTGTTAGAACGTTTTGCAATGTGAATTAAACATTTTGCACCATATACTTCACAAGGAAGTTTTTCGGACCTATATAACTAATGTATAGTGCAAATGTTTTAGTTAAGTTATTTTAATGATAACAGACAAATCTTTTATTGGTTAGCTATTATATTTTTATTATTTACTTATTAGACTCAAATAAACATTTTGCAATGTGATTTAAACATTTTGCACCATATAGTTCACAAGGTACGTTTTAGGACCTATAAAACTAATGTATAGTGCAAATGTTTTAGTTAAGTCCTTTTAACGATAACAGAGAAATCTTTTATTGGTTAACTGTTATACTTTTATTATTTACTTATTAGACTCAAATAAACATTTTGAAACCCGTTAGACCTTTTTGCAATGTGAATTAAACATTTTGCACCATATAATTCACAAGGCACTTTTTAGGACCTATATAACTAATGTATAGTGCAAATGTTTTAGTTAAGTTCTTTCAACGATAACAAACAAACCTTTCATTAGGTAACTGTTATACTTTTATTATTTACTTATTAGACTCTAATAAACATTTTGAGACCCGTAAGAACGTTTTGCAATGTGAACTAAACATTTTGCACCATATACAGTAGTTCACAAGGCACGTTTTAGGACCTATAAAACTAATGCATAGTGCAAATTTTTTAGTTAAATTCTATAGTAGATAACAGGGAAAAATTTCATTGGTTGACTGTTATAATTTTATTATTTACTTATTAGACTCTAATAAACCTTTTGAGACCCGTTAGAACGTTTTGCAATGTGAATTAAACATTTTGCACCATATAGAGTAGTGCACAAGGTACGTTTTAGGACCTATAAAACTAATGTTTATTGCAAATGTTTTAGTTAAGTTCTTTAGAAGATAAAAGACAAACCTTTTATTGGTTGACTGTTATACTTTTATTATTTACTTATTAGACTCTAATAAACATTTTGAGACCCGTTAGAACTTTTTGTAATGTGAATTAAACATTTTGCACCATATAGTTTACAAGGAAGTTTTTTGGACCTATATAACTAATGTATATTGCAAATGTTTTAGTTAAGTTCTTTTAACGATAACAGACAAACCTTTTATTGGTTCACTGTTATACTTTTATTATTTACTTATTAGACTCTAATAAACATTTTGAGACACGTTAGAACTTTTTGCAATGTGAATTAAACATTTTGCACCATATAGACTAGTGTACAAGGCACGTTTTAGGACCTATAAAACTAATGTATAGTGCAAATGTTTTAGTTAAGTTCTTTAGAAGATAACAGACAAACCTTTTATTGGTTGACTGTTATACTTTTATTATTTACTTATTAGACTCAAATAAACATTTTGAGACCCGTAAGAACTTTTTGCAATGTGAATTAAATATTTTGCACCATATAGTTCACAAGGCACTTTTTAGGACCTATAAAACTAATGTATAGTGCAAATGTTTTAGTTAAATTATTTTAACGATAACAGACAAACCTTTCATTGGTTAACTGTTATACTTTTATTATATGCGTATTAGACTCTAATAAACATTTTAAGACACGTTAGAACTTTTTGCAATGTGAATTACACATTTTGCACCATATAGTTCACAAGGCACGTTTTAAGACCTATATAACTAATGTATAGTGCAAATGTTTTAGTTAAGTTCTTTTAACGATAACAGACAAACTTTTCATTGGTTGACTGTTATAATTTTATTATTTACGTATTAGACTCTAATAAACGTTTTAAGACTCGTTAGAACGTTTTGCAATGTGAATTAAACATTTTGCACCATATACTTCACAAGGAAGTTTTTCGGACCTATATAACTAATGTATAGTGCAAATGTTTTAGTTAAGTTCTTTTAATGATAACAGACAAATCTTTTATTGGTTAGCTATTATACTTTTATTATTTACTTATTAGACTCAAATAAACATTTTGCAATGTGAATTAAACATTTTGCACCATATAGTTCACAAGGTACGTTTTAGGACCTATAAAACTAATGTATAGTGCAAATGTTTTAGTTAAGTTCTTTTAACGATAACAGAGAAATCTTTTATTGGTTAGCTGTTATACTTTTATTATTTACTTATTAGACTCAAATAAACATTTTGAAACCCGTTAGACCTTTTTGCAATGTGAATTAAACATTTTGCACCATATAGTTCACAAGGCACTTTTTAGGACCTATATAACTAATGTATAGTGCAAATGTTTTAGTTAAGTTCTTTTAACGATAACAAACAAACCTTTCATTAGGTAACTGTTATACTTTTATTATTTACTTATTAGACTCTAATAAACATTTTGAGACCCGTAAGAACGTTTTGCAATGTGAACTAAACATTTTGCACCATATACAGTAGTTCACAAGGCACGTTTTAGGACCTATAAAACTAATGCATAGTGCAAATGTTTTAGTTAAGTGCTATAGTAGATAACAGGGAAAAATTTCATTGGTTGACTGTTATACTTTTATTATTTACTTATTAGACTCTAATAAACCTTTTGAGACCCGTTAGAACGTTTTGCAATGTGAATTAAATATTTTGCACCATATAGTTCACAAGGCATTTTTTAGGCCCTATTAACTAATGTATAGTGCAAATGTTTTAGTTAAATTCTTTTAACGATAACAAAAAAATCTTTCATTGGTTAACTGTTATACTTTTATTATTTACTTATTAGAATCTAATAAACATTTTGAGACTTGTTAGAACGTTTTGCAATGTGAATTAAACATTTTGCACTATATAGTTCACAAGACTGTTTTTAGGACCTATATAACTAATGTATAGTGCAAATTTTTTAGTTAAGTTCTATAGTAGATAACAGGGAAAAATTTCATTGGTTGACTGTTATAATTTTATTATTTACGTATTAGACTCTAATAAACGTTTTAAGACTCGTTAGAACTTTTTGCAATATGAATTAAACATTTTGCAACATATACAGTAGTTCACAAGGCACGTTTTAGGACCTATAAAACTAATGTATAGTGCAAATGTTTTAGTTCAATTATTTTAACGATAACAGACAAACCTTTCATTGGTTAACTGTTATACTTTTATTATATGCGTATTAGACTCTAATAAACATTTTAAGACACGTTAGAACTTTTTGCAATGTGAATTACACATTTTGCACCATATAGTTCACAAGGCACGTTTTAAGACCTATATAACTAATGTTTAGTGCAAATGTTTTAGTTAAGTTCTTTTAACGATAACAGACAAACCTTTCATTGGTTAACTGTTATACTTTTATTATTTACGTATTAGACTCTAATAAACGTTTTAAGATTCGTTAGAACTTTTTGCAATGTGAATTGAACATTTTGCACCATATACAGTAGTTCACAAGGCACGTTTTAGGACCTATAAAACTAATGTAGAGTTCAAATGTTTTAGTTAAGTTCTTTAGAAGATAACAGACAAACTTTTTATTGGTTGACTGTTATACTTTTATTATTTACGTATTAGACTCTAATAAACGTTTTAAGACTCGTTAGAACTTTTTGCAATGTGAATTAAACATTTTGCACCATATACAGTAGTTCACAAGGCACGTTTTAGGACCTATAAAACTAATGTATAGTGCAAATGTTTTAGTTAAGTTCTGTAGAAGATAACAGTCAAACCTTTCATTGGTTAGCTATTATACTTTTATTATTTACTTATTAGACTCTAATAAACACCTTAAGACCCGTTAGACCTTTTTGCAATGTGAATTAAACATTTTGCACCATATAGTTCACAAAGCACTTTCTAGGACCTATATAACTAATGTATAGTGCAAATGTTTTAGTTAAGTTCTTTTAACGACAACAGACAGCCCTTTTATTGGTTAACTGTTATACTTTTATTATTTACTTATTAGACTCTAATAAACATTTTGAGACCTGTTAAAACTTTTTTCAATATGAATTAAACATTTTGCACTATATAGTTCACAAGACACTTTGAAGAACCTATATAACTAATGTATAATGCAAATGTTTTGGTTAAGTTCTTTTAACGATAACAGACAAATCTTTTATTGGTTGACTGTTATACTTTTATTATTTACTTATTAGACTCTAATAAACATTTGGAGACCCGTTGGAACCTTTTGCAATGTGAATTAAACATTTTGCACCATATACAGTAGTTCACAAGTCACTTTTTAAGTCCTATATAACTAATGTATAGTGCAAATGTTTTAGTTAAGTTCTTTTAACGATAACAGACAAATCTTTTATTGGTTGACTGTTATACTTTTATTATTTACTTATTAGACTCTAATAAACATTTTGAGACCCGTTAGAACTTTTTGTAATGTGAATTAAACATTTTGCACCATATAGTTTACAAGGAAGTTTTTTGGACCTATATAACTAATGTATAGTGCAAATGTTTTAGTTAAGTTCTTTTAACGATAACAGACAAACCTTTTATTGGTTAACTGTTATACTTTTATTATTTACTTATTAGACTCAAATAAACATTTTGAAACCCGTTAGATCTTTTTGCAATGTGAATTAAACATTTTGCACCATATAGTTCACAAGGCACTTTTTAGGACCTATATAACTAATGTATAGTGCAAATGTTTTAGTTAAGTTCTTTTAACGATAACAAACAAACCTTTCATTAGGTAACTGTTATACTTTTATTATTTACTTATTAGACTCTAATAAACATTTTGAGACCCGTAAGAACGTTTTGCAATGTGAACTAAACATTTTGCACCATATACAGTAGTTCACAAGGCACGTTTTAGGACCTATAAAACTAATGCATAGTGCAAATTTTTTAGTTAAGTGCTATAGTAGATAACAGGGAAAAATTTCATTGGTTGACTGTTATACTTTTATTATTTACTTATTAGACTCTAATAAACCTTTTGAGACCCGTTAGAACGTTTTGCAATGTGAATTAAATATTTTGCACCATATAGTTCACAAGGCATTTTTTAGGCCCTATTAACTAATGTATAGTGCAAATGTTTTAGTTAAGTTCTTTTAACGATAACAAAAAAATCTTTCATTGGTTAACTGTTATACTTTTATTATTTACTTATTAGAATCTAATAAACATTTTGAGACTTGTTAGAACGTTTTGCAATGTGAATTAAACATTTTGCACCATATAGTTCACAAGACTGTTTTTAGGACCTATTTAACTAATGTATAGTGCAAATTTTTTAGTTAAGTTCTATTGTAGATAACAGGGAAAATTTCATTGGTTGACTGTTATAATTTTATTATTTACGTATTAGACTCTAATAAACGTTTTAAGACTCGTTAGAACTTTTTGCAATGTGAATTAAACATTTTGCAACATATACAGTAGTTCACAAGGCACGTTTTAGGACCTATAAAACTAATGTAGAGTGCAAATGTTTTAGTTAAATTATTTTAACGATAACAGACAAACCTTTCATTGGTTAACTGTTATACTTTTATTATATGCGTATTAGACTCTAATAAACATTTTAAGACACGTTAGAACTTTTTGCAATGTGAATTACACATTTTGCACCATATAGTTCACAAGGCACGTTTTAAGACCTATATAACTAATGTTTAGTGCAAATGTTTTAGTTAAGTTCTTTTAACGATAACAGACAAACCTTTCATTGGTTAACTGTTATACTTTTATTATTTACGTATTAGACTCTAATAAACGTTTTAAGACTCGTTAGAACTTTTTGCAATGTGAATTGAACATTTTGCACCATATACAGTAGTTCACAAGGCACGTTTTAGGACCTATAAAACTAATGTAGAGTTCAAATGTTTTAGTTAAGTTCTTTAGAAGATAACAGACAAACTTTTTATTGGTTGACTGTTATACTTTTATTATTTACGTATTAGACTCTAATAAACGTTTTAAGACTCGTTAGAACTTTTTGCAATGTGAATTAAACATTTTGCACCATATACAGTAGTTCACAAGGCACGTTTTAGGACCTATAAAACTAATGTATAGTGCAAATGTTTTAGTTAAGTTCTGTAGAAGATAACAGTCAAACCTTTCATTGGTTAGCTATTATACTTTTATTATTTACTTATTAGACTCTAATAAACACCTTAAGACCCGTTAGACCTTTTTGCAATGTGAATTAAACATTTTGCACCATATAGTTCACAAAGCACTTTCTAGGACCTATATAACTAATGTATAGTGCAAATGTTTTAGTTAAGTTCTTTTAACGACAACAGACAGCCCTTTTATTGGTTAACTGTTATACTTTTATTATTTACTTATTAGACTCTAATAAACATTTGGAGACCCGTTGGAACCTTTTGCAATGTGAATTAAACATTTTGCACCATATACAGTAGTTCACAAGTCACTTTTTAAGTCCTATATAACTAATGTATAGTGCAAATGTTTTAGTTAAGTTCTTTTAACGATAACAGACAAATCTTTTATTGGTTGACTGTTATACTTTTATTATTTACTTATTAGACTCTAATAAACATTTTTAGACCCGTTAGAACTTTTTGTAATGTGAATTAAACATTTTGCACCATATAGTTTACAAGGAAGTTTTTTGGACCTATATAACTAATGTATAGTGCAAATGTTTTAGTTAAGTTCTTTTAACGATAACAGACAAACCTTTTATTGGTTAACTGTTATACTTTTATTATTTACTTATTAGACTCTAATAAACATTTTGAGACCCGTTAGACCTTTTTGCAATGTGAATTAAACATTTTGCACCATATAGAGTAGTGCACAAGGTACGTTTTAGGACCTATAAAACTAATGTTTATTGCAAATGTTTTAGTTAAGTTCTTTAGAAGATAACAGACAAACCTTTTATTGGTTGACTGTTATACTTTTATTATTTACTTATTAGACTCTAATAAACATTTTGAGACCCGTTAGAACTTTTTTTAATGTGAATTAAACATTTTGCACCATATAGTTTACAAGGAAGTTTTTTGGACCTATATAACTAATGTATATTGCAAATGTTTTAGTTAAGTTCTTTTAACGATAACAGACAAACCTTTTATTGGTTAACTGTTATACTTTTATTATTTACTTATTAGACTCTAATAAACATTTTGAGACCCGTTAGAACGTTTTGCAATGTGAATTAAACATTTTGCACCATATAGACTAGTGTACAAGGCACGTTTTAGGACCTATAAAACTAATGTATAGTGCAAATGTTTTAGTTAAGTTCTTTAGAAGATAACAGACAAACCTTTTATTGGTTGACTGTTATACTTTTATTATTTACTTATTAGACTCTAATAAACATTTTGCAATGTGAATTAAACATTTTGCACCATATAGTTCACAATGTACGTTTTAGGACCTATAAAACTAATGTATAGTGCAAATGTTTTAGTTAAGTTCTTTTAACGATAACAGAGAAATCTTTTATTGGTTAGCTGTTATACTTTTATTATTTACTTATTAGACTCAAATAAACATTTTGAGACCCGTAAGAACTTTTTGCAATGTGAATTAAATATTTTGCACCATATAGTTCACAAGGCACTTTTTAGGACCTATAAAACTAATGTATAGTGCAAATGTTTTAGTTAAATTATTTTAACGATAACAGACAAACCTTTCATTGGTTAACTGTTATACTTTTATTATATGCGTATTAGACTCTAATAAACATTTTAAGACACGTTAAAACTTTTTGCAATGTGAATTACACATTTTGCACCATATAGTTCACAAGGCACGTTTTAAGACCTATATAACTAATGTTTAGTGCAAATGTTTTAGTTAAGTTCTTTTAACGATAACAGACAAACTTTTCATTGGTTGACTGTTATAATTTTATTATTTACGTATTAGACTCTAATAAACGTTTTAAGACTCGTTAGAACGTTTTGCAATGTGAATTAAACATTTTGCACCATATACTTCACAAGGAAGTTTTTCGGACCTATATAACTAATGTATAGTGCAAATGTTTTAGTTAAGTTCTTTTAATGATAACAGACAAATCTTTTATTGGTTAGCTATTATACTTTTATTATTTACTTATTAGACTCAAATAAACATTTTGCAATGTGAATTAAACATTTTGCACCATATAGTTCACAAGGTACGTTTTAGGACCTATATAACTAATGTATAGTGCAAATGTTTTAGTTAAGTTCTTTTAACGATAACAAAAAAACCTTTCATTAGGTAACTGTTATACTTTTATTATTTACTTATTAGACTCAAATAAACATTTTGAAACCCGTTAGACCTTTTTGCAATGTGAATTAAACATTTTGCACCATATAGTTCACAAGGCACTTTTTAGGACCTATATAACTAATGTATAGTGCAAATGTTTTAGTTAAGTTCTTTTAACGATAACAAACAAACCTTTCATTAGGTAACTGTTATACTTTTATTATTTACTTATTAGACTCTAATAAACATTTTGAGACCCGTAAGAACGTTTTGCAATGTGAACTAAACATTTTGCACCATATACAGTAGTTCACAAGGCACGTTTTAGGACCTATAAAACTAATGCATAGTGCAAATTTTTTAGTTAAGTGCTATAGTAGATAACAGGGAAAAATTTCATTGGTTGACTGTTATACTTTTATTATTTACTTATTAGACTCTAATAAACCTTTTGAGACCCGTTAGAACGTTTTGCAATGTGAATTAAATATTTTGCACCATATAGTTCACAAGGCATTTTTTAGGCCCTATTAACTAATGTATAGTGCAAATGTTTTAGTTAAATTCTTTTAACGATAACAAAAAAATCTTTCATTGGTTAACTGTTATACTTTTATTATTTACTTATTAGAATCTAATAAACATTTTGAGACTTGTTAGAACGTTTTGCAATGTGAATTAAACATTTTGCACTATATAGTTCACAAGACTGTTTTTAGGACCTATATAACTAATGTATAGTGCAAATTTTTTAGTTAAGTTCTATAGTAGATAACAGGGAAAAATTTCATTGGTTGACTGTTATAATTTTATTATTTACGTATTAGACTCTAATAAACGTTTTAAGACTCGTTAGAACTTTTTGCAATGTGAATTAAACATTTTGCAACATATACAGTAGTTCACAAGGCACGTTTTAGGACCTATAAAACTAATGTATAATGCAAATGTTTTAGTTCAATTATTTTAACGATAACAGACAAACCTTTCATTGGTTAACTGTTATACTTTTATTATATGCGTATTAGACTCTAATAAACATTTTAAGACACGTTAGAACTTTTTGCAATGTGAATTACACATTTTGCACCATATAGTTCACAAGGCACGTTTTAAGACCTATATAACTAATGTTTAGTGCAAATGTTTTAGTTAAGTTCTTTTAACGATAACAGAGAAACCTTTCATTGGTTAAGTGTTATACTTTTATTATTTACGTATTAGACTCTAATAAACGTTTTAAGACTCGTTAGAACTTTTTGCAATGTGAATTGAACATTTTGCACCATACACAGTAGTTCACAAGGCACGTTTTAGGACCTATAAAACTAATGTAGAGTGCAAATGTTTTAGTTAAGTTCTTTAGAAGATAACAGACAAACCTTTTATTGGTTGACTGTTATACTTTTATTATTTACGTATTAGACTCTAATAAACGTTTTAAGACTCGTTAGAACTTTTTGCAATGTGAATTAAACATTTTGCACCATATACAGTAGTTCACAAGGCACGTTTTAGGACCTATAAAACTAATGTATATTGCAAATGTTTTAGTTAAGTTCTTTAGAAGATAACAGTCAAACCTTTCATTGGTTAGCTATTATACTTTTATTATTTACTTATTAGACTCTAATAAACACTTTGAGACCCGTTAGAACTTTTTGCAATGTGAATTAAACATTTTGCACCATATAGTTCACAAAGCACTTTCTAGGACCTATATAACTAATGTATAGTGCAAATGTTTTAGTTAAGTTCTTTTAACGACAACAGACAGCCTTTTTATTGGTTAACTGTTATACTTTTATTATTTACTTATTAGACTCTAATAAACATTTTGAGACCTGTTAAAACTTTTTGCAATGTGAATTAATCATTTTGCACTATATAGTTCACAAGACACTTTGAAGAACCTATATAACTAATGTATAGTGCAAATGTTTTAGTTAAGTTCTTTTAACGATAACAGACAAATCTTTTATTGGTTCACTGTTATACTTTTATTATTTACTTATTAGACTCTAATAAACATTTGGAGACCCGTTGAAACCTTTTGCAATGTGAATTAAACATTTTGCACCATATACAGTAGTTCACAAGTCACTTTTTAAGTCCTATATAACTAATGTATAGTGCAAATGTTTTAGTTAAGTTCTTTTAACGATAACAGACAAATCTTTTATTGGTTGACTGTTATACTTTTATTATTTACTTATTAGACTCTAATAAACATTTTGAGACCCGTTAGAACTTTTTGTAATGTGAATTAAACATTTTGCACCATATAGTTTACAAGGAAGTTTTTTGGACCTATATAACTAATGTATAGTGCAAATGTTTTAGTTAAGTTCTTTTAACGATAACAGACAAACCTTTTATTGGTTAACTGTTATACTTTTATTATTTACTTATTAGACTCTAATAAACATTTTGAGACCCGTTAGACCTTTTTGCAATGTGAATTAAACATTTTGCACCTTATAGAGTAGTGCACAAGGTACGTTTTAGGACCTATAAAACTAATGTTTATTGCAAATGTTTTAGTTAAATTATTTTAACGATAACAGACAAAACTTTTATTGGTTAACTGTTATACTTTCATTATATGCGTATTAGACTCTAATAAACATTTTAAAACACGTTAGAACTTTTTGCATTGTGAATTACACATTTTGCACCATATAGTTCACAAGGCACTTTTTAAGACCTATATAACTGATGTTTAGTGCAAATGTTTTAGTTAAGTTCTTTTAACGATAACAGACAAACCTTTCATTGGTTGACTATTATAATTTTATTATTTACGTATTAGACTCTAATAAACGTTTTAAGACCCGTTAGAACTTTTTACAATGTGAATTGAACATTTTGCACCATATACAGTAGTTCACAAGGCACGTTTTAGGACCTATAAAACTAATGTATAGTGCAAATGTTTTAGTTAAGTTCTTTAGGAGATAACAGACAAACCTTTTATTGGTTGACTGTTATACTTTTATTATTCACTTATTAGACTCAAATAAACATTTTGCAATGTGAATTAAACATTTTGCACCATATAGTTCACAAGGTACGTTTTAGGACCTGTAAAACTAATGTATAGTGCAAATGTTTTAGTTAAGTTCTTTTAACGATAACAGAGAAATCTTTTTTTGGTTAGCTGTTATACTTTTATTATTTACTTATTAGACTCAAACAAACATTTTGAAACCCATTAGACCTTTTTGCAATGTGAATTAAATATTTTGCACCATATAGTTCACAAGGCACTTTTTAGGACCTATAAAACTAATGTATAGTGCAAATGTTTTAGTTAAATTATTTTAACGATAACAGACAAACCTTTCATTGGTTAACTGTTATACTTTTATTATATGCGTATTAGACTCTAATAAACATTTTAAGACAGGTTAGAACTTTTTGCAATGTGAATTACACATTTTGCACCATATAGTTCACAAGGCACGTTTTAAGACCTATATAACTAATGTTTAGTGCAAATGTTTTAGTTAAGTTCTTTTAACGATAACAGACAAACTTTTCATTGGTTGACTGTTATACTTTTATTATTTACGTATTAGAATCTAATAAACGTTTTAAGACTCGTTAGAACGTTTTGCAATGTGAATTAAACATTTTGCACCATATACTTCACAAGGAAGTTTTTCGGACCTATATAACTAATGTATGGTGCAAATGTTTTAGTTAAGTTATTTTAATGATAACAGACAAATCTTTTATTGGTTAGCTATTATACTTTTATTATTTACTTATTAGACTCAAATAAACATTTTGCAATGTGAATTAAATATTTTGCACCATATAGTTCACAAGGTACGTTTTAGGACCTATAAAACTAATGTATAGTGCAAATGTTTTAGTTAAGTTCTTTTAACGATAACAGAGAAATCTTTTATTGGTTAGCTGTTATACTTTTATTATTTACTTATTAGATTCAAATAAACATTTTGAAACCCGTTAGACCTTTTTGCAATGTGAATTAAACATTTTGCACCATATAGTTCACAAGGCACTTTTTAGGACCTATATAACTAATGTATAGTGCAAATGTTTTAGTTAAGTTCTTTTAACGATAACAAACAAACCTTTCATTAGGTAACTGTTATACTTTTATTATTTACTTATTAGACTCTAATAAACATTTTGAGACCCGTAAGAACGTTTTGCAATGTGAACTAAACAGTTTGCACCATATACAGTAGTTCACAAGGCACGTTTTAGGACCTATAAAACTAATGCATAGTGCAAATTTTTTAGTTAAGTTCTATAGTAGATAACAGGGAAAAATTTCATTGGTTGACTGTTATACTTTTATTATTTACTTTTTAGACTCTAATAAACCTTTTGAGACCCGTTAGAACGTTTTGCAATGTGAATTAAATATTTTGCACCATATAGTTCACAAGGCACTTTTTAGGCCCTATTAACTAATGTATAGTGCAAATGTTTTAGTTAAATTCTTTTAACGATAACAAAAAAATCTTTCATTGGTTAACTGTTATACTTTTATTATTTACTTATTAGAATCTAATAAATATTTTGAGACTTGTTAGAACGTTTTGCAATGTGAATTAAACATTTTGCACTATATAGTTCACAAGACTGTTTTTAGGACCTATATTAATAATGTATAGTGCAAATTTTTTAGTTAAGTTCTATAGTGGATAACAGGGAATAATTTCATTGGTTGACTGTTATAATTTTATTATTTACTTATTAGACTCTAATAAACCTTTTGAGACCCGTTAGAACGTTTTGCAATGTGAATTAAATATTTTGCACCATATAGTTCACAAGGCATTTTTTAGGCCCTATTAACTAATGTATAGTGCAAATGTTTTACTTAAATTCTTTTAACGATAACAAAAAAATCTTTCATTGGTTAACTGATATACTTTTATTATTTACTTATTAGAATCTAATAAACATTTTGAGACTTGTTAGAACGTTTTGCAATGTGAATTAAACATTTTGCACTATATAGTTCACAAGACTGTTTTTAGGACCTATATAACTAATGTATAGTGCAAATTTTTTAGTTAAGTTCTATAGTAGATAACAGGGAAAAATTTCATTGGTTGACTGTTATAATTTTATTATTTACGTATTAGACTCTAATAAACATTTTAAGACACGTTAGAACTTTTTGCAATGTGAATTACACATTTTGCACCATATAGTTCACAAGGCACGTTTTAAGACCTATATAACTAATGTTTAGTGCAAATGTTTTAGTTAAGTTCTTTTAACGATAACAGACAAACCTTTCATTGGTTGACTGTTATAATTTTATTATTTACGTATTAGAATCTAATAAACGTTTTAAGACTCGTTAGAACGTTTTGCAATGTGAATTAAACATTTTGCACCATATACTTCACAAGGAAGTTTTTCGGATTTATATAACTAATGTATAGTGCAAAAGTTTTAGTTAAGTTATTTTAATGATAACAGACAAATCTTTTATTGGTTAGCTATTATACTTTTATTATTTACTTATTAGACTCAAATAAACATTTTGCAATGTGAATTAAACATTTTGCACCATATAGTTCACAAGGTACGTTTTAGGACCTATAAAACTAATGTATAGTGCAAATGTTTTAGTTAAGTTCTTTTAACGATAACAGAGAAATCTTTTATTGGTTAGCTGTTATACTTTTATTATTTACTTATTAGATTCAAATAAACATTTTGAAACCCGTTAGACCTTTTTGCAATGTGAATTAAACATTTTGCACCATATAGTTCACAAGGCACTTTTTAGGACCTATATAACTAATGTATAGTGCAAATGTTTTAGTTAAGTTCTTTTAACGATAACAAACAAACCTTTCATTAGGTAACTGTTATACTTTTATTATTTACTTATTAGACTCTAATAAACATTTTGAGACCCGTAAGAACGTTTTGCAATGTGAACTAAACATTTTGCACCATATACAGTAGTTCACAAGGCACGTTTTAGGACCTATAAAACTAATGCATAGTGCAAATTTTTTAGTTAAGTTCTATAGTAGATAACAGGGAAAAAATTCATTGGTTGACTGTTATACTTTTATTATTTACTTATTAGACTCTAATAAACTTTTTGAGACCCGTTAGAACGTTTTGCAATGTGAATTAAATATTTTGCACCATATAGTTCACAAGGCATTTTTTAGGCCCTATTAACTAATGTATAGTGCAAATGTTTTAGTTAAATTCTTTTAACGATAACAAAAAAATCTTTCATTGGTTAACTGTTATACTTTTATTATTTACTTATTAGAATCTAATAAACATTTTGAGACTTGTTAGAACGTTTTGCAATGTGAATTAAACATTTTGCACTATATAGTTCACAAGACTGTTTTTAGGACCTATATAACTAATGTATAGTGCAAATTTTTTAGTTAAGTTCTATAGTAGATAACAGGGATAAATTTCATTGGTTGACTGTTATAATTTTATTATTTACTTATTAGACTCTAATAAACCTTTTGAGACCCGTTAGAACGTTTTGCAATGTGAATTAAATATTTTGCACCATATAGTTCACAAGGCATTTTTTAGGCCCTATTAACTAATGTATAGTGCAAATGTTTTAGTTAAATTCTTTTAACGATAACAAAAAAATCTTTCATTGGTTAACTGTTATACTTTTATTATTTACTTATTAGAATCTAATAAACATTTTGAGACTTGTTAGAACGTTTTGCAATGTGAATTAAACATTTTGCACTATATAGTTCACAAGACTGTTTTTAGGACCTATATAACTAATGTATAGTTCAAATTTTTTAGTTAAGTTCTATAGTAGATAAAAGGGAAAAATTTCATTGGTTGACTGTTATACTTTTATTATTTACGTATTAGACTCTAATAAACGTTTTAAGACTCGTTAGAACTTTTTGCAATGTGAATTAAACATTTTGCACCATATACAGTAGTTCACAAGGCACGTTTTAGGACCTATAAAACTAATGTATAGTGCAAATGTTTTAGTTAAATTATTTTAACGATAACAGACAAACCTTTCATTGGTTAACTGTTATACTTTTATTATATGCGTATTAGACTCTAATAAACATTTTAAGACACGTTAGAACTTTTTTCATTGTGAATTACACATTTTGCACTATATAGTTCACAAGGCACGTTTTAAGACCTATATAACTAATGTTTAGTGCAAATGTTTTAGTTAAGTTCTTTTAACGATAACAGACAAACCTTTCATTGGTTAACTGTTATACTTTTATTATTTACGTATTAGACTCTAATAAACGTTTTAAGACTCGTTAGAACTTTTTGCAATGTGAATTGAACATTTTGCACCATATACAGTAGTTCACAAGGCACGTTTTAGGACCTATAAAACTAATGTAGAGTTCAAATGTTTTAGTTAAGTTCTTTAGAAGATAACAGACAAACTTTTTATTGGTTGACTGTTATACTTTTATTATTTACGTATTAGACTCTAATAAACGTTTTAAGACTCGTTAGAACTTTTTGCAATGTGAATTAAACATTTTGCACCATATACAGTAGTTCACAAGGCACGTTTTAGGACCTATAAAACTAATGTATAGTGCAAATGTTTTAGTTAAGTTCTTTAGAAGATAACAGTCAAACCTTTCATTGGTTAGCTATTATACTTTTATTATTTACTTATTAGACTCTAATAAACACCTTGAGACCCGTTAGAACTTTTTGCAATGTGAATTAAACATTTTGCACCATATAGTTCACAAAGCACTTTCTAGGACCTATATAACTAATGTATAGTGCAAATGTTTTAGTTAAGTTCTTTTAACGACAACAGACAGCCCTTTTATTGGTTAATTGTTATACTTTTATTATTTACTTATTAGACTCTAATAAATATTTTGAGACCTGTTAAAACTTTTTTCAATGTGAATTAATCATTTTGCACTATATAGTTCACAAGACACTTTGAAGGACCTATATAACTAATGTATAGTGCAAATATTTTAGTTAAGTTCTTTTAACGATAACAGACAAATCTTTTATTGGTTAACTGTTATACTTTTATTATTTACTTATTAGACTCTAATAAACATTTGGAGACCCGTTGGAACCTTTTGCAATGTGAATTAAACATTTTGCACCATATACAGTAGTTCACAAGTCACTTTTTAAATCCTACATAACTAATGTATAGTGCAAATGTTTTAGTTAAGTTCTTTTAACGATAACAGACAAATCTTTTATTGGTTGACTGTTATACTTTTATTATTTACTTATTAGACTCTAATAAACATTTTGAGACCCGTTAGAACTTTTTTTAATGTGAATTAAACATTTTGCACCATATAGTTCACAAGGAAGTTTTTTGGACCTATATAACTAATGTATAGTGCAAATGTTTTAGTTAAGTTCTTTTAACGATAACAGACAAACCTTTTATTGGTTAACTGTTATACTTTTATTATTTACTTATTAGACTCTAATAAACATTTTGAGACCCGTTAGACTTTTTTGCATTGTGAATTAAACATTTTGCATTATATAGAGTAGTGCACAAGGTACGTTTTAGGACCTATAAAACTAATGTATATTGCAAATGTTTTAGTTAAGTTCTTTAGAAGATAACAGACAAACCTTTTATTGGTTGACTGTTATACTTTTATTATTTTTTTATTAGACCCTAATAAACATTTTGAGACCCGTTAGAACTTTTTGCAATGTGAATTAAACATTTTGCAACATATACAGTAGTTTATAAAGCACGTTTTAGGACCTATATAACTAATGTTTAGTGCAAATGTTTTAGTTAAATTATTTTAACGATAACAGACAAACCTTTCATTGGTTAACTGTTATACTTTTATTATTTACTTATTAGACTCTAATAAACATTTTGAGACCCGTTAGAACTTTTTTCAATGTGAATTAAACATTTTGCACCATATAGTTCACAAGGCACTTTTTAGGACCTACATAACTAATGTATAGTGCAAATGTTTTAGTTAAGTTCTTTTAGCGATAACAAAAAAACCTTTCATTAGGTAACTGTTATACTTTTATTATTTACTTATTAGACTCTAATAAACATTTTGAGACCTGTTAGAACGTTTTGCAATGTGAATTAAACATTTTGCACCATATAGTTCACAAGGCATTTTTTAGGCCCTATTAACTAATGTATAGTGCAAATGTTTTAGTTAAATTCTTTTAACGATAACAAAAAAACCTTTCATTGGTTAACTGTTATACTTTTATTATTTACTTATTAAAATCTAATAAACATTTTGAGACTTGTTAGAACGTTTTGCAATGTGAATTAAACATTTTGCACTATATAGTTCACAAGAATGTTTTTAGGACCTATATAACTAATGTTTAGTGCAAATGTTTTAGTAAAGTTCTTTTAACGATAACAGAGAAACTTTTCATTGGTTAACTGTTATACTTTTATTATTTACTTATTAGACTCTAATAAACATTTTGAGACCCGTTAGAACTTTTTGCAATGTGAATTAAACATTTTGCAACATATACAGTAGTTCACAAGGCACGTTTTAGGACCTATATAACTAATGTTTAGTGCAAATGTTTTAGTTAAATTATTTTAACGATAACAGACAAACCTTTCATTGGTTAACTGTTATACTTTTATTATATGCGTATTAGACTCTAATAAACATTTTAAGACACGTTAGAACTTTTTGCAATGTGAATTACACATTTTGCACCATATAGTTCACAAGGCACGTTTTAAGACCTATATAACTAATGTTTAGTGCAAATGTTTTAGTTAAGTTCTTTTAACGATAACAGACAACCTTTTCATTGGTTAACTGTTATACTTTTATTATTTACGTATTAGACTCTAATAAACGTTTTAAGACTCGTTAGAACTTTTTGCAATGTGAATTAAACATTTTGCACCATACAGTAGTTCACAAGGCACGTTTTAGGACCTATAAAACTAATGTATAGTGCAAATGTTTTAGTTAAGTTCTTTAGTAGATAACAGGGAAAAATTTCATTGGTTAACTGTTATATATTTATTATTTACTTATTAGAATCTAATAAACATTTTGAGACTTGTTAGAACTTTTTGCAATGTGAATTAAACATTTTGCACCATATCGTTCACAAAGCACGTTTTAGGACCTATATAACTAATGTTTAGTGCAAATGTTTTAGTTAAATTATTTTAACGATAACAGACAAACCTTTCATTGGTTAACTGTTATACTTTTATTATATGCGTATTAGACTCTAATAAACATTTTAAGACACGTTAGAACTTTTTGCATTGTGAATTACACATTTTGCACCATATAGTTCACAAGGCAATTTTTAGGACCTATATAACTAATGTTTAGTGCAATCGTTTTAGTTAAGTTATTTTAAAGATAACAGACAAACCTTTCATTGGTTAACTGTTATAATTTTAATATTTACGTATTAGACTCTAATAAACGTTTTAAGACACGTTAGAACTTTTTGCAATGTGAATTGAACATTTTGCACCATATACAGTAGTTCACAAGGCACGTTTTAGGACCTATAAAACTAATGTATAGTGCAAATGTTTTAGTTAAGTTCTTTAGAAGATATCAGACAAAACCTTTATTGGTTGACTGTTATACTTTTATTATTTACTTATTAGACTCAAATAAACATTTTGCAATGTGAATTAAACATTTTGCACCATATAGTTCACAAGGTACGTTTTAGGACCTATAAAACTAATGTATAGTGCAAATGTTTTAGTTAAGTTCTTTTAACGATAACAGAGAAATCTTTTATTGGTTAGCTGTTATACTTTTATTATTTACGTATTAGACTCAAATAAACATTTTGAAACCCGTTAGACCTTTTTGCAATGTGAATTAAATATTTTGCACCATATAGTTCACAAGGCACTTTTTAGGACCTATAAAACTAATGTAGAGTGCAAATGTTTTAGTTAAATTATTTTAACGATAACAGACAAACCTTTCATTGGTTAACTGTTATACTTTTATTATATGCGTATTAGACTCTAATAAACATTTTAAGACACGTTAGAACTTTTTGCAATGTGAATTACACATTTTGCACCATATAGTTCACAAGGCACGTTTTAAGACCTATATAACTAATGTTTAGTGCAAATGTTTTAGTTAAGTTCTTTTAACGATAACAGACAAACTTTTCATTGGTTAACTGTTATACTTTTATTATTTACGTATTAGACTCTAATAAACGTTTTAAGACTCGTTAGAACTTTTTGCAATGTGAATTAAACATTTTGCACCATACAGTAGTTCACAAGGCACGTTTTAGGACCTATAAAACTAATGTATAGTGCAAATGTTTTAGTTAAGTTCTTTAAAAGATAACAGACAAACCTTTCATTGGTTAACTGTTATATATTTATTATTTACTTATTAGACTCTAATAAACATTTTGAGACTTGTTAGAACTTTTTGCAATGTGAATTAAACATTTTGCACCATATCGTTCACAAAGCACGTTTTAGGACCTATATAACTAATGTTTAGTGCAAATGTTTTAGTTAAATTATTTTAACGATAACAGACAAACCTTTCATTGGTTAACTGTTATACTTTTATTATATGCGTATTAGACTCTAATAAACATTTTAAGACACGTTAGAACTTTTTGCATTGTGAATTACACATTTTGCACCATATAGTTCACAAGGCAATTTTTAGGACCTATATAACTAATGTTTAGTGCAAATGTTTTAGTTAAGTTATTTTAACGATAACAGACAAACCTTTCATTGGTTAACTGTTATAATTTTAATATTTACGTATTAGACTTTAATAAACGTTTTAAGACACGTTAGAACTTTTTGCAATGTGAATTGAACATTTTGCACCATATACAGTAGTTCACAAGGCACGTTTTAGGACCTATAAAACTAATGTATAGTGCAAATGTTTTAGTTAAGTTCTTTTAACGATAACAGAGAAATCTTGTATTGGTTAGCTGTTATACTTTTATTATTTACGTATTAGACTCAAATAAACATTTTGCAATGTGAATTAAACATTTTGCACCATATAGTTCACAAGGTACGTTTTAGGACCTATAAAACTAATGTATAGTGCAAATGTTTTAGTTAAGTTCTTTTAACGATAACAGAGAAATCTTGTATTGGTTAGCTGTTATACTTTTATTATTTACGTATTAGACTCAAATAAACATTTTGAAACCCGTTAGACCTTTTTGCAATGTGAATTAAATATTTTGCACCATATAGTTCACAAGGCACTTTTTAGGACCTATAAAACTAATGTATAGTGCAAATGTTTTAGTTAAATTATTTTAACGATAACAGACAAACCTTTCATTGGTTAACTGTTATACTTTTATTATTTACTTATTAGACTCTAATATACATCTTGAGACACGTTAGAACGTTTTGCAATGTGAATTAAACATTTTGCACCATATAGTTTACAAGGAAGTTTTTCGGACCTATATAACTAATGTATAGTGCAAATGTTTTAGTTAAGTTCTTTTAATGATAACAGACAAATCTTTTATTGGTTAGCTATTATACTTTCATTATTTACTTATTAGACTCAAATAAACATTTTGCAAAGTGAATTAAACATTTTGCACCATATCGTTCACAAGGTACGTTTAAGGACCTATAAATCTAATGTATAGTGCAAATGTTTTAGTTAAGTTCTTTTAACGATAACAGAGAAATATTTTATTGGTTAGCTGTTATACTTTTATTATTTACTTATTAGACTCAAATAAACATTTTGAAACCCGTTAGACCTTTTTGCAATGTGAATTAAACATTTTGCAACATATAGTTCCCAAGGCACTTTTTAGGACCTATATAACTAATGTATAGTGCAAATGTTTTAGTTAAGTTCTTTTAACGATAACAGACAACCTTTTCATTGGTTAACTGTTATACTTTTATTATTTACTTATTAGACTCTAATAAACATTTTGAGACCCGTTAGAACGTTTTGCAATGTGAATTAAACATTTTGCACCATATAGTTCACAAGGCATTTTTTAGGCCCTATTAACTAATGTATAGTGCAAATGTTTTAGTTAAATTCTTTTAACGATAACAAAAAAACCTTTCATTGGTTAACTGTTATACTTTTATTATTTACTTATTAAAATCTAATAAACATTTTGAGACTTGTTAGAACGTTTTGCAATGTGAATTAAACATTTTGCACTATATAGTTCACAAGAATGTTTTTAGGACCTATATAACTAATGTTTAGTGCAAATGTTTTAGTAAAGTTCTTTTAACGATAACAGAGAAACTTTTCATTGGTTAACTGTTATACTTTTATTATTTACTTATTAGACTCTAATAAACATTTTGAGACCCGTTAGAACTTTTTGCAATGTGAATTAAACATTTTGCAACATATACAGTAGTTCACAAGGCACGTTTTAGGACCTATATAACTAATGTTTAGTGCAAATGTTTTAGTTAAATTATTTTAACGATAACAGACAAACCTTTCATTGGTTAACTGTTATACTTTTATTATATGCGTATTAGACTCTAATAAACGTTTTAAGACTCGTTAGAACTTTTTGCAATGTGAATTAAACATTTTGCACCATACAGTAGTTCACAAGGCACGTTTTAGGACCTATAAAACTAATGTATAGTGCAAATGTTTTAGTTAAGTTCTTTAGTAGATAACAGGGAAAAATTTCATTGGTTAACTGTTATACATTTATTATTTACTTATTAGAATCTAATAAACATTTTGAGACTTGTTAGAACTTTTTGCAATGTGAATTAAACATTTTGCACCATATCGTTCACAAAGCACGTTTTAGGACCTATATAACTAATGTTTAGTGCAAATGTTTTAGTTAAATTATTTTAACGATAACAGACAAACCTTTCATTGGTTAACTGTTATACTTTTATTATATGCGTATTAGACTCTAATAAACATTTTAAGACACGTTAGAACTTTTTGCATTGTGAATTACACATTTTGCACCATATAGTTCACAAGGCAATTTTTAGGACCTATATAACTAATGTTTAGTGCAAATGTTTTAGTTAAGTTATTTTAACGATAACAGACAAACCTTTCATTGGTTAACTGTTATAATTTTAATATTTACGTATTAGACTCTAATAAACGTTTTAAGACACGTTAGAACTTTTTGCAATGTGAATTGAACATTTTGCACCATATACAGTAGTTCACAAGGCACGTTTTAGGACCTATAAAACTAATGTATAGTGCAAATGTTTTAGTTAAGTTCTTTAGAAGATATCAGACAAAACCTTTATTGGTTGACTGTTATTCTTTTATTATTTACTTATTAGACTCAAATAAACATTTTGCAATGTGAATTAAACATTTTGCACCATATAGTTCACAAGGTACGTTTTAGGACCTATAAAACTAATGTATAGTGCAAATGTTTTAGTTAAGTTCTTTTAACGATAACAGACAAACTTTTCATTGGTTAACTGTTATACTTTTATTATTTACGTATTAGACTCTAATAAACGTTTTAAGACTCGTTAGAACTTTTTGCAATGTGAATTAAACATTTTGCACCATACAGTAGTTCACAAGGCACGTTTTAGGACCTATAAAACTAATGTATAGTGCAAATGTTTTAGTTAAGTTCTTTAGAAGATAACAGACAAACCTTTCATTGGTTAACTGTTATATATTTATTATTTACTTATTAGACTCTAATAAACATTTTGAGACTTGTTAGAACTTTTTGCAATGTGAATTAAACATTTTGCACCATATCGTTCACAAAGCACGTTTTAGGACCTATATAACTAATGTTTAGTGCAAATGTTTTAGTTAAATTATTTTAACGATAACAGACAAACCTTTTATTGGTTAACTGTTATACTTTTATTATATGCGTATTAGACTCTAATAAACATTTTAAGACACGTTAGAACTTTTTGCATTGTGAATTACACATTTTGCACCATATAGTTCACAAGGCAATTTTTAGGACCTATATAACTAATGTTTAGTGCAAATGTTTTAGTTAAGTTATTTTAACGATAACAGACAAACCTTTCATTGGTTAACTGTTATAATTTTAATATTTACGTATTAGACTTTAATAAACGTTTTAAGACACGTTAGAACTTTTTGCAATGTGAATTGAACATTTTGCACCATATACAGTAGTTCACAAGGCACGTTTTAGGACCTATAAAACTAATGTATAGTGCAAATTTTTAGTTAAGTTCTTTTAATGATAACAGACAAATCTTTTATTGGTTAGCTATTATACTTTCATTATTTACTTATTAGACTCAAATAAACATTTTGCAAAGTGAATTAAACATTTTGCACCATATCGTTCACAAGGTACGTTTAAGGACCTATAAATCTAATGTATAGTGCAAATGTTTTAGTTAAGTTCTTTTAACGATAACAGAGAAATATTTTATTGGTTAGCTGTTATACTTTTATTATTTACTTATTAGACTCAAATAAACATTTTGAAACCCGTTAGACCTTTTTGCAATGTGAATTAAACATTTTGCAACATATAGTTCACAAGGCACTTTTTAGGACCTATATAACTAATGTATAGTGCAAATGTTTTAGTTAAGTTCTATAGTAGATAACAGGGAAAAATTTAATTGGTTGACTGTTATAATTTTATTATTTACTTATTAGACTCTAATAAACCTTTTGAGACCCGTTAGAACGTTTTGCAATGTGAATTAAATATTTTGCACCATATACAGTAGTTCACAAGGCACGTTTTAGGACCTATAAAACTAATGCATAGTGCAAATTTTTTAGTTAAGTTCTATAGTAGATAACAGGGAAAAATTTAATTGGTTGACTGTTATACTTTTATTATTTACTTATTAGACTCTAATAAACCTTTTGAGACCCGTTAGAACGTTTTGCAATGTGAATTAAATATTTTGCACCATATAGTTCACAAGGCATTTTTCACGCCCTATTAACTAATGTATAGTGCAAATGTTTTAGTTAAGTTCTTTTAACGATAACAAAAAAAAATTTCATTGGTTAACTGTTATACTTTTATTATTTACTTATTAGAATCTAATAAACATTTTGAGACTTGTTAGAACGTTTTGCAATGTGAATTAAACATTTTGCACCATATAGTTCACAAGACTGTTTTTAGGACCTATATAACTAATGTATAGTGCAAATTTTTAGTTAAGTTCTACAGTAGATAACAGTGAAAAATTTCATTGGTTGACTGTTATAATTTTATTGTTTACGTATTAGACTCTATAAAACGTTTTAAGACTCGTTAGAACGTTTTGCAATGTGAATTAAACATTTTGCACCATATACTTCACAAGGAAGTTTTTCGGACCTATATAACTAATGTATAGTGCAAATGTTTTAGTTAAGTTCTTTTAATGATAACAGACAAATCTTTTATTGGTTAGCTATTATACTTTTATTATTTACTTATTAGACTCAAATAAACATTTTGCAATGTGAATTAAACATTTTGCACCATATAGTTCACAAGGTACGTTTTAGGACCTATAAAACTAATGTATAGTGCAAATGTTTTAGTTAAGTTCTTTTAACGATAACAAAAAAACCTTTCATTAGGTAACTGTTATACTTTTATTATTTACTTATTAGACTCTAATAAACATTTTAAAACCCGTAAGAACGTTTTGCAATGTGAACTAAACATTTTGCACCATATACAGTAGTTCACAAGGCACGTTTTAGGACCTATAAATCTAATGCATAGTGCAAATTTTTTAGTTAACTTCTATAGTAGATAACAGGGAAAAATTTCATTGGTTGACTGTTATACTTTTATTATTTACTTATTAGATTCTAATAAACATTTTGTGACCCGTTAAAACTTTTTTCAATGTGAATTAAACATTTTGCACCATATACAGTAGTTCACAAGTCACTTTTTAGGACCTATATAACTAATGTAAAGTGCAAATGTTTTAGTTAAATTCTTTTAACGATAACAGAGAAACTTTTCATTGTTTGACTGTTATACTTATATTATTTACTTATTAGACTCTAATAAACATTTTGAGACCCTTTAGAACTTTTTTCAATGTGAATTAATCATTTTGCACAATATACAGTAGTTCACAAATCACTTTTTATGACCTATATAACTAATGTATAGTGCAAATGTTTTAGTTAAGTTCTTTTAACGATAACAGAAAAACCTTTCATTGGTTAACTGTTATATATTTATTATTTACTTATTAGAATCTAATAAACATTTTGAGACTTGTTAGAACTTTTTGCAATGTGAATTAAACATTTTTCAATATATAGTTCACAAGACTGTTTTTAGGACCTATATAACTAATGTATAGTGCAAATGTTTTACTAAAGTTCTTTTAACGATAACAGAGAAACTTTTCATTGGTTAGCTGTTATACTTTTAATATTTACTTATTAGACTCTAATAAAAATTTTGAAACCCGTTAGAACTTTTTGCAATGTGAATTAAACATTTTGCAACATATACAGTAGTTCACAAAGCACGTTTTAGGACCTATATAACTAATGTTTAGTGCAAATGTTTTAGTTAAATTATTTTAAAGATAACAGACAAACCTTTCATTGGTTAACTGTTATACATTTATTATATGCGTATTAGACTCTAATAAACATTTTAAGGCACGTTAGAACTTTTTGCATTGTGAATTACACATTTTGCACCATATAGTTCACAAGGCACTTTTTAAGAGCTATATAACTAATGTTTAGGGCAAATATTTTAGTTAAGTCATTTTAACCATAACAGACAAACCTTTCATTGGTTGACTGTTATAATTTTATTATTTACGTATTAGAATCTAATAAACGTTTTAAAACTCGTTAGAACTTTTTGCAATGTGAATTAAACATTTTGCACCATATACAGTAGTTCACAAGGCACGTTTTAGGACCTATAAAACTAATGTATAGTGCAAATGTTTTAGTTAAGTTTTTTTGAAGATAACAGACAAAATTTTTATTGGTTGACTGTTATACTTTTATTATTTACTTATTAGACTCTAATAAACATTTTGAAACCCGTTAGAACTTTTTGTAATGTGAATTAAACATTTTGCACCATATAGTTTACAAGGAAGTTTTTTGGACCTATATAACTAATGTATAGTGCAATAGTTTTAGTTAAGTTCTTTTAACGATAACAGACAAACCTTTTATTGGTTAGCTGTTATACTTTTATTATTTACTTATTAGACTCTAATAAACATTTTGAGACAAGTTAGAACTTTTTGCAATGTGAATTAAACATTTTGCACCATATAGAGTAGTGTACAAGGCACGTTTTATGACCTATAAAACTAATGTATAGTGCAAATGTTTTAGTTAAGTTCTTTTAACGATAACAGACAAACCTTTTATTGGTTAACTGTTATACTTTTATTATTTACTTATTAGACTCTAATAAACATTTTGAGACCCGTTAGAACTTTTTGCAATGTGAATTAAACATTTTGCACCATATAGTTTACAAGGAAGTTTTTTGGACCTATATAACTAATGTATAGTGCAAATGTTTTAGTTAAGTTCTTTTAACGATAACAGACAAATCTTTTATTGGTTCACTGTTATACTTTTATTATTTACTTATTAGACTCTAATAAACATTTTGTGACCCGTTAAAACTTGTTGCAATGTGAATTACACATTTTGCACCATATACAAGTTCACAAGTCACGTTTTAAGACTTAAAAAACTAATGTATAGTGCAAATGTTTTAGTTAAGTTCTTTTGAAGATAACAGACAAACCTTTCATTGGTTAACTGTTATACTTTTATTATTTACTTATTAGACTCTAATAAACATTTTGAGACCCGTTAGAACTTTTTGCAATGTGAATTAAACATTTTGTCCCATATAGTTCATAAGGCACTTTTTAGGACCTATATAACTAATGTATAGTGCAAATGTTTTAGTAAAGTTCTTTTAACGATAACAGACAAACCTTTCATTGGTTAACTGTTATACTTTTATTATTTACTTATTAGACTCTAATAAACCTTTTGAGACCCGTTAGAACGTTTTGCAATGTGAATTAAATATTTTGCACCATATACAGTAGTTCACAAGGCACGTTTTAGGACCTATAAAACTAATGCATAGTGCAAATTTTTTAGTTAAGTTCTATAGTAGATAACAGGGAAAAATTTAATTGGTTGACTGTTATACTTTTATTATTTACTTATTAGACTCTAATAAACCTTTTGAGACCCGTTAGAACGTTTTGCAATGTGAATTAAATATTTTGCACCATATAGTTCACAAGGCATTTTTCACGCCCTATTAACTAATGTATAGTGCAAATGTTTTAGTTAAGTTCTTTTAACGATAACAAAAAAAAATTTCATTGGTTAACTGTTATACTTTTATTATTTACTTATTAGAATCTAATAAACATTTTGAGACTTGTTAGAACGTTTTGCAATGTGAATTAAACATTTTGCACCATATAGTTCACAAGACTGTTTTTAGGACCTATATAACTAATGTATAGTGCAAATTTTTAGTTAAGTTCTACAGTAGATAACAGGGAAAAATTTCATTGGTTGACTGTTATAATTTTATTGTTTACGTATTAGACTCTATAAAACGTTTTAAGACTCGTTAGAACGTTTTGCAATGTGAATTAAACATTTTGCACCATATACTTCACAAGGAAATTTTTCGGACCTATGTAACTAATGTATAGTGCAAATGTTTTAGTTAAGTTCTTTTAATGATAACAGACAAATCTTTTATTGGTTAGCTATTATACTTTTATTATTTACTTATTAGACTCAAATAAACATTTTGCAATGTGAATTAAACATTTTGCACCATATAGTTCACAAGGTACGTTTTAGGACCTATAAAACTAATGTATAGTGCAAATGTTTTAGTTAAGGTCTTTTAACGATAACAAAAAAACCTTTCATTAGGTAACTGTTATACTTTTATTATTTACTTATTAGACTCTAATAAACATTTTGAGACCCGTAAGAACGTTTTGCAATGTGAACTAAACATTTTGCACCATATACAGTAGTTCACAAGGCACGTTTTAGGACCTATAAATCTAATGCATAGTGCAAATTTTTTAGTTAACTTCTATAGTAGATAACAGGGAAAAATTTCATTGGTTGACTGTTATACTTTTATTATTTACTTATTAGATTCTAATAAACATTTTGTGACCCGTTAAAACTTTTTTCAATGTGAATTAAACATTTTGCACCATATACAGTAGTTCACAAGTCACTTTTTAGGACCTATATAACTAATGTAAAGTGCAAATGTTTTAGTTAAATTCTTTTAACGATAACAGAGAAACTTTTCATTGTTTGACTGTTATACTTATATTATTTACTTATTAGACTCTAATAAACATTTTGAGACCCTTTAGAACTTTTTTCAATGTGAATTAATCATTTTGCACAATATACAGTAGTTCACAAATCACTTTTTATGACCTATATAACTAATGTATAGTGCAAATGTTTTAGTTAAGTTCTTTTAACGATAACAGAAAAACCTTTCATTGGTTAACTGTTATATATTTATTATTTACTTATTAGAATCTAATAAACATTTTGAGACTTGTTAGAACTTTTTGCAATGTGAATTAAACATTTTTCAATATATAGTTCACAAGACTGTTTTTAGGACCTATATAACTAATGTATAGTGCAAATGTTTTACTAAAGTTCTTTTAACGATAACAGAGAAACTTTTCATTGGTTAGCTGTTATACTTTTAATATTTACTTATTAGACTCTAATAAAAATTTTGAAACCCGTTAGAACTTTTTGCAATGTGAATTAAACATTTTGCAACATATACAGTAGTTCACAAAGCACGTTTTAGGACCTATATAACTAATGTTTAGTGCAAATGTTTTAGTTAAATTATTTTAAAGATAACAGACAAACCTTTCATTGGTTAACTGTTATACATTTATTATATGCGTATTAGACTCTAATAAACATTTTAAGGCACGTTAGAACTTTTTGCATTGTGAATTACACATTTTGCACCATATAGTTCACAAGGCACTTTTTAAGAGCTATATAACTAATGTTTAGGGCAAATATTTTAGTTAAGTCATTTTAACCATAACAGACAAACCTTTCATTGGTTGACTGTTATAATTTTATTATTTACGTATTAGAATCTAATAAACGTTTTAAAACTCGTTAGAACTTTTTGCAATGTGAATTAAACATTTTGCACCATATACAGTAGTTCACAAGGCACGTTTTAGGACCTATAAAACTAATGTATAGTGCAAATGTTTTAGTTAAGTTTTTTTGAAGATAACAGACAAAATTTTTATTGGTTGACTGTTATACTTTTATTATTTACTTATTAGACTCTAATAAACATTTTGAAACCCGTTAGAACTTTTTGTAATGTGAATTAAACATTTTGCACCATATAGTTTACAAGGAAGTTTTTTGGACCTATATAACTAATGTATAGTGCAATAGTTTTAGTTAAGTTCTTTTAACGATAACAGACAAACCTTTTATTGGTTAGCTGTTATACTTTTATTATTTACTTATTAGACTCTAATAAACATTTTGAGACCCGTTAGAACTTTTTGCAATGTGAATTAAACATTTTGCACCATATAGAGTAGTGTACAAGGCACGTTTTATGACCTATAAAACTAATGTATAGTGCAAATGTTTTAGTTAAGTTCTTTTAACGATAACAGACAAACCTTTTATTGGTTAACTGTTATACTTTTATTATTTACTTATTAGACTCTAATAAACATTTTGAGACCCGTTAGAACTTTTTGCAATGTGAATTAAACATTTTGCACCATATAGTTTACAAGGAAGTTTTTTGGACCTATATAACTAATGTATAGTGCAAATGTTTTAGTTAAGTTCTTTTAACGATAACAGACAAATCTTTTATTGGTTCACTGTTATACTTTTATTATTTACTTATTAGACTCTAATAAACATTTTGTGACCCGTTAAAACTTGTTGCAATGTGAATTACACATTTTGCACCATATACAAGTTCACAAGTCACGTTTTAAGACTTAAAAAACTAATGTATAGTGCAAATGTTTTAGTTAAGTTCTTTTGAAGATAACAGACAAACCTTTCATTGGTTAACTGTTATACTTTTATTATTTACTTATTAGACTCTAATAAACATTTTGAGACCCGTTAGAACTTTTTGCAATGTGAATTAAACATTTTGTCCCATATAGTTCATAAGGCACTTTTTAGGACCTATATAACTAATGTATAGTGCAAATGTTTTAGTAAAGTTCTTTTAACGATAACAGACAAACCTTTCATTGGTTAACTGTTATACTTTTATTATTTACTTATTAGACTCTAATAAACATTTTGAGACCCGTTAGAACGTTTTGCAATGTGAATTAAACATTTTGCACCATATAGTTCACAAGACATTTTTTACGCCCTACTAACTAATGTATAGTGCAAATGTTTTAGATAAATTCTTTTAACGATAACAAAAAAACCTTTCATTGGTTAACTGTTATAATTTTATTATTTACTTATTAGACTCTAATAAACATTTTGAAACCCGTTAGAACTTTTTGCAATGTGAATTAAACATTTTGCACCATATACAGTAGTTTACAAGTCACTTTTTAAGTCCTATAAAACTAATGTATAGTGCAAATGTTTTAGTTAAGTTCTTTTAACGATAACAGACCAATCTTTTATTGGTTGACTGTTATACTTTTATTATTTACTTATTAGACTCTAATAAACATTTTGTGACCCGTTAAAACTTTTTTCAATGTGAATTAAACATTTTGCACCATATACAGTAGTTCACAAGTCACTTTTTAGGACCTATATAACTAATGTATAGTGCAAATGTTTTAGTTAAGTTCTTTTAACGATAACAGAGAAACTTTTCATTGGTTAACTGTTATACTTATATTATTTACTTATTAGACTCTAATAAACATTTTGAGACCCTTTAGAACTTTTTTCAATGTGAATTAATCATTTTGCACAATATACAGTAGTTCACAAATCACTTTTTATGACCTATATAACTAATGTATAGTGCAAATGTTTTAGTTAAGTTCTTTTAACGATAACAGAAAAACCTTTCATTGGTTAACTGTTATATATTTATTATTTACTTATTAGAATCTAATAAACATTTTGAGACTTGTTAGAACTTTTTGCAATGTGAATTACACATTTTTCAATATATAGTTCACAAGACTGTTTTTAGGACCTATATAACTAATGTATAGTGCAAATGTTTTACTAAAGTTCTTTTAACGATAACAGAGAAACTTTTCATTGGTTAGCTGTTATACTTTTAATATTTACTTATTAGACTCTAATAAACATTTTGAAACCCGTTAGAACTTTTTGCAATGTGAATTAAACATTTTGCAACATATACAGTAGTTCACAAAGCACGTTTTAGGACCTATATAACTAATGTTTAGTGCAAATGTTTTAGTTAAACTATTTTAAAGATAACAGACAAACCTTTCATTGGTTAACTGTTACACATTTATTATATGCGTATTAGACTCTAATAAACATTTTAAGACACGTTGGAACTTTTTGCATTGTGAATTACACATTTTGCACCATATAGTTCACAAGGCACTTTTTAAGAGCTATATAACTAATGTTTAGGGCAAATGTTTTAGTTAAGTCATTTTAACCATAACAGACAAACCTTTCATTGGTTGACTGTTATAATTTTATTATTTACGTATTAGAATCTAATAAACGTTTTAAAACTCGTTAGAACTTTTTGCAATGTGAATTAAACATTTTGCACCATATACAGTAGTTCACAAGGCACGTTTTAGGACCTATAAAACTAATGTATAGTGCAAATGTTTTAGTTAAGTTTTTTTAACGATAACAGACAAAATTTTTATTGGTTGACTGTTATACTTTTATTATTTACTTATTAGACTCTAATAAACATTTTGAGACCCGTTAGAACTTTTTGCAATGTGAATTAAACATTTTGCACCATATAGTTTACAAGGAAGTTTTTAGGACCTCTATAACTAATGTATAGTGCAAATGTTTTAGTTAAGTTCTTTAGAAGATAACAGACAAACCTTTCATTGGTTGACTGTTATACTTTTATTATTTACTTATTAGACTCTAATAAACATTTTGAGACCCGTTAGAACTTTTTGCAATGTGAATTGCACATTTTGCACCATATAGAGTAGTTTACAAGGCACGTTTTATGACCTATAAAACTAATGTATAGTGCAAATGTTTTAGATAAGTTCTTTAGAAGATAACAGACAAACCTTTCATTGGTTGACTGTTATACTTTTATTATTTACTTATTAGACTCTAATAAACATTTTGAGACCCGTTAGAACTTTTTGTAATGTGAATTAAACATTTTGCACCATATAGTTTACAAGGAAGTTTTTTGGACCTATATAACTAATGTATAGTGCAAATGTTTTAGTTAAGTTCTTTTAACGATAACAGACAAACGTTTTATTGGTTAACTGTTATACTTTTATTATTTCCTTATTAGACTCTAATAAACATCTTGAGACAAGTTAGAACTTTTTGCAATGTGAATTAAACATTTTGCACCATATAGTTCACAAGGAAGTTTTTCGGACATATATAACTAATGTATAGTGCAAATGTTTTAGTTAAGTTCTTTTAATGATAACAGAGAAATCTTTTATTGGTTAGCTGTTATACTTTTATTATTTACTTATTAGACTCAAATAAACATTTTGAAACCCGTTAGAACTTTTTGCAATGTGAATTACACATTTTGCACCATATAGTTCACAAGGCACTTTTTAGGACCTATATAACTAATGTATAGTGCAAATGTTTTAGTTAAGTTCTTTTAACGATAACAAAAAAACCTTTCATTAGGTAACTGTTATACTTTTATTATTTACTTATTAGACTCTAATAAAAATATTGAGACCCGTAAGAACGTTTTGCAATGTGAACTAAACATTTTGCACCATATACAGTAGTTCACAAGGCACGTTTTAGGACCTATAAAACTAATGTATAGTGTAAATGTTTTAGTTAAGTTCTTTAGAAGATAACAGACAAACCTTTCATTGGTTGACTGTTATACTTTTATTATTTACTTATTAGACTCTAATAAACATTTTGAGACCCGTTAGAACGTTTTGCAATGTGAATTAAATATTTTGCACCATATAGTTCACAAGGCATTTTTTAGGACCTATTAACTAATGTATAGTGCAAATGTTTTAGTTAAATTCTTTTAACGATAACAAAAAAACCTTTCATTGGTTAACTGTTATACTTTTATTATTTACGTATTAGACTCTAATAAACGTTTTAAGACTCGTTAGAACTTTTTGCAATGTGAATTAAACATTTTGCACCATATACAGTATTTCACAAGGCACGTTTTAGGACCTATAAAACTAATGTATAGTGCAAATGTTTTAGTTAAGTTCTTTTGAAGATAACAGACAAACCTTTTATTGGTTGACTGTTATACTTTTATTATTTACTTATTAGACTCTAATAAACATTTTGAGACCCGTTAGAACTTTTTGCAATGTGAATTAAACATTTTGCACCATATAGTTTACAAGGAAGTTTTTAGGACCTCTATAACTAATGCATAGTGCAAATATTTTAGTTAAGTTCTTTTAACGATAACAGACAAACCTTTCATTGGTTGACTGTTATACTTTTATTATTAACTTATTAGACTCAAATAAACATTTTGAAATTCGTTAGACCTTTTTGCAATGTGAATTACACATTTTGCACCATATAGTTCACAAGGCACTTTTTAGGACCTATATAACTAATGTATAGTGCAAATGTTTTAGTTAAGTTCTTTTAACGATAACAAAAAAACCTTTCATTAGGTAACTGTTATACTTTTATTATTTACTTATTAGACTCTAATATACATCTTGAGACACGTTAGAACGTTTTGCAATGTGAATTAAACATTTTGCACCATATAGTTTACAAGGAAGTTTTTCGGACCTATATAACTAATGTATAGTGCAAATGTTTTAGTTAAGTTCTTTTAATGATAACAGACAAATCTTTTATTGGTTAGCTATTATACTTTCATTATTTACTTATTAGACTCAAATAAACATTTTGCAAAGTGAATTAAACATTTTGCTCCATATCGTTCACAAGGTACGTTTAAGGACCTATAAATCTAATGTATAGTGCAAATGTTTTAGTTAAGTTCTTTTAACGATAACAGAGAAATATTTTTTTGGTTAGCTGTTATACTTTTATTATTTACTTATTAGACTCAAATAAACATTTTGAAACCCGTTAGACCTTTTTGCAATGTGAATTAAACATTTTGCAACATATAGTTCACAAGGCACTTTTTAGGACCTATATAACTAATGTATAGTGCAAATGTTTTAGTTAAGTTCTATAGTAGATAACAGGGAAAAATTTAATTGGTTGACTGTTATAATTTTATTATTTACTTATTAGACTCTAATAAACCTTTTGAGACCCGTTAGAACGTTTTGCAATGTGAATTAAATATTTTGCACCATATACAGTAGTTCACAAGGCACGTTTTAGGACCTATAAAACTAATGCATAGTGCAAATTTTTTAGTTAAGTTCTATAGTAGATAACAGGGAAAAATTTAATTGGTTGACTGTTATACTTTTATTATTTACTTATTAGACTCTAATAAACCTTTTGAGACCCGTTAGAACGTTTTGCAATGTGAATTAAATATTTTGCACCATATAGTTCACAAGGCATTTTTCACGCCCTATTAACTAATGTATAGTGCAAATGTTTTAGTTAAGTTCTTTTAACGATAACAAAAAAAAATTTCATTGGTTAACTGTTATACTTTTATTATTTACTTATTAGAATCTAATAAACATTTTGAGACTTGTTAGAACGTTTTGCAATGTGAATTAAACATTTTGCACCATATAGTTCACAAGACTGTTTTTAGGACCTATATAACTAATGTATAGTGCAAATTTTTAGTTAAGTTCTACAGTAGATAACAGGGAAAAATTTCATTGGTTGACTGTTATAATTTTATTGTTTACGTATTAGACTCTATAAAACGTTTTAAGACTCGTTAGAACGTTTTGCAATGTGAATTAAACATTTTGCACCATATACTTCACAAGGAAGTTTTTCGGACCTATATAACTAATGTATAGTGCAAATGTTTTAGTTAAGTTCTTTTAACGATAACAAAAAAACCTTTCATTAGGTAACTGTTATACTTTTATTATTTACTTATTAGACTCAAATAAACATTTTGCAATGTGAATTAAACATTTTGCACCATATAGTTCACAAGGTACGTTTTAGGACCTATAAAACTAATGTATAGTGCAAATGTTTTAGTTAAGTTCTTTTAACGATAACAAAAAAACCTTTCATTAGGTAACTGTTATACTTTTATTATTTACTTATTAGACTCTAATAAACATTTTGAGACCCGTAAGAACGTTTTGCAATGTGAACTAAACATTTTGCACCATATACAGTAGTTCACAAGGCACGTTTTAGGACCTATAAATCTAATGCATAGTGCAAATTTTTTAGTTAACTTCTATAGTAGATAACAGGGAAAAATTTCATTGGTTGACTGTTATACTTTTATTATTTACTTATTAGATTCTAATAAACATTTTGTGACCCGTTAAAACTTTTTTCAATGTGAATTAAACATTTTGCACCATATACAGTAGTTCACAAGTCACTTTTTAGGACCTATATAACTAATGTAAAGTGCAAATGTTTTAGTTAAATTCTTTTAACGATAACAGAGAAACTTTTCATTGTTTGACTGTTATACTTATATTATTTACTTATTAGACTCTAATAAACATTTTGAGACCCTTTAGAACTTTTTTCAATGTGAATTAATCATTTTGCACAATATACAGTAGTTCACAAATCACTTTTTATGACCTATATAACTAATGTATAGTGCAAATGTTTTAGTTAAGTTCTTTTAACGATAACAGAAAAACCTTTCATTGGTTAACTGTTATATATTTATTATTTACTTATTAGAATCTAATAAACATTTTGAGACTTGTTAGAACTTTTTGCAATGTGAATTAAACATTTTTCAATATATAGTTCACAAGACTGTTTTTAGGACCTATATAACTAATGTATAGTGCAAATGTTTTACTAAAGTTCTTTTAACGATAACAGAGAAACTTTTCATTGGTTAGCTGTTATACTTTTAATATTTACTTATTAGACTCTAATAAAAATTTTGAAACCCGTTAGAACTTTTTGCAATGTGAATTAAACATTTTGCAACATATACAGTAGTTCACAAAGCACGTTTTAGGACCTATATAACTAATGTTTAGTGCAAATGTTTTAGTTAAATTATTTTAAAGATAACAGACAAACCTTTCATTGGTTAACTGTTATACATTTATTATATGCGTATTAGACTCTAATAAACATTTTAAGACACGTTAGAACTTTTTGCATTGTGAATTACACATTTTGCACCATATAGTTCACAAGGCACTTTTTAAGAGCTATATAACTAATGTTTAGGGCAAATATTTTAGTTAAGTCATTTTAACCATAACAGACAAACCTTTCATTGGTTGACTGTTATAATTTTATTATTTACGTATTAGAATCTAATAAACGTTTTAAAACTCGTTAGAACTTTTTGCAATGTGAATTAAACATTTTGCACCATATACAGTAGTTCACAAGGCACGTTTTAGGACCTATAAAACTAATGTATAGTGCAAATGTTTTAGTTAAGTTTTTTTGAAGATAACAGACAAAATTTTTATTGGTTGACTGTTATACTTTTATTATTTACTTATTAGACTCTAATAAACATTTTGAAACCCGTTAGAACTTTTTGTAATGTGAATTAAACATTTTGCACCATATAGTTTACAAGGAAGTTTTTTGGACCTATATAACTAATGTATAGTGCAAATGTTTTAGTTAAGTTCTTTTAACGATAACAGACAAACCTTTTATTGGTTAACTGTTATACTTTTATTATTTACTTATTAGACTCTAATAAACATTTTGAGACCCGTTAGAACTTTTTGCAATGTGAATTGCACATTTTGCACCATATAGAGTAGTGTACAAGACACGTTTTATGACCTATAAAACTAATGTATAGTGCAAATGTTTTAGTTAAGTTCTTTTAACGATAACAGACAAACCTTTTATTGGTTAACTGTTATACTTTTATTATTTACTTATTAGACTCTAATAAACATTTTGAGACCCGTTAGAACTTTTTGCAATGTGAATTAAACATTTTGCACCATATAGTTTACAAGGAAGTTTTTTGGACCTATATAACTAATGTATAGTGCAAATGTTTTAGTTAAGTTCTTTTAACGATAACAGACAAATCTTTTATTGGTTCACTGTTATACTTTTATTATTTAATTATTAGACTCTAATAAACATTTTGTGACCCGTTAAAACTTGTTGCAATGTGAATTACACATTTTGCACCATATACAAGTTCACAAGTCACGTTTTAAGACTTAAAAAACTAATGTATAGTGCAAATGTTTTAGTTAAGTTCTTTTGAAGATAACAGACAAACCTTTCATTGGTTAACTGTTATACTTTTATTATTTACTTATTAGACTCTAATAAACATTTTGAGACCCGTTAGAACTTTTTGCAATGTGAATTAAAGATTTTGTCCCATATAGTTCATAAGGCACTTTTTAGGACCTATATAACTAATGTATAGTGCAAATGTTTTAGTAAAGTTCTTTTAACGATAACAGACAAACCTTTCATTGGTTAACTGTTATACTTTTATTATTTACTTATTAGACTCTAATAAACATTTTGAGACCCGTTAGAACGTTTTGCAATGTGAATTAAACATTTTGCACCATATAGTGCACAAGACATTTTTTACGCCCTACTAACTAATGTATAGTGCAAATGTTTTAGATAAATTCTTTTAACGATAACAGAGAAACCTTTCATTGGTTAACTGTTATAATTTTATTATTTACTTATTAGACTCTAATAAACATTTTGAGACCCGTTAGAACTTTTTGCAATGTGAATTAAACATTTTGCACCATATACAGTAGTTTACAAGTCACTTTTTAAGTCCTATAAAACTAATGTATAGTGCAAATGTTTTAGTTAAGTTCTTTTAACGATAACAGACCAATCTTTTATTGGTTGACTGTTATACTTTTATTATTTACTTATTAGATTCTAATAAACATTTTGTGACCCGTTAAAACTTTTTTCAATGTGAATTAAACATTTTGCACCATATACAGTAGTTCACAAGTCACTTTTTAGGACCTATATAACTAATGTATAGTGCAAATGTTTTAGTTAAGTTCTTTTAACGATAACAGAGAAACTTTTCATTGGTTAACTGTTATACTTATATTATTTACTTATTAGACTCTAATAAACATTTTGAGACCCTTTAGAACTTTTTTCAATGTGAATTAATCATTTTGCACAATATACAGTAGTTCACAAATCACTTTTTATGACCTATATAACTAATGTATAGTGCAAATGTTTTAGTTAAGTTCTTTTAACGATAACAGAAAAACCTTTCATTGGTTAACTGTTATATATTTATTATTTACTTATTAGAATCTAATAAACATTTTGAGACTTGTTAGAACTTTTTGCAATGTGAATTACACATTTTTCAATATATAGTTCACAAGACTGTTTTTAGGACCTATATAACTAATGTATAGTGCAAATGTTTTACTAAAGTTCTTTTAACGATAACAGAGAAACTTTTCATTGGTTAGCTGTTATACTTTTAATATTTACTTATTAGACTCTAATAAACATTTTGAAACCCGTTAGAACTTTTTGCAATGTGAATTAAACATTTTGCAACATATACAGTAGTTCACAAAGCACGTTTTAGGACCTATATAACTAATGTTTAGTGCAAATGTTTTAGTTAAACTATTTTAAAGATAACAGACAAACCTTTCATTGGTTAACTGTTACACATTTATTATATGCGTATTAGACTCTAATAAACATTTTAAGACACGTTGGAACTTTTTGCATTGTGAATTACACATTTTGCACCATATAGTTCACAAGGCACTTTTTAAGAGCTATATAACTAATGTTTAGGGCAAATGTTTTAGTTAAGTCATTTTAACCATAACAGACAAACCTTTCATTGGTTGACTGTTATAATTTTATTATTTACGTATTAGAATCTAATAAACGTTTTAAAACTCGTTAGAACTTTTTGCAATGTGAATTAAACATTTTGCACCATATACAGTAGTTCACAAGGCACGTTTTAGGACCTATAAAACTAATGTATAGTGCAAATGTTTTAGTTAAGTTTTTTTAACGATAACAGACAAAATTTTTATTGGTTGACTGTTATACTTTTATTATTTACTTATTAGACTCTAATAAACATTTTGAGACCCGTTAGAACTTTTTGCAATGTGAATTAAACATTTTGCACCATTTAGTTTACAAGGAAGTTTTTAGGACCTCTATAACTAATGTATAGTGCAAATGTTTTAGTTAAGTTCTTTAGAAGATAACAGACAAACCTTTCATTGGTTGACTGTTATACTTTTATTATTTACTTATTAGACTCTAATAAACATTTTGAGACCCGTTAGAACTTTTTGCAATGTGAATTGCACATTTTGCACCATATAGAGTAGTTTACAAGGCACGTTTTATGACCTATAAAACTAATGTATAGTGCAAATGTTTTAGATAAGTTCTTTAGAAGATAACAGACAAACCTTTCATTGGTTGACTGTTATACTTTTATTATTTACTTATTAGACTCTAATAAACATTTTGAGACCCGTTAGAACTTTTTGTAATGTGAATTAAACATTTTGCACCATATAGTTTACAAGGAAGTTTTTTGGACCTATATATCTAATGTATAGTGCAAATGTTTTAGTTAAGTTCTTTTAACGATAACAGACAAACGTTTTATTGGTTAACTGTTATACTTTTATTATTTCCTTATTAGACTCTAATAAACATCTTGAGACAAGTTAGAACTTTTTGCAATGTGAATTAAACATTTTGCACCATATAGTTCACAAGGAAGTTTTTCGGACATATATAACTAATGTATAGTGCAAATGTTTTAGTTAAGTTCTTTTAATGATAACAGAGAAATCTTTTATTGGTTAGCTGTTATACTTTTATTATTTACTTATTAGACTCAAATAAACATTTTGAAACCCGTTAGAACTTTTTGCAATGTGAATTACACATTTTGCACCATATAGTTCACAAGGCACTTTTTAGGACCTATATAACTAATGTATAGTGCAAATGTTTTAGTTAAGTTCTTTTAACGATAACAAAAAAACCTTTCATTAGGTAACTGTTATACTTTTATTATTTACTTATTAGACTCTAATAAACATTTTGAGACCCGTTAGAACGTTTTGCAATGTGAATTAAATATTTTGCACCATATAGTTCACAAGGCATTTTTTAGGACCTATTAACTAATGTATAGTGCAAATGTTTTAGTTAAATTCTTTTAACGATAACAAAAAAACCTTTCATTGGTTAACTGTTATACTTTTATTATTTACGTATTAGACTCTAATAAACGTTTTAAGACTCGTTAGAACTTTTTGCAATGTGAATTAAACATTTTGCACCATATACAGTATTTCACAAGGCACGTTTTAGGACCTATAAAACTAATGTATAGTGCAAATGTTTTAGTTAAGTTCTTTTGAAGATAACAGACAAACCTTTTATTGGTTGACTGTTATACTTTTATTATTTACTTATTAGACTCTAATAAACATTTTGAGACCCGTTAGAACTTTTTGCAATGTGAATTAAACATTTTGCACCATATAGTTTACAAGGAAGTTTTTAGGACCTCTATAACTAATGCATAGTGCAAATATTTTAGTTAAGTTCTTTTGAAGATAACAGACAAACCTTTCATTGGTTGACTGTTATACTTTTATTATTAACTTATTAGACTCAAATAAACATTTTGAAATTCGTTAGACCTTTTTGCAATGTGAATTACACATTTTGCACCATATAGTTCACAAGGCACTTTTTAGGACCTATATAACTAATGTATAGTGCAAATGTTTTAGTTAAGTTCTTTTAACGATAACAAAAAAACCTTTCATTAGGTAACTGTTATACTTTTATTATTTACTTATTAGACTCTAATATACATCTTGAGACACGTTAGAACGTTTTGCAATGTGAATTAAACATTTTGCACCATATAGTTTACAAGGAAGTTTTTCGGACCTATATAACTAATGTATAGTGCAAATGTTTTAGTTAAGTTCTTTTAACGATAACAAAAAAACCTTTCATTAGGTAACTGTTATACTTTTATTATTTACTTATTAGACTCTAATATACATCTTGAGACACGTTAGAACGTTTTGCAATGTGAATTAAACATTTTGCACCATATAGTTCACAAGGCACTTTTTAGGACCTATATAACTAATGTATAGTGCAAATGTTTTAGTTAAGTTCTATAGTAGATAACAGGGAAAAATTTAATTGGTTGACTGTTATAATTTTATTATTTACTTATTAGACTCTAATAAACCTTTTGAGACCCGTTAGAACGTTTTGCAATGTGAATTAAATATTTTGCACCATATACAGTAGTTCACAAGGCACGTTTTAGGACCTATAAAACTAATGCATAGTGCAAATTTTTTAGTTAAGTTCTATAGTAGATAACAGGGAAAAATTTAATTGGTTGACTGTTATACTTTTATTATTTACTTATTAGACTCTAATAAACCTTTTGAGACCCGTTAGAACGTTTTGCAATGTGAATTAAATATTTTGCACCATATAGTTCACAAGGCATTTTTCACGCCCTATTAACTAATGTATAGTGCAAATGTTTTAGTTAAGTTCTTTTAACGATAACAAAAAAAAATTTCATTGGTTAACTGTTATACTTTTATTATTTACTTATTAGAATCTAATAAACATTTTGAGACTTGTTAGAACGTTTTGCAATGTGAATTAAACATTTTGCACCATATAGTTCACAAGACTGTTTTTAGGACCTATATAACTAATGTATAGTGCAAATTTTTAGTTAAGTTCTACAGTAGATAACAGGGAAAAATTTCATTGGTTGACTGTTATAATTTTATTGTTTACGTATTAGACTCTATAAAACGTTTTAAGACTCGTTAGAACGTTTTGCAATGTGAATTAAACATTTTGCACCATATACTTCACAAGGAAGTTTTTCGGACCTATATAACTAATGTATAGTGCAAATGTTTTAGTTAAGTTCTTTTAACGATAACAAAAAAACCTTTCATTAGGTAACTGTTATACTTTTATTATTTACTTATTAGACTCAAATAAACATTTTGCAATGTGAATTAAACATTTTGCACCATATAGTTCACAAGGTACGTTTTAGGACCTATAAAACTAATGTATAGTGCAAATGTTTTAGTTAAGTTCTTTTAACGATAACAAAAAAACCTTTCATTAGGTAACTGTTATACTTTTATTATTTACTTATTAGACTCTAATAAACATTTTGAGACCCGTAAGAACGTTTTGCAATGTGAACTAAACATTTTGCACCATATACAGTAGTTCACAAGGCACGTTTTAGGACCTATAAATCTAATGCATAGTGCAAATTTTTTAGTTAACTTCTATAGTAGATAACAGGGAAAAATTTCATTGGTTGACTGTTATACTTTTATTATTTACTTATTAGATTCTAATAAACATTTTGTGACCCGTTAAAACTTTTTTCAATGTGAATTAAACATTTTGCACCATATACAGTAGTTCACAAGTCACTTTTTAGGACCTATATAACTAATGTAAAGTGCAAATGTTTTAGTTAAATTCTTTTAACGATAACAGAGAAACTTTTCATTGTTTGACTGTTATACTTATATTATTTACTTATTAGACTCTAATAAACATTTTGAGACCCTTTAGAACTTTTTTCAATGTGAATTAATCATTTTGCACAATATACAGTAGTTCACAAATCACTTTTTATGACCTATATAACTAATGTATAGTGCAAATGTTTTAGTTAAGTTCTTTTAACGATAACAGAAAAACCTTTCATTGGTTAACTGTTATATATTTATTATTTACTTATTAGAATCTAATAAACATTTTGAGACTTGTTAGAACTTTTTGCAATGTGAATTAAACATTTTTCAATATATAGTTCACAAGACTGTTTTTAGGACCTATATAACTAATGTATAGTGCAAATGTTTTACTAAAGTTCTTTTAACGATAACAGAGAAACTTTTCATTGGTTAGCTGTTATACTTTTAATATTTACTTATTAGACTCTAATAAAAATTTTGAAACCCGTTAGAACTTTTTGCAATGTGAATTAAACATTTTGCAACATATACAGTAGTTCACAAAGCACGTTTTAGGACCTATATAACTAATGTTTAGTGCAAATGTTTTAGTTAAATTATTTTAAAGATAACAGACAAACCTTTCATTGGTTAACTGTTATACATTTATTATATGCGTATTAGACTCTAATAAACATTTTAAGACACGTTAGAACTTTTTGCATTGTGAATTACACATTTTGCACCATATAGTTCACAAGGCACTTTTTAAGAGCTATATAACTAATGTTTAGGGCAAATATTTTAGTTAAGTCATTTTAACCATAACAGAAAAACCTTTCATTGGTTGACTGTTATAATTTTATTATTTACGTATTAGAATCTAATAAACGTTTTAAAACTCGTTAGAACTTTTTGCAATGTGAATTAAACATTTTGCACCATATACAGTAGTTCACAAGGCACGTTTTAGGACCTATAAAACTAATGTATAGTGCAAATGTTTTAGTTAAGTTTTTTTGAAGATAACAGACAAAATTTTTATTGGTTGACTGTTATACTTTTATTATTTACTTATTAGACTCTAATAAACATTTTGAAACCCGTTAGAACTTTTTGTAATGTGAATTAAACATTTTGCACCATATAGTTTACAAGGAAGTTTTTTGGACCTATATAACTAATGTATAGTGCAAATGTTTTAGTTAAGTTCTTTTAACGATAACAGACAAACCTTTTATTGGTTAACTGTTATACTTTTATTATTTACTTATTAGACTCTAATAAACATTTTGAGACCCGTTAGAACTTTTTGCAATGTGAATTGCACATTTTGCACCATATAGAGTAGTGTACAAGACACGTTTTATGACCTATAAAACTAATGTATAGTGCAAATGTTTTAGTTAAGTTCTTTTAACGATAACAGACAAACCTTTTATTGGTTAACTGTTATACTTTTATTATTTACTTATTAGACTCTAATAAACATTTTGAGACCCGTTAGAACTTTTTGCAATGTGAATTAAACATTTTGCACCATATAGTTTACAAGGAAGTTTTTTGGACCTATATAACTAATGTATAGTGCAAATGTTTTAGTTAAGTTCTTTTAACGATAACAGACAAATCTTTTATTGGTTCACTGTTATACTTTTATTATTTAATTATTAGACTCTAATAAACATTTTGTGACCCGTTAAAACTTGTTGCAATGTGAATTACACATTTTGCACCATATACAAGTTCACAAGTCACGTTTTAAGACTTAAAAAACTAATGTATAGTGCAAATGTTTTAGTTAAGTTCTTTTGAAGATAACAGACAAACCTTTCATTGGTTAACTGTTATACTTTTATTATTTACTTATTAGACTCTAATAAACATTTTGAGACCCGTTAGAACTTTTTGCAATGTGAATTAAAGATTTTGTCCCATATAGTTCATAAGGCACTTTTTAGGACCTATATAACTAATGTATAGTGCAAATGTTTTAGTAAAGTTCTTTTAACGATAACAGACAAACCTTTCATTGGTTAACTGTTATACTTTTATTATTTACTTATTAGACTCTAATAAACATTTTGAGACCCGTTAGAACGTTTTGCAATGTGAGTTAAACATTTTGCACCATATAGTGCACAAGACATTTTTTACGCCCTACTAACTAATGTATAGTGCAAATGTTTTAGATAAATTCTTTTAACGATAACAGAGAAACCTTTCATTGGTTAACTGTTATAATTTTATTATTTACTTATTAGACTCTAATAAACATTTTGAGACCCGTTAGAACTTTTTGCAATGTGAATTAAACATTTTGCACCATATACAGTAGTTTACAAGTCACTTTTTAAGTCCTATAAAACTAATGTATAGTGCAAATGTTTTAGTTAAGTTCTTTTAACGATAACAGACCAATCTTTTATTGGTTGACTGTTATACTTTTATTATTTACTTATTAGATTCTAATAAACATTTTGTGACCCGTTAAAACTTTTTTCAATGTGAATTAAACATTTTGCACCATATACAGTAGTTCACAAGTCACTTTTTAGGACCTATATAACTAATGTATAGTGCAAATGTTTTAGTTAAGTTCTTTTAACGATAACAGAGAAACTTTTCATTGGTTAACTGTTATACTTATATTATTTACTTATTAGACTCTAATAAACATTTTGAGACCCTTTAGAACTTTTTTCAATGTGAATTAATCATTTTGCACAATATACAGTAGTTCACAAATCACTTTTTATGACCTATATAACTAATGTATAGTGCAAATGTTTTAGTTAAGTTCTTTTAACGATAACAGAAAAACGTTTCATTGGTTAACTGTTATATATTTATTATTTACTTATTAGAATCTAATAAACATTTTGAGACTTGTTAGAACTTTTTGCAATGTGAATTACACATTTTTCAATATATAGTTCACAAGACTGTTTTTAGGACCTATATAACTAATGTATAGTGCAAATGTTTTACTAAAGTTCTTTTAACGATAACAGAGAAACTTTTCATTGGTTAGCTGTTATACTTTTAATATTTACTTATTAGACTCTAATAAACATTTTGAAACCCGTTAGAACTTTTTGCAATGTGAATTAAACATTTTGCAACATATACATGAGTTCACAAAGCACGTTTTAGGACCTATATAACTAATGTTTAGTGCAAATGTTTTAGTTAAACTATTTTAAAGATAACAGACAAACCTTTCATTGGTTAACTTTTATACATTTATTATATGCGTATTAGACTCTAATAAACATTTTAAGACACGTTAGAACTTTTTGCATTGTGAATTACACATTTAGCACCATATAGTTCACAATGCACTTTTTAAGAGCTATATAACTAATGTTTAGGGCAAATGTTTTAGTTAAGTCATTTTAACCATAACAGACAAACCTTTCATTGGTTGACTGTTATAATTTTATTATTTACGTATTAGAATCTAATAAACGTTTTAAAACTCGTTAGAACTTTTTGCAATGTGAATTAAACATTTTGCACCATATACAGTAGTTCACAAGGCACGTTTTAGGACCTATAAAACTAATGTATAGTGCAAATGTTTTAGTTAAGTTTTTTTGAAGATAACAGACAAAATTTTTATTGGTTGACTGTTATACTTTTATTATTTACTTATTAGACTCTAATAAACATTTTGAGACCCGTTAGAACTTTTTGCAATGTGAATTAAACATTTTGCACCATATAGTTTACAAGGAAGTTTTTAGGACCTCTATAACTAATGTATAGTGCAAATGTTTTAGTTAAGTTCTTTAGAAGATAACAGACAAACCTTTCATTGGTTGACTGTTATACTTTTATTATTTACTTATTAGACTCTAATAAACATTTTGAGACCCGTTAGAACTTTTTGCAATGTGAATTGCACATTTTGCACCATATAGAGTAGTTTACAAGGCACGTTTTATGACCTATAAAACTAATGTATAGTGCAAATGTTTTAGATAAGTTCTTTAGAAGATAACAGACAAACCTTTCATTGGTTGACTGTTATACTTTTATTATTTACTTATTAGACTCTAATAAACATTTTGAGACCCGTTAGAACTTTTTGTAATGTGAATTAAACATTTTGCACCATATAGTTTACAAGGAAGTTTTTTGGACCTATATAACTAATGTATAGTGCAAATGTTTTAGTTAAGTTCTTTTAACGATAACAGACAAACGTTTTATTGGTTAACTGTTATACTTTTATTATTTCCTTATTAGACTCTAATAAACATCTTGAGACAAGTTAGAACTTTTTGCAATGTGAATTAAACATTTTGCACCATATAGTTCACAAGGAAGTTTTTCGGACATATATAACTAATGTATAGTGCAAATGTTTTAGTTAAGTTCTTTTAATGATAACAGAGAAATCTTTTATTGGTTAGCTGTTATACTTTTATTATTTACTTATTAGACTCAAATAAACATTTTGAAACACGTTAGAACTTTTTGCAATGTGAATTACACATTTTGCACCATATAGTTCACAAGGCACTTTTTAGGACCTATATAACTAATGTATAGTGCAAATGTTTTAGTTAAGTTCTTTTAACGATAACAAAAAAACCTTTCATTAGGTAACTGTTATACTTTTATTATTTACTTATTAGACTCTAATAAAAATATTGAGACCCGTAAGAACGTTTTGCAATGTGAACTAAACATTTTGCACCATATACAGTAGTTCACAAGGCACGTTTTAGGACCTATAAAACTAATGTATAGTGTAAATGTTTTAGTTACGTTCTTTAGAAGATAACAGACAAACCTTTCATTGGTTGACTGTTATACTTTTATTATTTACTTATTAGACTCTAATAAACATTTTGAGACCCGTTAGAACGTTTTGCAATGTGAATTAAATATTTTGCACCATATAGTTCACAAGGCATTTTTTAGGACCTATTAACTAATGTATAGTGCAAATGTTTTAGTTAAATTCTTTTAACGATAACAAAAAAACCTTTCATTGGTTAACTGTTATACTTTTATTATTTACGTATTAGACTCTAATAAACGTTTTAAGACTCGTTAGAACTTTTTGCAATGTGAATTAAACATTTTGCACCATATACAGTATTTCACAAGGCACGTTTTAGGACCTATAAAACTAATGTATAGTGCAAATGTTTTAGTTAAGTTCTTTTGAAGATAACAGACAAACCTTTTATTGGTTGACTGTTATACTTTTATTATTTACTTATTAGACTCTAATAAACATTTTGAGACCCGTTAGAACTTTTTGCAATGTGAATTAAACATTTTGCACCATATAGTTTACAAGGAAGTTTTTAGGACCTCTATAACTAATGCATAGTGCAAATATTTTAGTTAAGTTCTTTTGAAGATAACAGACAAACCTTTCATTGGTTGACTGTTATACTTTTATTATTAACTTATTAGACTCAAATAAACATTTTGAAATTCGTTAGACCTTTTTGCAATGTGAATTACACATTTTGCACCATATAGTTCACAAGGCACTTTTTAGGACCTATATAACTAATGTATAGTGCAAATGTTTTAGTTAAGTTCTTTTAACGATAACAAAAAAACCTTTCATTAGGTAACTGTTATACTTTTATTATTTACTTATTAGACTCTAATAAAAATATTGAGACCCGTAAGAACGTTTTGCAATGTGAACTAAACATTTTGCACCATATACAGTAGTTCACAAGGCACGTTTTAGGACCTATAAAACTAATGTATAGTGTAAATGTTTTAGTTAAGTTCTTTAGAAGATAACAGACAAACCTTTCATTGGTTGACTGTTATACTTTTATTATTTACTTATTAGACTCTAATAAACCTTTTGAGACCCGTTAGAACGTTTTGCAATGTGAATTAAATATTTTGCACCATATAGTTCACAAGGCATTTTTTAGGACCTATTAACTAATGTATAGTGCAAAGGTTTTAGTTAAATTATTTTAACGATAACAAAAAAACCTTTCATTGGTTAACTGTTATACTTTTATTATTTACGTATTAGACTCTAATAAACGTTTTAAGACTCGTTAGAACTTTTAGCAATGTGAATTAAACATTTTGCACCATATACAGTATTTCACAAGGCACGTTTTAGGACCTATAAAACTAATGTATAGTGCAAATGTTTTAGTTAAGTTCTTTTGAAGATAACAGACAAACCTTTTATTGGTTGACTGTTATACTTTTATTATTTACTTATTAGACTCTAATAAACATTTTGAGACCCGTTAGAACTTTTTGCAATGTGAATTAAACATTTTGCACCATATAGTTTACAAGGAAGTTTTTAGGACCTCTATAACTAATGCATAGTGCAAATGTTTTAGTTAAGTTCTTTTGAAGATAACAGACAAACCTTTCATTGGTTGACTGTTATACTTTTATTATTTACTTATTAGACTCTAATAAACATTTTGAAACTCGTTAGAACTTTTTGTAATGTGAATTAAACATTTTGCACCATATAGTTTACAAGGAAGTTTTTTGGACCTATATAACTAATGTATAGTGCAAATGTTTTAGTTAAGTTCTTTAGAAGATAACAGACAAACCTTTTATTGGTTAACTGTTATACTTTTATTATTTACTTATTAGACTCTAATAAACATTTTGAGACCCGTTAGAACATTTTGCAATGTGAATTAAACATTTTGCACCATATAGAGTAGTGTACAAGGCACGTTTTATGACCTATAAAACTAATGTATAGTGCAAATGTTTTAGTTAAGTTCTTTTAACGATAACAGACAAACCTTTTATTGGTTAACTGTTATACTTTTATTATTTACTTATTAGACTCTAATAAACATTTTGAGACCCGTTAGAACTTTTTGCAATGTGAATTAAACATTTTGCACCATATAGTTTACAAGGAAGTTTTTTGGACCTATATAACTAATGTATAGTGTAAATGTTTTAGTTAAGTTCTTTTAACGATAACAGACAAATCTTTTATTGGTTCACTGTTATACTTTTATTATTTACTTATTAGACTCTAATAAACATTTTGTGACCCGTTAAAACTTGTTGCAATGTGAATTACACATTTTGCACCATATACAAGTTCACAAGTCACGTTTTAAGACTTAAAAAACTAATGTATAGTGCAAATGTTTTAGTTAAGTTCTTTTGAAGATAACAGACAAACCTTTCATTGGTTAACTGTTATAATTTTATTATTTACTTATTAGACTCTAATAAACATTTTGAGACCCGTTAGAACTTTTTGCAATGTGAATTAAAGATTTTGCACCATATAGTTCACAAGATATTTTTTACGCCCTACTAACTAATGTATAGTGCAAATGTTTTAGATAAATTCTTTTAACGATAACAGAGAAACCTTTCATTGGTTAACTGTTATAATTTTATTATTTACTTATTAGACTCTAATAAACATTTTGAGACCCGTTAGAACTTTTTGCAATGTGAATTAAACATTTTGCACCATATACAGTAGTTTACAAGTCACTTTTTAAGTCCTATAAAACTAATGTATAGTGCAAATGTTTTAGTTAAGTTCTTTTAACGATAACAGACCAATCTTTTATTGGTTGACTGTTATACTTTTATTATTTACTTATTAAATTCTAATAAACATTTTGTGACCCGTTAAAACTTTTTTCAATGTGAATTAAACATTTTGCACCATATACAGTAGTTCACAAGTCACTTTTTAGGACCTATATAACTAATGTAAAGTGCAAATGTTTTAGTTAAGTTCTTTTAACGATAACAGAGAAACTTTTCATTGGTTGACTGTTATACTTATATTATTTACTTATTAGACTCTAATAAACATTTTGAGACCCTTTAGAACTTTTTTCAATGTGAATTAATCATTTTGCACAATATACAGTAGTTCACAAATCACTTTTTATGACCTATATAACTAATGTATAGTGCAAATGTTTTAGTTAAGTTCTTTTAACGATAACAGACAAACCTTTTATTGGTTAACTGTTATACTTTTATTATTTACTTATTAGACTCTAATAAACATTTTGAGACCCGTTAGAACTTTTTGCAATGTGAATTAAACATTTTGCACCATATAGAGTAGTGTACAAGGCACGTTTTATGACCTATAAAACTAATGTATAGTGCAAATGTTTTAGTTAAGTTCTTTTAATAATAACAGACAAATCTTTTATTGGTTAGCTGTTATACTTTTATTATTTACTTATTAGACTCAAATAAACATTTTGAAACCCGTTAGACCTTTTTGCAATGTGAATTACACATTTTGCACCATATAGTTCACAAGGCACTTTTTAGGACCTATATAACTAATGTATAGTGCAAATGTTTTAGTTAAGTTCTTTTAACGATAACAAAAAAACCTTTAATTAGGTAACTGTTATACTTTTATTATTTACTTATTAGACTCTAATAAAAATATTGAGACCCGTAAGAACGTTTTGCAATGTGAACTAAACATTTTGCACCATATACAGTAGTTCACAAGGCACGTTTTAGGACCTATAAAACTAATTTATAGTGCAAATATTTTAGTTAAGTTCTTTAGAAGATAACAGACAAACTTTCCTTGGTTGACTGTTATACTTTTATTATTTACTTATTAGACTCTAATAAACCTTTTGAGACCCGTTAGAACGTTTTGCAATGTGAATTAAATATTTTGCACCATATAGTTCACAAGGCATTTTTTAGGACTTATTAACTAATGTATAGTGCAAATGTTTTAGTTAAATTCTTTTAACGATAACAAAAAAACCTTTCATTGGTTAACTGTTATACTTTTATTATTTACTTATTAGACTCTAACAAACGTTTTAAGACTCGTTAGAACTTTTTGCAATGTGAATTAAACATTTTGCACCATATACAGTAGTTCACAAGGCACGTTTTAGGACCTATAAAACTAATGTATAGTGCAAATGTTTTAGTTAAGTTCTTTAGAAGATAACAGACAAACCTTTCATTGGTTGACTGTTATACTTTTATTATTTACTTATTAGACTCTAATAAACATTTTGAGACCCGTTAGAACTTTTTGCAATGTGAATTAAACATTTTGCACCATATAGTTCACTAAGCACTTTTTAGGACCTATATAACTAATGTATAATGCAAATGTTTTAGTTAAGTTCTTTTAACGACAACAGACAGCCCTTTTATTGGTTAACTGTTATACTTTTATTATTTACTTATTAGACTCTAATAAACATTTTGAGACCCGTAAGAACTTTTTGCAATGTGAATTAAACATTTTGCACCATATAGAGTAGTTCACAAGGAACGTTTTAGGACCTATAAAACTAATGTTTATTGCAAATGTTTTAGTTAAGTTCTTATGAAGATAACAGACAAACCTTTCATTGGTTGACTGTTATACTTTTATTATTTACTTATTAGATTCTAATAAACATTTTGAAACCCGTTAGAACTTTTTGTAATGTGAATTAAACATTTTGCACCATATAGTTTACAAGGAAATTTTTTGGAGCTATATAACTAATGTATAGTGCAAATGTTTTAGTTAAGTTCTTTTAACGATAACAGACAAACCTTTTATTGGTTAACTGTTATACTTTTTTTTTTCTTTATTAGACTCTAATAAACATCTTGAGACACGTTAGAACTTTTTGTAATGTGAATTAAACATTTTGCACCATATACTTCACAAGGAAGTTTTTCGGACCTATATAACTAATGTATAGTGCAAATGTTTTAGTTAAGTTCTTTTAATGATAACAGACAAATCTTTTATTGGTTAGCTGTTATACTTTTATTATTTACTTATTAGACTCAAATAAACATTTTGCAATGTGAATTAAACATTTTGCACCATATCGTTCACAAGGTACGTTTTAGGACCTATAAAACTAATGTATAGTGCAAATGTTTTAGTTAAGTTCTTTTAATAATAACAGACAAATCTTTTATTGGTTAGCTGTTATACTTTTATTATTTACTTATTAGATTCAAATAAACATTTTGAGACCCGTTAGACCTTTTTGCAATGTGAATTAAACATTTTGCACCATCTAGTTCACAAGGCACTTTTTAGGACCTATATAACTAATGTATAGTGCAAATGTTTTAGTTAAGTTCTTTTAACGATAACAAAAAAACCTTTCATTAGGTAACTGTTATACTTTTATTATTTACTTATTAGACTCTAATAAACATTTTGAGACCCGTTAGAACTTTTTGCAATGTGAATTAAACATTTGGCACCATATAGAATAGTCTACAAGGCACGTTTTAGGACCTATAAAACTAATGTTTATTGCAAATGTTTTAGTTAAGTTCTTTTGAAGATAACAGACAAACCTTTCATTGGTTGACTGTTATACTTTTATTATTTACTTATTAGACTCTAATAAACATTTTGAGACCCGTTAGAACTTTTTGCAATGTGAATTAAACATTTTGCACCATATAGTTTACAAGGAAGTTTTTTGGACCTATATAACTAATGTATAGTGCAAATGTTTTAGTTAAGTTCTTTTAACCATAACAGACAAACCTTTTATTGGTTAACTGTTATACTTTTAATATTTCCTTATTAGACTCTAATAAACATCTTGAGACACGTTAGAACTTTTTGCAATGTGAATTAAACATTTTGCACCATATACTTCACAAGGAAATTTTTAGGACCTATATAACTAATGTATAGTGCAAATGTTTTAGTTAAGTTCTTTTAATGATAACAGACAAAACTTTTATTGGTTAACTGTTATACTTTTATTATTTACTTATTAGACTCAAATAAACGTTTTGCAATGTGAATTAAACATTTTGCACCATATACAGTAGTTCACAAGGCACGTTTTTGGACCTATAAAACTAATGTATAGTGCAAATGTTTTAGTTAAGTTCTTTAGAAGATAACAGTCAAACCTTTCATTGGTTGACTGTTATACTTTTATTATTTACTTATTAGACTCTAATAAACACTTTGAGACCCGTTAGAACGTTTTGCAATGTGAATTAAACATTTTGCACCATATAGTTCACAAAGCACTTTCTAGGACCTATATAACTAATGTATAGTGCAAATGTTTTAGTTAAGTTCTTTTAACGACAACAGACAGCCCTTTTATTGGTTAACTGTTATACTTTTATTATTTACTTATTAGATTCTAATAAACATTTTGAGACTTGTTAAAACTTTTTTCAATGTGAATTAAACATTTTGCACTATATAGTTCACAAGACACTTTGAAGGACCTATATAACTAATGTATAGTGCAAATGTTTTAGTTAAGTTCTTTTAACGATAACAGACAAATCTTTTATTGGTTCACTGTTATACTTTTATTATTTACTTATTAGACTCTAATAAACATTTTAAGACTCGTTGGAACCTTTTGCAATGTGAATTAAACATTTTGCACCATATACAGTAGTTCACAAGTCACTTTTTAAGTCCTATACAACTAATGTATAGTGCAAATGTTTTAGTTAAGTTCTTTTAACGATAACAGACAAATCTTTTATTGGTTGACTGTTATACTTTTTTTATTTACTTATTAGACTCTAATAAACATTTTGAGACCCGTTAGAACTTTTTGTAATGTGAATTAAACATTTTGCACCATATAGTTTACAAGGAAGTTTTTTGGACCTATATAACTAATGTATAGTGCAAATGTTTTAGTTAAGTTCTTTTAACGATAACAGACAAACCTTTTATTGGTTAACTGTTATACTTTTATTATTTACTTATTAGACTCTAATAAACATTTTGAGATCCGTTAGACCTTTTTGCAATGTGAATTAAACATTTTGCACCATATAGAGTAGTTCACAAGTCACTTTTTAAGTCCTATACAACTAATGTATAGTGCAAATGTTTTAGTTAAGTTCTTTTAACGATAACAGACAAATCTTTTATTGGTTGACTGTTATACTTTTATTATTTACTTATTAGACTCTAATAAACATTTTGAGACCCGTTAGAACTTTTTGTAATGTGAATTAAACATTTTGCACCATATAGTTTACAAGGAAGTTTTTTGGACCTATATAACTAATGTATAGTGCAAATGTTTTAGTTAAGTTCTTTTAACGATAACAGACAAACCTTTTATTGGTTAACTGTTATACTTTTAATATTTCCTTATTAGACTCTAATAAACATCTTGAGACACGTTAGAACTTTTTGCAATGTGAATTAAACATTTTGCACCATATACTTCACAAGGAAATTTTTAGGACCTATATAACTAATGTATAGTGCAAATGTTTTAGTTAAGTTCTTTTAATGATAACAGACAAATCTTTTATTGGTTAGATGTTATACTTTTATTATTTACTTATTAGACTCAAATAAACATTTTGCAATGTGAATTAAACTTTTTGCACCATATCGTTCACAAGGCACTTTTTAGGACCTATATAACTAATGTATAGTGCAAATGTTTTAGTTAAGTCCTTTTAACGATAACAAAGAAACCTTTCATTAGGTAACTGTTATACTTTTATTATTTACTTATTAGACTCTAATAAACATTTTGAGACCCGTTAAAACTTATTGTAATGTGAATTAAACATTTTGCACTATATAGTTTACAAGGAAGTTTTTTGGACCTATATAACTAATGTATAGTGCAAATGTTTTAGTTAAGTTCTTTTAACGATAACAGACAAAACTTTTATTGGTTAACTGTTATACTTTTATTATTTACTTATTAGACTCAAATAAACGTTTTGCAATGTGAATTAAACATTTTGCACCATATACAGTAGTTCACAAGGCACGTTTTTGGACCTATAAAACTAATGTATAGTGCAAATGTTTTAGTTAAGTTCTTTAGAAGATAACAGTCAAACCTTTCATTGGTTGACTGTTATACTTTTATTATTTACTTATTAGACTCTAATAAACACTTTGAGACCCGTTAGAACGTTTTGCAATGTGAATTAAACATTTTGCACCATATAGTTCACAAAGCACTTTCTAGGACCTATATAACTAATGTATAGTGCAAATGTTTTAGTTAAGTTCTTTTAACGACAACAGACAGCCCTTTTATTGGTTAACTGTTATACTTTTATTATTTACTTATTAGATTCTAATAAACATTTTGAGACTTGTTAAAACTTTTTTCAATGTGAATTAAACATTTTGCACTATATAGTTCACAAGACACTTTGAAGGACCTATATAACTAATGTATAGTGCAAATGTTTTAGTTAAGTTCTTTTAACGATAACAGACAAATCTTTTATTGGTTCACTGTTATACTTTTATTATTTACTTATTAGACTCTAATAAACATTTTAAGACTCGTTGGAACCTTTTGCAATGTGAATTAAACATTTTGCACCATATACAGTAGTTCACAAGTCACTTTTTAAGTCCTATACAACTAATGTATAGTGCAAATGTTTTAGTTAAGTTCTTTTAACGATAACAGACAAATCTTTTATTGGTTGACTGTTATACTTTTTTTATTTACTTATTAGACTCTAATAAACATTTTGAGACCCGTTAGAACTTTTTGTAATGTGAATTAAACATTTTGCACCATATAGTTTACAAGGAAGTTTTTTGGACCTATATAACTAATGTATAGTGCAAATGTTTTAGTTAAGTTCTTTTAACGATAACAGACAAACCTTTTATTGGTTAACTGTTATACTTTTATTATTTACTTATTAGACTCTAATAAACATTTTGAGATCCGTTAGACCTTTTTGCAATGTGAATTAAACATTTTGCACCATATAGAGTAGTTCACAAGTCACTTTTTAAGTCCTATACAACTAATGTATAGTGCAAATGTTTTAGTTAAGTTCTTTTAACGATAACAGACAAATCTTTTATTGGTTGACTGTTATACTTTTATTATTTACTTATTAGACTCTAATAAACATTTTGAGACCCGTTAGAACTTTTTGTAATGTGAATTAAACATTTTGCACCATATAGTTTACAAGGAAGTTTTTTGGACCTATATAACTAATGTATAGTGCAAATGTTTTAGTTAAGTTCTTTTAACGATAACAGACAAACCTTTTATTGGTTAACTGTTATACTTTTAATATTTCCTTATTAGACTCTAATAAACATCTTGAGACACGTTAGAACTTTTTGCAATGTGAATTAAACATTTTGCACCATATACTTCACAAGGAAATTTTTAGGACCTATATAACTAATGTATAGTGCAAATGTTTTAGTTAAGTTCTTTTAATGATAACAGACAAATCTTTTATTGGTTAGATGTTATACTTTTATTATTTACTTATTAGACTCAAATAAACATTTTGCAATGTGAATTAAACTTTTTGCACCATATCGTTCACAAGGCACTTTTTAGGACCTATATAACTAATGTATAGTGCAAATGTTTTAGTTAAGTCCTTTTAACGATAACAAAGAAACCTTTCATTAGGTAACTGTTATACTTTTATTATTTACTTATTAGACTCTAATAAACATTTTGAGACCCGTTAAAACTTATTGTAATGTGAATTAAACATTTTGCACTATATAGTTTACAAGGAAGTTTTTTGGACCTATATAACTAATGTATAGTGCAAATGTTTTAGTTAAGTTCTTTTAACGATAACAGAGAAATATTTTATTGGTTAACTGTTATACTTTTATTATTTACTTATTAGAATCTAATAAAAATTTTGAGACCCGTTAGAACTTTTTGCAATGTGAATTAAACATTTTGCACCATACAGAGTAGTGCACAAGGCATGTTTTAGGACCTATAAAACTAATGTTTATTGCAAATATTTTAGTTAAGTTCTTTAGAAAATAACAGACAAATCTTTCATTGGTTGACTATTATATTTTTATTATTTACTTATTAGACTCTAATAAACATTTTGAGACCCGTTAAACTTTTTGTAATGTGAATTAAACATTTTGCACCATATAGTTTATAAGGCAGTTTGTTGGACCTATATAACTAATGTATAGTGCAAATGTTTTAGTTAAGTCCTTTTAACGATAACAGACAAAACTTTTATTGGTTAACTGTTATACTTTTATTATTTACTTATTAGACTCAAATAAACGTTTTGCAATGTGAATTAAACATTTTGCACCATATACAGTAGTTCACAAGGCACGTTTTTGGACCTATAAAACTAATGTATAGTGCAAATGTTTTAGTTAAGTTCTTTAGAAGATAACAGTCAAACCTTTCATTGGTTGACTGTTATACTTTTATTATTTACTTATTAGACTCTAATAAACACTTTGAGACCCGTTAGAACGTTTTGCAATGTGAATTAAACATTTTGCACCATATAGTTCACAAAGCACTTTCTAGGACCTATATAACTAATGTATAGTGCAAATGTTTTAGTTAAGTTCTTTTAACGACAACAGACAGCCCTTTTATTGGTTAACTGTTATACTTTTATTATTTACTTATTAGATTCTAATAAACATTTTGAGACTTGTTAAAACTTTTTTCAATGTGAATTAAACATTTTGCACTATATAGTTCACAAGACACTTTGAAGGACCTATATAACTAATGTATAGTGCAAATGTTTTAGTTAAGTTCTTTTAACGATAACAGACAAATCTTTTATTGGTTCACTGTTATACTTTTATTATTTACTTATTAGACTCTAATAAACATTTTAAGACTCGTTGGAACCTTTTGCAATGTGAATTAAACATTTTGCACCATATACAGTAGTTCACAAGTCACTTTTTAAGTCCTATACAACTAATGTATAGTGCAAATGTTTTAGTTAAGTTCTTTTAACGATAACAGACAAATCTTTTATTGGTTGACTGTTATACTTTTTTTATTTACTTATTAGACTCTAATAAACATTTTGAGACCCGTTAGAACTTTTTGTAATGTGAATTAAACATTTTGCACCATATAGTTTACAAGGAAGTTTTTTGGACCTATATAACTAATGTATAGTGCAAATGTTTTAGTTAAGTTCTTTTAACGATAACAGACAAACCTTTTATTGGTTAACTGTTATACTTTTATTATTTACTTATTAGACTCTAATAAACATTTTGAGATCCGTTAGACCTTTTTGCAATGTGAATTAAACATTTTGCACCATATAGAGTAGTTCACAAGTCACTTTTTAAGTCCTATACAACTAATGTATAGTGCAAATGTTTTAGTTAAGTTCTTTTAACGATAACAGACAAATCTTTTATTGGTTGACTGTTATACTTTTATTATTTACTTATTAGACTCTAATAAACATTTTGAGACCCGTTAGAACTTTTTGTAATGTGAATTAAACATTTTGCACCATATAGTTTACAAGGAAGTTTTTTGGACCTATATAACTAATGTATAGTGCAAATGTTTTAGTTAAGTTCTTTTAACGATAACAGACAAACCTTTTATTGGTTAACTGTTATACTTTTATTATTTATTTATTAGACCCTAGTAAACATTTTAAAACCCGTTAGAACTTTTTGCAATGTGAATTAAACATTTTGCACCATATAGTTTACAAGAAAGTTTTTTGGACCTATATAACTAATGTATAGTGCAAATGTTTTAGTTAAGTTCTTTTAACGATAACAGACAAATCTTTTATTGGTTCACTGTTATACTTTTATTATTTACTTATTAGATTCTAATAAACATTTTGTGACCCGTTAAAACTTGTTGCAATGTGAATTACACATTTTGCACCATATACAAGTTCACAAGTCACGTTTTAAGACCTATAAAACTAATGTATAGTGCAAATGTTTTAGTTAAGTTCTTTTGAAGATAACAGACAAACCTTTCATTGGTTAACTGTTATACTTTTATTATTTACTTATTAGACTCTAATAAACATTTTGAGACCCGTTAGAACTTTTTGCAATGTGAATTAAAGATTTTGTCCCATATAGTTCATAAGGCACTTTTTAGGACCTATATAACTAATGTATAGTGCAAATGTTTTAGTAAAGTTCTTTTAACGATAACAGACAAACCTTTCATTGGTTAACTGTTATACTTTTATTATTTACTTATTAGACTCTAATAAACATTTTGAGACCCGTTAGAACGTTTTGCAATGTGAATTAAACATTTTGCACCAAATAGTTCACAAGACATTTTTTACGCCCTACTAACTAATGTATAGTGCAAATGTTTTAGATAAATTCTTTTAACGATAACAGAGAAACCTTTCATTGGTTAACTGTTATAATTTTATTATTTACTTATTAGACTCTAATAAACATTTTGAGACCCGTTAGAACTTTTTGCAATGTGAATTAAACATTTTGCACCATATACAGTAGTTCACAAGTCACTTTTTAAGTCCTATAAAACTAATGTATAGTGCAAATGTTTTAGTTAAGTTCTTTTAACGATAACAGACCAATCTTTTATTGGTTGACTGTTATACTTTTATTATTTACTTATTAGATTCTAATAAACATTTTGTGACCCGTTAAAACTTTTTTCAATGTGAATTAAAAATTTTGCACCATATACAGTAGTTCACAAGTCACTTTTTAGGACCTATATAACTAATGTAAAGTGCAAATGTTTTAGTTAAGTTCTTTTAACGATAACAGAGAAACTTTTCATTGGTTGACTGTTATACTTATATTATTTACTTATTAGACTCTAATAAACATTTTGAGACCCTTTAGAACTTTTTTCAATGTGAATTAATCATTTTGCACCATATACAGTAGTTCACAAATCACTTTTTATGACCTATATAACTAATGTATAGTGCAAATGTTTTAGTTAAGTTCTTTTAACGATAACAGAAAAACCTTTCATTGGTTAACTGTTATATATTTATTATTTACTTATTAGAATCTAATAAACATTTTGAGACTTGTTAGAACTTTTTGCAATGTGAATTACACATTTTTCAATATATAGTTCACAAGACTGTTTTTAGGACCTATATAACTAATGTATAGTGCAAATGTTTTAGTTAAGTTCTTTTAACGATAACAGAGAAACTTTTCATTGGTTAGCTGTTATACTTTTAATATTTACTTATTAGACTCTAATAAAAATTTTGAAACCCGTTAGAACTTTTTGCAATGTGAATTAAACATTTTGCAACATATACAGTAGTTCACAAAGCACGTTTTAGGACCTATATAACTAATGTTTAGTGCAAATGTTTTAGTTAAATTATTTTAAAGATAACAGACAAACCTTTCATTGGTTGACTGTAATACATTTATTATATGCGTATTAGACTCTAATAAACATTTTAAGACACGTTAGAACTTTTTGCATTGTGAATTACACATTTTGAACCATATAGTTCACAAGGCACTTTTTAAGAGCTATATAACTAATGTTTAGTGCAAATGTTTTAGTTAAGTCATTTTAACCATAACAGACAAACCTTTCATTGGTTGACTGTTATAATTTTATTATTTACGTATTAGACTCTAATAAACGTTTTAAAACTCGTTAGAACTTTTTGCAATGTGAATTAAACATTTTGCACCATATACAGTAGTTCACAAGGCACGTTTTAGGACCTATAAAACTCATGTATAGTGCAAATGTTTTTGTTAAGTTCTTTTGAAGATAACAGACAAACCTTTTATTGGTTGACTGTTATACTTTTATTATTTACTTATTAGACTCTAATAAACATTTTGAGACCCGTTAGAACTTTTTGCAATGTGAATTAAACATTTTGCACCATATAGTTTACAAGGAAGTTTTTAGGACCTCTATAACTAATGTATAGTGCAAATGTTTTAGTTAAGTTCTTTAGAAGATAACAGACAAACCTTTCATTGGTTGACTGTTATACTTTTATTATTTACTTATTAGACTCTAATAAACATTTTGAGACCCATTAGAACTTTTTGTAATGTGAATTAAACATTTTGCACCATATAGTTTACAAGGAAGTTTTTTGGACCTATATAACTAATGTATAGTGCAAATGTTTTAGTTAAGTTCTTTTAACGATAACAGACAAACGTTTTATTGGTTAACTGTTATACTTTTATTATTTCCTTATTAGACTCTAATAAACATCTTGAGACAAGTTAGAACTTTTTGCAATGTGAATTAAACATTTTGCACCATATAGTTCACAAGGAAGTTTTTCGGACATTTATAACTAATGTATAGTGCAAATGTTTTAGTTAAGTTCTTTTAATGATAACAGAGAAATCTTTTATTGGTTAGCTGTTATACTTTTATTATTTACTTATTAGACTCAAAAAAACATTTTGAAACCCGTTAGACCTTTTTGCAATGTGAATTACACATTTTGCACCATATAGTTCACAAGGCACTTTTTAGGACCTATATAACTAATGTATAGTGCAAATGTTTTAGTTAAGTTCTTTTAACGATAACAAAAAAACCTTTCATTAGGTAACTGTTATACTTTTATTATTTACTTATTAGACTCTAATAAAAATATTGAGACCCGTAAGAACGTTTTGCAATGTGAACTAAACATTTTGCACCATATACAGTAGTTCACAAGGCACGTTTTAGGACCTATAAAACTAATGTATAGTGCAAATGTTTTAGTTAAGTTCTTTAGAACATAACAGACAAACCTTTCATTGGTTGACTGGTATACTTTTATTATTTACTTATTAGACTCTAATAAACCTTTTGAGACCCGTTAGAACGTTTTGCAATGTGAATTAAATATTTTGCACCATATAGTTCACAAGGCATTTTTTAGGACCTATTAACTAATGTATATTGCAAATGTTTTAGTTAAATTCTTTTAACGATAACAAAAAAACCTTTCATTGGTTAACTGTTATACTTTTATTATTTACGTATTAGACTCTAATAAACGTTTTCAGACTCGTTAGAACGTTTTGCAATGTGAATTAAACATTTTGCACCATATACAGTAGTTCACAAGGCACGTTTTAGGACCTATAAAACTAATGTATAGTGCAAATGTTTTAGTTAAGTTCTTTTGAAGATAACAGACAAACCTTTTATTGGTTGACTGTTATACTTTTATTGTTTACTTATTAGACTCTAATAAACATTTTGAGACCCGTTAGAACTTTTTGCAATGTGAATTAAACATTTTGCACCATATAGTTTACAAGGAAGTTTTTAGGACCTCTATAACTAATGTATAGTGCAAATGTTTTAGTTAAGTTCTTTTGAAGATAACAGACAAACCTTTCATTGGTTGACTGTTATACTTTTATTATTTACTTATTAGACTCTAATAAACATTTTGAGACCCGTTAGAACTTTTTGTAATGTGAATTAAACATTTTGCACCATATAGTTTACAAGGAAGTTTTTTGGACCTATATAACTAATGTATAGTGCAAATGTTTTAGTTAAGTTCTTTTAACGATAACAGACAAACCTTTTATTGGTTAACTGTTATACTTTTATTATTTACTTATTAGACTATAATAAACATTTTGAGACCCGTTAGAACTTTTTGCAATGTGAATTAAACATTTTGCACCATATAGAGTAGTGTACAAGGCACGTTTTATGACCTATAAAACTAATGTATAGTGCAAATGTTTTAGTTAAGTTCTTTAGAAGATAACAGACAAACCTTTCATTGGTTGACTGTTATACTTTTATTATTTACTTATTAGACTCTAATAAACATTTTGAGACCCGTTAGAACTTTTTGTAATGTGAATTAAACATTTTGCACCATATAGTTTACAAGGAAGTTTTTTGGACCTATATAACTAATGTATAGTGCAAATGTTTTAGTTAAGTTCTTTTAACGATAACAGACAAACCTTTCATTGGTTAACTGTTATACTTTTATTATTTCCTTATTAGACTCTAATAAACATCTTGAGACAAGTTAGAACTTTTTGCAATGTGAATTAAACATTTTGCACCATATAGTTCACAAGGAAGTTTTTCGGACATATATTACTAATGTATAGTGCAAATGTTTTAGTTAAGTTCTTTTAATGATAACAGACAAATCTTTTATTGGTTAGCTCTTATACTTTTATTATTTACTTATTAGACTCAAATAAACATTTTGAAACCCGTTAGACCTTTTTGCAATGTGAATTACACATTTTGCACCATATAGTTCACAAGGCACTTTTTAGGACCTATATAACTAATGTATAGTGCAAATGTTTTAGTTAAGTTCTTTTAACGATAACAAAAAAACCTTTCATTAGGTAACTGTTATACTTTTATTATTTACTTATTAGACTCTAATAAAAATATTGAGACCCGTAAGAACGTTTTGCAATGTGAACTAAACATTTTGCACCATATACAGTAGTTCACAAGGCACGTTTTAGGACCTATAAAACTAATGTATAGTGCAAATGTTTTAGTTAAGTTCTTTAGAAGATAACAGACAAACTTTCCTTGGTTGACTGTTATACTTTTATAATTTACTTATTAGACTCTAATAAACCTTTTGAGACCCGTTAGAACGTTTTGCAATGTGAATTAAATATTTTGCACCATATAGTTCACAAGGCATTTTTTAGGACTTATTAACTAATGTATAGTGCAAATGTTTTAGTTAAATTCTTTTAACGATAACAAAAAAACCTTTCATTGGTTAACTGTTATACTTTTATTATTTACTTATTAGACTCTAACAAACGTTTTAAGACTCGTTAGAACTTTTTGCAATGTGAATTAAACATTTTGCACCATATACAGTAGTTTACAAGGCACGTTTTAGGACCTATAAAACTAATGTATAGTGCAAATGTTTTATTTAAGTTCTTTAGAAGATAACAGACAAACCTTTCATTGGTTGACTGTTATACTTTTATTATTTACTTATTAGACTCTAATAAACATTTTGAGACCCGTTAGAACGTTTTGCAATGTGAATTAAACATTTTGCACCATATAGTTCACTAAGCACTTTTTAGGACCTATATAACTAATGTATAATGCAAATGTTTTAGTTAAGTTCTTTTAACGACAACAGACAGCCCTTTTATTGGTTAACTGTTATACTTTTATTATTTACTTATTAGACTCTAATAAACATTTTGAGACCCGTAAGAACTTTTTGCAATGTGAATTAAACATTTTGCACCATATAGAGTAGTTCACAAGGCACGTTTTAGGACCTATAAAACTAATGTTTATTGCAAATGTTTTAGTTAAGTTCTTATGAAGATAACAGACAAACCTTTCATTGGTTGACTGTTGTACTTTTATTATTTACTTATTAGATTCTAATAAACATTTTGAGACCCGTTAGAACTTTTTGTAATGTGAATTAAACATTTTGCACCATATAGTTTACAAGGAAATTTTTTGGAGCTATATAACTAATGTATAGTGCAAATGTTTTAGTTAAGTTCTTTTAACGATAACAGACAAACATTTTATTGGTTAACTGTTATACTTTTATTATTTCTTTATTAGACTCTAATAAACATCTTGAGACACGTTAGAACTTTTTGTAATGTGAATTAAACATTTTGCACCATATACTTCAGAAGGAAGTTTTTCGGACCTATATAACTAATGTATAGTGCAAATGTTTTAGTTAAGTTCTTTTAATGATAACAGACAAATCTTTTATTGGTTAGCTGTTATACTTTTATTATTTACTTATTAGACTCAAATAAACATTTTGCAATGTGAATTAAACATTTTGCACCATATCGTTCACAAGGTACGTTTTAGGACCTATAAAACTAATGTATGGTGCAAATGTTTTAGTTAAGTTCTTTTAACGATAACAGAGAAATCTTTTCTTGGTTAGCTGTTATACTTTTATTATTTACTTATTAGACTCAAATAAACATTTTGAAACCCGTTAGACCTTTTTGCAATGTGAATTAAACATTTTGCACCATATAGTTCACAAGGCACTTTTTAGGACCTATATAACTAATGTATAGTGCAAATGTTTTAGTTAAGTTCTTTTAACGATAACAGACAAACCTTTCATTGGTTAACTGTTATACTTTTATTATTTCCTTATTAGACTCTAATAAACATCTTGAGACAAGTTAGAACTTTTTGCATTGTGAAATAAACATTTTGCACCATATAGTTCACAAGGAAGTTTTTCGGACATATATTACTAATGTATAGTGCAAATGTTTTAGTTAAGTTCTTTTAACGATAACAAAAAAACCTTTCATTAGGTAACTGTTATACTTTTATTATTTACTTATTTGACTCTAATAAACATTTTGAGACCCGTAAGAACGTTTTGCAATGTGAACTAAACATTTTGCACCATATACAGTAGTTCACAAGGCACGTTTTAGGAACTATAAAACTAATGCATAATGCAAATTTTTTAGTTAAGTTCTATAGTAGATAACAGGGAAAAATTTCATTGGTTGACTGTTATACTTTTATTATTTACTTATTAGACTCTAATAAACCTTTTGAGACCCGTTAAAACGTTTTGCAATGTGAATTAAATATTTTGCACCATATAGTTCACAAGGCATTTTTTAGGACCTATTAACTAATGTATAGTGCAAATGTTTTAGTTAAGTTCTTTTAACGATAACAAAAAAACCTTTCATTGGTTAACTGTTATACTTTTATTATTTACTTATTAGACTCTAATAAACATTTTGAGACTTGTTAGAATGTTTTGCAATGTGAATTAAACATTTTGCACTATATAGTTCACAAGACTGTTTTTAGGACCTATATAACTAATGTATAGTGCAAATGTTTTAGTAAAGTTCTTTTAACGATAACAGAGAAAATTTTCATTGGTTAACTGTTATACTTTTATTATTTACTTATTAGACTCTAATAAACATTTTGAGACCCGTTAGAACTTTTTGCAATGTGAATTAAACATTTTGCACCATATAGAGTAGTGTACAAGGCACGTTTTAGGACTTATAAAACTAATGTTTAGTGCAAATGTGTTAGTTAAGTTCTTTAGAAGATAACAGACAAACCTTTCATTGGTTGACTGTTATACTTTCATTATTTACTTATTAGACTCTAATAAACATTTTGAGACCCGTTAGAACTTTTTGCAATGTGAATTAAATATTTTGCATCATATAGTTTACAAGGAAGTTTTTTGGACCTATATAACTAATGTATAGTGCAAATGTTTTAGTTAAGTTCTTTTAATGATAACAGACAAACCTTTCATTGGTTAACTGTTATACTTTTATTATTTACTTATTAGACTCTAATAAACATTTTGAAACCCCTTAGAACTTTTTGCAATGTGAATTAAACATTTTGCACCATATAGAGTAGTGTACAAGGCACTTTTTGGACCTATAAAATTAATGTTTATTGCAAATGTTTTAGTTAAGTTCTTTAGAAGATAACAGACAAACCTTTCATTGGTTGACTGTTATACTTTTATTATTTACTTATTAGACTCTAATAAACATTTTGAGACCCGTTAGAACTTTTTGTAATCTGAATTAAACATTTTGCATCATATAGTTTACAAGGAAGTTTTTTGGACCTATATAACTAATGTATAGTGCAAATGTTTTAGTTAAGTTCTTTTAACGATAACAGACAAATATTTTATTGGTTAGCTGTTATACTTTTATAATTTACTTATTAGACTCAAATAAACATCTTGAGACACGTTAGAACTTTTTGCAATGTGAATTAAACATTTTGCACCATATACTTCACAAGGGAGTTTTTCGGAACTATATAACTAATGTATAGTGCAAATGTTTTAGTTAAGTTCTTTTCATGATAAAAGACAAATCTTTAATTGGTTAGCTGTTATACTTTTATTATTTACTTATTAGACTCAAATAACTCTTTTGCAATGTGAATTAAACATTTTGCACCATATCGTTCACAAGGCACTTTTTAGGACCTATATTACTAATGTATAGTGCAAATGTTTTAGTTAAGTTCCCTTAACGATAACAGACAAACATTTCATTAGGTAACTGTTATACTTTTATTATTTACTTATTAGACTCAAATAAACATTTTGAGACCCGTAAGAACGTTTTGCAATGTGAATTAAACATTTTGCACCATATAGTTCACAAGGCACTTTTTAGGACCTATATAACTAATGTATAGTGCAAATAATTTAGTTAAGTTCTTTTAACGATAACAAAAAAACCTTTCATTAGGTAACTGTTATACTTTTATTATTTACTTATTAGACTCTAATAAACATTTTGAGACCCGTTAGAACTTTTTGTAATCTGAATTAAACATTTTGCATCATATAGTTTACAAGGAAGTTTTTTGGACCTATATAACTAATGTATAGTGCAAATGTTTTAGTTAAGTTCTTTTAACGATAACAGACAAATATTTTATTGGTTAGCTGTTATACTTTTATTATTTACTTATTAGACTCAAATAAACATTTTGAGACCCGTTAGAACTTTTTGCAATGTGAATTAAACATTTTGCACCATATAGAGTAGTCTACAAGGCACGTTTTAAGACCTATAAAACTAATGTTTATTGCAAATGTTTTAGTTAAGTTCTTTTGAAGATAACAGACAAACCTTTCATTGGTTGACTGTTATACTTTTATTATTTACTTATTAGACTCTAATAAACCTTTTGAGACCCGTTAAAACGTTTTGCAATGTGAATTAAATATTTTGCACCATATAGTTCACAAGGCATTTTTTATTACCTATTAACTAATGTATAGTGCAAATGTTTTAGTTAAATTCTTTTAACTATAACATAAAAACCTTTCATTGGTTAACTGTTATACTTTTATTATTTACTTATTAGACTCTAATAAACATTTTGAGACTTGTTAGAACGTTTTGCAATGTGAATTAAACATTTTGCACCATATAGAGTAGTGTACAAGGCACGTTTTAGGACTTATAAAACTAATGTTTAGTGCAAATGTGTTAGTTAAGTTTTTTAGAAGATAACAGACAAACCTTTCATTGGTTGACTGTTATACTTTCATTATTTACTTATTAGACTCTAATAAACATTTTGAGACCCGTTAGAACTTTTTGCAATGTGAATTAAATATTTTGCATCATATAGTTTACAAGGAATTTTTTTGGACCTATATAACTAATGTATAGTGCAAATGTTTTAGTTAAGTTCTTTTAATGATAACAGACAAACCTTTCATTGGTTAACTGTTATACTTTTATTATTTACTTATTAGACTCTAATAAACATTTTGAGACTTGTTAGAACTTTTTGCAATGTGAATTAAACATTTTGCACCATATAGAGTAGTGTACAGGGCACTTTTTGGACCTATAAAATTAATGTTTATTGCAAATGTTTTAGTTAAGTTCTTTAGAAGATAACAGACAAACCTTTCATTGGTTGACTGTTATACTTTGATTACACCATGTAACAAAAATTTAGTTGTGACGATTTTTTAATATTTTCTGAAACATATTACTGAGTAAAACATATTTCTGGCAATTTTTTGTCTCAAATGTTGTATAAAAATGTTATTTTAAGCTTTTTAAACTTTCAGCACCCTATTTTTTCTAACTTTGATTGTAAATTTGTTATAACATTGGTGCAGTGTGACGTCACAATGGCCCAACATTTTAACTTCATAATTGTAGCCTGTATCGTAACAATGATCATTCTTGGCATAGTCTCAGTGAGCCAGTATACCAAGGTTGCCACATTGGCTATTTTATTGTTACTGGTATCTTATCAGGTTAATTACAGGTAGCGTGATTCTCGATAAATTGAGGGATGTCATCATCACGTAAATGTAAGCTGTCTGCTGATAGTTTTTGCTATGTCTGTGGTCTATACATTAGTTTAAAGCAAGTGAAATACAGAATAAAGGTAGAAGCAAAATTTTCTTACGCTTATGAACTTTAATTTGGCATGAAAATTGGTGACCAAGATAAACACTGGGCACCTCATGTGATCTGCGGAACATGCCGATCAAATTTGGATGGCTGGCTTAGAGGAGACCGGCATTCGATGCCATTTGCTATTCCGAGAATCTGGAGAGAACCCCAAAATCATACAGATGACTGCTATTTCTGTATGGTTGACATTTCAAGGTTTAGAAGAACTAAAAACCGACGTGACATTGTATATCCTTCTATACCGTCTTCTATTGCACCTGTTCCGCATAGCAGTGAGTTGCAACTGCCCAAACCACTGAGCAAAAAAGCTCCAGAAGATTTAGCAGGGTCTGAAGATATTGAAAAAGAATCCGATGATGAATTCAACATATCTCATACAGACATGATTTCAGAACCACACTTCCCAAGCCAACAAGAATTAAATGATTTAGTTAGAGACATGGGGCTCACTAAGTCAAATGCCGAACTTCTGACTTCAAGGTTGAAACAATGGAACTTATTAGATTCGTCATGTCGATGTTCTTTGTCGAGAAAAAGGCATGAAACATTTTCAAGGTATTTTTCTGTGGAAGGCTCTCTTTGCTTCTGTAGTAATGTTGATAACCTTTTTGAAGAAATAGGAATAGCTCGATCATGACCCAAAGGAGTGGCGCCTATTTATAGACAGTTCTTCCCGAAGTTTGAAATGTGTCCTCCTTAACAATGGAAACCAGTATCCACCTATACCCATTGACCATTCTGTCCAAATGAGAGAAGATTACAAAAATGTAAAGTTTCTTCTTGAAAGTATTAACCATGCTAGATACAACTCTGTGGAGGTTTGACTTATGCTCCAGTGTAAAGAACTTGAAAATAAAATGACTACGAGAGAAGCAGAAGCATGGAATGCATTTCGAGAAGTAGTTAATTTTTTTCTCGGTAGTAAACGAAGCGATGACTATAAAGTTTTGGTGAGCAATCTGATGAAGGAATACGAAAAATTGGGATGTCGTATGTCCTTGAAAATGCATTACCTGCACTCTCACCTTGATTTTTTTAGTCCAAATATGGGTGTGTAAGCGAAGAACATGGTGAAAGGTTTCACCAGGACATTTCTGATATGGAAAGAAGATACCAAGGAAGGTGGAGTCGCAACATGATGGGGGTTTATTTGTGGTCATAATACGAGAAGATTTCTCAGTTCATAGACGCAAATCATGCAAACAAAACCACTTCTGAAGTTTTTTGGAATGTTTGCAATATGGATCCTTACATAATGCATTACTAGGCTATATTATGGACAATACTTCTATGTGTTAGCGTGTTTGTGAGTCTTATACAAAATAATGCTTATTAATACTGAAACATTTTGGGTAAAATCAGAAAAAGCAATATTTCTTGAAAATTTAGGACACTTCAGGGAAAATATTTGCATTTTTGTGATTAGTTCCGAGTAGCAAAACACAATACATAAACATTTTTAGGCAACTAAAAATTTCGCAAAATTTTGTTACATGGTGTTATTTACTTATTAGACTCTAATAAACATTTTGAGACCCGTTAGAACTTTTTGCAATGTGAATTAAACATTTTGCATCATATAGTTTACAAGGAAGTTTTTTGGACCTATATAACTAATGTATAGTGCAAATGTTTTAGTTAAGTTCTTTTAATGATAACAGACAAACCTTTCATTGGTTAACTGTTATACTTTTATTATTTACTTATTAGACTCTAATAAACATTTTGAAACCCCTTAGAACTTTTTGCAATGTGAATTAAACATTTTGCACCATATAGGGTAGTGTACAAGGCACTTTTTGGACCTATAAAATTAATGTTTATTGCAAATGTTTTAGTTAAGTTCTTTAGAAGATAACAGACAAACCTTTCATTGGTTGACTGTTATACTTTTATTATTTACTTATTAGACTCTAATAAACATTTTGAGACCCGTTAGAACTTTTTGTAATCTGAATTAAACATTTTGCATCATATAGTTTACAAGGAAGTTTTTTGGACCTATATAACTAATGTATAGTGCAAATGTTTTAGTTAAGTTCTTTTAACGATAACAGACAAATATTTTATTGGTTAGCTGTTATACTTTTATAATTTACTTATTAGACTCAAATAAACATCTTGAGACACGTTAGAACTTTTTGCAATGTGAATTAAACATTTTGCACCATATACTTCACAAGGGAGTTTTTCGGAACTATATAACTAATGTATAGTGCAAATCTTTTAGTTAAGTTCTTTTAATGATAACAGACAAATCTTTAATTGGTTAGCTGTTGTACTTTTATTATTTACTTATTAGACTCAAATAACTCTTTTGCAATGTGAATTAAACATTTTGCACCATATCGTTCACAAGGCACTTTTTAGGACCTATATTACTAATGTATAGTGCAAATGTTTTAGTTAAGTTCCCTTAACGATAACAGACAAACATTTCATTAGGTAACTGTTATACTTTTATTATTTACTTAATAGACTCAAATAAACATTTTGAGACCCGTAAGAACGTTTTGCAATGTGAATTAAACATTTTGCACCATATAGTTCACAAGGCACTTTTTAGGACCTATATAACTAATGTATAGTGCAAATAATTTAGTTAAGTTCTTTTAACGATAACAAAAAAACCTTTCATTAGGTAACTGTTATACTTTTATTATTTACTTATTAGACTCTAATAAACATTTTGAGACCCGTTAAAACTTTTTGTAATCTGAATTAAACATTTTGCATCATATAGTTTACAAGGAAGTTTTTTGGACCTATATAACTAATGTATAGTGCAAATGTTTTAGTTAAGTTCTTTTAACGATAACAGACAAATATTTTATTGGTTAGCTGTTATACTTTTATTATTTACTTATTAGACTCAAATAAACATTTTGAGACCCGTTAGAACTTTTTGCAATGTGAATTAAACATTTTGCACCATATAGAGTAGTCTACAAGGCACGTTTTAAGACCTATAAAACTAATGTTTATTGCAAATGTTTTAGTTAAGTTCTTTTGAAGATAACAGACAAACCTTTCATTGGTTGATTGTTATACTTTTATTATTTACTTATTAGACTCTAATAAACCTTTTGAGACCCGTTAAAACGTTTTGCAATGTGAATTAAATATTTTGCACCATATAGTTCACAAGGCATTTTTTATTACCTATTAACTAATGTATAGTGCAAATGTTTTAGTTAAATTCTTTTAACGATAACAAAAAAACCTTTCATTGGTTAACTGTTATACTTTTATTATTTACTTATTAGACTCTAATAAACATTTTGAGACTTGTTAGAACGTTTTGCAATGTGAATTAAACATTTTGCACCATATAGAGTAGTGTACAAGGCACGTTTTAGGACTTATAAAACTAATGTTTAGTGCAAATGTGTTAGTTAAGTTTTTTAGAAGATAACAGACAAACCTTTCATTGGTTGACTGTTATACTTTCATTATTTACTTATTAGACTCTAATAAACATTTTGAGACCCGTTAGAACTTTTTGCAATGTGAATTAAATATTTTGCATCATATAGTTTACAAGGAATTTTTTTGGACCTATATAACTAATGTATAGTGCAAATGTTTTAGTTAAGTTCTTTTAATGATAACAGACAAACCTTTCATTGGTTAACTGTTATACTTTTATTATTTACTTATTAGACTCTAATAAACATTTTGAGACTTGTTAGAACTTTTTGCAATGTGAATTAAACATTTTGCACCATATAGAGTAGTGTACAGGGCACTTTTTGGACCTATAAAATTAATGTTTATTGCAAATGTTTTAGTTAAGTTCTTTAGAAGATAACAGACAAACCTTTCATTGGTTGACTGTTATACTTTTAATATTTACTTATTAGACTCTAATAAACATTTTGAGACCCGTTAGAACTTTTTGCAATGTGAATTAAACATTTTGCATCATATAGTTTACAAGGAAGTTTTTTGGACCTATATAACTAATGTATAGTGCAAATGTTTTAGTTAAGTTCTTTTAACGATAACAGACAAATATTTTACTGGTTAGCTGTTATACTTTTATTATTTACTTATTAGACTCAAACAAACATCTTGAGACACGTTAGAACTTTTTGCAATGTGAATTAATCATTTTGCACCATATACTTCACAAGGGAGTTTTTCGGACCTATATAACTAATGTATAGTGCAAATGTTTTAGTTAAGTTCTTTTAATGATAACAGACAAATCTTCAATTGGTTAGCTGTTATACTTTTATTATTTACTTATTAGACTCAAATAACCCTTTTGCAATGTGAATTAAACATTTTGCACCATATCGTTCACAAGGCACTTTTTAGAACCTATATTACTAATGTATAGTGCAAATGTTTTAGTTAAGTTCCCTTAACGATAACAAACAAACATTTCATTAGGTAACTTTTATACTTTTATTATTTACTTATTAGAGTCAAATAAACATTTTGAGACCCGTAAGAACGTTTTGCAATGTGAATTAAACATTTTGCACCATATAAAGTAGTACATAAGGTATGTTTTAGGACCTATATAACTAATGTATAGTGCAAATGTTTTAGTTAAGTCCTTTTAACCATAACAGACAAACCTTTTATTGGTTAACTGTTATACTTTTATTATTTCCTTATTAGACTATAATAAACATCTTGAGACACGTTAGAACTTTTTGCAATGTGAATTAAACATTTTGCACCATATACTTCACAAGGAAATTTTTAGGACCTATATAACTAATGTATAGTGCAAATGTTTTAGTTAAGTTCTTTTAATGATAACAGACAAATCTTTTATTGGTTAGATGTTATTTTTTTATTATTTACTTATTAGACTCAAATAAACATTTTGCAATGTGAATTAAACATTTTGCACCATATCGTTCACAAGGCACTTTTTAGGACCTATATAACTAATGTATAGTGCAAATGTTTTAGTTAAGTTCTTTTAACGATAACAAAGAAACCTTTCATTAGGTAACTGTTATACTTTTATTATTTACTTATTAGACTCTAATAAACATTTTGAGACCCGTTAAAACTTATTGTAATGTGAATTAAACATTTTGCACTATATAGTTTACAAGGAAGTTCTTTGGACCTATATAACTAATGTATAGTGCAAATGTTTTAGTTAAGTTCTTTTAACGATAACAGACAAACCTTTTATTGGTTAACTGTTATACTTTTATTATTTACTTATTAGAATCTAATAAAAATTTTGAGACCCGTTAGAACTTTTTGCAATGTGAATTAAACATTTTGCACCATATAGTTTATAAGGCAGCTTGTTGGACCTATATAACTAATGTATAGTGCAAATGTTTTAGTTAAGTCCTTTTAACGATAACAGACAAAACTTTTATTGGTTAACTGTTATACTTTTATTATTTACTTATTAGACTCAAATAAACGTTTTGCAAGGTGAAATAAACATTTTGCACCATATCGTTCACAATGCACGTTTTAGGACCTATATAACTAATGTATAGTGCAAATGTTTTAGTTAAGTTCTTTTAACGATAACAAAAAAACCTTTCATTAGGTAACTGTTATACTTTTATTATTTACTTATTGGGCTCTAATAAACATTTTGAGACCCGTAAGAACGTTTTGCAATGTGAATTAAACATTTTGCACCATATAAAGTAGTACATAAGGTACGTTTTAGGACCTATAAATCTAATGTATAGTGCAAATGTTTTAGTTAAGTTCTTTTAACGATAACAGACAAATCTTTTATTGGTTAGCTGTTATACTTTTATTACTTACTTAGTAGACTCTAATAAACATTTTGAGACCCGTTAGAACGTTTTGCAATGTGAATTAAACATTTTGCACCATATAGTTCACAAGGCACTTTTTAGGACCTATATAACTAATGTATAGTGCAAATATTTTAGTTAAGTTCTTTTAACGATAACAGACAAACCTTTTATTGGTTAACTGTTATAATTTTATTTTTTCTTATTAGACTCTAATAAACATTTTGAGACCCGTTAGAACTTTTTGCAATGTGAATTAAACATTTTGCACCATATAGAGTAGTCTACAAGGCACGTTTTAGGACCTATAAAACTAATGTTTATTGCAAATGTTTTAGTTAAGTTCTTTAAAAGATAACAGACAAACCTTTCATTGGTTGACTGTTATACTTTTATTATTTACTTATTAGACTCTAATAAACATTTTGAGACCCGTTAGAACTTTTTGTAATGTGAATTAAACATTTTGCACCATATAGTTTACAAGGAAGTTTTTTGGGCCTATATAACTAATGTATAGTGCAAATGTTTTAGTTAAGTTCTTCTAACGATAACAGACAAACCTTTTATTGGTTGACTGTTATACTTTTATTATTTTCTTATTAAACTCTAATAAACATCTTGAGACACCTTAGAACTTTTTGCAATGTGAATTAAACATTTTGCACCATATACTTCACAAGGAAGTTTTTCGGACTTATATAACTAATGTATAGTGCAAAAGTTTTAGTTAAGTTCTTTTAATGATAACAGACAAATCTTTTATTGGTTAGATGTTATACTTTTATTATTTACTTGTTAGACTCAAATAAACATTTTGCAATGTGAATTAAACATTTTGCACCATATACTTCACAAGGAAGTTTTTCGGACCTATATAACTAATGTATAGTGCAAATGTTTTAGTTAAGTTCTTTTAATGATAACAGACAAATCTTTTATTGGTTAGCTGTTATACTTTTATTATTTACTTATTAGACTCAAATAAACATTTTGAAACCCGTTAGACCTTTTTGCAATGTGAATTACACATTTTGCACCATATAGTTTACAAGGCACTTTTTAGGACCTATATAACTAATGTATAGTGCAAATGTTTTAGTTAAGTTCTTATGAAGATAACAGACAAACCTTTCATTGGTTGACTGTTATACTTTTATTATTTACTTATTAGACTCTAATAAAAAAATATTGAGACCCGTAAGAACGTTTTGCAATGTGAACTAAACAGTTTGCACCATATACAGTAGTTCACAAGGCACGTTTTAGGACCTATAAAACTAATGTATAGTGCAAATGTTTTAGTTAAGTTCTTTAGAAGATAACAGACAAACCTTTCATTGGTTGACTGTTATACTTTTATTATTTACTTATTAGACTCTAATAAACCTTTTGAGACCCGTTAGAACGTTTTGCAATGTGAATTAAACATTTTGCACCATATAGTTTACAAGGAAGTTTTTTGGACCTATATAACTAATGTATAGTGCAAATGTTTTAGTTAAGTTCTTTTAACCATAACAGACAAACCTTTTATTGGTTAACTGTTATACTTTTATTATTTCTTTATTAGACTCTAATAAACATTTTGAGACCCATTAGAACTTTTTGCAATGTGAATTAAACATTTTGCACCATATAGAGTAGTCTACAAGGCACGTTTTAAGACCTATAAAACTAATGTTTATTGCAAATGTTTTAGTTAAGTTTATTTGAAGATAACAGACAAACCTTTCATTGGTTGACTGTTATACTTTTATTATTTACTTATTAGACTCTAATAAACCTTTTGAGACCCGTTAAAACGTTTTGCAATGTGAATTAAATATTTTGCACCATATAGTTCACAAGGCATTTTTTAGGACCTATTAACTAATGTATAGTGCAAATGTTTTAGTTAAATTCTTTTAACGATAACAAAAAAACCTTTCATTGGTTAACTGTTATACTTTTATTATTTACTTATTAGAACCTAATAAACATTTTGAGACTTGTTAGAACGTTTTGCAATGTGAATTAAACATTTTGCACTATATAGTTCACAAGGCTGTTTTTAGGACCTATATAACTAATGTATAGTGCAAATGTTTTAGTAAAGTTCTTTTAACGATAACAGAGAAACTTTTCATTGGTTAACTGTTATACTTTTATTATTTACTTATTAGACTCTAATAAACATTTTGAGACCCGTTAGAACTTTTTGCAATGTGAATTAAACATTTTGCACCATATAGAGTAGTGTACAAGGCACTTTTTGGACCTATAAAATTAATGTTTATTGCAAATGTTTTAGTTAAGTTCTTTAGAAGATAACAGACAAACCTTTCATTGGTTGACTGTTATACTTTTATTATTTACTTATTAGACTCTAATAAACATTTTGAGACCCGTTAGAACTTTTCGTAATCTGAATTAAACATTTTGCATCAAATAGTTTACAAGGAAGTTTTTTGGACCTATATAACTAATGTATAGTGCAAATGTTTTAGTTAAGTTCTTTTAACGATAACAGACAAATCTTTAATTGGTTAGCTGTTATACTTTTATTATTTACTTATTAGACTCAAATAACCCTTTTGCAATGTGAATTAAACATTTTGCACCATATCGTTCACAAGGCACTTTTTAGGACCTATATAACTAATGTATAGTGCAAATGTTTTAGTTAAGTTCCCTTAACGATAACAGACAAACATTTCATTAGGTAACTGTTATACTTTTATTATTTACTTATTAGACTCAAATAAACATTTTGAGACCCGTAAGAACGTTTTGCAATGTGAATTAAACATTTTGCACCATATAAAGTAGTACATAAGGTATGTTTTAGGACCTATAAAACTAATGTATAGTGCAAATGTTTTAGTTAAGTTCTTTTAACGATAACAGAGAAATGTTTTATTGGTTAGCTGTTATACTTTTATTATTTACTTATTAGATTCAAATAAACATTTTGAGACCCGTTAGACCTTTTTGCAATGTGAATTAAACATTTTGCACCATATAGTTCACAAGGCACTTTTTAGGACCTATATAACTAATGTATAGTGCAAATGTTTTAGTTAAGTTCTTTTAACGATAACAAAAAAACCTTTCATTAGGTAACTGTTATACTTTTATTATTTACTTATTAGACTCTAATAAACATTTTGAGACCCTTTAGAACTTTTTGCAATGTGAATTAAACATTTTGCACCATATAGAGTAGTCTACAAGGCACGTTTTAGGACCTATAAAACTAATGTTTATTGCAAATGTTTTAGTTAAGTTCTTTTGAAGATAACAGACAAACCTTTCATTGGTTGACTGTTATACTTTTATTATTTACTTATTAGACTCTAATAAACATTTTGAGACCCGTTAGAACGTTTTGCAATGTGAATTAAACATTTTGCACCATATAGTTTACAAGGAAGTTTTTTGGACCTATATAACTAATGTATAGTGCAAATGTTTTAGTTAAGTCCTTTTAACCATAACAGACAAACCTTTTATTGGTTAACTGTTATACTTTTATTATTTCCTTATTAGACTCTAATAAACATCTTGAGACACGTTAGAACTTTTTGCAATGTGAATTAAACATTTTGCACCATATACTTCACAAGGAAATTTTTAGGACCTATATAACTAATGTATAGTGCAAATGTTTTAGTTAAGTTCTTTTTATGATAACAGACAAATCTTTTATTGGTTAGATGTTATACTTTTATTATTTACTTATTAGACTCAAATAAACATTTTGCAATGTGAATTAAACATTTTGCACCATATCGTTCACAAGGCACTTTTTAGGACCTATATAACTAATGTATAGTGCAAATGTTTTAGTTAAGTTCTTTTAACGATAACAAAGAAACCTTTCATTAGGTAACTGTTATACTTTTATTATTTACTTATTAGACTCTAATAAACATTTTGAGACCCGTTAAAACTTATTGTAATGTGAATTAAACATTTTGCACTATATAGTTTACAAGGAAGTGTTTTGGACCTATATAACTAATGTATAGTGCAAATGTTTTAGTTAAGTTCTTTTAACGATAACAGACAAGCCTTTTATTGGTTAACTGTTATACTTTTATTATTTACTTATTAGAATCTAATAAAAATTTTGAGACCCCTTAGAACTTTTTGCAATGTGAATTAAACATTTTGCACCATACAGAGTAGTGCACAAGGCATGTTTTAGGACCTATAAAACTAATGTTTATTGCAAATATTTTAGTTAAGTTCTTTAGAAGATAACAGACAAATCTTTCATTGGTTGACTATTATATTTTTATTATTTACTTATTAGACTCTAATAAACATTTTGAGACCCGTTAGAACGTTTTGCAAGGTGAATTAAACATTTTGCACCATATCGTTCACAATGCACGTTTTAGGACCTATATAACTAATGTATAGTGCAAATGTTTTAGTTAAGTTCTTTTAACGATAACCAAGAAACCTTTCATTAGGTAACTGTTATACTTTTATTATTTACTTATTGGACTCTAATAAACATTTTGAGACCCGTAAGAACGTTTTGCAATGTGATTTAAACATTTTGCACCATATAAAGTAGTACATAAGGTACGTTTTAGGACCTATAAAACTAATGTATAGTGCAAATGTTTTAGTTAAGTTCTTTTAACGATAACAGAGAAATCTTTTATTGGTTAGCTGTTATACTTTTATTATTTACTTAGTAGACTCAAATAAACATTTTGAGACCCGTTAGAACGTTTTGCAATGTGAATTAAACATTTTGCACCATATAGTTCACAAGGCACTTTTTAGGACCTATGTAACTAATGTATAGTGCAAATATTTTAGTTAAGTTCTTTTAACGATAACAGACAAACCTTTTATTGGTTAACTGTTATAATTTTATTATTTTCTTATTAGACTCTAATAAACATTTTGAGACCCGTTAGAACTTTTTGCAATGTGAATTAAACATTTTGCACCATATAGAGTAGTCTACAAGGCACGTTTTAGGACCTATAAAACTAATGTTTATTGCAAATGTTTTAGTTAAGTTCTTTAGAAGATAACAGACAAACCTTTCATTGGTTGACTGTTATACTTTTATTATTTACTTATTAGACTCTAATAAACATTTTGAGACCCGTTAGAACTTTTTGTATGGTGAATTAAACATTTTGCACCATATAGTTTACAAGGAAGTTTTTTGGGCCTATATAACTAATGTATAGTGCAAATGTTTTAGTTAAGTTCTTTTAATGATAACAGACAAATCTTTTATTGGTTAGATGTTATACTTTTATTATTTACTTGTTAGACTCAAATAAACATTTTGCAATGTGAATTAAACATTTTGCACCATATACTTCACAAGGAAGTTTTTCGGACCTATATAACTAAGGTATAGTGCAAATGTTTTAGTTAAGTTCTTTTAATGATAACAGACAAATCTTTTATTGGTTAGCTGTTATAATTTTATTATTTACTTATTAGACTCAAATAAACATTTTGAAACCCGTTAGATTTTTTTGCAATGTGAATTACACATTTTGCACCATATAGTTTACAAGGCACTTTTTAGGACCTATATAACTAATGTATAGTGCAAATGTTTTAGTTAAGTTCTTATGAAGATAACAGACAAACTTTTCATTGGTTGACTGTTATACTTTTATTATTTACTTATTAGACTCTAATAAAAATATTGAGACCCGTAAGAACGTTTTGCAATGTGAACTAAACAGTTTGCATCATATACAGTAGTTCACAAGGCACGTTTTAGGACCTATAAAACTAATGTATAGTGCAAATGTTTTAGTTAAGTTCTTTAGAAGATAACAAACAAACCTTTCATTGGTTGACTGTTATACTTTTATTATTTACTTATTAGACTCTAATAAACCTTTTGAGACCCGTTAGAACGTTTTGCAATGTGAATTAAATATTTTGCACCATATAGTTCACAAGGCATTTTTTAGGACCTATTAACTAATGTATAGTGCAAATGTTTTAGTTAAATTCTTTTAACGATAACAAAAAAACCTTTCATTGGTTAACTGTTATACTTTCATTATTTACGTATTAGACTCTAATAAACGTTTTAAGACTCATTAGAACTTTTTGCAATGTGAATTAAACATTTTGCACCATATACAGTAGTTCACAAGGCACGTTTTAGGACCTATAAAACTAATGTATAGTGCAAATGTTTTAGTTAAGTTCTTTAGAAGATAACAGACAAACATTTCATTGGTTGACTGTTATACTTTTATTATTTACTTATTAGACTCTAATAAACATTTTGAGACCCGTTAGAACTTTTTGCAATGTGAATTAAACATTTTGCACCATATCGTTCACAAGGCATTTTTTAGGACCTATATAACTAATGTATAGTGCAAATGTTTTAGTTAAGTTCTTTTAACGACAACAGACAGCCCTTTAATTGGTTAACTGTTATACTTTTATTATTTACTTATTAGACTCTAATAAACTTTTTGAGACCCGTAAGAACTTTTTGCAATGTGAATTAAACATTTTGCACCATATAGAGTAGTTCACAAGGCACGTTTTAGGACCTATAAAACTAATGTTTATTGCAAATGTTTTAGTTAAGTTCTTATGAAGATAACAGACAAACCTTTCATTGGTTGACTGTTATACTTTTATTATTTACTTATTAGATTCTAATAAACATTTTGAGACCCGTTAGAACTTTTTGTAATGTGAATTAAACATTTTGCACCATATAGTTTACAAGGAAATTTTTTGGACCTATATAACTAATGTATAGTGCAAATGTTTTAGTTAAGTTCTTTTAACGATAACAGACAAACATTTTATTGGTTAACTGTTATACTTTTATTATTTCCTTATTAGACTCTAATAAACATCTTGAGACACGTTAGAACTTTTTGTAATGTGAATTAAACATTTTGCACCATATACTTCACAAGGAAGTTTTTCGGACCTATATAACTAATGTATAATGCAAATGTTTTAGTTAAGTTCTTTTAATGATAACAGCGAAATCTTTTATTGGTTAGCTGTTATACTTTTATTATTTACTTATTAGACTCAAATAAACATTTTGCAATGTGAATTAAACATTTTGCACCATATCGTTCACAAGGTACGTTTTAGGACCTATAAAACTAATGTATAGTGCAAATGTTTTAGTTAAGTTCTTTTAACGATAACAGAGAAATCTTTTATTGGTTAGCTGTTATACTTTTATTATTTACTTATTAGACTCTAATAAACATTTTGAGACCCGTAAGAACGTTTTGCATTGTGAACTAAACATTTTGCACCATATACAGTAGTTCACAAGGCACGTTTTAGGACCTATAAAACTAATGCATAATGCAAATTTTTTAGTTAAGTTCTATAGTAGATAACAGGGAAAAATTTTATTGGTTGACTGTTATACTTTTATTATTTACTTATTAGACTCAAAAAACCCTTTGAGACCCGTTAAAACGTTTTGCAATGTGAATTAAATATTTTGCACCATATAGTTCACAAGGCATTTTTTAGGCCCTATTAACTAATGTATAGTGCAAATGTTTTAGTTAAATTCTTTTAACGATAACAAAAAAACCTTTCATTGGTTAACTGTTATACTTTTATTATTTACTTATTAGAGTCTAATAAACATTTTGAGACCTGTTAGAACGTTTTGCAATGTGAATTAAACATTTTGCACTATATAGTTCACAAGACTGTTTTTTGGACCTATAAAATTAATGTTTATTGCAAATGTTTTAGTTAAGTTCTTTAGAAGATAACAGACAAACCTTTCATTGGTTGACTGTTATACTTTTATTATTTACTTATTAGACTCTAATAAACATTTTGAGACCCGTTAGAACTTTTTGTAATGTGAATTAAACATTTTGCACCATATAGTTTACAAGGAAGTTTTTTGGACCTATATAACTAATGTATAGTGCAAATGTTTTAGTTAAGTTCTTTTAACGATAACAGACAAAATTTTATTGGTTAGCTGTTATACTTTTATTATTTACTTATTAGACTCTAATAAACATCTTGAGACACGTTAGAACTTTTTGCAATGTGAATTAAACATTTTGCACCATATACTTCACAAGGGAGTTTTTCGGACCTTTATAACTAATGTATAGTGCAAATGTTTTAGTTAAGTTCTTTTAATGATAACAGACAAATCTTTAATTGGTTAGCTGTTATACTTTTATTATTTACTTATTAGACTCAAATAACCCTTTTGCAATGTGAATTAAACATTTTGCACCATATCGTTCACAATGCACTTTTTAGGACCTATATAACTAATGTATAGTGCAAATGTTTTAGTTAAGTTATTTTAACGATAACAGACAAACCTTTCATTAGTTAACTGTTATACTTTTATTATTTACTTATTAGACTCAAATAAACATTTTGAGACCCGTAAGAACGTTTTGCAATGTGAATTAAACATTTTGCACCATATAGAGTAGTCTACAAGGCACGTTTTAGGACCTATATAACTAATGTTTAGTGCAAATGTTTTAGTTAAGTTCTTTTAACGATAACAGAGAAATCTTTTATTGGTTAGCTGTTATACTTTTATTATTTACTTAGTAGACTCAAATAAACATTTTGAGACCCGTTAGAACGTTTTGCAATGTGAATTAAACATTTTGTACCATATAGTTCACAAGGCACTTTTTAGGACCTATATAACTAATGTATAGTGCAAATATTTTAGTTAAGTTCTTTTAACGATAACAGACAAACCTTTTATTGGTTAACTGTTATAATTTTATTATTTTCTTATTAGACTCTAATAAACATTTTGGGACCTGTTAGAACTTTTTGCAATGTGAATTAAACATTTTGCACCATATAGAGTAGTCTACAAGGCACGTTTTAGGACCTATATAACTAATGTATAGTGCAAATGTTTTAGTTAAGTTCTTTTAACGACAACAGACAGCCCTTTAATTGGTTAACTGTTATAATTTTATTATTTTCATATTAGACTCTAATAAACATTTTGGGACCCGTTAGAACTTTTTGCAATGTGAATTAAATATTTTGCACCATATAGTTCACAAGGCATTTTTTGGACCTATTAACTAATGTATAGTGCAAATGTTTTAGTTAAATTCTTTTAACGATAACAAAAAAACCTTTCATTGGTTAACTGTTATACTTTCATTATTTACGTATTAGACTCTAATAAACGTTTTAAGACTCATTAGAACTTTTTGCAATGTGAATTAAACATTTTGCACCATATACAGTAGTTCACAAGGCACGTTTTAGGACCTATAAAACTAATGTATAGTGCAAATGTTTTAGTTAAGTTCTTTAGAAGATAACAGACAAACCTTTCATTGGTTGACTGTTATACTTTTATTATTTACTTATTAGACTCTAATAAACATTTTGAGACCCGTTAGAACTTTTTGCAATGTGAATTAAACATTTTGCACCATATCGTTCACAAGGCACTTTTTAGGACCTATATAACTAATGTATAGTGCAAATGTTTTAGTTAAGTTCTTTTAACGACAACAGACAGCCCTTTAATTGGTTAACTGTTATACTTTTATTATTTACTTATTAGACTCTAATAAACATTTTGAGACCCGTAAGAACTTTTTGCAATGTGAATTAAACATTTTGCACCATATAGAGTAGTTCACAAGGCACGTTTTAGGACCTATAAAACTAATGTTTATTGCAAATGTTTTAGTTAAGTTCTTATGAAGATAACAGACAAACCTTTCATTGGTTGACTGTTATACTTTTATTATTTACTTATTAGATTCTAATAAACATTTTGAGACCCGTTAGAACTTTTTGTAATGTGAATTAAACATTTTGCACCATATAGTTTACAAGGAAATTTTTTGGAATTATATAACTAATGTATAGTGCAAATGTTTTAGTTAAGTTCTTTTAACGATAACAGACAAACATTTTATTGGTTAACTGTTATACTTTTATTATTTCCTTATTAGACTCTAATAAACATCTTGAGACACGTTAGAACTTTTTGTAATGTGAATTAAACATTTTGCACCATATACTTCACAAGGAAGTTTTTCGGACCTATATAACTAATGTATAGTGCAAATGTTTTAGTTAAGTTCTTTTAATGATAACAGACAAATCTTTTATTGGTTAGCTGTTATACTTTTATTATTTACTTATTAGACTCAAATAAACATTTTGCAATGTGAATTAAACATTTTGCACCATATCGTTCACAAGGTACGTTTTAGGACCTATAAAACTAATGTATAGTGCAAATGTTTTAGTTAAGTTCTTTTAACGATAACAGAGAAATCTTTTATTGGTTAGCTGTTATACTTTTATTATTTACTTATTAGACTCTAATAAACATTTTGAGACCCGTAAGAACGTTTTGCATTGTGAACTAAACATTTTGCACCATATACAGTAGTTCACAAGGCACGTTTTAGGACCTATAAAACTAATGCATAATGCAAATTTTTTAATTAAGTTCTATAGTAGATAACAGGGAAAAATTTCATTGGTTGACTGTTATACTTTTATTATTTACTTATTAGACTCAAAAAACCTTTTGAGACCCGTTAAAACGTTTTGCAATGTGAATTAAATATTTTGCACCATATAGTTCACAAGGCATTTTTAGGCCCTATTAACTAATGTATAGTGCAAATGTTTTAGTTAAATTTTTTTAACGATAACAAAAAAACCTTTCATTGGTTAACTGTTATACTTTTATTATTTACTTATTAGAATCTAATAAACATTTTGAGACTTGTTAGAACGTTTTGCAATGTGAATTAAACATTTTGCACTATATAGTTCACAAGACTGTTTTTTGGACCTATAAAATTAATGTTTATTGCAAATGTTTTAGTTAAGTTCTTTAGAAGATAACAGACAAACCTTTCATTGGTTGACTGTTATACTTTTATTATTTACTTATTAGACTCTAATAAACATTTTGAGACCCGTTAGAACTTTTTGTAATGTGAATTAAACATTTTGCACCATATAGTTTACAAGGAAGTTTTTTGGACCTATATAACTAATGTATAGTGCAAATGTTTTAGTTAAGTTCTTTTAACGATAACAGACAAATATTTTATTGGTTAGCTGTTATACTTTTATTATTTACTTATTAGACTCTAATAAACATCTTGAGACAAGTTAGAACTTTTTGCAATGTGAATTAAACATTTTGCACCATATACTTCACAAGGGAGTTTTTCGGACCTTTATAACTAATGTATAGTGCAAATGTTTTAGTTAAGTTCTTTTAATGATAACAGACAAATCTTTAATTGGTTAGCTGTTATACTTTTATTATTTACTTATTAGACTCAAATAACCCTTTTGCAATGTGAATTAAACATTTTGCACCATATCGTTCACAATGCACTTTTTAGGACCTATATAACTAATGTATAGTGCAAATGTTTTAGTTAAGTTATTTTAACGATAACAGACAAACCTTTCATTAGTTAACTGTTATACTTTTATTATTTACTTATTAGACTCAAATAAACATTTTGAGACCCGTAAGAACGTTTTGCAATGTGAATTAAACATTTTGCACCATATAGAGTAGTCTACAAGGCACGTTTTAGGACCTATAAAACTAATGTATAGTGCAAATGTTTTAGTTAAGTTCTTTTAACGATAACAGACAAACATTTTATTGGTTAGCTGTTATACTTTTATTATTTACTTAGTAGACTCAAATAAACATTTTGAGACCCGTTAGAACGTTTTGCAATGTGAATTAAACATTTTGCACCATATAGTTCACAAGGCACTTTTTAGGACCTATATAACTAATGTATAGTGCAAATATTTTAGTTAAGTTCTTTTAACGATAACAGACAAACCTTTTATTGGTTAACTGTTATACTTTTATTATTTTCTTATTAGACTCTAATAAACATTTTGGGACCCGTTAGAACTTTTTGCAATGTGAATTAAACATTTTGCACCATATAGAGTAGTCTACAAGGCACGTTTTAGGACCTATAAATCTAATGTATAGTGCAAATGTTTTAGTTAAGTTCTTCTAACGATAACAGACAAACTTTTTATTGGTTGACTGTTATACTTTTATTATTTTCTTATTAAACTCTAATAAACATCTTGAGACACGTTAGAACTTTTTGTAATGTGAATTAAACATTTTGCACCATATACTTCACAAGGAAGTTTTTCGGACCTATATAACTAATGTATAGTGCAAATGTTTTAGTTAAGTTCTTTTAATGATAACAGACAAATATTTTATTGGTTAGCTGTTATAATTTTATTATTTACTTATTAGACTCAAATAAACATTTTGAAACCCGTTAGACCTTTTTGCAATGTAAATTACACATTTTGCACCATATAGTTTACAAGGCACTTTTTAGGACCTATATAACTAATGTATAGTGCAAATGTTTTAGTTAAGTTCTTATGAAGATAACAAACAAACATTTCATTGGTTGACTGTTATACTTTTATTATTTACTTATTAGACTCTAATAAAAATATTGAGACCCGTAAGAACGTTTTGCAATGTGAACTAAACAGTTTGCACCATATACAGTAGTTCACAAGGCACGTTTTAGGACCTATAAAACTAATGTATAGTGCAAATGTTTTAGTTAAGTTCTTTAGAAGATAACAGACAAACCTTTCATTGGTTGACTGTTATACTTTTATTATTTACTTATTAGACTCTAATAAACCTTTTGAGACCCGTTAGAACGTTTTGCAATGTGAATTAAATATTTTGCACCATATAGTTCACAAGGCAATTTTTAGGACCTATTAACTAATGTATAGTGAAATGTTTTAGTTAAATTCTTTTAACGATAACAAAAAAACCTTTCATTGGTTAACTGTTATACTTTCATTATTTACGTATTAGACTCTAATAAACGTTTTAAGACTCATTAGAACTTTTTGCAATGTGAATTAAACATTTTGCACCATATACAGTAGTTCACAAGGCACGTTTTAGGACCTATAAAACTAATGTATAGTGCAAATGTTTTAGTTAAGTTCTTTAGGAGATAACAGACAAACCTTTCATTGGTTGACTGTTATACTTTTATTATTTACTTATTAGACTCTAATAAACATTTTGAGACCCGTTAGAACTTTTTGCAATGTGAATTAAACATTTTGCACCATATAGTTCACTAAGCACTTTTTAGGACCTATATAACTAATGTATAGTGCAAATGTTTTAGTAAAGTTCTTTTAACGATAACAGAGAAACTTTTCATTGGTTAACTGTTATACTTTTATTATTTACTTATTAGACTCTAATAAACATTTTGAGACCCGTTAGAACTTTTTGCAATGTGAATTAAACATTTTGCACCATATAGAGTAGTGTACAAGGCACGTTTTAGGACTTATAAAACTAATGTTTAGTGCAAATGTGTTAGTTAAGTTCTTTAGAAGATAACAGACAAACCTTTCATTGGTTGACTGTTATACTTTCATTATTTACTTATTAGACTCTAATAAACATTTTGAGACCCGTTAGAACTTTTTGCAATGTGAATTAAATATTTTGCATCATATAGTTTACAAGGAAGTTTTTTGGACCTATATAACTAATGTATAGTGCAAATGTTTTAGTTAAGTTCTTTTAATGATAACAGACAAACCTTTCATTGGTTAACTGTTATACTTTTATTATTTACTTATTAGACTCTAATAAACATTTTGAGACCCCTTAGAATTTTTTGCAATGTGAATTAAAAATTTTGCACCATATAGAGTAGTCTACAAGGCACTTTTTGGACCTATAAAATTAATGTTTATTGCAAATGTTTTAGTTAAGTTCTTTAGAAGATAACAGACAAACCTTTCATTGGTTGACTGTTATACTTTTATTATTTACTTATTAGACTCTAATAAACATTTTGAGACCCGTTAGAACTTTTTGTAATCTGAATTAAACATTTTGCATCATATAGTTTACAAGGAAGTTTTTTGGACCTATATAACTAATGTATAGTGCAAATGTTTTAGTTAAGTTCTTTCAACGATAACAGACAAATCTTTAATTGGTTAGCTGTTATACTTTTATTATTTACTTATTAGACTCAAATAACCCTTTTGCAATGTGAATTAAACATTTTGCACCATATCGTTCACAAGGCATTTTTTAGGACCTATATTACTAATGTATAGTGCAAATGTTTTAGTTAAGTTCTTTTAACGATAACAGACAAATCTTTTATTGGTTAGCTGTTATACTTTTATTATTTACTTATTAGACTCTAATAAACATCTTGAGACAAGTTAGAACTTTTTGCAATGTGAATTAAACATTTTGCACCATATACTTCACAAGGGAGTTTTTCGGACCTTTATAACTAATGTATAGTGCAAATGTTTTAGTTAAGTTCTTTTAATGATAACAGACAAATCTTTAATTGGTTAGCTGTTATACTTTTATTATTTACTTATTAGACTCAAATAACCCTTTTGCAATGTGAATTAAACATTTTGCACCATATCGTTCACAATGCACTTTTTAGGACCTATATAACTAATGTATAGTGCAAATGTTTTAGTTAAGTTATTTTAACGATAACAGACAAACCTTTCATTAGTTAACTGTTATACTTTTATTATTTACTTATTAGACTCAAATAAACATTTTGAGACCCGTAAGAACGTTTTGCAATGTGAATTAAACATTTTGCACCATATAGAGTAGTCTACAAGTCACGTTTTAGGACCTATAAAACTAATGTATAGTGCAAATGTTTTAGTTAAGTTCTTTTAACGATAACAGACAAACATTTTATTGGTTAGCTGTTATACTTTTATTATTTACTTAGTAGACTCAAATAAACATTTTGAGACCCGTTAGAACGTTTTGCAATGTGAATTAAACATTTTGCACCATATAGTTCACAAGGCACTTTTTAGGACCTATATAACTAATGTATAGTGCAAATATTTTAGTTAAGTTCTTTTAACGATAACAGACAAACCTTTTATTGGTTAACTGTTATACTTTTATTATTTTCTTATTAGACTCTAATAAACATTTTGGGACCCGTTAGAACTTTTTGCAATGTGAATTAAACATTTTGCACCATATAGAGTAGTCTACAAGGCACGTTTTAGGACCTATAAATCTAATGTATAGTGCAAATGTTTTAGTTAAGTTCTTCTAACGATAACAGACAAACTTTTTATTGGTTGACTGTTATACTTTTATTATTTTCTTATTAAACTCTAATAAACATCTTGAGACACGTTAGAACTTTTTGTAATGTGAATTAAACATTTTGCACCATATACTTCACAAGGAAGTTTTTCGGACCTATATAACTAATGTATAGTGCAAATGTTTTAGTTAAGTTCTTTTAATGATAACAGACAAATATTTTATTGGTTAGCTGTTATAATTTTATTATTTACTTATTAGACTCAAATAAACATTTTGAAACCCGTTAGACCTTTTTGCAATGTAAATTACACATTTTGCACCATATAGTTTACAAGGCACTTTTTAGGACCTATATAACTAATGTATAGTGCAAATGTTTTAGTTAAGTTCTTATGAAGATAACAAACAAACATTTCATTGGTTGACTGTTATACTTTTATTATTTACTTATTAGACTCTAATAAAAATATTGAGACCCGTAAGAACGTTTTGCAATGTGAACTAAACAGTTTGCACCATATACAGTAGTTCACAAGGCACGTTTTAGGACCTATAAAACTAATGTATAGTGCAAATGTTTTAGTTAAGTTCTTTAGAAGATAACAGACAAACCTTTCATTGGTTGACTGTTATACTTTTATTATTTACTTATTAGACTCTAATAAACCTTTTGAGACCCGTTAGAACGTTTTGCAATGTGAATAAAATATTTTGCACCATATAGTTCACAAGGCAATTTTTAGGACCTATTAACTAATGTATAGTGAAATGTTTTAGTTAAATTCTTTTAACGATAACAAAAAAACCTTTCATTGGTTAACTGTTATACTTTCATTATTTACGTATTAGACTCTAATAAACGTTTTAAGACTCATTAGAACTTTTTGCAATGTGAATTAAACATTTTGCACCATATACAGTAGTTCACAAGGCACGTTTTAGGACCTATAAAACTAATGTATAGTGCAAATGTTTTAGTTAAGTTCTTTAGGAGATAACAGACAAACCTTTCATTGGTTGACTGTTATACTTTTATTATTTACTTATTAGACTCTAATAAACATTTTGAGACCCGTTAGAACTTTTTGCAATGTGAATTAAACATTTTGCACCATATAGTTCACTAAGCACTTTTTAGGACCTATATAACTAATGTATAGTGCAAATGTTTTAGTAAAGTTCTTTTAACGATAACAGAGAAACTTTTCATTGGTTAACTGTTATACTTTTATTATTTACTTATTAGACTCTAATAAACATTTTGAGACCCGTTAGAACTTTTTGCAATGTGAATTAAACATTTTGCACCATATAGAGTAGTGTACAAGGCACGTTTTAGGACTTATAAAACTAATGTTTAGTGCAAATGTGTTAGTTAAGTTCTTTAGAAGATAACAGACAAACCTTTCATTGGTTGACTGTTATACTTTCATTATTTACTTATTAGACTCTAATAAACATTTTGAGACCCGTTAGAACTTTTTGCAATGTGAATTAAATATTTTGCATCATATAGTTTACAAGGAAGTTTTTTGGACCTATATAACTAATGTATAGTGCAAATGTTTTAGTTAAGTTCTTTTAATGATAACAGACAAACCTTTCATTGGTTAACTGTTATACTTTTATTATTTACTTATTAGACTCTAATAAACATTTTGAGACCCCTTAGAATTTTTTGCAATGTGAATTAAAAATTTTGCACCATATAGAGTAGTCTACAAGGCACTTTTTGGACCTATAAAATTAATGTTTATTGCAAATGTTTTAGTTAAGTTCTTTAGAAGATAACAGACAAACCTTTCATTGGTTGACTGTTATACTTTTATTATTTACTTATTAGACTCTAATAAACATTTTGAGACCCGTTAGAACTTTTTGTAATCTGAATTAAACATTTTGCATCATATAGTTTACAAGGAAGTTTTTTGGACCTATATAACTAATGTATAGTGCAAATGTTTTAGTTAAGTTCTTTCAACGATAACAGACAAATCTTTAATTGGTTAGCTGTTATACTTTTATTATTTACTTATTAGACTCAAATAACCCTTTTGCAATGTGAATTAAACATTTTGCACCATATCGTTCACAAGGCATTTTTTAGGACCTATATTACTAATGTATAGTGCAAATGTTTTAGTTAAGTTCTTTTAACGATAACAGACAAATCTTTTATTGGTTAGCTGTTATACTTTTATTATTTACTTATTAGATTCAAATAAACATTTTGAGACCCGTTAGACCTTTTTGCAATGTGAATTAAACATTTTGCACCATATAGTTCACAAGGCACTTTTTAGGACCTATATAACTAATGTATAGTGCAAATGTTTTAGTTAAGTTCTTTTAACGATAACAAAAAAACCTTTCATTAGGTAACTGTTATACTTTTATTATTTCCTTATTAGACTCTAATAAACATTTTGAGACCCGTTAGAACTTTTTGCAATGTGAATTAAACATTTTGCACCATAAAGAGTAGTCTACAAGGCACGTTTTAAGACCTATAAAACTAATGTTTATTGCAAATGTTTTAGTTAAGTTCTTTTGAAGATAACAGACAAACCTTTCATTGGTTGACTGTTATACTTTTATTATTTACTTATTAGACTCTAATAAACATTTTGAGACCCGTTAGAACTTTTTGCAATGTGAATTAAACATTTTGCACCATATAGTTTACAAGGAAGTTTTTTGGACCTATATAACTAATGTATAGTGCAAATGTTTTAGTTAAGTTCTTTTAACCATAACAGACAAACCTTGTGTTGGTTAACTGTTATACTTTTATTATTTCCTTATTAGACTCTAATAAACATTTTGAGACCCGTTAGAACTTTTTGCAATGTGAATTAAACATTTTGCACCATATAGAGTAGTCTACAAGGCACGTTTTAAGACCTATAAAACTAATGTTTATTGCAAATGTTTTAGTTAAGTTCTTTTGAAGATAACAGACAAACCTTTCATTGGTTGACTGTTATACTTTTATTATTTACTTATTAGACTCTAATAAACCTTTTGAGACCCAATAAAACGTTTTGCAATGTGAATTAAATATTTTGCACCATATAGTTCACAAGGCATTTTTTAGGACCCATTAACTAATGTATAGTGCAAATGTTTTAGTTAAATTCTTTTAACGATAACAAAAAAACCTTTCATTGGTTAACTGTTATACTTTTATTTTTTACTTATTAGAACCTAATAAACATTTTGAGACTTGTTAGAACGTTTTGCAATGTGAATTAAACATTTTGCACTATATAGTTCACAAGGCTGTTTTTAGGACCTATATAACTAATGTATAGTGCAAATGTTTTAGTTAAGTTCTTTTAATGATAACAGACAAACCTTTCATTGGTTAACTGTTATACTTTTATTATTTACTTATTAGACTCTAATAAACATTTTGAGACCCCTTAGAATTTTTTGCAATGTGAATTAAAAATTTTGCACCATATAGAGTAGTCTACAAGGCACTTTTTGGACCTATAAAATTAATGTTTATTGCAAATGTTTTAGTTAAGTTCTTTAGAAGATAACAGACAAACCTTTCATTGGTTAACTGTTATACTTTTATTATTTACTTATTAGAGTCTAATAAACATTTTGAGACCTGTTAGAACGTTTTGCGATGTGAATTAAACATTTTGCACTATATAGTTCACAAGACTGTTTTTTGGACCTATAAAATTAATGTTTATTGCAAATGTTTTAGTTAAGTTCTTTAGAAGATAACAGACAAACCTTTCATTGGTTGACTGTTATACTTTTATTATTTACTTATTAGACTCTAATAAACATTTTGAGACCCGTTAGAACTTTTTGTAATGTGAATTAAACATTTTGCACCATATAGTTTACAAGGAAGTTTTTTGGACCTATATAACTAATGTATAGTGCAAATGTTTTAGTTAAGTTCTTTTAACGATAACAGACAAAATTTTATTGGTTAGCTGTTATACTTTTATTATTTACTTATTAGACTCTAATAAACATCTTGAGACACGTTAGAACTTTTTGCAATGTGAATTAAACATTTTGCACCATATACTTCACAAGGGAGTTTTTCGGACCTTTATAACTAATGTATAGTGCAAATGTTTTAGTTAAGTTCTTTTAATGATAACAGACAAATCTTTAATTGGTTAGCTGTTATACTTTTATTATTTACTTATTAGACTCAAATAACCCTTTTGCAATGTGAATTAAACATTTTGCACCATATCGTTCACAATGCACTTTTTAGGACCTATATAACTAATGTATAGTGCAAATGTTTTAGTTAAGTTATTTTAACGATAACAGACAAACCTTTCATTAGTTAACTGTTATACTTTTATTATTTACTTATTAGACTCAAATAAACATTTTGAGACCCGTAAGAACGTTTTGCAATGTGAATTAAACATTTTGCACCATATAGAGTAGTCTACAAGGCACGTTTTAGGACCTATATAACTAATGTATAGTGCAAATGTTTTAGTTAAGTTCTTTTAACGATAACAGAGAAATCTTTTATTGGTTAGCTGTTATACTTTTATTATTTACTTAGTAGACTCAAATAAACATTTTGAGACCCGTTAGAACGTTTTGCAATGTGAATTAAACATTTTGTACCATATAGTTCACAAGGCACTTTTTAGGACCTATATAACTAATGTATAGTGCAAATATTTTAGTTAAGTTCTTTTAACGATAACAGACAAACCTTTTATTGGTTAACTGTTATAATTTTATTATTTTCTTATTAGACTCTAATAAACATTTTGGGACCTGTTAGAACTTTTTGCAATGTGAATTAAACATTTTGCACCATATAGAGTAGTCTACAAGGCACGTTTTAGGACCTATATAACTAATGTATAGTGCAAATGTTTTAGTTAAGTTCTTTTAACGACAACAGACAGCCCTTTAATTGGTTAACTGTTATAATTTTATTATTTTCATATTAGACTCTAATAAACATTTTGGGACCCGTTAGAACTTTTTGCAATGTGAATTAAATATTTTGCACCATATAGTTCACAAGGCATTTTTTGGACCTATTAACTAATGTATAGTGCAAATGTTTTAGTTAAATTCTTTTAACGATAACAAAAAAACCTTTCATTGGTTAACTGTTATACTTTCATTATTTACGTATTAGACTCTAATAAACGTTTTAAGACTCATTAGAACTTTTTGCAATGTGAATTAAACATTTTGCACCATATACAGTAGTTCACAAGGCACGTTTTAGGACCTATAAAACTAATGTATAGTGCAAATGTTTTAGTTAAGTTCTTTAGAAGATAACAGACAAACCTTTCATTGGTTGACTGTTATACTTTTATTATTTACTTATTAGACTCTAATAAACATTTTGAGACCCGTTAGAACTTTTTGCAATGTGAATTAAACATTTTGCACCATATCGTTCACAAGGCACTTTTTAGGACCTATATAACTAATGTATAGTGCAAATGTTTTAGTTAAGTTCTTTTAACGACAACAGACAGCCCTTTAATTGGTTAACTGTTATACTTTTATTATTTACTTATTAGACTCTAATAAACATTTTGAGACCCGTAAGAACTTTTTGCAATGTGAATTAAACATTTTGCACCATATAGAGTAGTTCACAAGGCACGTTTTAGGACCTATAAAACTAATGTTTATTGCAAATGTTTTAGTTAAGTTCTTATGAAGATAACAGACAAACCTTTCATTGGTTGACTGTTATACTTTTATTATTTACTTATTAGATTCTAATAAACATTTTGAGACCCGTTAGAACTTTTTGTAATGTGAATTAAACATTTTGCACCATATAGTTTACAAGGAAATTTTTTGGAATTATATAACTAATGTATAGTGCAAATGTTTTAGTTAAGTTCTTTTAACGATAACAGACAAACATTTTATTGGTTAACTGTTATACTTTTATTATTTCCTTATTAGACTCTAATAAACATCTTGAGACACGTTAGAACTTTTTGTAATGTGAATTAAACATTTTGCACCATATACTTCACAAGGAAGTTTTTCGGACCTATATAACTAATGTATAGTGCAAATGTTTTAGTTAAGTTCTTTTAATGATAACAGACAAATCTTTTATTGGTTAGCTGTTATACTTTTATTATTTACTTATTAGACTCAAATAAACATTTTGCAATGTGAATTAAACATTTTGCACCATATCGTTCACAAGGTACGTTTTAGGACCTATAAAACTAATGTATAGTGCAAATGTTTTAGTTAAGTTCTTTTAACGATAACAGAGAAATCTTTTATTGGTTAGCTGTTATACTTTTATTATTTACTTATTAGACTCTAATAAACATTTTGAGACCCGTAAGAACGTTTTGCATTGTGAACTAAACATTTTGCACCATATACAGTAGTTCACAAGGCACGTTTTAGGACCTATAAAACTAATGCATAATGCAAATTTTTTAATTAAGTTCTATAGTAGATAACAGGGAAAAATTTCATTGGTTGACTGTTATACTTTTATTATTTACTTATTAGACTCAAAAAACCTTTTGAGACCCGTTAAAACGTTTTGCAATGTGAATTAAATATTTTGCACCATATAGTTCACAAGGCATTTTTTAGGCCCTATTAACTAATGTATAGTGCAAATGTTTTAGTTAAATTTTTTTAACGATAACAAAAAAACCTTTCATTGGTTAACTGTTATACTTTTATTATTTACTTATTAGAATCTAATAAACATTTTGAGACTTGTTAGAACGTTTTGCAATGTGAATTAAACATTTTGCACTATATAGTTCACAAGACTGTTTTTTGGACCTATAAAATTAATGTTTATTGCAAATGTTTTAGTTAAGTTCTTTAGAAGATAACAGACAAACCTTTCATTGGTTGACTGTTATACTTTTATTATTTACTTATTAGACTCTAATAAACATTTTGAGACCCGTTAGAACTTTTTGTAATGTGAATTAAACATTTTGCACCATATAGTTTACAAGGAAGTTTTTTGGACCTATATAACTAATGTATAGTGCAAATGTTTTAGTTAAGTTCTTTTAACGATAACAGACAAATATTTTATTGGTTAGCTGTTATACTTTTATTATTTACTTATTAGACTCTAATAAACATCTTGAGACAAGTTAGAACTTTTTGCAATGTGAATTAAACATTTTGCACCATATACTTCACAAGGGAGTTTTTCGGACCTTTATAACTAATGTATAGTGCAAATGTTTTAGTTAAGTTCTTTTAATGATAACAGACAAATCTTTAATTGGTTAGCTGTTATACTTTTATTATTTACTTATTAGACTCAAATAACCCTTTTGCAATGTGAATTAAACATTTTGCACCATATCGTTCACAATGCACTTTTTAGGACCTATATAACTAATGTATAGTGCAAATGTTTTAGTTAAGTTATTTTAACGATAACAGACAAACCTTTCATTAGTTAACTGTTATACTTTTATTATTTACTTATTAGACTCAAATAAACATTTTGAGACCCGTAAGAACGTTTTGCAATGTGAATTAAACATTTTGCACCATATAGAGTAGTCTACAAGGCACGTTTTAGGACCTATAAAACTAATGTATAGTGCAAATGTTTTAGTTAAGTTCTTTTAACGATAACAGACAAACATTTTATTGGTTAGCTGTTATACTTTTATTATTTACTTAGTAGACTCAAATAAACATTTTGAGACCCGTTAGAACGTTTTGCAATGTGAATTAAACATTTTGCACCATATAGTTCACAAGGCACTTTTTAGGACCTATATAACTAATGTATAGTGCAAATATTTTAGTTAAGTTCTTTTAACGATAACAGACAAACCTTTTATTGGTTAACTGTTATACTTTTATTATTTTCTTATTAGACTCTAATAAACATTTTGGGACCCGTTAGAACTTTTTGCAATGTGAATTAAACATTTTGCACCATATAGAGTAGTCTACAAGGCACGTTTTAGGACCTATAAATCTAATGTATAGTGCAAATGTTTTAGTTAAGTTCTTCTAACGATAACAGACAAACTTTTTATTGGTTGACTGTTATACTTTTATTATTTTCTTATTAAACTCTAATAAACATCTTGAGACACGTTAGAACTTTTTGTAATGTGAATTAAACATTTTGCACCATATACTTCACAAGGAAGTTTTTCGGACCTATATAACTAATGTATAGTGCAAATGTTTTAGTTAAGTTCTTTTAATGATAACAGACAAATATTTTATTGGTTAGCTGTTATAATTTTATTATTTACTTATTAGACTCAAATATACATTTTGAAACCCGTTAGACCTTTTTGCAATGTAAATTACACATTTTGCACCATATAGTTTACAAGGCACTTTTTAGGACCTATATAACTAATGTATAGTGCAAATGTTTTAGTTAAGTTCTTATGAAGATAACAAACAAACATTTCATTGGTTGACTGTTATACTTTTATTATTTACTTATTAGACTCTAATAAAAATATTGAGACCCGTAAGAACGTTTTGCAATGTGAACTAAACAGTTTGCACCATATACAGTAGTTCACAAGGCACGTTTTAGGACCTATAAAACTAATGTATAGTGCAAATGTTTTAGTTAAGTTCTTTAGAAGATAACAGACAAACCTTTCATTGGTTGACTGTTATACTTTTATTATTTACTTATTAGACTCTAATAAACCTTTTGAGACCCGTTAGAACGTTTTGCAATGTGAATTAAATATTTTGCACCATATAGTTCACAAGGCAATTTTTAGGACCTATTAACTAATGTATAGTGAAATGTTTTAGTTAAATACTTTTAACGATAACAAAAAAACCTTTCATTGGTTAACTGTTATACTTTCATTATTTACGTATTAGACTCTAATAAACGTTTTAAGACTCATTAGAACTTTTTGCAATGTGAATTAAACATTTTGCACCATATACAGTAGTTCACAAGGCACGTTTTAGGACCTATAAAACTAATGTATAGTGCAAATGTTTTAGTTAAGTTCTTTAGGAGATAACAGACAAACCTTTCATTGGTTGACTGTTATACTTTTATTATTTACTTATTAGACTCTAATAAACATTTTAAGACCCGTTAGAACTTTTTGCAATGTGAATTAAACATTTTGCACCATATAGTTCACTAAGCACTTTTTAGGACCTATATAACTAATGTATAGTGCAAATGTTTTAGTAAAGTTCTTTTAACGATAACAGAGAAACTTTTCATTGGTTAACTGTTATACTTTTATTATTTACTTATTAGACTCTAATAAACATTTTGAGACCCGTTAGAACTTTTTGCAATGTGAATTAAACATTTTGCACCATATAGAGTAGTGTACAAGGCACGTTTTAGGACTTATAAAACTAATGTTTAGTGCAAATGTGTTAGTTAAGTTCTTTAGAAGATAACAGACAAACCTTTCATTGGTTGACTGTTATACTTTCATTATTTACTTATTAGACTCTAATAAACATTTTGAGACCCGTTAGAACTTTTTGCAATGTGAATTAAATATTTTGCATCATATAGTTTACAAGGAAGTTTTTTGGACCTATATAACTAATGTATAGTGCAAATGTTTTAGTTAAGTTCTTTTAATGATAACAGACAAACCTTTCATTGGTTAACTGTTATACTTTTATTATTTACTTATTAGACTCTAATAAACATTTTGAGACCCCTTAGAATTTTTTGCAATGTGAATTAAAAATTTTGCACCATATAGAGTAGTCTACAAGGCACTTTTTGGACCTATAAAATTAATGTTTATTGCAAATGTTTTAGTTAAGTTCTTTAGAAGATAACAGACAAACCTTTCATTGGTTGACTGTTATACTTTTATTATTTACTTATTAGACTCTAATAAACATTTTGAGACCCGTTAGAACTTTTTGTAATCTGAATTAAACATTTTGCATCATATAGTTTACAAGGAAGTTTTTTGGACCTATATAACTAATGTATAGTGCAAATGTTTTAGTTAAGTTCTTTCAACGATAACAGACAAATCTTTAATTGGTTAGCTGTTATACTTTTATTATTTACTTATTAGACTCAAATAACCCTTTTGCAATGTGAATTAAACATTTTGCACCATATCGTTCACAAGGCATTTTTTAGGACCTATATTACTAATGTATAGTGCAAATGTTTTAGTTAAGTTCTTTTAACGATAACAGACAAATCTTTTATTGGTTAGCTGTTATACTTTTATTATTTACTTATTAGATTCAAATAAACATTTTGAGACCCGTTAGACCTTTTTGCAATGTGAATTAAACATTTTGCACCATATAGTTCACAAGGCACTTTTTAGGACCTATATAACTAATGTATAGTGCAAATGTTTTAGTTAAGTTCTTTTAACGATAACAAAAAAACCTTTCATTAGGTAACTGTTATACTTTTATTATTTCCTTATTAGACTCTAATAAACATTTTGAGACCCGTTAGAACTTTTTGCAATGTGAATTAAACATTTTGCACCATAAAGAGTAGTCTACAAGGCACGTTTTAAGACCTATAAAACTAATGTTTATTGCAAATGTTTTAGTTAAGTTCTTTTGAAGATAACAGACAAACCTTTCATTGGTTGACTGTTATACTTTTATTATTTACTTATTAGACTCTAATAAACATTTTGAGACCCGTTAGAACTTTTTGCAATGTGAATTAAACATTTTGCACCATATAGTTTACAAGGAAGTTTTTTGGACCTATATAACTAATGTATAGTGCAAATGTTTTAGTTAAGTTCTTTTAACCATAACAGACAAACCTTGTGTTGGTTAACTGTTATACTTTTATTATTTCCTTATTAGACTCTAATAAACATTTTGAGACCCGTTAGAACTTTTTGCAATGTGAATTAAACATTTTGCACCATATAGAGTAGTCTACAAGGCACGTTTTAAGACCTATAAAACTAATGTTTATTGCAAATGTTTTAGTTAAGTTCTTTTGAAGATAACAGACAAACCTTTCATTGGTTGACTGTTATACTTTTATTATTTACTTATTAGACTCTAATAAACCTTTTGAGACCCAATAAAACGTTTTGCAATGTGAATTAAATATTTTGCACCATATAGTTCACAAGGCATTTTTTAGGACCTATTAACTAATGTATAGTGCAAATGTTTTAGTTAAATTCTTTTAACGATAACAAAAAAACCTTTCATTGGTTAACTGTTATACTTTTATTTTTTACTTATTAGAACCTAATAAACATTTTGAGACTTGTTAGAACGTTTTGCAATGTGAATTAAACATTTTGCACTATATAGTTCACAAGGCTGTTTTTAGGACCTATATAACTAATGTATAGTGCAAATGTTTTAGTTAAGTTCTTTTAATGATAACAGACAAACCTTTCATTGGTTAACTGTTATACTTTTATTATTTACTTATTAGACTCTAATAAACATTTTGAGACCCCTTAGAATTTTTTGCAATGTGAATTAAAAATTTTGCACCATATAGAGTAGTCTACAAGGCACTTTTTGGACCTATAAAATTAATGTTTATTGCAAATGTTTTAGTTAAGTTCTTTAGAAGATAACAGACAAACCTTTCATTGGTTGACTGTTATACTTTTATTATTTACTTATTAGACTCTAATAAACATTTTGAGACCCGTTAGAACTTTTTGTAATCTGAATTAAACATTTTGCATCATATAGTTTACAAGGAAGTTTTTTGGACCTATATAACTAATGTATAGTGCAAATGTTTTAGTTAAGTTCTTTCAACGATAACAGACAAATCTTTAATTGGTTAGCTGTTATACTTTTATTATTTACTTATTAGACTCAAATAACCCTTTTGCAATGTGAATTAAACATTTTGCACCATATCGTTCACAAGGCATTTTTTAGGACCTATATTACTAATGTATAGTGCAAATGTTTTAGTTAAGTTCTTTTAACGATAACAGACAAATCTTTTATTGGTTAGCTGTTATACTTTTATTATTTACTTATTAGATTCAAATAAACATTTTGAGACCCGTTAGACCTTTTTGCAATGTGAATTAAACATTTTGCACCATATAGTTCACAAGGCACTTTTTAGGACCTATATAACTAATGTATAGTGCAAATGTTTTAGTTAAGTTCTTTTAACGATAACAAAAAAACCTTTCATTAGGTAACTGTTATACTTTTATTATTTCCTTATTAGACTCTAATAAACATTTTGAGACCCGTTAGAACTTTTTGCAATGTGAATTAAACATTTTGCACCATAAAGAGTAGTCTACAAGGCACGTTTTAAGACCTATAAAACTAATGTTTATTGCAAATGTTTTAGTTAAGTTCTTTTGAAGATAACAGACAAACCTTTCATTGGTTGACTGTTATACTTTTATTATTTACTTATTAGACTCTAATAAACATTTTGAGACCCGTTAGAACTTTTTGCAATGTGAATTAAACATTTTGCACCATTTAGTTTACAAGGAAGTTTTTTGGACCTATATAACTAATGTATAGTGCAAATGTTTTAGTTAAGTTCTTTTAACCATAACAGACAAACCTTGTGTTGGTTAACTGTTATACTTTTATTATTTCCTTATTAGACTCTAATAAACATTTTGAGACCCGTTAGAACTTTTTGCAATGTGAATTAAACATTTTGCACCATATAGAGTAGTCTACAAGGCACGTTTTAAGACCTATAAAACTAATGTTTATTGCAAATGTTTTAGTTAAGTTCTTTTGAAGATAACAGACAAACCTTTCATTGGTTGACTGTTATACTTTTATTATTTACTTATTAGACTCTAATAAACCTTTTGAGACCCAATAAAACGTTTTGCAATGTGAATTAAATATTTTGCACCATATAGTTCACAAGGCATTTTTTAGGACCTATTAACTAATGTATAGTGCAAATGTTTTAGTTAAATTCTTTTAACGATAACAAAAAAACCTTTCATTGGTTAACTGTTATACTTTTATTTTTTACTTATTAGAACCTAATAAACATTTTGAGACTTGTTAGAACGTTTTGCAATGTGAATTAAACATTTTGCACTATATAGTTCACAAGGCTGTTTTTAGGACCTATATAACTAATGTATAGTGCAAATGTTTTAGTAAAGTTCTTTTAACGATAACAGAGAAACTTTTCATTGGTTAACTGTTATAATTTTATTATTTACTTATTAGACTCTAATAAACATTTTGAGACCCGTTAGAACTTTTTGCAATGTGAATTAAATATTTTGCATCATATAGTTTACAAGGAAGTTTTTTGGACCTATATAACTAATGTATAGTGCAAATGTTTTAGTTAAGTTCTTTTAATGATAACAGACAAACCTTTCATTGATTAACTGTTATACTTTTTTTATTTACTTATTAGACTCTAATAAACATTTTGAGACCCCTTAGAACTTTTTGCAATGTGAATTAAACATTTTGCACCATATAGAGTAGTGTACAAGGCACTTTTTGGACCTATAAAATTAATGTTTATTGCAAATGTTTTAGTTAAGTTCTTTAGAAGATAACAGACAAACCTTTCATTGGTTGACTGTTATACTTTTATTATTTACTTATTAGACTCTAATAAACATTTTGAGACCCGTTAGAACTTTTCGTAATCTGAATTAAACATTTTGCATCATATAGTTTACAAGGAAGTTTTTTGGACCTATATAACTAATGTATAGTGCAAATGTTTTAGTTAAGTTCTTTTAACGATAACAGACAAATATTTTATTGGTTAGCTGTTATACTTTTATTATTTACTTATTAGACTCAAATAAACATCTTGAGACACGTTAGAACTTTTTGCAATGTGAATTAATCATTTTGCACCATATACTTCACAAGGGAGTTTTTCGGACCTATATAACTAATGTATAGTGCAAATGTTTTAGTTAAGTTCTTTTAATGATAACAGACAAATCTTTAATTGGTTAGCTGTTATACTTTTATTATTTACTTATTAGACTCAAATAACCCTTTTGCAATGTGAATTAAACATTTTGCACCATATCGTTCACAAGGCACTTTTTAGGACCTATATTACTAATGTATAGTGCAAATGTTTTAGTTAAGTTCCCTTAACGATAACAGACAAACATTTCATTAGGTAACTGTTATACTTTTATTATTTACTTATTAGACTCAAATAAACATTTTGAGACCCGTAAGAACGTTTTGCAATGTGAATTAAACATTTTGCACCATATAAAGTAGTACATAAGGTATGTTTTAGGACCTATAAAACTAATGTATAGTGCAAATGTTTTAGTTAAGTTCTTTTAACGATAACAGAGAAATATTTTATTGGTTAGCTGTTATACTTTTATTATTTACTTATTAGATTCAAATAAACATTTTGAGACCCGTTAGACCTTTTTGCAATGTGAATTAAACATTTTGCACCATATAGTTCACAAGGCACTTTTTAGGACCTATATAACTAATGTATAGTGCAAATGTTTTAGTTAAGTTCTTTTAACGATAACAAAAAAACCTTTCATTAGGTAACTGTTATACTTTTATTATTTACTTATTAGACTCTAATAAACATTTTGAGACCCATTAGAACTTTTTGCAATGTGAATTAAACATTTTGCACCATATAGAGTAGTCTACAAGGCACGTTTTAGGACCTATAAAACTAATGTTTATTGCAAATGTTTTAGTTAAGTTCTTTTGAAGATAACAGACAAACCTTTCATTGGTTGACTGTTATACTTTTATTATTTACTTATTAGACTCTAATAAACATTGTGAGACCCGTTAGAACTTTTTGCAATGTGAATTAAACATTTTGCACCATATAGTTTACAAGGAAGTTTTTTGGACCTATATAACTAATGTATAGTGCAAATGTTTTAGTTAAGTCCTTTTAACCATAACAGACAAACCTTTTATTGGTTAACTGTTATACTTTTATTATTTCCTTATTAGACTCTAATAAACATCTTGAGACACGTTAGAACTTTTTGCAATGTGAATTAAACATTTTGCACCATATACTTCACAAGGAAATTTTTAGGACCTATATAACTAATGTATAGTGCAAATGTTTTAGTTAAGTTCTTTTAATGATAACAGACAAATCTTTTATTGGTTAGATGTTATACTTTTATTATTTACTTATTAGACTCAAATAAACATTTTGCAATGTGAATTAAACATTTTGCACCATATCGTTCACAAGGAACTTTTTAGGACCTATATAACTAATGTATAGTGCAAATGTTTTAGTTAAGTTCTTTTAACGATAACAAAGAAACCTTTCATTAGGTAACTGTTATACTTTTATTATTTACTTATTAGACTCTAATAAACATTTTGAGACCCGTTAAAACTTATTGTAATGTGAATTAAACATTTTGCACTATATAGTTTACAAGGAAGATTTTTGGACCTATATAACTAATGTATAGTGCAAATGTTTTAGTTAAGTTCTTTTAACGATAACAGACAAGCCTTTTATTGGTTAACTGTTATACTTTTATTATTTACTTATTAGAATCTAATAAAAATTTTGAGACCCGTTAGAACTTTTTGCAATGTGAATTAAACATTTTGCACCATACAGAGTAGTGCACAAGGCATGTTTTAGGACCTATAAAACTAATGTTTATTGCAAATATTTTAGTTAAGTTCTTTAGAAGATAACAGACAAATCTTTCATTGGTTGACTATTATATTTTTATTATTTACTTATTAGACTCTAATAAACATTTTGAGACCCGTTAGAACTTTTTGTAATGTGAATTAAACATTTTGCACCATATAGTTTATAAGGGAGTTTTTCGGACCTTTATAACTAATGTATTGTGCAAATGTTTTAGTTAAGTTCTTTTAATGATAACAGACAAATCTTTAATTGGTTAGCTGTTATACTTTTATTATTTACTTATTAGACTCAAATAACCCTTTTGCAATGTGAATTAAACATTTTGCACCATATCGTTCACAATGCACTTTTTAGGACCTACATAACTAATGTATAGTGCAAATGTTTTAGTTAAATTCTTTTAACGATAACAGACAAACCTTTCATTAGTTAACTGTTATACTTTTATTATTTACTTATTAGACTCAAATAAACATTTTGAGACCCGTAAGAACGTTTTGCAATGTGAATTAAACATTTTGCACCATATAGAGTAATCTACAAGGCACGTTTTAGGACCTATAAAACTAATGTATAGTGCAAATGTTTTAGTTAAGTTCTTTTAACGATAACAGAGAAATCTTTTATTGGTTAGCTGTTATACTTTTATTATTTACTTAGTAGACTCAAATAAACATTTTGAGACCCGTTAGAACGTTTTGCAATGTGAATTAAACATTTTGCACCATATAGTTCACAAGGCACTTTTTAGGACCTATATAACTAATGTATAGTGCAAATATTTTAGTTAAGTTCTTTTAACGATAACAGACAAACCTTTTATTGGTTAACTGTTATAATTTTATTATTTTCTTATTAGACTCTAATAAATATTTTGGGACCCGTTAGAACTTTTTGCAATGTGAATTAAACATTTTGCACCATATAGAGTAGTCTACAAGGCACGTTTTAGGACCTATATAACTAATGTATAGTGCAAATGTTTTAGTTAAGTTCTTTTAACGACAACAGACAGCCCTTTAATTGGTTAACTGTTATAATTTTATTATTTTCTTATTAGACTCTAATAAACATTTTGGGACCCGTTAGAACTTTTTGCAATGTGAATTAAATATTTTGCACCATATAGTTCACAAGGCATTTTTTAGGACCTATATAACTAATGTATAGTGCAAATGTTTTAGTAAAGTTCTTTTAACGATAACAGAGAAACTTTTCATTGGTTAACTGTTATACTTTTATTATTTACTTATTAGACTCTAATAAACATTTTGAGACCCGTTAGAACTTTTTGCAATGTGAATTAAACATTTTGCACCATATAGAGTAGTGTACAAGGCACGTTTTAGGACTTATAAAACTAATGTTTAGTGCAAATGTGTTAGTTAAGTTCTTTAGAAGATAACAGACAAACCTTTCATTGGTTGACTGTTATACTTTCATTATTTACTTATTAGACTCTAATAAACATTTTGAGACCCGTTAGAACTTTTTGCAATGTGAATTAAATATTTTGCATCATATAGTTTACAAGGAAGTTTTTTGGACCTATATAACTAATGTATAGTGCAAATGTTTTAGTTAAGTTCTTTTAATGATAACAGACAAACCTTTCATTGATTAACTGTTATACTTTTATTATTTACTTATTAGACTCTAATAAACATTTTGAGACCCCTTAGAACTTTTTGCAATGTGAATTAAACATTTTGCACCATATAGAGTAGTGTACAAGGCACTTTTTGGACCTATAAAATTAATGTTTATTGCAAATGTTTTAGTTAAGTTCTTATGAAGATAACAGACAAACCTTTCATTGGTTGACTGTTATACTTTTATTATTTACTTATTAGATTCTAATAAACATTTTGAGACCCGTTAGAACTTTTTGTAATGTGAATTAAACATTTTGCACCATATACTTTACAAGGAAATTTTTTGGACCTATATAACTAATGTATAGTGCAAATGTTTTAGTTAAGTTCTTTTAACGATAACAGACAAACCTTTTATTGGTTAACTGTTATACTTTTATTATTTCCTTATTAGACTCTAATAAACATCTTGAGACACGTTAGAACTTTTTGTAATGTGAATTAAACATTTTGCACCATATACTTCACAAGGAAGTTTTTCGGACCTATATAACTAATGTATAGTGCAAATGTTTTAGTTAAGTTCTTTTAATGATAACAGACAAATCTTTTATTGGTTAGCTGTTATACTTTTATTATTTACTTATTAGAATCTAATAAACATTTTGAGACTTGTTAGAACGTTTTGCAATGTGAATTAAACATTTTGCACTATATAGTTCACAAGACTGTTTTTTAGACCTATAAAATTAATGTTTATTGCAAATGTTTTAGTTAAATTCTTTTAACGATAACAAAAAAACCTTTCATTGGTTAACTGTTATACTTTTATTATTTACTTATTAGACTCTAATAAACATTTTGAGACCCGTTAGAACTTTTTGTAATGTGAATTAAACATTTTGCACCATATAGTTTACAAGGAAGTTTTTTGGACCTATATAACTAATGTATAGTGCAAATGTTTTAGTTAAGTTCTTTTAACGATAACAGACAAATATTTTATTGGTTAGCTGTTATACTTTTCTTATTTACTTATTAGACTCTAATAAACATCTTGAGACACGTTAGAACTTTTTGCAATGTGAATTAAACATTTTGCACCATATACTTCACAAGGGAGTTTTTCGGACCTTTATAACTAATGTATAGTGCAAATGTTTTAGTTAAGTTCTTTTAATGATAACAGACAAATCTTTAATTGGTTAGCTGTTATACTTTTATTATTTACTTATTAGACTCAAATAACCCTTTTGCAATGTGAATTAAACATTTTGCACCATATCCTTCACAATGCACTTTTTAGGACCTATATAACTAATGTATAGTGCAAATGTTTTAGTTAAGTTATTTTAACGATAACAGACAAACCTTTCATTATTTAACTGTTATACTTTTATTATTTACTTATTAGACTCAAATAAACATTTTGAGACCCTTAAGAACGTTTTGCAATGTGAATTAAACATTTTGCACCATATAGAGTAGTCTACAAGGCACGTTTTAGGACCTATAAAACTAATGTATAGTGCAAATGTTTTAGTTAAGTTCTTTTAACGATAACAGACAAATCTTTTATTGGTTAGCTGTTATACTTTTATTATTTACTTAGTAGACTCAAATAAACATTTTGAGACCCTTTAGAACGTTTTGCAATGTGAATTAAACATTTTGCACCATATAGTTCACAAGGCACTTTTTAGGACCTATATAACTAATGTATAGTGCAAATATTTTAGTTAAGTTCTTTTAACGATAACAGACAAACCTTTTATTGGTTAACTGTTATAATTTTATTATTTTCTTATTAGACTCTAATAAACATTTTGAGACCCGTTAGAACTTTTTGCAATGTGAATTAAACATTTTGCACCATATAGAGTAGTCTACAAGGCACGTTTTAGGACCTATAAAACTAATGTATAGTGCAAATGTTTTAGTTAAGTTCTTCTAACGAAAACAGACAAACTTTTTATTGGTTGACTGTTATACTTTTATTATTTACTTATTAAACTCTAATAAACATCTTGAGACACGTTAGAACTTTTTGTAATGTGAATTAAACATTTTGCACCATATACTTCACAAGGAAGTTTTTCGGACCTATATAACTAATGTATAGTGCAAATGTTTTAGTTAAGTTCTTTTAATGATAACAGACAAACCTTTTATTGGTTAGATGTTATACTTTTATTATTTACTTGTTAGACTCTAATAAACATTTTGCAATGTGAATTAAACATTTTGCACCATATACTTCACAAGGAAGTTTTTCGGACCTATATAACTAATGTATAGTGCAAATGTTTTAGTTAAGTTCTTTTAATGATAACAGACAAATATTTTATTGGTTAGCTGTTATAATTTTATTATTTACTTATTAGACTCAAATAAACATTTTGAAACCCGTTAGACCTTTTTGCAATGTGAATTACACATTTTGCACCATATAGTTTACAAGGCACTTTTTAGGACCTATATAACTAATGTATAGTGCAAATGTTTTAGTTAAGTTCTTATGAAGATAACAGACAAACCTTTCATTGGTTGACTGTTATACTTTTATTATTTACTTATTAGACTCTAATAAAAATATTGAGACCCGTAAGAACGTTTTGCAATGTGAACTAAACAGTTTGCACCATATACAGTAGTTCACAAGGCACGTTTTAGGACCTGTAAAACTAATGTATAGTGCAAATGTTTTAGTTAAGTTCTTTAGAAGATAACAGACAAACCTTTTATTGGTTGACTGTTATACTTTTATTATTTACTTATTAGACTCTAATATACCTTTTGAGACCCGTTAGAACGTTTTGCAATGTGAATTAAATATTTTGCACCATATAGTTCACAAGGCATTTTTTAGGACCTATTACCAATGTATAGTGCAAATGTTTTAGTTAAATTCTTTTAACGATAACAAAAAAACCTTTCATTGGTTAACTGTTATACTTTCATTATTTACGTATTAGACTCTAATAAACGTTTTGAGACTCATTAGAACTTTTTGCAATGTGAATTAAACATTTTGCACCATATAGTTCACAAGGCACGTTTTAGGACCTATAAAACTAATGTATAGTGCAAATGTTTTAGTTAAGTTCTTTAGAAGATAACAGACAAACCTTTCATTGGTTGACTGTTATACTTTTATTATTTACTTATTAGACTCTAATAAACATTTTGAGACCCGTTAGAACTTTTTGCAATGTGAATTAAACATTTTGCACCATATAGTTCACTAAGCACTTTTTAGGACCTATATAACTAATGTATAGTGCAAATGTTTTAGTTAAGTTCTTTTAATGATAACAGACAAATCTTTTATTGGTTAGCTGTTATACTTTTATTATTTACTTATTAGACTCAAATAAACATTTTGCAATGTGAATTAAACATTTTGCACCATATCGTTCACAAGGTACGTTTTAGGACCTATAAAACTAATGTATAGTGCAAATGTTTTAGTTAAGTTCTTTTAACGATAACAGCGAAATCTTTTATTGGTTAACTGTTATACTTTTATTATTTACTTATTAGACTCTATAAAACATTTTGAGACCCGTAAGAACGTTTTGCATTGTGAACTAAACATTTTGCACCATATACAGTAGTTCACAAGGCACGTTATAGGACCTATAAAACTAATGCATAATGCAAATTTTTTAGTTAAGTTCTATAGTAGATAACAGGGAAAAATTTCATTGGTTGACTGTTATACTTTTATTATTTACTTATTAGACTCAAAAAACCCTTTGAGACCCGTTAAAACGTTTTGCAATGTGAATTAAATATTTTGCACCATATAGTTCACAAGGCATTTTTTAGGCCCTATTAACTAATGTATAGTGCAAATGTTTTAGTTAAATTCTTTTAACGATAACAAAAAAACCTTTCATTGGTTAACTGTTATACTTTTATTATTTACTTATTAGAATCTAATAAACATTTTGAGACTTGTTAGAACGTTTTGCAATGTGAATTAAACATTTTGCACTATATAGTTCACAAGACTGTTTTTTGGACCTATAAAATTAATGTTTATTGCAAATGTTTTAGTTAAATTCTTTTAACGATAACAAAAAAACCTTTCATTGGTTAACTGTTATACTTTTATTATTTACTTATTAGACTCTAATAAACATTTTGAGACCCGTTAGAACTTTTTGTAATGTGAATTAAACATTTTGCACCATATAGTTTACAAGGAAGTTTTTTGGACCTATATAACTAATGTATAGTGCAAATGTTTTAGTTAAGTTCTTTTAACGATAACAGACAAATATTTTATTGGTTAGCTGTTATACTTTTATTATTTACTTATTAGACTCTAATAAACATCTTGAGACACGTTAGAACTTTTTGCAATGTGAATTAAACATTTTGCACCATATACTTCACAAGGGAGTTTTTCGGACCTTTATAACTAATGTATAGTGCAAATGTTTTAGTTAAGTTCTTTTAATGATAACAGACAAATCTTTAATTGGTTAGCTGTTATACTTTTATTATTTACTTATTAGACTCAAATAACCCTTTTGCAATGTGAATTAAACATTTTGCACCATATCCTTCACAATGCACTTTTTAGGACCTATATAACTAATGTATAGTGCAAATGTTTTAGTTAAGTTATTTTAACGATAACAGACAAACCTTTCATTAGTTAACTGTTATACTTTTATTATTTACTTATTAGACTCAAATAAACATTTTGAGACCCTTAAGAACGTTTTGCAATGTGAATTAAACATTTTGCACCATATAGAGTAGTCTACAAGACACGTTTTAGGACCTATAAAACTAATGTATAGTGCAAATGTTTTAGTTAAGTTCTTTTAACGATAACAGACAAATCTTTTATTGGTTAGCTGTTATACTTTTATTATTTACTTAGTAGACTCAAATAAACATTTTGAGACCCTTTAGAACGTTTTGCAATGTGAATTAAACTATTTGCACCATATAGTTCACAAGGCACTTTTTAGGACCTATATAACTAATGTATAGTGCAAATATTTTAGTTAAGTTCTTTTAACGATAACAGACAAACCTTTTATTGGTTAACTGTTATAATTTTATTATTTTCTTATTAGACTCTAATAAACATTTTGAGACCCGTTAGAACTTTTTGCAATGTGAATTAAACATTTTGCACCATATAGAGTAGTCTACAAGGCACGTTTTAGGACCTATAAAACTAATGTATAGTGCAAATGTTTTAGTTAAGTTCTTCTAACGATAACAGACAAACTTTTTATTGGTTGACTGTTATACTTTTATTATTTACTTATTAAACTCTAATAAACATCTTGAGACACGTTAGAACTTTTTGTAATGTGAATTAAACATTTTGCACCATATACTTCACAAGGAAGTTTTTCGGACCTATATAACTAATGTATAGTGCAAATGTTTTAGTTAAGTTCTTTTAATGATAACAGACAAACCTTTTATTGGTTAGATGTTATACTTTTATTATTTACTTGTTAGACTCTAATAAACATTTTGCAATGTGAATTAAACATTTTGCACCATATACTTCACAAGGAAGTTTTTCGGACCTATATAACTAATGTATAGTGCAAATGTTTTAGTTAAGTTCTTTTAATGATAACAGACAAATATTTTATTGGTTAGCTGTTATAATTTTATTATTTACTTATTAGACTCAAATAAACATTTTGAAACCCGTTAGACCTTTTTGCAATGTGAATTACACATTTTGCACCATATAGTTTACAAGGCACTTTTTAGGACCTATATAACTAATGTATAGTGCAAATGTTTTAGTTAAGTTCTTATGAAGATAACAGACAAACCTTTCATTGGTTGACTGTTATACTTTTATTATTTACTTATTAGACTCTAATAAAAATATTGAGACCCGTAAGAACGTTTTGCAATGTGAACTAAACAGTTTGCACCATATACAGTAGTTCACAAGGCACGTTTTAGGACCTATAAAACTAATGTATAGTGCAAATGTTTTAGTTAAGTTCTTTAGAAGATAACAGACAAACCTTTCATTGGTTGACTGTTATACTTTTATTATTTACTTATTAGACTCTAATAAACCTTTTGAGACCCGTTAGAACGTTTTGCAATGTGAATTAAATATTTTGCACCATATAGTTCACAAGGCATTTTTTAGGACCTATTACCAATGTATAGTGCAAATGTTTTAGTTAAATTCTTTTAACGATAACAAAAAAACCTTTCATTGGTTAACTGTTATACTTTCATTATTTACGTATTAGACTCTAATAAACGTTTTAAGACTCATTAGAACTTTTTGCAATGTGAATTAAACATTTTGCACCATATAGTTCACAAGGCACGTTTTAGGACCTATAAAACTAATGTATAGTGCAAATGTTTTAGTTAAGTTCTTTAGAAGATAACAGACAAACCTTTCATTGGTTGACTGTTATACTTTTATTATTTACTTATTAGACTCTAATAAACATTTTGAGACCCGTAAGAACTTTTTGCAATGTGAATTAAACATTTTGCACCATATAGAGTAGTTCACAAGGCACGTTTTAGGACCTATAAAACTAATGTTTATTGCAAATGTTTTAGTTAAGTTCTTATGAAGATAACAGACAAACCTTTCATTGGTTGACTGTTATACTTTTATTATTTACTTATTAGACTCTAATAAACATTTTGAGACCCGTTAGAACTTTTTGTAATGTGAATTAAACATTTTGCACCATATAGTTTACAAGGAAATTTTTTGGACCTATATAACTAATGTATAGTGCAAATGTTTTAGTTAAGTTCTTTTAACGATAACAGACAAACCTTTTATTGGTTAACTGTTATACTTTTATTATTTCCTTATTAGACTCTAATAAACATCTTGAGACACGTTAGAACTTTTTGTAATGTGAATTAAACATTTTGCACCATATACTTCACAAGGAAGTTTTTCGGACCTATATAACTAATGTATAGTGCAAATGTTTTAGTTAAGTTCTTTTAATGATAACAGACAAATCTTTTATTGGTTAGCTGTTATACTTTTATTATTTACTTATCAGACTCAAATAAACATTTTGCAATGTGAATTAAACATTTTGCACCATATCGTTCACAAGGTACGTTTTAGGACCTATAAAACTAATGTATAGTGCAAATGTTTTAGTTAAGTTCTTTTAACGATAACAGAGAAATCTTTTATTGGTTAGCTGTTATACTTTTATTATTTACTTATTAGACTCAAATAAACATTTTGAGACCCGTTAGACCTTTTTGCAATGTGAATTAAACATTTTGCACCATATAGTTCACAAGGCACTTTTTAGGACCTATATAACTAATGTATAGTGCAAATGTTTTAGTTAAGTTCTTTTAACGATAACAAAAAAAACTTTCATTAGGTAACTGTTATACTTTTATTATTTACTTATTAGACTCTAATAAATATTTTGAGACCCGTTAGAACTTTTTGCAATGTGAATTAAACATTTTGCACCATATAGAGTAGTCTACAAGGCACGTTTTAGGACCTATAAAACTAATGTTTATTGCAAATGTTTTAGTTAAGTTCTTTTGAAGATAACAGACAAACATTTCATTGGTTGACTGTTATACTTTTATTATTTACTTATTAGACTCTAATAAACCTTTTGAGACCCGTTAAAACGTTTTGCAATGTGAATTAAATATTTTGCACCATATAGTTCACAAGGCATTTTTAAGGCCCTATTAACTAATGTATAGTGCAAATGTTTTAATTAAATTCTTTTAACGATAACAAAAAAACCTTTCATTGGTTAACTGTTATACTTTTATTATTTACTTATTAGAATCTAATAAACATTTTGAGACTTGTTAGAACGTTTTGCAATGTGAATTAAACATTTTGCACTATATAGTTCACAAGACTGTTTTTAGGACCTATATAACTAATGTATAGTGCAAATGTTTTAGTAAAGTTCTTTTAACGATAACAGAGAAACTTTTCATTGGTTAACTGTTATACTTTTATTATTTACTTATTAGACTCTAATAAACATTTTGAGACCCGTTAGAACTTTTTGCAATGTGAATTAAACATTTTGCACCATATAGAGTAGTGTACAAGGCACGTTTTAGGACTTATAAAACTAATGTTCAGTGCAAATGTGTTAGTTAAGTTCTTTAGAAGATAACAGACAAACCTTTCATTGGTTGACTGTTATACTTTCATTATTTACTTATTAGACTCTAATAAACATTTTGAGACCCGTTAGAACTTTTTGCAATGTGAATTAAATATTTTGCATCATATAGTTTACAAGGAAGTTTTTTGGACCTATATAACTAATGTATAGTGCAAATGTTTTAGTTAAGTTCTTTTAACGATAACAGACAAACCTTTCATTGGTTAACTGTTATACTTTTATTATTTACTTATTAGACTCTAATAAACATTTTGAGACCCCTTAGAACTTTTTGCAATGTGAATTAAACATTTTGCACCATATAGAGTAGTGTACAAGGCACTTTTTGGACCTATAAAATTAATGTTTATTGCAAATTATTTAGTTAAGTTCTTTAGAAGATAACAGACAAACCTTTCATTGGTTGACTGTTATACTTTTATTATTTACTTATTAGACTCTAATAAACATTTTGAGACCCGTTAGAACTTTTTGTAATCTGAATTAAACATTTTGTACCATATAGTTTACAAGGAAGTTTTTTGGACCTATATAACTAATGTATAGTGCAAATGTTTTAGTTAAGTTCTTTTAACGAAAACAGACAAATATTTTATTGGTTAGCTGTTATACTTTTATTATTTACTTATTAGACTCAAATAAACATCTTGAGACACGTTAGAACTTTTTGCAATGTGAATTAAACATTTTGCACCATATACTTCACAAGGGAGTTTTTCGGACCTATATAACTAATGTATAGTGCAAATGTTTTAGTTAAGTTCTTTTAATGATAACAGACAAATCTTTAATTGGTTAGCTGTTATACTTTCATTATTTACTTATTAGACTCAAAAAACCCTTTTGCAATGTGAATTAAACATTTTGCACCATATCGTTCACAAGGCACTTTTTAGGACCTATATAACTAATGTATAGTGCAAATGTTTTAGTTAAGTTCCCTTAACGATAACAGACAAACAATTCATTAGGTAACTGTTATACTTTTATTATTTACTTATTAGACTCAAATAAACATCTTGAGACCCGTAAGAACGTTTTGCAATGTGAATTAAACATTTTGCACCATATAAAGTAGTACATAAGGTATGTTTTAGGACCTATAAAACTAATGTATAGTGCAAATGTTTTAGTTAAGTTCTTTTAACGATAACAGAGAAATATTTTATTGGTTAGCTGTTATACTTTTATTATTTACTTATTAGATTCAAATAAACATTTTGAGACCCGTAAGAACGTTTTGCAATGTGAATTAAACATTTTGCTCCATATAGTTCACAAGGCACTTTTTAGGACCTATATAACTAATGTATAGTGCAAATGTTTTAGTTAAGTTCTTTTAACGATAACAAAAAAACCTTTCATTAGGTAACTGTTATACTTTTATTATTTACTTATTAGACTCTAATAAACATTTTGAGACCCGTTAGAACTTTTTGCAATGTGAATTAAACATTTTGCACCATATAGAGTAGACTACAAGGCACGTTTTAAGACCTATAAAACTAATGTTTATTGCAAATGTTTTAGTTAAGTTCTTTTGAAGATAACAGACAAACCTTTCATTGGTTGACTGTTATACTTTTATTATTTACTTATTAGACTCTAATAAACATTTTGAGACCCGTTAGAACTTTTTGCAATGTGAATTAAACATTTTGCACCATATAGTTTACAAGGAAGTTTTTTGGACCTATATAACTAATGTATAGTGCAAATGTTTTAGTTAAGTTCTTTTAACCATAACAGACAAACCTTTTATTGGTTAACTGTTATACTTTTATTATTTCCTTATTAGACTCTAATAAACATCTTGAGACACGTTAGAACTTTTTGCAATGTGAATTAAACATTTTGCACCATATACTTCACAAGGAAATTTTTAGGACCTATATAACTAATGTATAGTGCAAATGTTTTAGTTAAGTTCTTTTAATGATAACAGACAAATCTTTTATTGGTTAGATGTTATACTTTTATTATTTACTTATTAGACTCTAATAAACATCTTGAGACACGTTAGAACTTTTTGCAATGTGAATTAAACATTTTGCACCATATACTTCACAAGGGAGTCTTTCGGACCTTTATAACTAATGTATAGTGCAAATGTTTTAGTTAAGTTCTTTTAATGATAACAGACAAATCTTTAATTGGTTAGCTGTTATACTTTTATTATTTACTTATTAGACTCAAATAACCCTTTTGCATTGTGAATTAAACATTTTGCACCATATCCTTCACAATGCACTTTTTAGGACCTATATAACTAATGTATAGTGCAAATGTTTTAGTTAAGTTATTTTAACGATAACAGACAAACCTTTCATTAGTTAACTGTTATACTTTTATTATTTACTTATTAGACTCAAATAAACATTTTGAGACCCTTAAGAACGTTTTGCAATGTGAATTAAACATTTTGCACCATATAGAGTAGTCTACAAGGCACGTTTTAGGACCTATAAAACTAATGTATAGTGCAAATGTTTTAGTTAAGTTCTTTTAACGATAACAGACAAATCTTTTATTGGTTAGCTGTTATACTTTTATTATTTACTTAGTAGACTCAAATAAACATTTTGAGACCCTTTAGAACGTTTTGCAATGTGAATTAAACATTTTGCACCATATAGTTCACAAGGCACTTTTTAGGACCTATATAACTAATGTATAGTGCAAATATTTTAGTTAAGTTCTTTTAACGATAACAGACAAACCTTTTATTGGTTAACTGTTATAATTTTATTATTTTCTTATTAGACTCTAATAAACATTTTGAGACCCGTTAGAACTTTTTGCAATGTGAATTAAACATTTTGCACCATATAGAGTAGTCTACAAGGCACGTTTTAGGACCTATAAAACTAATGTATAGTGCAAATGTTTTAGTTAAGTTCTTCTAACGATAACAGACAAACTTTTTATTGGTTGACTGTTATACTTTTATTATTTACTTATTAAACTCTAATAAACATCTTGAGACACGTTAGAACTTTTTGTAATGTGAATTAAACATTTTGCACCATATACTTCACAAGGAAGTTTTTCGGACCTATATAACTAATGTATAGTGCAAATGTTTTAGTTAAGTTCTTTTAATGATAACAGACAAACCTTTTATTGGTTAGATGTTATACTTTTATTATTTACTTGTTAGACTCTAATAAACATTTTGCAATGTGAATTAAACATTTTGCACCATATACTTCACAAGGAAGTTTTTCGGACCTATATAACTAATGTATAGTGCAAATGTTTTAGTTAAGTTCTTTTAATGATAACAGACAAATATTTTATTGGTTAGCTGTTATAATTTTATTATTTACTTATTAGACTCAAATAAACATTTTGAAACCCGTTAGACCTTTTTGCAATGTGAATTACACATTTTGCACCATATAGTTAACAAGGCACTTTTTAGGACCTATATAACTAATGTATAGTGCAAATGTTTTAGTTAAGTTCTTATGAAGATAACAGACAAACCTTTCATTGGTTGACTGTTATACTTTTATTATTTACTTATTAGACTCTAATAAAAATATTGAGACCCGTAAGAACGTTTTGCAATGTGAACTAAACTGTTTGCACCATATACAGTAGTTCACAAGGCACGTTTTAGGACCTATAAAACTAATGTATAGTGCAAATGTTTTAGTTAAGTTCTTTAGAAGATAACAGACAAACCTTTCATTGGTTGACTGTTATACTTTTATTATTTACTTATTAGACTCTAATAAACCTTTTGAGACCCGTTAGAACGTTTTGCAATGTGAATTAAATATTTTGCACCATATAGTTCACAAGGCATTTTTTAGGACCTATTACCAATGTATAGTGCAAATGTTTTAGTTAAATTCTTTTAACGATAACAAAAAAACCTTTCATTGGTTAACTGTTATACTTTCATTATTTACGTATTAGACTCTAATAAACGTTTTAAGACTCATTAGAACTTTTTGCAATGTGAATTAAACATTTTGCACCATATAGTTCACAATGCACGTTTTAGGACTTATAAAACTAATGTATAGTGCAAATGTTTTAGTTAAGTTCTTTAGAAGATAACAGACAAACCTTTCATTGGTTGACTGTTATACTTTTATTATTTACTTATTAGACTCTAATAAACATTTTGAGACCCGTTAGAACTTTTTGCAATGTGAATTAAACATTTTGCACCATATAGTTCACTAAGCACTTTTTAGGACCTATATAACTAATGTATAGTGCAAATGTTTTAGTTAAGTTCTTTTAACGACAACAGACAGCCCTTTAATTGGTTAACTGTTATACTTTTATTATTTACTTATTAGACTCTAATAAACATTTTGAGACCCGTAAGAACTTTTTGCAATGTGAATTAAACATTTTGCACCATATAGAGTAGTTCACAAGGCACGTTTTAGGACCTATAAAACTAATGTTTATTGCAAATGTTTTAGTTAAGTTCTTATGAAGATAACAGACAAACCTTTCATTGGTTGACTGTTATACTTTTATTATTTACTTATTAGACTCTAATAAACATTTTGAGACCCGTTAGAACTTTTTGTAATGTGAATTAAACATTTTGCACCATATAGTTTACAAGGAAATTTTTTGGACCTATATAACTAATGTATAGTGCAAATGTTTTAGTTAAGTTCTTTTAACGATAACAGACAAACCTTTTATTGGTTAACTGTTATACTTTCATTATTTCCTTATTAGACTCTAATAAACATCTTGAGACACGTTAGAACTTTTTGTAATGTGAATTAAACATTTTGCACCATATACTTCACAAGGAAGTTTTTCGGACCTATATAACTAATGTATAGTGCAAATGTTTTAGTTAAGTTCTTTTAATGATAACAGACAAATCTTTTATTGGTTAGCTGTTATACTTTTATTATTTACTTATTAGACTCAAATAAACATTTTGCAATGTGAATTAAACATTTTGCACCATATCGTTCACAAGGTACGTTTTAGGACCTATAAAACTAATGTATAGTGCAAATGTTTTAGTTAAGTTCTTTTAACGATAACAGAGAAATCTTTTATTGGTTAGCTGTTATACTTTTATTATTTACTTATTAGACTCTAATAAACATTTTGAGACCCGTAAGAACGTTTTGCATTGTGAACTAAACATTTTGCACCATATAAAGTAGTTCACAAGGCACGTTTTAGGACCTATAAAACTAATGCATAGTGCATATTTTTTAGTTAAGTTCTATAGTAGATAACAGGGAAAAATTTCATTGGTTGACTGTTATACTTTTATTATTTACTTATTAGACTCAAAAAACTTTTTGAGAACCGTTAAAACGTTTTGCAATGTGAATTAAATATTTTGCACCATATAGTTCACAAGGCATTTTTTAGGCCCTATTAATTAATGTATAGTGCAAATGTTTTAGTTAAATTCTTTTAACGATAACAAAAAAACCTTTCATTGGTTAACTGTTATACTTTTATTATTTACTTATTAGAATCTAATAAACATTTTGAGATTTGTTAGAACGTTTTGCAATGTGAATTAAACATTTTGCACTATATAGTTCACAAGACTGTTTTTTGGACCTATAAAATTAATGTTTATTGCAAATGTTTTAGTTAAATTCTTTAGAAGATAACAGACAAACCTTTCATTGGTTGACTGTTATACTTTCATTATTTACTTATTAGACTCTAATAAACATTTTGAGACCCGTTAGAACTTTTTGTAATGTGAATTAAACATTTTGCACCATATAGTTTACAAGGAAGTTTTTTGGACCTATATAACTAATGTATAGTGCAAATGTTTTAGTTAAGTTCTTTTAACGATAACAGACAAATATTTTATTGGTTAGCTGTTATACTTTTATTATTTACTTATTAGACTCTAATAAACATCTTGAGACACGTTAGAACTTTTTGCAATGTGAATTAAACATTTTGCACCATATACTTCACAAGGGAGTTTTTCGGACCTTTATAACTAATGTATAGTGCAAATGTTTTAGTTAAGTTCTTTTAATGATAACAGACAAATCTTTAATTGGTTAGCTGTTATACTTTTATTATTTACTTATTAGACTCAAATAACCCTTTTGCAATGTGAATTAAACATTTTGCACCATATCGTTCACAATGCACTTTTTAGGACCTATATAACTAATGTATAGTGCAAATGTTTTAGTTAAGTTATTTTAACGATAACAGACAAACATTTCATTAGTTAACTGTTATACTTTTATTATTTACTTATTAGACTCAAATAAACATTTTGAGACCCGTTAGACCTTTTTGCAATGTGAATTAAACATTTTGCACCATATAGTTCACAAGGCACTTTTTAGGACCTATATAACTAATGTATAGTGCAAATGTTTTAGTTAAGTTCTTTTAACGATAACAAAAAAAACTTTCATTAGGTAACTGTTATACTTTTATTATTTACTTATTAGACTCTAATAAACATTTTGAGACCCGTTAGAACTTTTTGCAATGTGAATTAAACATTTTGCACCATATAGAGTAGTCTACAAGGCACGTTTTAGGACCTATAAAACTAATGTTTATTGCAAATGTTTTAGTTAAGCTTTTGAAGATAACAGACAAACCTTTCATTGGTTGACTGTTATACTTTTATTATTTACTTATTAGACTCTAATAAACCTTTTGAGACCCGTTAAAACGTTTTGCAATGTGAATTAAATATTTTGCACCATATAGTTCACAAGGCATTTTTAAGGCCCTATTAACTAATGTATAGTGCAAATGTTTTAGTTAAATTCTTTTAACGATAACAAAAAAACCTTTCATTGGTTAACTGTTATACTTTTATTATTTACTTATTAGACTCTAATAAACAATTTGAGACTTGTTAGAACGTTTTGCAATGTGAATTAAACATTTTGCACTATATAGTTCACAAGACTGTTTTTAGGACCTATATAACTAATGTATAGTGCAAATGTTTTAGTAAAGTTCTTTTAACGATAACAGAGAAACTTTTCATTGGTTAACTGTTATACTTTTATTATTTACTTATTAGACTCTAATAAACATTTTGAGACCCGTTAGAACTTTTTGCAATGTGACTTAAACATTTTGCACCATATAGAGTAGTGTACAAGGCACGTTTTAGGACTTATAAAACTAATGTTTAGTGCAAATGTGTTAGTTAAGTTCTTTAGAAGATAACAGACAAACCTTTCATTGGTTGACTGTTATACTTTCATTATTTACTTATTAGATTCTAATAAACATTTTGAGACCCGTTAGAACTTTTTGCAATGTGAATTAAATTTTTTGCATCATATAGTTTACAAGGAAGTTTTTTGGACCTATATAACTAATGTATAGTGCAAATGTTTTAGTTAAGTTCTTTTAACGACAACAGACAGCCCTTTAATTGGTTAACTGTTATACTTTTATTATTTACTTATTAGAATCTAATGAACATTTTGAGACTTGTTAGAACGTTTTGCAATGTGAATTAAACATTTTGCACTATATAGTTCACAAGACTGTTTTTTGGACCTATAAAACTAATGTTTATTGCAAATGTTTTAGTTAAGTTCTTTAGAAGATAACAGACAAACCTTTCATTGGTTGACTGTTATACTTTTATTATTTACTTATTAGACTCTAATAAACATTTTGAGACCCGTTAGAACTTTTTGTAATGTGAATTAAACATTTTGCACCATATAGTTTACAAGGAAGTTTTTTGGACCTATATAACTAATGTATAGTGCAAATGTTTTAGTTAAGTTCTTTTAACGATAACGGACAAATATTTTATTGGTTAGCTGTTATACTTTTATTATTTACTTATTAGACTCTAATAAACATCTTGAGACACGTTAGAACTTTTTGCAATGTGAATTAAACATTTTGCACCATATACTTCACAAGGGAGTTTTTCGGACCTTTATAACTAATGTATAGTGCAAATGTTTTAGTTAAGTTATTTTAACGATAACAGACAAACATTTCATTAGTTAACTGTTATACTTTTATTATTTACTTATTAGACTCAAATAAACATTTTGAGACCCGTTAGACCCTTTTGCAATGTGAATTAAACATTTTGCACCATATAGTTCACAAGGCACTTTTTTGGACCTATATAACTAATGTATAGTGCAAATGTTTTAGTTAAATTCTTTTAACGATAACAAAAAAACCTTTCATTGGTTAACTGTTATACTTTTATTATTTACTTATTAGACTCTAATAAACATTTTGAGACTTGTTAGAACGTTTTGCACTATATAGTTCACAAGACTGTTTTTAGGACCTATATAACTAATGTATAGTGCAAATGTTTTAGTTAAGTTCTTTTAACGATAACAGAGAAACTTTTCATTGGTTAACTGTTATACTTTTATTATTTACTTATTAGACTCTAATAAACATTTTGAGACCCGTTAGAACTTTTTGCAATGTGAATTAAACATTTTGCACCATATAGAGTAGTGTACAAGGCACGTTTTAGGACTTATAAAACTAATGTTTAGTGCAAATGTGTTAGTTAAGTTCTTTAGAAGATAACAGACAAACCTTTCATTGGTTGACTGTTATACTTTCATTATTTACTTATTAGACTCTAATAAACATTTTGAGACCCGTTAGAACTTTTTGCAATGTGAATTAAATATTTTGCATCATATAGTTTACAAGGAAGTTTTTTGGACCTATATAACTAATGTATAGTGCAAATGTTTTAGTTAAGTTCTTTTAACGATAACAGACAAACCTTTCATTGGTTAACTGTTATACTTTTATTATTTACTTATTAGACTCTAATAAACATTTTGAGACCACTTAGAACTTTTTGCAATGTGAATTAAACATTTTGCACCATATAGAGTAGTGTACAAGGCACTTTTTGGACCTATAAAATTAATGTTTATTGCAAATGTTTTAGTTAAGTTCTTTAGAAGATAACAGACAAACCTTTCATTGGTTGACTGTTATACTTTTATTATTTACTTATTAGACTCTAATAAACATTTTGAGACCCGTTAGAACTTTTTGTAATCTGAATTAAACATTTTGCACCATATCGTTCACAAGGCACTTTTTAGGACCTATATAACTAATGTATAGTGCAAATGTTTTAGTTAAGTTCCCTTAACGATAACAGACAAACATTTCATTAGGTAACTGTTATACTTTTATTATTTACTTATTAGACTCAAATAAACATTTTGAGACCCGTAAGAACGTTTTGCAATGTGAATTAAACATTTTGCACCATATAAAGTAGTACATAAGGTATGTTTTAGGACCTATAAAACTAATGTATAGTGCAAATGTTTTAGTTAAGTTCTTTTAACGATAACAGAGAAATATTTTATTGGTTAGCTGTTATACTTTTATTATTTACTTATTAGATTCAAATAAACATTTTGAGACCCGTTAGACCTTTTTGCAATGTGAATTAAACATTTTGCTCCATATAGTTTACAAGGAAGTTTTTTGGACCTATATAACTAATGTATAGTGCAAATGTTTTAGTTAAGTTCTTTTAACGATAACAGACAAATATTTTATTGGTTAGCTGTTATACTTTTATTATTTACTTATTAGACTCTAATAAACATCTTGAGACACGTTAGAACTTTTTGCAATGTGAATTAAACATTTTGCACCATATACTTCACAAGGGAGTTTTTCGGACCTTTATAACTAATGTATAGTGCAAATGTTTTAGTTAAGTTCTTTTAATGATAACAGACAAATCTTTAATTGGTTAGCTGTTATACTTTTATTATTTACTTATTAGACTCAAATAACCCTTTTGCAATGTGAATTAAACATTTTGCACCATATCGTTCACAATGCACTTTTTAGGACCTATATAACTAATGTATAGTGCAAATGTTTTAGTTAAGTTCCCTTAACGATAACAGACAAACAATTCATTAGGTAACTGTTATACTTTTATTATTTACTTATTAGACTCAAATAAACATTTTGAGACCCGTAAGAACGTTTTGCAATGTGAATTAAACATTTTGCACCATATAAAGCAGTACATAAGGTATGTTTTAGGACCTATAAAACTAATGTATAGTGCAAATGTTTTAGTTAAGTTCTTTTAACGATAACAGAGAAATATTTTATTGGTTAGCTGTTATACTTTTATTATTTACTTATTAGATTCAAATAAACATTTTGAGACCCGTAAGAACGTTTTGCAATGTGAATTAAACATTTTGCTCCATATAGTTCACAAGGCACTTTTTAGGACCTATATAACTAATGTATAGTGCAAATGTTTTAGTTAAGTTCTTTTAACGATAACAAAAAAACCTTTCATTAGGTAACTGTTATACTTTTATTATTTACTTATTAGACTCTAATAAACATTTTGAGACCCGTTAGAACTTTTTGCAATGTGAATTAAACATTTTGCACCATATAGAGTAGTCTACAAGGCACGTTTTAAGACCTATAAAACTAATGTTTATTGCAAATGTTTTAGTTAAGTTCTTTTGAAGATAACAGACAAACCTTTCATTGGTTAACTGTTATACTTTTATTATTTCCTTATTAGACTCTAATAAACATCTTGAGACACGTTAGAACTTTTTGCAATGTGAATTAAACATTTTGCACCATATACTTCACAAGGAAATTTTTAGGACCTATATAACTAATGTATAGTGCAAATGTTTTAGTTAAGTTCTTTTAATGATAACAGACAAATCTTTTATTGGTTAGATGTTATACTTTTATTATTTACTTATTAGACTCTAATAAACATCTTGAGACACGTTAGAACTTTTTGCAATGTGAATTAAACATTTTGCACCATATACTTCACAAGGGAGTCTTTCGGACCTTTATAACTAATGTATAGTGCAAATGTTTTAGTTAAGTTCTTTTAATGATAACAGACAAATCTTTAATTGGTTAGCTGTTATACTTTTATTATTTACTTATTAGACTCAAATAACCCTTTTGCATTGTGAATTAAACATTTTGCACCATATCCTTCACAATGCACTTTTTAGGACCTATATAACTAATGTATAGTGCAAATGTTTTAGTTAAGTTATTTTAACGATAACAGACAAACCTTTCATTAGTTAACTGTTATACTTTTATTATTTACTTATTAGACTCAAATAAACATTTTGAGACCCTTAAGAACGTTTTGCAATGTGAATTAAACATTTTGCACCATATAGAGTAGTCTACAAGGCACGTTTTAGGACCTATAAAACTAATGTATAGTGCAAATGTTTTAGTTAAGTTCTTTTAACGATAACAGACAAATCTTTTATTGGTTAGCTGTTATACTTTTATTATTTACTTAGTAGACTCAAATAAACATTTTGAGACCCTTTAGAACGTTTTGCAATGTGAATTAAACATTTTGCACCATATAGTTCACAAGGCACTTTTTAGGACCTATATAACTAATGTATAGTGCAAATATTTTAGTTAAGTTCTTTTAACGATAACAGACAAACCTTTTATTGGTTAACTGTTATAATTTTATTATTTTCTTATTAGACTCTAATAAACATTTTGAGACCCGTTAGAACTTTTTGCAATGTGAATTAAACATTTTGCACCATATAGAGTAGTCTACAAGGCACGTTTTAGGACCTATAAAACTAATGTATAGTGCAAATGTTTTAGTTAAGTTCTTCTAACGATAACAGACAAACTTTTTATTGGTTGACTGTTATACTTTTATTATTTACTTATTAAACTCTAATAAACATCTTGAGACACGTTAGAACTTTTTGTAATGTGAATTAAACATTTTGCACCATATACTTCACAAGGAAGTTTTTCGGACCTATATAACTAATGTATAGTGCAAATGTTTTAGTTAAGTTCTTTTAATGATAACAGACAAACCTTTTATTGGTTAGATGTTATACTTTTATTATTTACTTGTTAGACTCTAATAAACATTTTGCAATGTGAATTAAACATTTTGCACCATATACTTCACAAGGAAGTTTTTCGGACCTATATAACTAATGTATAGTGCAAATGTTTTAGTTAAGTTCTTTTAATGATAACAGACAAATATTTTATTGGTTAGCTGTTATAATTTTATTATTTACTTATTAGACTCAAATAAACATTTTGAAACCCGTTAGACCTTTTTGCAATGTGAATTACACATTTTGCACCATATAGTTAACAAGGCACTTTTTAGGACCTATATAACTAATGTATAGTGCAAATGTTTTAGTTAAGTTCTTATGAAGATAACAGACAAACCTTTCATTGGTTGACTGTTATACTTTTATTATTTACTTATTAGACTCTAATAAACCTTTTGAGACCCGTTAGAACGTTTTGCAATGTGAATTAAATATTTTGCACCATATAGTTCACAAGGCATTTTTTAGGACCTATTACCAATGTATAGTGCAAATGTTTTAGTTAAATTCTTTTAACGATAACAAAAAAACCTTTCATTGGTTAACTGTTATACTTTCATTATTTACGTATTAGACTCTAATAAACGTTTTAAGACTCATTAGAACTTTTTGCAATGTGAATTAAACATTTTGCACCATATAGTTCACAATGCACGTTTTAGGACTTATAAAACTAATGTATAGTGAAAATGTTTTAGTTAAGTTCTTTAGAAGATAACAGACAAACCTTTCATTGGTTGACTGTTATACTTTTATTATTTACTTATTAGACTCTAATAAACATTTTGAGACCCGTTAGAACTTTTTGCAATGTGAATTAAACATTTTGCACCATATAGTTCACTAAGCACTTTTTAGGACCTATATAACTAATGTATAGTGCAAATGTTTTAGTTAAGTTCTTTTAACGACAACAGACAGCCCTTTAATTGGTTAACTGTTATACTTTTATTATTTACTTATTAGACTCTAATAAACATTTTGAGACCCGTAAGAACTTTTTGCAATGTGAATTAAACATTTTGCACCATATAGAGTAGTTCACAAGGCACGTTTTAGGACCTATAAAACTAATGTTTATTGCAAATGTTTTAGTTAAGTTCTTATGAAGATAACAGACAAACCTTTCATTGGTTGACTGTTATACTTTTATTATTTACTTATTAGACTCTAATAAACATTTTGAGACCCGTTAGAACTTTTTGTAATGTGAATTAAACATTTTGCACCATATAGTTTACAAGGAAATTTTTTGGACCTATATAACTAATGTATAGTGCAAATGTTTTAGTTAAGTTCTTTTAACGATAACAGACAAACCTTTTATTGGTTAACTGTTATACTTTTATTATTTCCTTATTAGACTCTAATAAACATCTTGAGACACGTTAGAACTTTTTGTAATGTGAATTAAACATTTTGCACCATATACTTCACAAGGAAGTTTTTCGGACCTATATAACTAATGTATAGTGCAAATGTTTTAGTTAAGTTCTTTTAATGATAACAGACAAATCTTTTATTGGTTAGCTGTTATACTTTTATTATTTACTTATTAGACTCAAATAAACATTTTGCAATGTGAATTAAACATTTTGCACCATATCGTTCACAAGGTACGTTTTAGGACCTATAAAACTAATGTATAGTGCAAATGTTTTAGTTAAGTTCGTTTAACGATAACAGAGAAATCTTTTATTGGTTAGCTGTTATACTTTTATTATTTACTTATTAGACTCTAATAAACATTTTGAGACCCGTAAGAACGTTTTGCATTGTGAACTAAACATTTTGCACCATATAAAGTAGTTCACAAGGCACGTTTTAGGACCTATAAAACTAATGCATAGTGCATATTTTTTAGTTAAGTTCTATAGTAGATAACAGGGAAAAATTTCATTGGTTGACTGTTATACTTTTATTATTTACTTATTAGACTCAAAAAACTTTTTGAGAACCGTTAAAACGTTTTGCAATGTGAATTAAATATTTTGCACCATATAGTTCACAAGGCATTTTTTAGGCCCTATTAATTAATGTATAGTGCAAATGTTTTAGTTAAATTCTTTTAACGATAACAAAAAAACCTTTCATTGGTTAACTGTTATACTTTTATTATTTACTTATTAGAATCTAATAAACATTTTGAGACTTGTTAGAACGTTTTGCAATGTGAATTAAACATTTTGCACTATATAGTTCACAAGACTGTTTTTTGGACCTATAAAATTAATGTTTATTGCAAATGTTTTAGTTAAATTCTTTAGAAGATAACAGACAAACCTTTCATTGGTTGACTGTTATACTTTCATTATTTACTTATTAGACTCTAATAAACATTTTGAGACCCGTTAGAACTTTTTGTAATGTGAATTAAACATTTTGCACCATATAGTTTACAAGGAAGTTTTTTGGACCTATATAACTAATGTATAGTGCAAATGTTTTAGTTAAGTTCTTTTAACGATAACAGACAAATATTTTATTGGTTAGCTGTTATACTTTTATTATTTACTTATTAGACTCTAATAAACATCTTGAGACACGTTAGAACTTTTTGCAATGTGAATTAAACATTTTGCACCATATACTTCACAAGGGAGTTTTTCGGACCTTTATAACTAATGTATAGTGCAAATGTTTTAGTTAAGTTCTTTTAATGATAACAGACAAATCTTTAATTGGTTAGCTGTTATACTTTTATTATTTACTTATTAGACTCAAATAACCCTTTTGCAATGTGAATTAAACATTTTGCACCATATCGTTCACAATGCACTTTTTAGGACCTATATAACTAATGTATAGTGCAAATGTTTTAGTTAAGTTATTTTAACGATAACAGACAAACATTTCATTAGTTAACTGTTATACTTTTATTATTTACTTATTAGACTCAAATAAACATTTTGAGACCCGTTAGACCTTTTTGCAATGTGAATTAAACATTTTGCACCATATAGTTCACAAGGCACTTTTTAGGACCTATATAACTAATGTATAGTGCAAATGTTTTAGTTAAGTTCTTTTAACGATAACAAAAAAAACTTTCATTAGGTAACTGTTATACTTTTATTATTTACTTATTAGACTCTAATAAACATTTTGAGACCCGTTAGAACTTTTTGCAATGTGAATTAAACATTTTGCACCATATAGAGTAGTCTACAAGGCACGTTTTAGGACCTATAAAACTAATGTTTATTGCAAATGTTTTAGTTAAGCTTTTGAAGATAACAGACAAACCTTTCATTGGTTGACTGTTATACTTTTATTATTTACTTATTAGACTCTAATAAACCTTTTGAGACCCGTTAAAACGTTTTGCAATGTGAATTAAATATTTTGCACCATATAGTTCACAAGGCATTTTTAAGGCCCTATTAACTAATGTATAGTGCAAATGTTTTAGTTAAATTCTTTTAACGATAACAAAAAAACCTTTCATTGGTTAACTGTTATACTTTTATTATTTACTTATTAGACTCTAATAAACAATTTGAGACTTGTTAGAACGTTTTGCAATGTGAATTAAACATTTTGCACTATATAGTTCACAAGACTGTTTTTAGGACCTATATAACTAATGTATAGTGCAAATGTTTTAGTAAAGTTCTTTTAACGATAACAGAGAAACTTTTCATTGGTTAACTGTTATACTTTTATTATTTACTTATTAGACTCTAATAAACATTTTGAGACCCGTTAGAACTTTTTGCAATGTGACTTAAACATTTTGCACCATATAGAGTAGTGTACAAGGCACGTTTTAGGACTTATAAAACTAATGTTTAGTGCAAATGTGTTAGTTAAGTTCTTTAGAAGATAACAGACAAACCTTTCATTGGTTGACTGTTATACTTTCATTATTTACTTATTAGATTCTAATAAACATTTTGAGACCCGTTAGAACTTTTTGCAATGTGAATTAAATATTTTGCATCATATAGTTTACAAGGAAGTTTTTTGGACCTATATAACTAATGTATAGTGCAAATGTTTTAGTTAAGTTCTTTTAACGACAACAGACAGCCCTTTAATTGGTTAACTGTTATACTTTTATTATTTACTTATTAGAATCTAATAAACATTTTGAGACTTGTTAGAACGTTTTGCAATGTGAATTAAACATTTTGCACTATATAGTTCACAAGACTGTTTTTTGGACCTATAAAACTAATGTTTATTGCAAATGTTTTAGTTAAGTTCTTTAGAAGATAACAGACAAACCTTTCATTGGTTGACTGTTATACTTTTATTATTTACTTATTAGACTCTAATAAACATTTTGAGACCCGTTAGAACTTTTTGTAATGTGAATTAAACATTTTGCACCATATAGTTTACAAGGAAGTTTTTTGGACCTATATAACTAATGTATAGTGCAAATGTTTTAGTTAAGTTCTTTTAACGATAACGGACAAATATTTTATTGGTTAGCTGTTATACTTTTATTATTTACTTATTAGACTCTAATAAACATCTTGAGACACGTTAGAACTTTTTGCAATGTGAATTAAACATTTTGCACCATATACTTCACAAGGGAGTTTTTCGGACCTTTATAACTAATGTATAGTGCAAATGTTTTAGTTAAGTTCTTTTAATGATAACAGACAAATCTTTAATTGGTTAGCTGTTATACTTTTATTATTTACTTATTAGACTCAAATAACCCTTTTGCAATGTGAATTAAACATTTTGCACCATATCGTTCACAATGCACTTTTTAGGACCTATATAACTAATGTATAGTGCAAATGTTTTAGTTAAGTTATTTTAACGATAACAGACAAACATTTCATTAGTTAACTGTTATACTTTTATTATTTACTTATTAGACTCAAATAAACATTTTGAGACCCGTTAGACCCTTTTGCAATGTGAATTAAACATTTTGCACCATATAGTTCACAAGGCACTTTTTTGGACCTATATAACTAATGTATAGTGCAAATGTTTTAGTTAAATTCTTTTAACGATAACAAAAAAACCTTTCATTGGTTAACTGTTATACTTTTATTATTTACTTATTAGACTCTAATAAACATTTTGAGACTTGTTAGAACGTTTTGCACTATATAGTTCACAAGACTGTTTTTAGGACCTATATAACTAATGTATAGTGCAAATGTTTTAGTTAAGTTCTTTTAACGATAACAGAGAAACTTTTCATTGGTTAACTGTTATACTTTTATTATTTACTTATTAGACTCTAATAAACATTTTGAGACCCGTTAGAACTTTTTGCAATGTGAATTAAACATTTTGCACCATATAGAGTAGTGTACAAGGCACGTTTTAGGACTTATAAAACTAATGTTTAGTGCAAATGTGTTAGTTAAGTTCTTTAGAAGATAACAGACAAACCTTTCATTGGTTGACTGTTATACTTTCATTATTTACTTATTAGACTCTAATAAACATTTTGAGACCCGTTAGAACTTTTTGCAATGTGAATTAAATATTTTGCATCATATAGTTTACAAGGAAGTTTTTTGGACCTATATAACTAATGTATAGTGCAAATGTTTTAGTTAAGTTCTTTTAACGATAACAGACAAACCTTTCATTGGTTAACTGTTATACTTTTATTATTTACTTATTAGACTCTAATAAACATTTTGAGACCACTTAGAACTTTTTGCAATGTGAATTAAACATTTTGCACCATATAGAGTAGTGTACAAGGCACTTTTTGGACCTATAAAATTAATGTTTATTGCAAATGTTTTAGTTAAGTTCTTTAGAAGATAACAGACAAACCTTTCATTGGTTGACTGTTATACTTTTATTATTTACTTATTAGACTCTAATAAACATTTTGAGACCCGTTAGAACTTTTTGTAATCTGAATTAAACATTTTGCACCATATCGTTCACAAGGCACTTTTTAGGACCTATATAACTAATGTATAGTGCAAATGTTTTAGTTAAGTTCCCTTAACGATAACAGACAAACATTTCATTAGGTAACTGTTATACTTTTATTATTTACTTATTAGACTCAAATAAACATTTTGAGACCCGTAAGAACGTTTTGCAATGTGAATTAAACATTTTGCACCATATAAAGTAGTACATAAGGTATGTTTTAGGACCTATAAAACTAATGTATAGTGCAAATGTTTTAGTTAAGTTCTTTTAACGATAACAGAGAAATATTTTATTGGTTAGCTGTTATACTTTTATTATTTACTTATTAGATTCAAATAAACATTTTGAGACCCGTTAGACCTTTTTGCAATGTGAATTAAACATTTTGCTCCATATAGTTTACAAGGAAGTTTTTTGGACCTATATAACTAATGTATAGTGCAAATGTTTTAGTTAAGTTCTTTTAACGATAACAGACAAATATTTTATTGGTTAGCTGTTATACTTTTATTATTTACTTATTAGACTCTAATAAACATCTTGAGACACGTTAGAACTTTTTGCAATGTGAATTAAACATTTTGCACCATATACTTCACAAGGGAGTTTTTCGGACCTTTATAACTAATGTATAGTGCAAATGTTTTAGTTAAGTTCTTTTAATGATAACAGACAAATCTTTAATTGGTTAGCTGTTATACTTTTATTATTTACTTATTAGACTCAAATAACCCTTTTGCAATGTGAATTAAACATTTTGCACCATATCGTTCACAATGCACTTTTTAGGACCTATATAACTAATGTATAGTGCAAATGTTTTAGTTAAGTTATTTTAACGATAACAGACAAACATTTCATTAGTTAACTGTTATACTTTTATTATTTACTTATTAGACTCAAATAAACCTTTTGAGACCCGTTAAAACGTTTTGCAATGTGAATTAAACATTTTGCACCATATAGTTCACAAGGCACTTTTTAGGACCTATATAACTAATGTATAGTGCAAATGTTTTAGTTAAGTTCTTTTAACGATAACAAAAAAAACTTTCATTAGGTAACTGTTATACTTTTATTATTTACTTATTAGACTCTAATAAACATTTTGAGACCCGTTAGAACTTTTTGCAATGTGAATTAAACATTTTGCACCATATAGAGTAGTCTACAAGGCACGTTTTAGGACCTATAAAACTAATGTTTATTGCAAATGTTTCAGTTAAGTTCTTTTGAAGATAACAGACAAACCTTTCATTGGTTGACTGTTATACTTTTATTATTTACTTATTAGACTCTAATAAACCTTTTGAGACCCGTTAAAACGTTTTGCAATGTGAATTAAATAGTTTGCACCATATAGTTCACAAGGCATTTTTAAGGCCCTATTAACTAATGTATAGTGCAAATGTTTTAATTAAATTCTTTTAACGATAACAAAAAAACCTTTCATTGGTTAACTGTTATACTTTTATTATTTACTTATTAGACACTAATAAACATTTTGAGACTTGTTAGAACGTTTTGCAATGTGAATTAAACATTTTGCACTATATAGTTCACAAGACTGTTTTTAGGACCTATATAACTAATGTATAGTGCAAATGTTTTAGTAAAGTTCTTTTAACGATAACAGAGAAACTTTTCATTGGTTAACTGTTATACTTTTATTATTTACTTATTAGACTCTAATAAACATTTTGAGACCCGTTAGAACTTTTTGCAATGTGAATTAAACATTTTGCACCATATAGAGTAGTGTACAAGGCACGTTTTAGGACTTATAAAACTAATGTTTAGTGCAAATGTGTTAGTTAAGTTCTTTAGAAGATAACAGACAAACCTTTCATTGGTTGACTGTTATACTTTCATTATTTACTTATTAGACTCTAATAAACATTTTGAGACCCGTTAGAACTTTTTGCAATGTGAATTAAATATTTTGCATCATATAGTTTACAAGGAAGTTTTTTGGACCTATATAACTAATGTATAGTGCAAATGTTTTAGTTAAGTTCTTTTAACGATAACAGACAAACCTTTCATTGGTTAACTGTTATACTTTTATTATTTACTTATTAGACTCTAATAAACATTTTGAGACCCCTTAGAACTTTTTGCAATGTGAATTAAACATTTTGCACCATATAGAGTAGTGTACAAGGCACTTTTTGGACCTATAAAATTAATGTTTATTGCAAATTATTTAGTTAAGTTCTTTAGAAGATAACAGACAAACCTTTCATTGGTTGACTGTTATACTTTTATTATTTACTTATTAGACTCTAATAAACATTTTGAGACCCGTTAGAACTTTTTGTAATCTGAATTAAACATTTTGTACCATATAGTTTACAAGGAAGTTTTTTGGACCTATATAACTAATGTATAGTGCAAATGTTTTAGTTAAGTTCTTTTAACGAAAACAGACAAATATTTTATTGGTTAGCTGTTATACTTTTATTATTTACTTATTAGACTCAAATAAACATCTTGAGACACGTTAGAACTTTTTGCAATGTGAATTAAACATTTTGCACCATATACTTCACAAGGGAGTTTTTCGGACCTATATAACTAATGTATAGTGCAAATGTTTTAGTTAAGTTCTTTTAATGATAACAGACAAATCTTTAATTGGTTAGCTGTTATACTTTTATTATTTACTTATTAGACTCAAAAAACCCTTTTGCAATGTGAATTAAACATTTTGCACCATATCGTTCACAAGGCACTTTTTAGGACCTATATAACTAATGTATAGTGCAAATGTTTTAGTTAAGTTCCCTTAACGATAACAGACAAACAATTCATTAGGTAACTGTTATACTTTTATTATTTACTTATTAGACTCAAATAAACATTTTGAGACCCGTAAGAACGTTTTGCAATGTGAATTAAACATTTTGCACCATATAAAGTAGTACATAAGGTATGTTTTAGGACCTATAAAACTAATGTATAGTGCAAATGTTTTAGTTAAGTTCTTTTAACGATAACAGAGAAATATTTTATTGGTTAGCTGTTATACTTTTATTATTTACTTATTAGATTCAAATAAACATTTTGAGACCCGTTAGACCTTTTTGCAATGTGAATTAAACATTTTGCTCCATATAGTTCACAAGGCACTTTTTAGGACCTATATAACTAATGTATAGTGCAAATGTTTTAGTTAAGTTCTTTTAACGATAACAAAAAAACCTTTCATTAGGTAACTGTTATACTTTTATTATTTACTTATTAGACTCTAATAAACATTTTGAGACCCGTTAGAACTTTTTGCAATGTGAATTAAACATTTTGCACCATATAGAGTAGTCTACAAGGCACGTTTTAAGACCTATAAAACTAATGTTTATTGCAAATGTTTTAGTTAAGTTCTTTTGAAGATAACAGACAAACCTTTCATTGGTTGACTGTTATACTTTTATTATTTACTTATTAGACTCTAATAAACATTTTGAGACCCGTTAGAACTTTTTCAATGTGAATTAAACATTTTGCACCATATAGTTTACAAGGAAGTTTTTTGGACCTATATAACTAATGTATAGTGCAAATGTTTTAGTTAAGTTCTTTTAACCATAACAGACAAACCTTTTATTGGTTAACTGTTATACTTTTATTATTTCCTTATTAGACTCTAATAAACATCTTGAGACACGTTAGAACTTTTTGCAATGTGAATTAAACATTTTGCACCATATACTTCACAAGGAAATTTTTAGGACTTATATAACTAATGTATAGTGCAAATGTTTTAGTTAAGTTCTTTTAATGATAACAGACAAATCTTTTATTGGTTAGATGTTATACTTTTATTATTTACTTATTAGACTCAAATAAACATTTTGCAATGTGAATTAAACATTTTGCACCATATCGTTCACAAGGCACTTTTTAGGACCTATATAACTAATGTATAGTGCAAATGTTTTAGTTAAGTTCTTTTAACGATAACAAAGAAACCTTTCATTAGGTAACTGTTATACTTTTATTATTTACTTATTAGACTCTAATAAAAATTTTGAGACCCGTAACAACTTTTTGCAATGTGAATTAAACATTTTGCACCATATACAGTAGTTCACAAGGCACGTTTTAGGACCTATAAAACTAATGTATAGTGCAAATGTTTTAGTTAAGTTCTTTTGAAGATAACAGACAAACCTTTCATTGGTTGACTGTTATACTTTTATTATTTACTTATTAGACTCTAATAAACCTTTTGAGACCCGTTAAAACGTTTTGCAATGTGAATTAAATATTTTGCACCATATAGTTCACAAGGCATTTTTTAGGCCCTATTAACTAATGTATAGTGCAAATGTTTTAGTTAAATTCTTTTAACGATAACAAAAAAACCTTTCATTGGTTGACTGTTATACTTTTATTATTTACTTATTAGAATCTAATAAACATTTTGAGACTTGTTAGAACGTTTTGCAATGTGAATTAAACATTTTGCACCATATAGTTCACAAGACTGTTTTTAGGACCTATATAACTAATGTATAGTGCAAATGTTTTAGTAAAGTTCTTTTAACGATAACAGAGAAACTTTTCATTGGTTAACTGTTATACTTTTATTATTTACTTATTAGACTCTAATAAACATTTTGAGACCCGTTAGAACTTTTTGCAATGTGAATTAAACATTTTGCACCATATAGAGTAGTGTACAAGGCACGTTTTAGGACTTATAAAACTAATGTTTAGTGCAAATGTGTTAGTTAAGTTCTTTGGAAGATAACAGACAAACCTTTCATTGGTTGACTGTTATACTTTTATTATTTACTTATTAGACTCTAATAAACATTTTGAGACCCGTTAGAACTTTTTGTAATGTGAATTAAATATTTTGCATCATATAGTTTACAAGGAAGTTTTTTGGACCTATATAACTAATGTATAGTGCAAATGTTTTAGTTAAGTTCTTTTAACGATAACAGACAAACCTTTCATTGGTTAACTGTTATACTTTTATTATTTACTTATTAGACTCTAATAAACATTTTGAGACCCGTTAGAACTTTTTGCAATGTGAATTAAACATTTTGCACCATATAGAGTAGTGTACAAGGCACTTTTTGGACCTATAAAATTAATGTTTATTGCAAATGTTTTAGTTAAGTTCTTTAGAAGATAACAGACAAACCTTTCATTGGTTGACTGTTATACTTTTATTATTTACTTATTAGACTCTAATAAACATTTTGAGACCCGTTAGAACTTTTTGTAATCTGAATTAAACATTTTGCACCATATAGTTTACAAGGAAGTTTTTTGGACCTATATAACTAATGTATAGTGCAAATGTTTTAGTTAAGTTCTTTTAACGATAACAGACAAATATTTTATTGGGTAGCTGTTATACTTTTATTATTTACTTATTAGACTCAAATAAACATCTTGAGACACGTTAGAACTTTTTGCAATGTGAATTAAACTTTTTGCACCATATACTTCACACGGGAGTTTTTCGGACCTATATAACTAATGTATAGTGCAAATGTTTTAGTTAAGTTCTTTTAACGATAACAGACAAACCTTTTATTGGTTAACTGTTATACTTTTATTATTTACTTATTAGACTCTAATAAACAATTTGAGACCCATTAGAACTTTTTGCAATGTGAATTAAACATTTTGCACCATATAGTTCACAAAGCACTTTTTAGGACCTATATAACTAATGTATAGTGCAAATGTTTTAGTTAAGTTCTTTTAACGACAACAGACAGCCCTTTTATTGGTTAACTGTTATACTTTTATTATTTACTTATTAGACTCTAATAAACATTTTGAGACCCGTTAGAACTTTTTGCAATGTGAATTAAACATTTTGCACCATATAGAGTAGTGCACAAGGCACGTTTTAGGACCTATAAAACTAATGTTTATTGCAAATGTTTTAGTTAAGTTCTTTAGAAGATAACAGACAAATCTTTTTTTGGTTAGCTGTTATACTTTTATTATTTACTTATTAGACTCAAATAAACATTTTGAGACACGTTAGAACTTTTTGCAATGTGAATTAAACATTTTGCACCATATACTTCACAAGAAAGTTTTTCGGACCTATATAACTAATGTATAGTGCAAATGTTTTAGTTAAGTTCTTTTAATGATAACAGACAAATCTTTAATTGGTTAGCTGTTATACTTTTATTATTTACTTATTAGACTCAAATAACCCTTTTGCAATGTGAATTAAACATTTTGCACCATATCGTTCACAATGCACTTTTTAGGACCTATATAACTAATGTATAGTGCAAATGTTTTAGTTAAGTTCTTTTAACGATAACAGGAAAACATTTCATTAGGTAACTGTTATACTTTTATTATTTACTTATTAGACTCAAATAAGCATTTTGAGACCCGTTAGACCTTTTTGTAATGTGAATTAAACATTTTGCACCATATAGTTTACAAGGAAGTTTTTTGGACCTATATAACTAATGTATAGTGCAAATGTTTTAGTTAAGTTCTTTTAACGATAACAAAGAAACCTTTGATTAGGTAACTGTTATACTTTTATTATTTACTTATTAGACTCTAATAAACATTTTGAGACCCGTAAGAACGTTTTGCAATGTGAATTAAACATTTTGCACCATATAGAGTAGTGCACAAGGCATGTTTTAGGACCTATAAAACTAATGTTTATTGCTAATATTTTAGTTAAGTTCTTTTGAAGATAACAGACAAACCTTTCATTGGTTGACTGTTATACTTTTATTATTTACTTATTAGACTCTAATAAACCTTTTGAGACCCGTTAGAACTTTTTGCAATGTGAATTAAACATTTTGCACCATATAGAGTAGTGTACAAGGCACGTTTTAGGATTTATAAAACTAATGTTTAGTGCAAATGTGTTAGTTAAGTTCTTTAGAAGATAACAGACAAACCTTTCATTGGTTGACTGTTATACTTTTATTATTTACTTATTAGACTCTAATAAACATTTTGAGACCCGTTAGAACTTTTTGTAATGTGAATTAAATATTTTGCATCATATAGTTTACAAGGAAGTTTTTTGGACCTATATAACTAATGTATAGTGCAAATGTTTTAGTTAAGTTCTTTTAACGATAACAGACAAACCTTTCATTGGTTAACTGTTATACTTTTATTATTTACTTATTAGACTCTAATAAACATTTTGAGACCCGTTAGAACTTTTTGCAATGTGAATTAAACATTTTGCACCATATAGAGTAGTCTACAGGGCACGTTTTATGACCTATAAAACTAATGTTTATTGCAAATGTTTTAGTTAAGTTCTTTTGAAGATAACAGACAAACCTTTCATTGGTTGACTGTTATACTTTTATTATTTACTTATTAGACTCTAATAAACATTTTGAGACCCGTTAGAACTTTTTGCAATGTGAATTAAACATTTTGCACCATATAGTTTACAAGGAAGTTTTTTGGACCTATATAACTAATGTATAGTGCAAATGTTTTAGTTAAGTTCTTTTAACCATAACAGACAAACCTTTTATTGGTTAACTGTTATACTTTTATTATTTCCTTATTAGACTCTAATAAACATCTTGAGACCCGTTAGAACTTTTTGCAATGTGAATTAAACATTTTGCACCATATACTTCACAAGGAAATTTTTCGGACCTATATAACTAATGTATAGTGCAAATGTTTTAGTTAAGTTCTTTTAATGATAACAGACAAATCTTTTATTGGTTAGATGTTATACTTTTATTATTTACTTATTAGACTCAAATAAACATTTTGCAATGTGAATTAAACATTTTGCACCATATCGTTCACAAGGCACTTTTTAGGACCTATATAACTAATGTATAGTGCAAATGTTTTAGTTAAGTTCTTTTAACGATAACAAAGAAACCTTTCATTAGGTAACTGTTATACTTTTATTATTTACTTATTAGACTCTAATAAAAATTTTGAGACCCGTAACAACTTTTTGCAATGTGAATTAAACATTTTGCACCATATACAGTAGTTCACAAGGCACGTTTTAGGACCTATAAAACTAATGTATAGTGCAAATGTTTTAGTTAAGTTCTTTTGAAGATAACAGACAAACCTTTCATTGGTTGACTGTTATACTTTTATTATTTACTTATTAGACTCTAATAAACCTTTTGAGACCCGTTAAAACGTTTTGCAATGTGAATTAAATATTTTGCACCATATAGTTCACAAGGCATTTTTTAGGCCCTATTAACTAATGTATAGTGCAAATGTTTTAGTTAAATTCTTTTAACGATAACAAAAAAACCTTTCATTGGTTAACTGTTATACTTTTATTATTTACTTATTAGAATCTAATAAACATTTTGAGACTTGTTAGAACGTTTTGCAATGTGAATTAAACATTTTGCACCATATAGTTCACAAGACTGTTTTTAGGACCTATATAACTAATGTATAGTGCAAATGTTTTAGTAAAGTTTATTTAACGATAACAGAGAAACTTTTCATTGGTTAACTGTTATACTTTTATTATTTACTTATTAGACTCTAATAAACATTTTGAGACCCGTTAGAACTTTTTGCAATGTGAATTAAACATTTTGCACCATATAGAGTAGTGTACAAGGCACGTTTTAGGACTTATAAAACTAATGTTTAGTGCAAATGTGTTAGTTAAGTTCTTTGGAAGATAACAGACAAACCTTTCATTGGTTGACTGTTATACTTTTATTATTTACTTATTAGACTCTAATAAACATTTTGAGACCCGTTAGAACTTTTTGTAATCTGAATTAAACATTTTGCACCATATAGTTTACAAGGAAGTTTTTTGGACCTATATAACTAATGTATAGTGCAAATGTTTTAGTTAAGTTCTTTTAACGATAACAGACAAATATTTTATTGGGTAGCTGTTATACTTTTATTATTTACTTATTAGACTCAAATAAACATCTTGAGACACGTTAGAACTTTTTGCAATGTGAATTAAACTTTTTGCACCATATACTTCACACGGGAGTTTTTCGGACCTATATAACTAATGTATAGTGCAAATGTTTTAGTTAAGTTCTTTTAACGATAACAGACAAACCTTTTATTGGTTAACTGTTATACTTTTATTATTTACTTATTAGACTCTAATAAACAATTTGAGACCCATTAGAACTTTTTGCAATGTGAATTAAACATTTTGCACCATATAGTTCACAAAGCACTTTTTAGGACCTATATAACTAATGTATAGTGCAAATGTTTTAGTTAAGTTCTTTTAACGACAACAGACAGCCCTTTTATTGGTTAACTGTTATACTTTTATTATTTACTTATTAGACTCTAATAAACATTTTGAGACCCGTTAGAACTTTTTGCAATGTGAATTAAACATTTTGCACCATATAGAGTAGTGCACAAGGCACGTTTTAGGACCTATAAAACTAATGTTTATTGCAAATGTTTTAGTTAAGTTCTTTAGAAGATAACAGACAAATCTTTTTTTGGTTAGCTGTTATACTTTTATTATTTACTTATTAGACTCAAATAAACATTTTGAGACACGTTAGAACTTTTTGCAATGTGAATTAAACATTTTGCACCATATACTTCACAAGGGAGTTTTTCGGACCTATATAACTAATGTATAGTGCAAATGTTTTAGTTAAGTTCTTTTAATGATAACAGACAAATCTTTAATTGGTTAGCTGTTATACTTTTATTATTTACTTATTAGACTCAAATAACCCTTTTGCAATGTGAATTAAACATTTTGCACCATATCGTTCACAATGCACTTTTTAGGACCTATATAACTAATGTATAGTGCAAATGTTTTAGTTAAGTTCTTTTAACGATAACAGGAAAACATTTCATTAGGTAACTGTTATACTTTTATTATTTACTTATTAGACTCAAATAAGCATTTTGAGACCCGTTAGACCTTTTTGTAATGTGAATTAAACATTTTGCACCATATAGTTTACAAGGAAGTTTTTTGGACCTATATAACTAATGTATAGTGCAAATGTTTTAGTTAAGTTCTTTTAACGATAACAAAGAAACCTTTGATTAGGTAACTGTTATACTTTTATTATTTACTTATTAGACTCTAATAAACATTTTGAGACCCGTAAGAACGTTTTGCAATGTGAATTAAACATTTTGCACCATATAGAGTAGTGCACAAGGCATGTTTTAGGACCTATAAAACTAATGTTTATTGCTAATATTTTAGTTAAGTTCTTTTGAAGATAACAGACAAACCTTTCATTGGTTGACTGTTATACTTTTATTATTTACTTATTAGACTCTAATAAACCTTTTGAGACCCGTTAAAACGTTTTGCAATGTGAATTAAATATTTTGCACCATATAGTTCACAAGGCATTTTTTAGGCCCTATTAACTAATGTATAGTGCAAATGTTTTAGTTAAATTCTTTTAACGATAACAAAAAAACCTTTCATTGGTTAACTGTTATACTTTTATTATTTACTTATTAGAATCTAATAAACATTTTGAGACTTGTTAGAACGTTTTGCAATGTGAATTAAACATTTTGCACTATATAGTTCACAAGACTGTTTTTAGGACCTATATAACTAATGTATAGTGCAAATGTTTTAGTAAAGTTCTTTTAACGATAACAGAGAAACTTTTCATTGGTTAACTGTTATACTTTTATTATTTACTTATTAGACTCTAATAAACATTTTGAGACTTGTTAGAACTTTTTGCAATGTGAATTAAACATTTTTCAATATTTAGTTCACAAGACTGTTTTTAGGACCTATATAACTAATGTATAGTGCAAATGTTTTACTAAAGTTCTTTTAACGATAACAGAGAAACTTTTCATTGGTTAGCTGTTATACTTTTAAGATTTACTTATTAGACTCTAATAAAAATTTTGAAACCCGTTAGAACTTTTTGCAATGTGAATTAAACATTTTGCAACATATACAGTAGTTCACAAAGCACGTTTTAGGACCTATGTAACTAATGTTTAGTGCAAATGTTTTAGTTAAATTATTTTAAAGATAACAGACAAACCTTTCATTGGTTAACTGTTATACATTTATTATATGCGTATTAGACTCTAATAAACATTTTAAGACACGTTAGAACTTTTTGCATTGTGAATTACACATTTTGCACCATATAGTTCACAAGGCACTTTTTAAGAGCTATATAACTAATGTTTAGTGCAAATGTTTTAGTTAAGTCATTTTAACCATAACAGACAAACCTTTCATTGGTTGACTGTTATAATTTTATTATTTACGTATTAGACTCTAATAAACGTTTTAAAACTCGTTAGAACTTTTTGCAATGTGAATTAAACATTTTGCACCATATACTGTAGTTCACAAGGCACGTTTTAGGACCTATAAAACTAATGTATAGTGCAAATGTTTTAGTTAAGTTCTTTTGAAGATAACAGACAAATCTTTCATTGGTTGACTGTTATACTTTTATTATTTACTTATTAGACTCTAATAAACCTTTTGAGACCCGTTAAAACGTTTTGCAATGTGAATTAAATATTTTGCACCATATAGTTCACAAGGCATTTTTTAGGCCCTATTAACTAATGTATAGTGCAAATGTTTTAGTTAAATTCTTTTAACGATAACAAAAAAACCTTTCATTGGTTAACTGTTATACTTTTATTATTTACTTATTAGAATCTAATAAACATTTTGAGACTTGTTAGAACGTTTTGCAATGTGAATTAAACATTTTGCACCATATAGTTCACAAGACTGTTTTTAGGACCTATATAACTAATGTATAGTGCAAATGTTTTAGTAAAGTTCTTTTAACGATAACAGAGAAACTTTTCATTGGTTAACTGTTATACTTTTATTATTTACTTATTAGACTCTAATAAACATTTTGAGACCCGTTAGAACTTTTTGCAATGTGAATTAAACATTTTGCACCATATAGAGTAGTGTACAAGGCACGTTTTTGGACTTATAAAACTAATGTTTAGTGCAAATGTGTTAGTTAAGTTCTTTAGAAGATAACAGACAAACCTTTCATTGGTTGACTGTTATACTTTTATTATTTACTTATTAGACTCTAATAAACATTTTGAGACCCGTTAGAACTTTTTGTAATGTGAATTAAATATTTTGCATCATATAGTTTACAAGGAAGTTTTTTGGACCTATATAACTAATGTATAGTGCAAATGTTTTAGTTAAGTTCTTTTAACGATAACAGACAAATATTTTATTGGGTAGCTGTTATACTTTTATTATTTACTTATTAGACTCAAATAAACATCTTGAGACACGTTAGAACTTTTTGCAATGTGAATTAAACATTTTGCACCATATACTTCACACGGGAGTTTTTCGGACCTATGTAACTAATGTATAGTGCAAATGTTTTAGTTAAGTTCTTTTAACGATAACAGACAAACCTTTTATTGGTTAACTGTTATACTTTTATTATTTACTTATTAGACTCTAATAAACATTTTGAGACCCATTAGACCTTTTTGCAATGTGAATTAAACATTTTGCACCATATAGTTCACAAAGCACTTTTTAGGACCTATATAACTAATGTATAGTGCAAATGTTTTAGTTAAGTTCTTTTAACGACAACAGACAGCCCTTTTATTGGTTAACTGTTATACTTTTATTATTTACTTATTAGACTCTAATAAACATTTTGAGACCCGTTAGAACTTTTTGCAATGTGAATTAAACATTTTGCACCATATAGAGTAGTGCACAAGGCACGTTTTAGGACCTATAAAACTAATGTTTATTGCAAATGTTTTAGTTAAGTTCTTTAGAAGATAACAGACAAATCTTTTATTGGTTAGCTGTTATACTTTTATTATTTACTTATTAGACTCAAATAAACATTTTGAGACACGTTAGAACTTTTTGCAATGTGAATTAAACATTTTGCACCATATACTTCACAAGGGAGTTTTTCGGACCTATATAACTAATGTATAGTGCAAATGTTTTAGTTAAGTTCTTTTAATGATAACAGACAAATCTTTAATTGGTTAGCTGTTATACTTTTATTATTTACTTATTAGACTCAAATAACCCTTTTGCAATGTGAATTAAACATTTTGCACCATATCGTTCACAATGCACTTTTTAGGACCTATATAACTAATGTATAGTGCAAATGTTTTAGTTAAGTTCTTTTAACGATAACAGACAAACATTTCATTAGGTAACTGTTATACTTTTATTATTTACTTATAAACTCAAATAAACATTTTGAGACCCGTTAGACCTTTTTGTAATGTGAATTAAACATTTTGCACCATATAGTTTACAAGGAAGTTTTTTGGACCTATATAACTAATGTATAGTGCAAATGTTTTAGTTAAGTTCTTTTAACGATAACAAAAAAACCTTTCATTAGGTAACTGTTATACTTTTATTATTTACTTATTAGACTCTAATAAACATTTTGAGACCCGTTAGAACTTTTTGCAATGTGAATTAAACATTTTGCACCATATAGAGTAGTCTACAAGGCATATTTTAGGACCTATAAAACTAATGTTTATTGCAAATGTTTTAATTAAGTTCTTTTGAAGATAACAGACAAACCTTTCATTGGTTGACTGTTATACTTTTATTATTTACTTATTAGACTCTAATAAACATTTTGAGACCCGTTAAAACTTTTTGTAATGTGAATTAAACATTTTGCACCATATAGTTTACAAGGAAGTTTTTTGGACCTATATAACTAATGTATAGTGCAAATGTTTTAGTTAAGTTCTTTTAACCATAACAGACAAACCTTTCATTGGTTGACTGTTATACTTTTATTATTTACTTATTAGACTCTAATAAACATTTTGAGACCCGTTAGAACTTTTTGTAATGTGAATTAAACATTTTGCACCATATAATTTACAAGGAAGTTTTTTGGACCTATATAACTAATGTATAGTGCAAATGTTTTAGTTAAGTTCTTTTAATGATAACAGACAAATCTTATATTGGTTAGATGTTATACTTTTATTATTTACTTATTAGACTCAAATAAACATTTTGCAATGTGAATTAAACATTTTGCACCATATCGTTCACAAGGCACTTTTTAGGACCTATATAACTAATGTATAGTGCAAATGTTTTAGTTAAGTTCTTTTAACGATAACAAAAAAACCTTTCATTAGGTAACTGTTATACTTTTATTATTTACTTATTAGACTCTAATAAACATTTTGAGACCCGTAAGAACTTTTTGCAATGTGAATTAAACATTTTGCACCATATAGAGTAGTGCACAAGGCATGTTTTAGGACCTATAAAACTAATGTTTATTGCTAATATTTCAGTTAAGTTCTTTAGAAGATAACAGACAAATCTTTCATTGGTTGACTATTATATTTTTACTATTTACTTATTAGACTCTAATAAACATTTTGAGACCCGTTAAAACTTTTTGTAATGTGAATTAAACATTTTGCACCATATAGTTTACAAGGAAGTTTTTTGGACCTATATAACTAATGTATAGCGCAAATGTTTTAGTTAAGTTATTTTAACGATAACAGACAAGCCTTTTATTGGTTAACTGTTATACTTTTATTATTTACTTATTAGACTCTAATAAAAATTTTGAGACCCGTTAGAACTTTTTGCAATGTGAATTAAACATTTTGCACCATATAGAGTAGTTTACAAGGCACGTTTTCGGACCTATAAAACTAATGTTTATTGCAAATGTTTTAGTTAAGTTCTTTAGAAGATAACAGACAAACCTTTCATTGGTTGACTGTTATACTTTAATTATTTACTTATTAGACTCTAATAAACAATTTGAGACCTGTTAGAACTTTTTGCAATGTGAATTAAAGATTTTGTCCCATATAGTTCATAAGGCACTTTTTAGGACCTATATAACTAATGTATAGTGCAAATGTTTTAGTAAAGTTCTTTTAACGATAACAGACAAACCTTTCATTGGTTAACTGTTATACTTTTATTATTTACTTATTAGATTCTAATAAACATTTTGAGACCCGTTAGAACTTTTTGCAATGTGAATTAAACATTTTGCACCATATACAGTAGTTCACAAGTCACTTTTTAAGTCCTAAAAAACTAATGTATAGTGCAAATGTTTTAGTTAAGTTCTTTTAACGATAACAGACAAATCTTTTATTGGTTGACTGTTATACTTTTATTATTTACTTATTAGATTCTAATAAACATTTTGTGACCCGTTAGAACTTTTTTCAATGTGAATTAAACATTTTGCACCATATACAGTAGTTCACAAGTCACTTTTTAGGACCTATATAACTAATGTAAAGTGCAAATGTTTTACTAAAGTTCTTTTAACGATAACAGACAAACCTTTCATTGGTTCACTGTTATACTTTTATTATTTACTTATTAGATTCTAATAAACATTTTGAGACACGTTAAAACTTGTTGCAATGTGAATTAAACATTTTGCACCATATACAAGTTCACAAGTCACGTTTTAAGACCTATAAAACTAATGTATAGTGCAAATGTTTTAGTTAAGTTCTTTTGAAAATAACAGACAAACCTTTCATTGGTTAACTGTTATACTTTTATTATTTACTTATTAGACTCTAATAAACATTTCGAGACCCGTTAGAACTTTTTGCAATGTGAATTAAAGATTTTGTCCCATATAGTTCATAAGGCACTTTTTAGGACCTATATAACTAATGTATAGTGCAAATGTTTTAGTAAAGTTCTTTTAACGATAACAGACAAACCTTTCATTGGTTAACTGTTATACTTTTATTATTTACTTATTAGACTCTAATAAACATTTTGAGACCCGTTAGAACGTTTTTGCAATGTGAATTAAACATTTTGAACCATATACAGTAGTTCACAAGTCACTTTTTAAGTCCTATAAAACTAATGTATAGTGCAAATGTCACGAGAAGTATTTGTATACACCGTTTTTATATCAGTCACGTTTTATTCGTTTTTATTCGCACCGTCACGTTTTATACATCGATTTATCCGCGTTGTGTTGTCTCTTTGTGCATGTTCACGTGCTGCTGTGTTTTAGTTGTTTATGTTCTTTTACTTGTTCTTGCACACCTGTTTTTATCAAATCTCTTGTGACGTGTCAAGTAGTTACCCCAAAGGCTAAATTAGTATCGTGTTTTACGTTCCACGTTGATTCCTTCAGCGCGTGGAATTTGTGTTTTGTGAGGTGTCGCGCTCGGCTGGACGAGTGGAGTTAGTCTACGTTTGGTTTTAATAAAGTGAAGACCCTTGTTTTTATCTAAGAAAGACTTGTAGAAATGAGACAGTCTGGCTATTCGACTAGCCGTTAAGCGGGGAGCTTACCTGGTAGAGAAAGTTTGGTTACAATTGGCGAGCGCGCCAGGATCCCGCAGTCAACGAAACTATTCCCATAAACGTTTGGAAGTTTCACGATGTCCACCATCTATTTTGCTATTCCGCCGCCTAAATATGAGCCGAACGCAGATTTCCTAAGCTTTTTCCATCGCTTCGATACTTATTGCACGACGATTGAAGCGAATCCTGCTTTAAAGAAGCACCTTTTAATTAACAGCTTGGATGAAGATTTAAGCTGGGACGTACGAGGCAGAGACTTGTCGCTTTTCGACTTGGAGTATGATGAGTTGGTGAAAAGAGGTACCGAAGCGAGGCCGCCCGTTTGTTCTACGGAAAGTAACAAATGTCGAGTATTAAATGGAACTCAATTCGATGCCGACAGAGCAATACCTTCGTTGGCTTTCGCTGTACGAAAACGCATATGTGCGGTAGAAACTACTGAAACTCCCGCTCCCGAAGAGCAGGCTGCTGAGTCTACTCCAGCTGAAGAAGCTGCCGAAACTCCCGCTCACGAAGAGCAGGCCGCCGTGTCTGCTCCAGCTGAAGAAGCTGCCAAAATTCCCGCTCCCGAAGAGCAGGCTGCTGAGTCTACTCCAGCTGAAGAAGCTGCTGAAACTCCCGCTCCCGAAGAGCAGGCTGCTGAGTCTACTCCAGCTGAAGAAGCTGCTGAAACTCCCGCTCCCGAAGAGCAGGCCGCTGAGTCCACTCCAGCAGAACAAGCTACTGAAACTCCAGCTCCCGAAGAGCAGGCCGCTGAGTCCGCTCCAACAGAACAAGCTGCTGAAACTCCGGTTCCCGAAGAGCAGGCCGCTGGGTCCGCTCCAGCCGAGGAGGCTGCCGAAACCTCTCCCGAAGAGCAGGCCACTGAGTCAGCTCCAGCAGAACAAGCCGCTGAAACTCCGGCTCCCGAGGAGCAGGCCGCTGAGTCTGCTCCAGCCAGCAAGCAGCGTATTTGGGACGTGGGTTTGTTTCGGTGCAATCACGAGGTGAGCCAATCGAGTGATTTTTGTGCAGTGGAGTCGTCAGCGACACCAGGGGACGGGTGTTCAACAAGCTGGACGGTCGGTTTGGGTTGCGTGGTGCTCATCAACAACGGAGCGCCAGACGATTGACGGGGAGCTGCGAACGATGGTCGTTTGCTCGGATGTTGGATGGCTTTTCCGGGGACGAAAAAGAACTGAACGGGGGGGCGATGTCACGAGAAGTATTTGTATACACCGTTTTTATATCAGTCACGTTTTATTCGTTTTTATTCGCACCGTCACGTTTTATACATCGATTTATCCGCGTTGTGTTGTCTCTTTGTGCATGTTCACGTGCTGCTGTGTTTTAGTTGTTTATGTTCTTTTACTTGTTCTTGCACACCTGTTTTTATCAAATCTCTTGTGACGTGTCAAGTAGTTACCCCAAAGGCTAAATTAGTATCGTGTTTTACGTTCCACGTTGATTCCTTCAGCGCGTGGAATTTGTGTTTTGTGAGGTGTCGCGCTCGGCTGGACGAGTGGAGTTAGTCTACGTTTGGTTTTAATAAAGTGAAGACCCTTGTTTTTATCTAAGAAAGACTTGTAGAAATGAGACAGTCTGGCTATTCGACTAGCCGTTAAGCGGGGAGCTTACCTGGTAGAGAAAATTTGGTTACACAAATGTTTAGTTAAGTTTTTTTAACGATAACAGACAAATCTTTTATTGGTTGACTGTTATACTTTTATTATTTACTTATTAGATTCTAATAAACATTTTGTGACCCGTTAAAACTTTTTTCAATGTGAATTAAACATTTTGCACCATATACAGTAGTTCACAAGTCACTTTTTAGGACCTATATAACTAATGTAAAGTGCAAATGTTTTAGTTAAGTTCTTTTAACGATAACAGAGAAATTTTTCATTGGTTGACTGTTATACTTATATTATTTACTTATTAGACTCTAATATACATTTTGAGACCCTTTAGAACTTTTTTCAATGTGAATTAATCATTTTGCACCATATACAGTAGTTCACAAATCACTTTTTATGACCTATATAACTAATGTATAGTGCAAATGTTTTAGTTAAGTTCTTTTAACGATAACAGAAAAACCTTTCATTGGTTAACTGTTATATATTTATTATTTACTTATTAGAATCTAATAAACATTTTGAGACTTGTTAGAACTTATTGCAATGTGAATTAAACATTTTTCAATATATAGTTCACAAGACTGTTTTTAGGACCTATATAACTAATGTATAGTGCAAATGTTTTACTAAAGTTCTTTTAACGATAACAGAGAAACTTTTCATTGGTTAGCTGTTATACTTTTAATATTTACTTATTAGACTCTAATAAAAAGTTTGAAACCCGTTAGAACTTTTTGCAATGTGAATTAAACATTTTGCAACATATACAGTAGTTCACAAAGCACGTTTTAGGACCTATATAACTAATGTTTAGTGCAAATGTTTTAGTTAAATTATTTTAAAGATAACAGACAAACCTTTCATTGGTTAACTGTTATACATTTATTATATGCGTATTAGACTCTAATAAACATTTTAAGACACGTTAGAACTTTTTGCATTTTGAATTACACATTTTGCACCATATAGTTCACAAGGCACTTTTTAAGAGCTATATAACTAATGTTTAGTGCAAATGTTTTAGTTAAGTCATTTTAACCATAAAAGACAAACCTTTCATTGGTTGACTGTTATAATTTTATTATTTACGTATTAGACTCTAATAAACGTTTTAAAACTCGTTAGAACTTTTTGCAATGTGAATTAAACATTTTGCACCATATACAGTAGTTCACAAGGCACGTTTTAGGACCTATAAAACTAATGTATAGTGCAAATGTTTTAGTTAAGTTCTTTTGAAGATAACAGACAAACCTTTCATTGGTTGACTGTTATACTTTTATTATTTACTTATTAGACTCTAATAAACCTTTTGAGACCCGTTAAAACGTTTTGCAATGTGAATTAAATATTTTGCACCATATAGTTCACAAGGCATTTTTTAGGCCCTTTTAACTAATGTATAGTGCAAATGTTTTAGTTAAATTCTTTTAACGATAACAAAAAAACCTTTCATTGGTTAACTGTTATACTTTTATTATTTACTTATTAGAATCTAATAAACATTTTGAGACTTGTTAGAACGTTTTGCAATGTGAATTAAACATTTTGCACTATATAGTTCACAAGACTGTTTTTAGGACCTATATAACTAATGTATAGTGCAAATGTTTTAGTAAAGTTCTTTTAACGATAACAGAGAAACTTTTCATTGGTTAACTGTTATACTTTTATTATTTACTTATTAGACTCTAATAAACATTTTGAGACCCGTTAGAACTTTTTGCAATGTGAATTAAACATTTTGCACCATATAGAGTAGTGTACAAGGCACTTTTTGGACCTATAAAATTAATGTTTATTGCAAATATTTTAGTTAAGTTCTTTAGAAGATAACAGACAAACCTTTCATTGGTTGACTGTTATACTTTTATTATTTACTTATTAGACTCTAATAAACATTTTGAGACCCGTTAGAACTTTTTGTAATCTGAATTAAACATTTTGCACCATATAGTTTACAAGGAAGTTTTTTGGGCCTATATAACTAATGTATAATGCAAATGTTTTAGTTAAGTTCTTTTAACGATAACAGACAAATATTTTATTGGGTAGCTGTTATACTTTTATTATTTACTTATTAGACTCTAATAAACATCTTGAGACACGTTAGAACTTTTTGCAATGTGAATTAAACATTTTGCACCATATACTTCACACAGGAGTTTTTCGGACCTATATAACTAATGTATAGTGCAAATGTTTTAGTTAAGTTCTTTTAATGATAACAGACAAATCTTTAATTGGTTAGCTGTTATACTTTTATTATTTACTTATTAGACTCAAATAGCCCTTTTGCAATGTGAATTAAACTTTTTGCACCATATCGTTCACAATGCACTTTTTAGGACCTATATAACTAATGTATAGTGCAAATGTTTTAGTTAAGTTCTTTTAACGATAACAGACAAACATTTCATTAGGTAACTGTTATACTTTTATTATTTACTTATTAGACTCAAATAAACATTTTGACACCCGTAAGAACGTTTTGCAATGTGAATTAAACATTTTGCACCATATAAAGTAGTACATAAGGTATGTTTTAGGACCTATAAAAGTAATGTATAGTGCAAATGTTTTAGTTAAGTTCTTTTAACGATAACAGATAAATATTTTATTGGTTAGCTGTTATACTTTTATTATTTACTTATTAGACTCAAATAAACATTTTGAGACCCGTTAGACCTTTTTGCAATGTGAATTAAACATTTTGCACCATATAGTTCACAAGGCACTTTTTAGGACCTATATAACTAATGTATAGTGCAAATGTTTTAGTTAAGTTCTTTTAACGATAACAAAAAAACCTTTCATTAGGTAACTGTTATACTTTTATTGTTTACTTATTAGACTCTAATAAACATTTTGAGACCCGTTAGACCTTTTTGCAATGTGAATTAAACATTTTGCACCATATAGTTCACAAGGCACTTTTTAGGACCTATATAACTAATGTTTATTGCAAATGTTTTAGTTAAGTTCTTTTGAAGATAACAGACAAACCTTTCATTGGTTGATTGTTATACTTTTATTATTTACTTATTAGACTCTAATAAACATTTTGAGACCCGTTAGAACTTTTTGCAATGTGAATTAAACATTTTGCACCATATAGTTTACAAGGAAGTTTTTTGGACCTATATAACTAATGTATAGTGCAAATGTTTTAGTTAAGTTCTTTTAATGATAACAGACAAATCTTTTATTGGTTAGATGTTATACTTTTATTATTTACTTGTTAGACTCAAATAAACATTTTGCAATGTGAATTAAACATTTTGCAACATATCGTTCACAAGTCACTTTTTAGGACCTATATAACTAATGTATAGTGCAAATGTTTTAGTTAAGTTCTTTTACAGATAATAGACAAATCTTTTATTGGTTAGCTGTTATACTTTTATTATTTACTTTTTAGACTCAAATAAACATTTTGAGACCCGTAAGAACGTTTTGCAATGTGATATAAACATTTTGCACCATATAAAGTAGTACATAAGGTACGTTTTAGGACCTATAAAACTAATGTATAGTGCAAATGTTTTAGTAAAGTTATTTTAACGATAACAGAGAACCCTTTTATTGGTTAACTGTTATACTTTTATTATTTACTTATTAGACTCTAATAAACATTTTGAGACCCGTTAAAACTTTTTGCAATGTGAATTAAACATTTTGCACCATATAGAGTAGTCTACAAGGCACGTTTTAGAACCTATAAAACTAATGTTTATTGCAAATGTTTTAGTTAAGTTCTTTTGAAGATAACAGACAAACCTTTCATTGGTTGACTGATATACTTTTATTATTTACTTATTAGACTCTAATAAACCTTTTGAGACCCGTTAAAACGTTTTGCAATGTGAATTAAATATTTTGCACCATATAGTTCACAAGGCATTTTTTAGGCCCTATTAACTAATGTATAGTGCAAATGTTTTAGTTAAATTCTTTTAACGATAACAAAAAAACCTTTCATTGGTTAACTGTTATACTTTTATTATTTACTTATTAGATTCTAATAAACATTTTGAGACTTGTTAGAACGTTTTGCAATGTGAATTAAACATTTTGCACTATATAGTTCACAAGACTGTTTTTAGGACCTATATAACTAATGTATAGTGCAAATGTTTTAGTAAAGTTCTTTTAACGATAACAGAAAAACTTTTCATTGGTTAACTGTTATACTTTTATTATTTACTTATTAGACTCTAATAAACATTTTGAGACTTGTTAGAACTTTTTGCAATGTGAATTAAACATTTTTCAATATATAGTTCACAAGACTGTTTTTAGGACCTATATAACTAATGTATAGTGCAAATGTTTTACTAAAGTTCTTTTAACGATAACAGAGAAACTTTTCATTGGTTAGCTGTTATACTTTTAATATTTACTTATTAGACTGTAATAAAAATTTTGAGACCCGTTAGAACTTTTTTCAATGTGAATTGAACATTTTGCAACATATACAGTAGTTCACAAAGCACGTTTTAGGACCTATATAACTAATGTTTAGTGCAAATGTTTTAGTTAAATTATTTTAAAGATAACAGACAAACCTTTCATTGGTTAACTGTTACACATTTAATATATGCGTATTAGACTCTAATAAACATTTTAAGACACGTTAGAACTTTTTGCATTGTGAATTAAACATTTTGCACCATATAGTTCACAAGGCACTTTTTAAGAGCTATATAACTAATGTTTAGTGCAAATGTTTTAGTTAAGTCATTTTAACCATAACAGACAAACCTTTCATTGGTTGACTGTTATAATTTTATTATTTACGTATTAGACTCTAATAAACGTTTTAAAACTCGTTAGAACTTTTTGCAATGTGAATTAAACATTTTGCACCATATACTGTAGTTCACAAGGCACGTTTTAGGACCTATAAAACTAATGTATAGTGCAAATGTTTTAGTTAAGTTCTTTTGACGATAACAGACAAACCTTTCATTGGTTGACTGTTATACTTTTATTATTTACTTATTAGACTCTAATAAACCTTTTGAGACCCGTTAGAACTTTTTGCAATGTGAATTAAACATTTTGCACCATATAGAGTAGTGTACAAGGCACGTTTTAGGACTTATAAAACTAATGTTTAGTGCAAATGTGTTAGTTAAGTTCTTTAGAAGATAACAGACAAACCTTTCATTGGTTGACTGTTATACTTTTATTATTTACTTATTAGACTCTAATAAACATTTTGAGACCCGTTAGAACTTTTTGTAATGTGAATTAAATATTTTGCATCATATAGTTTACAAGGAAGTTTTTTGGACCTATATAACTAATGTATAGTGCAAATGTTTTAGTTAAGTTCTTTTAACGATAACAGACAAACCTTTCATTGGTTAACTGTTATACTTTTATTATTTACTTATTAGACTCTAATAAACATTTTGAGACCCGTTAGAACTTTTTGCAATGTGAATTAAACATTTTGCACCATATAGAGTAGTGTACAAGGCACTTTTTGGACCTATAAAATTAATGTTTATTGCAAATGTTTAAGTTAAGTTCTTTAGAAGATAACAGACAAACCTTTCATTGGTTGACTGTTATACTTTTATTATTTACTTATTAGACTCTAATAAACATTTTGAGACACGTTAGAACTTTTTGTAATCTGAATTAAACATTTTGCACCATATAGTTTACAAGGAAGTTTTTTGGACCTATATAACTAATGTATAGTGCAAATGTTTTAGTTAAGTTCTTTTAACGATAACAGACAAATATTTTATTGGGTAGCTGTTATACTTTTATTATTTACTTATTAGACTCAAATAAACATCTTGAGACACGTTAGAACTTTTTGCAATGTGAATTAAACATTTTGCACCATATACTTCACACGGGAGTTTTTCGGACCTATATAACTAATGTATAGTGCAAATGTTTTAGTTAAGTTCTTTTAATGATAACAGACAAATCTTTAATTGGTTAGCTGTTATACTTTTATTATTTACTTATTAGACTCAAATAACCCTTTTGCAATGTGAATTAAACTTTTTGCACCATATCGTTCACAATGCACTTTTTAGGACCTATATAACTAATGTATAGTGCAAATGTTTTAGTTAAGTTCTTTTAACGATAACAGACAAACATTTCATTAGGTAACTGTTATACTTTTATTATTTACTTATTAGACTCAAATAAACATTTTGAGACCCGTAAGAACGTTTTGCAATGTGAATTAAACATTTTGCACCATATAAAGTAGTACATAAGGTATGTTTTAGGACCTATAAAACTAATGTATAGTGCAAATGTTTTAGTTAAGTTCTTTTAACGATAACAAAGAAATATTTTATTGGTTAGCTGTTATACTTTTATTATTTACTTATTAGACTCAAATAAACATTTTGAGACCCGTTAGACCTTTTTGCAATGTGAATTAAACATTTTGCACTATATAGTTCACAAGGCACTTTTTAGGACCTATATAACTAATGTATAGTGCAAATGTTTTAGTTAAGTTCTTTTAACGATAACAAAGAAACCTTTCTTTAGGTAACTGTTATACTTTTATTATTTACTTATTAGACTCTAATAAACATTTTGAGACCCGTAAGAACTTTTTGCAATGTGAATTAAACATTTTTCACCATATAGAGTAGTGCACAAGGCATGTTTTAGGACCTATAAAACTAATGTTTATTGCAAATATTTTAGTTAAGTTCTTTAGAAGATAAAAGACAAATCTTTCATTGGTTGACTATTATATTTTTATTATTTACTTATTAGACTCTAATAAACATTTTGAGACCCGTTAAAACTTTTTGTAATGTGAATTAAACATTTTGCACTATATAGTTTACAAGGAAGTTTTTTGGACCTATATAACTAATGTATAGTGCAAATGTTTTAGTTAAGTTCTTTTAACGATAACAGACAAGCCTTTTATTGGTTAACTGTTATACTTTTATTATTTACTTATTAGACTCTAATAAACATTTTGAGACCCGTTAGAACTTTTTGCAATGTGAATTAAACATTTTGCACCATATACAGTAGTTTACAAGGCACGTTTTCGGACCTATAAAACTAATGTTTATAGCAAATGTTTTAGTTAAGTTCTTTAGAAGATAACAGACAAACCTTTCATTGGTTGACTGTTATACTTTAATTATTTACTTATTAGACTCTAATAAACATTTTGAGACCCGTTAGAACTTTTTGTAATGTGAATTAAACATTTTGCACCATATAGTTTATAAGGCAGTTTGTTGGACCTATATAACTAATGTAAAGTGCAAATGTTTTAGTTAAGTCCTTTTAACGATAACAGACAAAACTTTTATTGGTTAACTGTTATACTTTTATTATTTACTTATTAGACTCAAATAAACGTTTTGCAAGGTGAATTAAACATTTTGCACCATATCGTTCACAAGGCACGTTTTAGGACCTATATAACTAATGTATAGTGCAAATGTTTTAGTTAAGTTCTTTTAACGATAACAAAGAAACCTTTCATTAGGTAACTGTTATACTTTTATTATTTACTTATTGGACTCTAATAAACATTTTGAGACCCGTAAGAACGTTTTGCAATGTGAATTAAACATTTTGCACCATATAAAGTAGTACATAAGGTACGTTTTAGGACCTATAAAACTAATGTATAGTGCAAATGTTTTAGTTAAGTTCTTTTAACGATAACAGAGAAATCTTTTATTGGTTAGCTGTTATACTTTTATTATTTACTTAGTAGACTCAAATAAACATTTTGAGACCCGTTAGAACGTTGTGCAATGTGAATTAAACATTTTGCACCATATAGTTCACAAGGCACTTTTTAGGACCTATATAACTAATGTATAGTGCAAATATTTTAGTTAAGTTCTTTTAACGATAACAGACAAACCTTTTATTGGTTAACTGTTATAATTTTATTATTTACTTATTAGACTCTAATAAACATTTTGAGACCCGTTAGAACTTTTTGCAATGTGAATTAAACATTTTGCACCATATAGAGTAGTCTACAAGGCACGTTTTAGGACCTATAAAACTAATGTTTATTGCAAATGTTTTAGTTAAGTTCTTTAGAAGATAACAGACAAACCTTTCATTGGTTGACTGTTATACTTTTATTATTTACTTATTAGACTCTAATAAACATTTTGAGACCCGTTAGAACTTTTTGTAATGTGAATTAAACATTTTGCACCATATAGTTTACAAGGAAGTTTTTTGGGCCTATATAACTAATGTATAGTGCAAATGTTTCAGTTAAGTTCTTCTAACGATAACAAAAAAACCTTTCATTAGGTAACTGTTATACTTTTATTGTTTACTTATTAGACTCTAATAAACATTTTGAGACCCGTTAGACCTTTTTGCAATGTGAATTAAACATTTTGCACCATATAGTTCACAAGGCACTTTTTAGGACCTATATAACTAATGTTTATTGCAAATGTTTTAGTTAAGTTCTTTTGAAGATAACAGACAAACCTTTCATTGGTTGATTGTTATACTTTTATTATTTACTTATTAGACTCTAATAAACATTTTGAGACCCGTTAGAACTTTTTGCAATGTGAATTAAACATTTTGCACCATATAGTTTACAAGGAAGTTTTTTGGACCTATATAACTAATGTATAGTGCAAATGTTTTAGTTAAGTTCTTTTAATGATAACAGACAAATCTTTTATTGGTTAGATGTTATACTTTTATTATTTACTTGTTAGACTCAAATAAACATTTTGCAATGTGAATTAAACATTTTGCAACATATCGTTCACAAGTCACTTTTTAGGACCTATATAACTAATGTATAGTGCAAATGTTTTAGTTAAGTTCTTTTACAGATAATAGACAAATATTTTATTGGTTAGCTGTTATACTTTTATTATTTACTTTTTAGACTCAAATAAACATTTTGAGACCCGTAAGAACGTTTTGCAATGTGAATTAAACATTTTGCACCATATAAAGTAGTACATAAGGTACGTTTTAGGACCTATAAAACTAATGTATAGTGCAAATGTTTTAGTAAAGTTATTTTAACGATAACAGAGAACCCTTTTATTGGTTAACTGTTATACTTTTATTATTTACTTATTAGACTCTAATAAACATTTTGAGACCCGTTAGAACTTTTTGCAATGTGAATTAAACATTTTGCACCATATAGAGTAGTCTACAAGGCACGTTTTAGAACCTATAAAACTAATGTTTATTGCAAATGTTTTAGTTAAGTTCTTTTGAAGATAACAGACAAACCTTTCATTGGTTGACTGATATACTTTTATTATTTACTTATTAGACTCTAATAAACCTTTTGAGACCCGTTAAAACGTTTTGCAATGTGAATTAAATATTTTGCACCATATAGTTCACAAGGCATTTTTTAGGCCCTATTAACTAATGTATAGTGAAAATGTTTTAGTTAAATTCTTTTAACGATAACAAAAAAACCTTTCATTGGTTAACTGTTATACTTTTATTATTTACTTATTAGATTCTAATAAACATTTTGAGACTTGTTAGAACGTTTTGCAATGTGAATTAAACATTTTGCACTATATAGTTCACAAGACTGTTTTTAGGACCTATATAACTAATGTATAGTGCAAATGTTTTAGTAAAGTTCTTTTAACGATAACAGAAAAACTTTTCATTGGTTAACTGTTATACTTTTATTATTTACTTATTAGACTCTAATAAACATTTTGAGACTTGTTAGAACTTTTTGCAATGTGAATTAAACATTTTTCAATATATAGTTCACAAGACTTTTTTAGGACCTATATAACTAATGTATAGTGCAAATATTTTAGTTAAGTTCTTTTAACGATAACCGAGAAACTTTTCATTGGTTAGCTGTTATACTTTTAATATTTACTTATTAGACTCTAATAAAAATTTTGAGACCCGTTAGAACTTTTTGCAATGTGAATTAAACATTTTGCAACATATACAGTAGTTCACAAAGCACGTTTTAGGACCTATATAACTAATGTTTAGTGCAAATGTTTTAGTTAAATTATTTTAAAGATAACAGACAAACCTTTCATTGGTTAACTGTTACACATTTATTATATGCGTATTAGACTCTAATAAACATTTTAAGACACGTTAGAACTTTTTGCATTGTGAATTACACATTTTGCACCATATAGTTCACAAGGCACTTTTTAAGAGCTATATAACTAATGTTTAGTGCAAATGTTTTAGTTAAGTCATTTTAACCATAACAGACAACCTTTCATTGGTTGACTGTTATAATTTTATTATTTACGTATTAGACTCTAATAAACGTTTTAAAACTTGTTAGAACTTTTTGCAATGTGAATTAAACATTTTGCACCATATACTGTAGTTCACAAGGCACGTTTTAGGACCTATAAAACTAATGTATAGTGCAAATGTTTTAGTTAAGTTCTTTTGAAGATAACAGACAAACCTTTCATTGGTTGACTGTTATACTTTTATTATTTACTTATTAGACTCTAATAAACATTTTGAGACCCGTTAGAACTTTTTGTAATCTGAATTAAACATTTTGCACCATATAGTTTACAAGGAAGTTTTTTGGACCTATATAACTAATGTATAGTGCAAATGTTTTAGTTAAGTTCTTTTAACGATAACAGACAAATATTTTATTGGGTAGCTGTTATACTTTTATTATTTACTTATTAGACTCAAATAAACATCTTGAGACACGTTAGAACTTTTTGCAATGTGAATTAAACATTTTGCACCATATACTTCACACGGGAGTTTTTCGGACCTATATAACTAATGTATAGTGCAAATGTTTTAGTTAAGTTATTTTAATGATAACAGACAAATCTTTAATTGGTTAGCTGTTATACTTTTATTATTTACTTATTAGACTCAAATAACCCTTTTGCAATGTGAATTAAACTTTTTGCACCATATCGTTCACAATGCACTTTTTAGGACCTATATAACTAATGTATAGTGCAAATGTTTTAGTTAAGTTCTTTTAACGATAACAGACAAACATTTCATTAGGTAACTGTTATACTTTTATTATTTACTTATTAGACTCAAATAAACATTTTGAGACCCGTAAGAACGTTTTGCAATGTGAATTAAACATTTTGCACCATATAAAGTAGTACATAAGGTATGTTTTAGGACCTATAAAACTAATGTATAGTGCAAATGTTTTAGTTAAGTTCTTTTAACGATAACAAAGAAATATTTTATTGGTTAGCTGTTATACTTTTATTATTTACTTATTAGACTCAAATAAACATTTTGAGACCCGTTAGACCTTTTTGCAATGTGAATTAAACATTTTGCACTATATAGTTCACAAGGCACTTTTTAGGACCTATATAACTAATGTATAGTGCAAATGTTTTAGTTAAGTTCTTTTAACGATAACAAAAAAACCTTTCATTAGGTAACTGTTATACTTTTATTATTTACTTATTAGACTCTAATAAACATTTTGAGACCCGTTAGAACTTTTTGCAATGTGAATTAAACATTTTGCACCATATAGAGTAGTCTACAGGGCACGTTTTAGGACCTATAAAACTAATGTTTATTGCAAATGTTTTAGTTAAGTTCTTTTGACCATAACAGACAAACCTTTCATTGGTTGACTGTTATACTTTTATTATTTACTTATTAGACTCTAATAAACATTTTGAGACCCGTTAGAACTTTTTGCAATGTGAATTAAACATTTTGCACCATATAGTTTACAAGGAAGTTTTTTGGACCTATATAACTAATGTATAGTGCAAATGTTTTAGTTAAGTTCTTTTAACCATAACAGACAAACCTTTTATTGGTTAACTGTTATACTTTTATTATTTCCTTATTAGACTCTAATAAACATCTTGAGACACGTTAAATCTTTTTGCAATGTGAATTAAACATTTTGCACCATATACTTCACAAGGAAATTTTTCGGACCTATATAACTAATGTATAGTGCAAATGTTTTAGTTAAGTTCTTTTAATGATAACAGACAAATCTTTTATTGGTTAGATGTTATACTTTTATTATTTACTTATTAGACTCAAATAAACATTTTGCAATGTGAATTAAACATTTTGCACCATATCGTTCACAAGGCACTTTTTAGGACCTATATAACTAATGTATAGTGCAAATGTTTTAGTTAAGTTCTTTTAACGATAACAAAGAAACCTTTCTTTAGGTAACTGTTATACTTTTATTATTTACTTATTAGACTCTAATAAACATTTTGAGACCCGTAAGAACTTTTTGCAATGTGAATTAAACATTTTTCACCATATAGAGTAGTGCACAAGGCATGTTTTAGGACCTATAAAACTAATGTTTATTGCAAATATTTTAGTTAAGTTCTTTAGAAGATAAAAGACAAATCTTTCATTGGTTGACTATTATATTTTTATTATTTACTTATTAGACTCTAATAAACATTTTGAGACTCGTTAAAACTTTTTGTAATGTGAATTAAACATTTTGCACTATATAGTTTACAAGGAAGTTTTTTGGACCTATATAACTAATGTATAGTGCAAATGTTTTAGTTAAGTTCTTTTAACGATAACAGACAAGCCTTTTATTGGTTAACTGTTATACTTTTATTATTTACTTATTAGACTCTAATAAACATTTTTAGACCCGTTAGAACTTTTTGCAATGTGAATTAAACATTTTGCACCATATACAGTAGTTTACAAGGCACGTTTTCGGACCTATAAAACTAATGTTTATAGCAAATGTTTTAGTTAAGTTCTTTAGAAGATAACAGACAAACCTTTCATTGGTTGACTGTTATACTTTAATTATTTACTTATTAGACTCTAATAAACATTTTGAGACCCGTTAGAACTTTTTGTAATGTGAATTAAACATTTTGCACCATATAGTTTATAAGGCAGTTTGTTGGACCTATATAACTAATGTAAAGTGCAAATGTTTTAGTTAAGTCCTTTTAACGATAACAGACAAAACTTTTATTGGTTAACTGTTATACTTTTATTATTTACTTATTAGACTCAAATAAACGTTTTGCAAGGTGAATTAAACATTTTGCACCATATCGTTCACAAGGCACGTTTTAGGACCTATATAACTAATGTATAGTGCAAATGTTTTAGTTAAGTTCTTTTAACGATAACAAAGAAACCTTTCATTAGGTAACTGTTATACTTTTATTATTTACTTATTGGACTCTAATAAACATTTTGAGACCCGTAAGAACGTTTTGCAATGTGAATTAAACATTTTGCACCATATAAAGTAGTACATAAGGTACGTTTTAGGACCTATAAAACTAATGTATAGTGCAAATGTTTTAGTTAAGTTCTTTTAACGATAACAGAGAAATCTTTTATTGGTTAGCTGTTATACTTTTATTATTTACTTAGTAGACTCAAATAAACATTTTGAGACCCGTTAGAACGTTGTGCAATGTGAATTAAACATTTTGCACCATATAGTTCACAAGGCACTTTTTAGGACCTATATAACTAATGTATAGTGCAAATATTTTAGTTAAGTTCTTTTAACGATAACAGACAAACCTTTTATTGGTTAACTGTTATAATTTTATTATTTACTTATTAGACTCTAATAAACATTTTGAGACCCGTTAGAACTTTTTGCAATGTGAATTAAACATTTTGCACCATATAGAGTAGTCTACAAGGCACGTTTTAGGACCTATAAAACTAATGTTTATTGCAAATGTTTTAGTTAAGTTCTTTAGAAGATAACAGACAAACCTTTCATTGGTTGACTGTTATACTTTTATTATTTACTTATTAGACTCTAATAAACATTTTGAGACCCGTTAAAACTTTTTGTAATGTGAATTAAACATTTTGCACTATATAGTTTACAAGGAAGTTTTTTGGACCTATATAACTAATGTATAGTGCAAATGTTTTAGTTAAGTTCTTTTAACGATAACAGACAAGCCTTTTATTGGTTAACTGTTATACTTTTATTATTTACTTATTAGACTCTAATAAACATTTTGAGACCCGTTAGAACTTTTTGCAATGTGAATTAAACATTTTGCACCATATACAGTAGTTTACAAGGCACGTTTTCGGACCTATAAAACTAATGTTTATAGCAAATGTTTTAGTTAAGTTCTTTAGAAGATAACAGACAAACCTTTCATTGGTTGACTGTTATACTTTAATTATTTACTTATTAGACTCTAATAAACATTTTGAGACCCGTTAGAACTTTTTGTAATGTGAATTAAACATTTTGCACCATATAGTTTATAAGGCAGTTTGTTGGACCTATATAACTAATGTAAAGTGCAAATGTTTTAGTTAAGTCCTTTTAACGATAACAGACAAAACTTTTATTGGTTAACTGTTATACTTTTATTATTTACTTATTAGACTCAAATAAACGTTTTGCAAGGTGAATTAAACATTTTGCACCATATCGTTCACAAGGCACGTTTTAGGACCTATATAACTAATGTATAGTGCAAATGTTTTAGTTAAGTTCTTTTAACGATAACAAAGAAACCTTTCATTAGGTAACTGTTATACTTTTATTATTTACTTATTGGACTCTAATAAACATTTTGAGACCCGTAAGAACGTTTTGCAATGTGAATTAAACATTTTGCACCATATAAAGTAGTACATAAGGTACGTTTTAGGACCTATAAAACTAATGTATAGTGCAAATGTTTTAGTTAAGTTCTTTTAACGATAACAGAGAAATCTTTTATTGGTTAGCTGTTATACTTTTATTATTTACTTAGTAGACTCAAATAAACATTTTGAGACCCGTTAGAACTTTTTGCAATGTGAATTAAACATTTTGCACCATATAGTTTACAAGGAAGTTTTTTGGGCCTATATAACTAATGTATAGTGCAAATGTTTCAGTTAAGTTCTTCTAACGATAACAAAAAAACCTTTCATTAGGTAACTGTTATACTTTTATTGTTTACTTATTAGACTCTAATAAACATTTTGAGACCCGTTAGACCTTTTTGCAATGTGAATTAAACATTTTGCACCATATAGTTCACAAGGCACTTTTTAGGACCTATATAACTAATGTTTATTGCAAATGTTTTAGTTAAGTTCTTTTGAAGATAACAGACAAACCTTTCATTGGTTGATTGTTATACTTTTATTATTTACTTATTAGACTCTAATAAACATTTTGAGACCCGTTAGAACTTTTTGCAATGTGAATTAAACATTTTGCACCATATAGTTTACAAGGAAGTTTTTTGGACCTATATAACTAATGTATAGTGCAAATGTTTTAGTTAAGTTCTTTTAATGATAACAGACAAATCTTTTATTGGTTAGATGTTATACTTTTATTATTTACTTGTTAGACTCAAATAAACATTTTGCAATGTGAATTAAACATTTTGCAACATATCGTTCACAAGTCACTTTTTAGGACCTATATAACTAATGTATAGTGCAAATGTTTTAGTTAAGTTCTTTTAATGATAATAGACAAATCTTTTATTGGTTAGCTGTTATACTTTTATTATTTACTTTTTAGACTCAAATAAACATTTTGAGACCCGTAAGAACGTTTTGCAATGTGAATTAAACATTTTGCACCATATAAAGTAGTACATAAGGTACGTTTTAGGACCTATAAAACTAATAAATAGTGCAAATGTTTTAGTAAAGTTATTTTAACGATAACAGAGAACCCTTTTATTGGTTAACTGTTATACTTTTATTATTTACTTATTAGACTCTAATAAACATTTTGAGACCCGTTAGAACTTTTTGCAATGTGAATTAAACATTTTGCACCATATAGAGTAGTCTACAAGGCACGTTTTAGAACCTATAAAACTAATGTTTATTGCAAATGTTTTAGTTAAGTTCTTTTGAAGATAACAGACAAACCTTTCATTGGTTGACTGATATACTTTTATTATTTACTTATTAGACTCTAATAAACCTTTTGAGACCCGTTAAAACTTTTTGCAATGTGAATTAAATATTTTGCACCATATAGTTCACAAGGCATTTTTTAGGCCCTATTAACTAATGTATAGTGCAAATGTTTTAGTTAAATTCTTTTAACGATAACAAAAAAACCTTTCATTGGTTAACTGTTATACTTTTATTATTTACTTATTAGAATCTAATAAACATTTTGAGACTTGTTAGAACGTTTTGCAATGTGAATTAAACATTTTGCACTATATAGTTCACAAGACTGTTTTTAGGACCTATATAACTAATGTATAGTGCAAATGTTTTAGTAAAGTTCTTTTAACGATAACAGAAAAACTTTTCATTGGTTAACTGTTATTTTTTTATTTTTTACTTATTAGACTCTAATAAACATTTTGAGACTTGTTAGAACTTTTTGCAATGTGAATTAAACATTTTTCAATATATAGTTCACAAGACTGTTTTTAGGACCTATATAACTAATGTATAGTGCAAATGTTTTACTAAAGTTCTTTTAACGATAACAGAGAAACTTTTCATTGGTTAGCTGTTATACTTTTAATATTTACTTATTAGACTCTAATAAAAATTTTGAAACCCGTTAGAACTTTTTGCAATGTGAATTAAACATTTTGCAACATATACAGTAGTTCACAAAGCACGTTTTAGGACCTATATAACTAATGTTTAGTGCAAATGTTTTAGTTAAATTATTTTAAAGATAACAGACAAACCTTTCATTGGTTAACTGTTACACATTTATTATATGCGTATTAGACTCTAATAAATATTTTAAGACACGTTAGAACTTTTTGCATTGTGAATTACACATTTTGCACCATATAGTTCACAAGGCACTTTTTAAGAGCTATATAACTAATGTTTAGTGCAAATGTTTTAGTTAAGTCATTTTAACCATAACAGACAAACCTTTCATTGGTTGACTGTTATAATTTTATTATTTACGTATTAGACTCTAATAAACGTTTTAAAACTCGTTAGAACTTTTTGCAATGTGAATTAAACATTTTGCACCATATACTGTAGTTCACAAGGCACGTTTTAGGACCTATATAACTAATGTATAGTGCAAATGTTTTAGTTAAGTTCTGTTAATGATAACAGACAAATCTTTTATTGGTTAGCTGTTATACTTTTATTATTTACTTTTTAGACTCAAATAAACATATTGAGACCCGTAAGAACGTTTTGCAATGTGAATTAAACATTTTGCACCATATAAAGTAGTACATAAGGTACGTTTTAGGACCTATAAAACTAATGTATAGTGCAAATGTTTTAGTAAAGTTATTTTAACGATAACAGAGAACCCTTTTATTGGTTAACTGTTATACTTTTATTATTTACTTATTAGACTCTAATAAACATTTTGAGACCCGTTAGAACTTTTTGTAATGTGAATTAAACATTTTGCACCATATAGAGTAGTGTACAAGGCACGTTTTATGACCTATAAAACTAATGTATAGTGCAAATGTTTTAGTTAAGTTCTTTAGAAGATAACAGAAAAACCTTTCATTGGTTGACTGTTATACTTTTATTATTTACTTATTAGACTCTAATAAACATTTTGAGACCCATTAGAACTTTTTGTAATGTGAATTAAACATTTTGCACCATATAGTTTACAAGGAAGTTTTTTGGACCTATATAACTAATGTATAGTGCAAATGTTTTAGTTAAGTTCTTTTAACGATAACAGACAAACCTTTTATTGGTTAACTGTTATACTTTTATTATTTCCTTATTAGACTCTAATAAACATCTTGAGACAAGTTAGAACTTTTTGCAATGTGAATTAAACATTTTTCAATATATAGTTCACAAGACTGTTTTTAGGACCTATATAACTAATGTATAGTGCAAATGTTTTACTAAAGTTCTTTTAACGATAACAGAGAAACTTTTCATTGGTTAGCTGTTATACTTTTAATATTTACTTATTAGACTCTAATAAAAATTTTGAAACCCGTTAGAACTTTTTGCAATGTGAATTAAACATTTTGCAACATATACAGTAGTTCACAAAGCACGTTTTAGGACCTATATAACTAATGTTTAGTGCAAATGTTTTAGTTAAATTATTTTAAAGATAACAGACAAACCTTTCATTGGTTAACTGTTACACATTTATTATATGCGTATTAGACTCTAATAAACATTTTAAGACACGTTAGAACTTTTTGCATTGTGAATTACACATTTTGCACCATATAGTTCACAAGGCACTTTTTAAGAGCTATATAACTAATGTTTAGTGCAAATGTTTTAGTTAAGTCATTTTAACCATAACAGACAAACCTTTCATTGGTTGACTGTTATAATTTTATTATTTACGTATTAGACTCTAATAAACGTTTTAAAACTCGTTAGAACTTTTTGCAATGTGAATTAAACATTTTGCACCATATACTGTAGTTCACAAGGCACGTTTTAGGACCTATATAACTAATGTATAGTGCAAATGTTTTAGTTAAGTTCTGTTAATGATAACAGACAAATCTTTTATTGGTTAGCTGTTATACTTTTATTATTTACTTTTTAGACTCAAATAAACATATTGAGACCCGTAAGAACGTTTTGCAATGTGAATTAAACATTTTGCACCATATAAAGTAGTACATAAGGTACGTTTTAGGACCTATAAAACTAATGTATAGTGCAAATGTTTTAGTAAAGTTATTTTAACGATAACAGAGAACCCTTTTATTGGTTAACTGTTATACTTTTATTATTTACTTATTAGACTCTAATAAACATTTTGAGACCCGTTAGAACTTTTTGTAATGTGAATTAAACATTTTGCACCATATAGAGTAGTGTACAAGGCACGTTTTATGACCTATAAAACTAATGTATAGTGCAAATGTTTTAGTTAAGTTCTTTAGAAGATAACAGAAAAACCTTTCATTGGTTGACTGTTATACTTTTATTATTTACTTATTAGACTCTAATAAACATTTTGAGACCCATTAGAACTTTTTGTAATGTGAATTAAACATTTTGCACCATATAGTTTACAAGGAAGTTTTTTGGACCTATATAACTAATGTATAGTGCAAATGTTTTAGTTAAGTTCTTTTAATGATAACAGACAAATCTTTTATTGGTTAGCTGTTATACTTTTATTATTTACTTATTAGACTCAAATAAACATTTAGAAACCCGTTAGACCTTTTTGCAATGTGAATTACACATTTTGCACCATATAGTTCACATAGCACTTTTTAGGACCTATATAACTAATGTATAATGCAAATGTTTAAGTTAAGTTCTTTAGAAGATAACAGACAAACCTTTCATTGGTTGACTGTTATACTTTTATTATTTACTTATTAGACTCTAATAAAAATATTGAGACCCGTAAGAACGTTTTGCAATGTGAACTAAACAGTTTGCACCATATACAGTAGTTCACAAGGCACGTTTTAGGACCTATAAAACTAATGTATAGTGCAAATGTTTTAGTTAAGTTCTTTAGTAGATAACAGACAAACCTTTCATTGGTTGACTGTTATACTTTTATTATTTACTTATTAGACTCTAATAAACCTTTTGAGACCCGTTAGAACGTTTTGCAATGTGAATTAAATATTTTGCACCATATAGTTCACAAGGCATTTTTTAGGACCTATTAACTAATGTATAGTGCAAATGTTTTAGTTAAGTTCTTTTGAAGATAACAGACAAACCTTTCATTGGTTGACTGTTATACTTTTATTATTTACTTATTAGACTCTAATAAACATTTTGAGACCCGTTAGAACTTTTTGCAATGTAAATTAAACATTTTGCACCATATAGTTTACAAGGACGTTTTTTGGACCTACATAACTAATGTATAGTGCAAATGTTTTAGTTAAGTTCTTTTAACCATAACAGACAAACTTTTTATTGGTTAACTGTTATACTTTTATTATTTCCTTATTAGACTCTAATAAACATCTTGAGACAAGTTAGAACTTTTTGCAATGTGAATTAAACATTTTGCACCATATACTTCACAAGGAAGTTTTTCGGACCTATATAACTAATGTATAGTGCAAATGTTTTAGTTAAGTTCTTTTAATGATAACAGACAAATCTTTTATTGGTTAGATGTTATACTTTTATTATTTACTTGTTAGACTCTAATAAACATTTTGCAATGTGAATTAAACATTTTGCAACATATCGTTCACAAGGCACTTTTTAGGACCTATATAACTAATGTATAGTGCAAATGTTTTAGTTAAGTTCTGTTAATGATAACAGACAAATCTTTTATTGGTTAGCTGTTATACTTTTATTATTTACTTTTTAGACTCAAATAAACATATTGAGACCCGTAAGAACGTTTTGCAATGTGAATTAAACATTTTGCACCATATAAAGTAGTACATAAGGTACGTTTTAGGACCTATAAAACTAATGTATAGTGCAAATGTTTTAGTAAAGTTATTTTAACGATAACAGAGAACCCTTTTATTGGTTAACTGTTATACTTTTATTATTTACTTATTAGACTCTAATAAACATTTTGAGACCCGTTAGAACTTTTTGTAATGTGAATTAAACATTTTGCACCATATAGAGTAGTGTACAAGGCACGTTTTATGACCTATAAAACTAATGTATAGTGCAAATGTTTTAGTTAAGTTCTTTAGAAGATAACAGAAAAACCTTTCATTGGTTGACTGTTATACTTTTATTATTTACTTATTAGACTCTAATAAACATTTTGAGACCCATTAGAACTTTTTGTAATGTGAATTAAACATTTTGCACCATATAGTTTACAAGGAAGTTTTTTGGACCTATATAACTAATGTATAGTGCAAATGTTTTAGTTAAGTTCTTTTAACGATAACAGACAAACCTTTTATTGGTTAACTGTTATACTTTTATTATTTCCTTATTAGACTCTAATAAACATCTTGAGACAAGTTAGAACTTTTTGCAATGTGAATTAAACATTTTGCACCATATAGTTCACAAGGAAGTTTTTCGGACCTATATAACTAATGTATAGTGCAAATGTTTTAGTTAAGTTCTTTTAATGATAACAGACAAATCTTTTATTGGTTAGCTGTTATACTTTTATTATTTACTTATTAGACTCAAATAAACATTTAGAAACCCGTTAGACCTTTTTGCAATGTGAATTACACATTTTGCACCATATAGTTCACATAGCACTTTTTAGGACCTATATAACTAATGTATAATGCAAATGTTTAAGTTAAGTTCTTTAGAAGATAACAGACAAACCTTTCATTGGTTGACTGTTATACTTTTATTATTTACTTATTAGACTCTAATAAAAATATTGAGACCCTTAAGAACGTTTTGCAATGTGAACTAAACAGTTTGCACCATATACAGTAGTTCACAAGGCACGTTTTAGGACCTATAAAACTAATGTATAGTGCAAATGTTTTAGTTAAGTTCTTTAGTAGATAACAGACAAACCTTTCATTGGTTGACTGTTATACTTTTATTATTTACTTATTAGACTCTAATAAACCTTTTGAGACCCGTTAGAACGTTTTGCAATGTGAATTAAATATTTTGCACCATATAGTTCACAAGGCATTTTTTAGGACCTATTAACTAATGTATAGTGCAAATGTTTTAGTTAAATTCTTTTAACGATAACAAAAAAACCTTTCATTGGTTAACTGTTATACTTTCATTACTTACGTATTAGACTCTAATAAACGTTTTGAGACTCATTAGAACTTTTTGCAATGTGAATTAAACATTTTGCACCATATACAGTAGTTCACAAGACACGTTTTAGGACCTATAAAACTAATGTATAGTGCAAATGTTTTAGTTAAGTTCTTTAGAAGATAACAGACAAACCTTTCATTGGTTGACTGTTGTACTTTTATTATTTACTTATTAGACTCTAATAAACATTTTGAGACCCGTTAGAACTTTTTGCAATGTGAATTAAACATTTTGCACCATATAGTTCACTAAGCATATTTTAGGACCTATATAACTAATGTATAGTGCAAATGTTTTAGTTAAGTTCTTTTAACGACAACAGACAGCCCTTTAATTGGTTAACTGTTATACTTTTATTATTTACTTATTAGACTCTAATAAACATTTTGAGACCCGTTAGAACTTTTTGCAATGTGAATTAAACATTTTGCACCATATAGAGTAGTTCACAAGGCACGTTTTAGGACCTATAAAACTAATGTATAGTGCAAATGTTTTAGTTAAGTTCTTATGAAGATAACAGACAAACCTTTCATTGGTTGACTGTTATACTTTTATTAATTACTTATTAGATTCTAATAAACATTTTGAGACCCGTTAGAACTTTTTGTAATGTGAATTAAACATTTTGCACCATATAGTTTACAAGGAAATTTTTTGGACCTATATAACTAATGTATAGTGCAAATGTTTTAGTTAAGTCCTTTTAACGATAACACTGGTCAACAATTTTTCAAAAATGTTTTGCTTCTGTTAAGAAAACAATTGATTCTTATGTATTTTTGGACGCTGAATCCAAAAATGTCGGTTAAAATTGCTGATTAGCTCTAGTTTAAAAGATAAAATTTTTTTTCATTTTTGTATGTTGATCTATAAGATGGCAAGCCTTGGTGCACTTTATTGAACATAACAGTAAAAATCTACAAACAGTGTAATAATTGCATGTGTTTATATTTCAGCATAGCATATGCAACAAATAACTGCCACTTTCCAAATATAAATTTCTAATCTATTTTATCTGTTATATTCCTTTTGGCCTGTAACTCGTATACGGTTAATGGAGCATCCCTAGATATCATCCAGCAAAAGTGAGCAAGCATTGATTGATTCTGTTTTCCATGGTACCTCTTTTGCATTGAAGATATGCATTGGTGAAATCGCTCACCATACTAATCACTAACATCTCCACAGTTTGGTGGAAAGATCCAGGTGCGAGTCCAAAAAGTGTATCTTCAGTGACATATTGCACTCCATGCATCTGTATGCTTTAATGAGATTTACACCAATTCCGTGTAGTTGTCAGCTCTTTTGTTCCCCAAGAATTTTGTGGCCTGCAACTTAAACGCTTCCCATGCAATTTTCTCTTTGTCAAATAACACTTGATCAAATTTACCGTCTTCGAAGATGATGATTCTGCCAGAAGATTCCATTGCTGTAGTCTAGAGCTGAAGTCTAAATTTCTGATTTAACTTTTGGTAGTTCCAAATCCCGGATAAGATCGTGCAATTCATTTTGAGTTATAAGGTGTGGTTCTTTGGAAGATAGTGTTTCAACGTAACGTGAATTCTTTAGGTACCTCAGGAACAGGAAGTAATTCTCCATGCGGTACGGGACGAATTGCTGATGGAATATTTGTGTATTGAATACTTTGCTTCTTCTTTCTCGACAAACCTTTACAAACCGGGGGGGGGGGGGGGTCGTGCAAAGGTAGTAATCGCTAATGTGGTCAGTAGGTTCTCTCAAAACCATTGGAACAGCAAAGGGCATACATTTTCTTTTTCCGTTTAGCCATTGCCAAAGATTTGCACCACTGGAGTTACAGCATATGTGAGGGGCCCAACTCTTGTCCTGATCACCAACTTTACATCCAAAATACAAGTTGAATACAAGGTTTGCTTTCCTGACCACAGCCGTTATACTTCGCTTTTGTGAAGAAAAAGTTATTTAACCACAAATCTAGTAGAAATTGTCTGCATTTTTTATGCATTTACGAGGCATCTGCAGAAAGAGCAGTTCAGACTACACACATGAAGCAAGCAAACAACCCAACTCAAACATACGTCAAAATAAAAATAATATGAATAGAAACGTCATCTACCTTCAAACAAATATATTAAGTGCCCAACTCTATCTGGCAGATGCAAGCTACAACAGATAAACGCACACTTCTTTCCGCGTTAGCAAGTAAAGCACATTTTGGCATGGTGCCATATCTCAAAAACTAGAGCTAATCAACAAATTTAAAGTTGATATTCGAGATCAGTGACCCCAAATTAGCCAAGATTGACCTCATTCGTTTCAGAAGCAAATTGGCTGTTGACCAGTGTAACAGACAAAACTTTTATTGGTTAACTGTTATACTTTTATTATTTACTTATTAGACTCAAATAAACGTTTTGCAAGGTGAATTAAACATTTTGCACCATATCGTTCACAATGCACGTTTTAGGACCTATATAACTAATGTATAGTGCAAATGTTTTAGTTAAGTTCTTTTAACGATAACAAAGAAACCTTTCATTAAGTAACTGTTATACTTTTATTATTTACTTATTGGACTCTAATAAACATTTTGAGACCCGTAAGAACGTTTTGCAATGTGAATTAAACATTTTGCACCATATAAAGTAGTACATAAGGTACGTTTTAGGACCTATAAAACTAATGTATAGTGCAAATGTTTTAGTTAAGTTCTTTTAACGATAACAGAAAAATCTTTTATTGGTTAGCTGTTATACTTTTATTATTTACTTAGTAGACTCAAATAAACATTTTGAGACCCGTTAGAACGTTTTGCAATGTGAATTAAACATTTTGCACCATATAGTTCACAAGGCACTTTTTAGGACCTATATAACTAATGTATAGTGCAAATGTTTTAGTTAAGTTCTTTTAATGATAACAGACAAATCTTTTATTGGTTAGCTGTTATACTTTTATTATTTACTTTTTAGACTCAAATAAACATTTTGAGACCCGTAAGAACGTTTTGCAATGTGAATTAAACATTTTGCACCATATAAAGTAGTACATAAGGTACGTTTTAGGACCTATAAAACTAATGTATAGTGCAAATGTTTTAGTTAAGTTCTTTAGAAGATAACAGACAAACCTTTCATTGGTTGACTGTTATACTTTTATTATTTACTTATTAGACTCTAATAAACATTTTGAGACCCGTTAGAACTTTTTGTAATGTGAATTAAACATTTTGCACGATATAGTTTACAAGGAAGTTTTTTGGACCTATATAACTAATGTATAGTGCAAATGTTTTAGTTAAGTTCTTTTAACGATAACAGACAAACCTTTTATTGGTTAACTGTTATACTTTTATTATTTCCTTATTAGACTCTAATAAACATCTTGAGACAAGTTAGAACTTTTTGCAATGTGAATTAAACATTTTGCACCATATAGTTCACAAGGCACTTTATAGGACCTATATAACTAATGTATAGTGCAAATGTTTTAGTTAAGTTCTTTTAATGATAACAGACAAATCTTTTATTGGTTAGCTGTTATACTTTTATTATTTACTTATTAGACTCAAATAAACATTTTGAAACCCGTTAGACCTTTTTGCAATGTGAATTACACATTTTGCACCATATAGTTCACAAGGCACTTTTTAGGACCTATATAACTAATGTATAGTGCTAATGTTTTAGTTAAGTTCTTTAGAAGATAACAGACAAACCTTTCATTGGTTGACTGTTATACTTTTATTATTTACTTATTAGACTCTAATAAAAACATTGAGACCCGTAAGAACGTTTTGCAATGTGAACTAAACAGTTTGCACCATATACAGTAGTTCACAAGGCACGTTTTAGGACCTATTAAACTAATGTATAGTGCAAATGTTTTAGTTAAGTTCTTTAGAAGATAACAGACAAACCTTTCATTGGTTGACTGTTATACTTTTATTATTTACTTATTAGACTCTAATAAACCTTTTGAGACCCGTTAGAACGTTTTGCAATGTGAATTAAATATTTTGCACCATATAGAGTAGTTCACAAGGCACGTTTTAGGACCTATAAAACTAATGTTTATTGCAAATGTTTTAGTTAAGTTCTTATGAAGATAACAGACAAACCTTTCATTGGTTGACTGTTATACTTTTATTAATTACTTATTAGACTCTAATAAACATTTTGAGACCCGTTAGAACGTTTTGTAATGTGAATTAAACATTTTGCACGATATAGTTTACAAGGAATTTTTTGGACCTATATAACTAATGTATAGTGCAAATGTTTTAGTTAAGTTCTTTTAACGATAACAGACAAACCTTTTATTGGTTAACTGTTATACTTTTATTATTTCCTTATTAGACTCTAATAAACATCTTGAGACAAGTTAGAACTTTTTGCAATGTGAATTAAACATTTTGCACCATATAGTTCACAAGGAAGTTTTTCGGACCTATATAACTAATGTATAGTGCAAATGTTTTAGTTAAGTTCTTTTAATGATAACAGACAAATCTTTTATTGGTTAGCTGTTATACTTTTATTATTTACTTATTAGACTCAAATAAACATTTAGAAACCCGTTAGACCTTTTTGCAATGTGAATTACACATTTTGCACCATATAGTTCACATAGCACTTTTTAGGACCTATATAACTAATGTATAATGCAAATGTTTAAGTTAAGTTCTTTAGAAGATAACAGACAAACCTTTCATTGGTTGACTGTTATACTTTTATTATTTACTTATTAGACTCTAATAAAAATATTGAGACCCGTAAGAACGTTTTGCAATGTGAACTAAACAGTTTGCACCATATACAGTAGTTCACAAGGCACGTTTTAGGACCTATAAAACTAATGTATAGTGCAAATGTTTTAGTTAAGTTCTTTAGTAGATAACAGACAAACCTTTCATTGGTTGACTGTTATACTTTTATTATTTACTTATTAGACTCTAATAAACCTTTTGAGACCCGTTAGAACGTTTTGCAATGTGAATTAAATATTTTGCACCATATAGTTCACAAGGCATTTTTTAGGACCTATTAACTAATGTATAGTGCAAATGTTTTAGTTAAATTCTTTTAACGATAACAAAAAAACCTTTCATTGGTTAACTGTTATACTTTCATTACTTACGTATTAGACTCTAATAAACGTTTTGAGACTCATTAGAACTTTTTGCAATGTGAATTAAACATTTTGCACCATATACAGTAGTTCACAAGACACGTTTTAGGACCTATGAAACTAATGTATAGTGCAAATGTTTTAGTTAAGTTCTTTAGAAGATAACAGACAAACCTTTCATTGGTTGACTGTTGTACTTTTATTATTTACTTATTAGACTCTAATAAACATTTTGATACCCGTTAGAACTTTTTGCAATGTGAATTAAACATTTTGCACCATATAGTTCACTAAGCATATTTTAGGACCTATATAACTAATGTATAGTGCAAATGTTTTAGTTAAGTTCTTTTAACGACAACAGACAGCCCTTTAATTGGTTAACTGTTATACTTTTATTATTTACTTATTAGACTCTAATAAACATTTTGAGACCCGTTAGAACTTTTTGCAATGTGAATTAAACATTTTGCACCATATAGAGTAGTTCACAAGGCACGTTTTAGGACCTATAAAACTAATGTATAGTGCAAATGTTTTAGTTAAGTTCTTATGAAGATAACAGACAAACCTTTCATTGGTTGACTGTTATACTTTTATTAATTACTTATTAGATTCTAATAAACATTTTGAGACCCGTTAGAACTTTTTGTAATGTGAATTAAACATTTTGCACCATATAGTTTACAAGGAAATTTTTTGGACCTATATAACTAATGTATAGTGCAAATGTTTTAGTTAAGTCCTTTTAACGATAACACTGGTCAACAATTTTTCAAAAATGTTTTGCTTCTGTTAAGAAAACAATTGATTCTTATGTATTTTTGGACGCTGAATCCAAAAATGTCGGTTAAAATTGCTGATTAGCTCTAGTTTAAAAGATAAAATTTTTTTTCATTTTTGTATGTTGATCTATAAGATGGCAAGCCTTGGTGCACTTTATTGAACATAACAGTAAAAATCTACAAACAGTGTAATAATTGCATGTGTTTATATTTCAGCATAGCATATGCAACAAATAACTGCCACTTTCCAAATATAAATTTCTAATCTATTTTATCTGTTATATTCCTTTTGGCCTGTAACTCGTATACGGTTAATGGAGCATCCCTAGATATCATCCAGCAAAAGTGAGCAAGCATTGATTGATTCTGTTTTCCATGGTACCTCTTTTGCATTGAAGATATGCATTGGTGAAATCGCTCACCATACTAATCACTAACATCTCCACAGTTTGGTGGAAAGATCCAGGTGCGAGTCCAAAAAGTGTATCTTCAGTGACATATTGCACTCCATGCATCTGTATGCTTTAATGAGATTTACACCAATTCCGTGTAGTTGTCAGCTCTTTTGTTCCCCAAGAATTTTGTGGCCTGCAACTTAAACGCTTCCCATGCAATTTTCTCTTTGTCAAATAACACTTGATCAAATTTACCGTCTTCGAAGATGATGATTCTGCCAGAAGATTCCATTGCTGTAGTCTAGAGCTGAAGTCTAAATTTCTGATTTAACTTTTGGTAGTTCCAAATCCCGGATAAGATCGTGCAATTCATTTTGAGTTATAAGGTGTGGTTCTTTGGAAGATAGTGTTTCAACGTAACGTGAATTCTTTAGGTACCTCAGGAACAGGAAGTAATTCTCCATGCGGTACGGGACGAATTGCTGATGGAATATTTGTGTATTGAATACTTTGCTTCTTCTTTCTCGACAAACCTTTACAAACCGGGGGGGGGGGGGTCGTGCAAAGGTAGTAATCGCTAATGTGGTCAGTAGGTTCTCTCAAAACCATTGGAACAGCAAAGGGCATACATTTTCTTTTTCCGTTTAGCCATTGCCAAAGATTTGCACCACTGGAGTTACAGCATATGTGAGGGGCCCAACTCTTGTCCTGATCACCAACTTTACATCCAAAATACAAGTTGAATACAAGGTTTGCTTTCCTGACCACAGCCGTTATACTTCGCTTTTGTGAAGAAAAAGTTATTTAACCACAAATCTAGTAGAAATTGTCTGCATTTTTTATGCATTTACGAGGCATCTGCAGAAAGAGCAGTTCAGACTACACACATGAAGCAAGCAAACAACCCAACTCAAACATACGTCAAAATAAAAATAATATGAATAGAAACGTCATCTACCTTCAAACAAATATATTAAGTGCCCAACTCTATCTGGCAGATGCAAGCTACAACAGATAAACGCACACTTCTTTCCGCGTTAGCAAGTAAAGCACATTTTGGCATGGTGCCATATCTCAAAAACTAGAGCTAATCAACAAATTTAAAGTTGATATTCGAGATCAGTGACCCCAAATTAGCCAAGATTGACCTCATTCGTTTCAGAAGCAAATTGGCTGTTGACCAGTGTAACAGACAAAACTTTTATTGGTTAACTGTTATACTTTTATTATTTACTTATTAGACTCAAATAAACGTTTTGCAAGGTGAATTAAACATTTTGCACCATATCGTTCACAATGCACGTTTTAGGACCTATATAACTAATGTATAGTGCAAATGTTTTAGTTAAGTTCTTTTAACGATAACAAAGAAACCTTTCATTAAGTAACTGTTATACTTTTATTATTTACTTATTGGACTCTAATAAACATTTTGAGACCCGTAAGAACGTTTTGCAATGTGAATTAAACATTTTGCACCATATAAAGTAGTACATAAGGTACGTTTTAGGACCTATAAAACTAATGTATAGTGCAAATGTTTTAGTTAAGTTCTTTTAACGATAACAGAAAAATCTTTTATTGGTTAGCTGTTATACTTTTATTATTTACTTAGTAGACTCAAATAAACATTTTGAGACCCGTTAGAACGTTTTGCAATGTGAATTAAACATTTTGCACCATATAGTTCACAAGGCACTTTTTAGGACCTATATAACTAATGTATAGTGCAAATGTTTTAGTTAAGTTCTTTTAATGATAACAGACAAATCTTTTATTGGTTAGCTGTTATACTTTTATTATTTACTTTTTAGACTCAAATAAACATTTTGAGACCCGTAAGAACGTTTTGCAATGTGAATTAAACATTTTGCACCATATAAAGTAGTACATAAGGTACGTTTTAGGACCTATAAAACTAATGTATAGTGCAAATGTTTTAGTAAAGTTATTTTAACGATAACAGAGAACCCTTTTATTGGTTAACTGTTATACTTTTATTATTTACTTATTAGACTCTAATAAACATTTTGAGACCCGTTAGAACTTTTTGTAATGTGAATTAAACATTTTGCACCATATAGAGTAGTGTACAAGGCACGTTTTATGACCTATAAAACTAATGTATAGTGCAAATGTTTTAGTTAAGTTCTTTAGAAGATAACAGACAAACCTTTCATTGGTTGACTGTTATACTTTTATTATTTACTTATTAGACTCTAATAAACATTTTGAGACCCGTTAGAACTTTTTGTAATGTGAATTAAACATTTTGCACGATATAGTTTACAAGGAAGTTTTTTGGACCTATATAACTAATGTATAGTGCAAATGTTTTAGTTAAGTTCTTTTAACGATAACAGACAAACCTTTTATTGGTTAACTGTTATACTTTTATTATTTCCTTATTAGACTCTAATAAACATCTTGAGACAAGTTAGAACTTTTTGCAATGTGAATTAAACATTTTGCACCATATAGTTCACAAGGCACTTTATAGGACCTATATAACTAATGTATAGTGCAAATGTTTTAGTTAAGTTCTTTTAATGATAACAGACAAATCTTTTATTGGTTAGCTGTTATACTTTTATTATTTACTTATTAGACTCAAATAAACATTTTGAAACCCGTTAGACCTTTTTGCAATGTGAATTACACATTTTGCACCATATAGTTCACAAGGCACTTTTTAGGACCTATATAACTAATGTATAGTGCTAATGTTTTAGTTAAGTTCTTTAGAAGATAACAGACAAACCTTTCATTGGTTGACTGTTATACTTTTATTATTTACTTATTAGACTCTAATAAAAATATTGAGACCCGTAAGAACGTTTTGCAATGTGAACTAAACAGTTTGCACCATATACAGTAGTTCACAAGGCACGTTTTAGGACCTATAAAACTAATGTATAGTGCAAATGTTTTAGTTAAGTTCTTTAGAAGATAACAGACAAACCTTTCATTGGTTGACTGTTATACTTTTATTATTTACTTATTAGACTCTAATAAACCTTTTGAGACCCGTTAGAACGTTTTGCAATGTGAATTAAATATTTTGCACCATATAGAGTAGTTCACAAGGCACGTTTTAGGACCTATAAAACTAATGTTTATTGCAAATGTTTTAGTTAAGTTCTTATGAAGATAACAGACAAACCTTTCATTGGTTGACTGTTATACTTTTATTAATTACTTATTAGACTCTAATAAACATTTTGAGACCCGTTAGAACGTTTTGTAATGTGAATTAAACATTTTGCACGATATAGTTTACAAGGAATTTTTTGGACCTATATAACTAATGTATAGTGCAAATGTTTTAGTTAAGTCCTTTTAACGATAACAGACAAAACTTTTATTGGTTAACTGTTATACTTGTATTATTTACTTATTAGACTCAAATAAACGTTTTGCAAGGTGAATTAAACATTTTGCACCATATCGTTCACAATGCACGTTTTAGGACCTATATAACTAATGTATAGTGCAAATGTTTTAGTTAAGTTCTTTTAACGATAACAAAGAAACCTTTTATTGGTTAACTGTTATACTTTTATTATTTACTTATTAGACTCTAATAAACATTTTGAGACCCGTTAGAACTTTTTGTAATGTGAATTAAACATTTTGCACCATATAGAGTAGTGTACAAGGCACGTTTTATGACCTATAAAACTAATGTATAGTGCAAATGTTTTAGTTAAGTTCTTTAGAAAATAACAGAGAACCCTTTCATTGGTTGACTGTTATACTTTAATTATTTACTTATTAGACTCTAATAAACATTTTGAGACCCGTTAGAACTTTTTGCAATGTGAATTAAACATTTTGCACCATATAGTTTATAAGGCAGTTTGTTGGACCTATATAACTAATGTATAGTGCAAATGTTTTAGTTAAGTTCGTTTAACGATAACAGACAAAACTTTTATTGGTTAACTGTTATACTTTTATTATTTACTTATTAGACTCAAATAAACGTTTTGCAAGGTGAATTAAACATTTTGCACCATATCTTTCACAATGCACGTTTTAGGACCTATATAACTAATGTATAGTGCAAATGTTTTAGTTAAGTTCTTTTAACGATAACAAAGAAACCTTTCATTAGGTAACTGTTATACTTTTATTATTTACTTATTGGACTCTAATAAACATTTTGAGACCCGTAAGAACGTTTTGCAATGTAAATTAAACATTTTGCACCATATAAAGTAGTACATAAGGTACGTTTTAGGACCTATAAAACTAATGTATAGTGCAAATGTTTTAGTTAAGTTCTTTTAACGATAACAGAGAAATCTTTTATTGGTTAGCTGTTATACTTTTATTATTTACATAGTAGACTCAAATAAACATTTTGAGACCCGTTAGAACGTTTTGCAATGTGAATTAAACATTTTGCACCATATAGTTCACAAGGCACTTTTTAGGACCTATATAACTAATGTATAGTGCAAATATTTTAGTTAAGTTCTTTTAACGATAACAGACAAACCTTTTATTGGTTAACTGTTATAATTTTAATATTTACTTATTAGACTCTAATAAACATTTTGAGACCCGTTAGAACTTTTTGCAATGTGAATTAAACATTTTGCACTATATATAGTAGTCTACAAGGCACGTTTTAGGACCTATAAAACTAATGTTTATTGCAAATGTTTTAGTTAAGTTCTTTAGAAGATAACAGACAAACCTTTCATTGGTTGACTGTTATATTTTTATTATTTACTTATTAAACTCTAATAAACATTTTGAGACCCGTTAGAACTTTTTGTAATGTGAATTAAACATTTTGCACGATATAGTTTACAAGGAAGTTTTTTCGGCCTATATAACTAATGTATAGTGCAAATGTTTCAGTTAAGTTCTTCTAACGATAACAGACAAACCTTTTATTGGTTGACTGTTATACTTTTATTATTTTCTTATTAGACTCTAATAAACATCTTGAGACACGTTAGAACTTTTTGTAATGTGAATTAAACATATTGCACCATATTCTTCACAAGGAAGTTTTTCGGACCTATATAACTAATGTATAGTGCAAATGTTTTAGTTAAGTTCTTTTAATGATAAAAGACAAATCTTTTATTGGTTAGATGTTATACTTTTATTATTTACTTGTTAGACTCAAATAAACATTTTGCAATGTGAATTAAACATTTTGCAACATATCGTTCACAAGGCACTTTTTAGGACCTATATAACTAATGTATAGTGCAAATGTTTTAGTTAAGTTCTTTTAATGATAATAGACAAATCTTTTATTGGTTAGCTGTTATACTTTTATTATTTACTTTATAGACTCAAATAAACATTTTGAGACCCGTAAGAACGTTTTGCAATGTGAATTAAACATTTTGCACCATATAAAGTAGTACATAAGGTACGTTTTAGGACCTATAAAACTAATGTATAGTGCAAATGTTTTAGTAAAGTTATTTTAACGATAACAGAGAACCCTATTATTGGTTAACTGTTATACTTTTATTATTTACTTATTAGACTATAATAAACATTTTGAGACCCGTTAGAACTTTTTGCAATGTGAATTAAACATTTTGCACCATATAGAGTAGTCTACAAGGCACGTTTTAGGACCTATAAACCTAAGGTTTATTGCAAATGTTTTAGTAAAGTTCTTTAGAAGATAACAGACAAACCTTTCATTGGTTGACTGTTATACTTTTATTATTTACTTATTAGACTCAAATAAACCTTTTGAGACCCGTTAAAACGTTTTGCAATGTGAATTAAATATTTTGCACCATATAGTTCACAAGGCATTTTTTAGGCCCTATTAACTAATGTATAGTGCAAATGTTTTAGTTAAATTCTTTTAACGATAACAAAAAAACCTTTCATTGGTTAACTGTTATACTTTTATTATTTACTTATTAGAATCTAATAAACATTTTGAGACTTGTTAGAACGTTTTGCAATGTGAATTAAACATTTTGCACTATATAGTTCACAAGACTGTTTTTAGGACCTATATAACTAATGTATAGTGCAAATGATTTAGTAAAGTTCTTTTAACGATAACAGAGAAACTTTTCATTGGTTAACTGTTATACTTTTATTATTTACTTATTAGACTCTAATAAACATTTTGAGACCCGTTAGAACTTTTTGCAATGTGAATTAAACATTTTGCACTATATAGAGTAGTGTACAAGGCACTTTTTGGACCTATAAAATTAATGTTTATTGCAAATGTTTTAGTTAAGTTCTTTAGAAGATAACAGACAAACCTTTCATTGGTTGACTGTTGTACTTTTAATATTTACTTATTAGACTCTAATAAACATTTTGAGACCCGTTAGAACTTTTTGTAATCTGAATTAAACATTTTGCACCATATAGTTTACAAGGAAGTTTTTTGGACCTATATAACTAATGTATAGTGCAAATGTTTTAGTTAAGTTCTTTTAACGATAACAGACAAATATTTTATTGGGTAACTGTTATACTTTTATTATTTACTTATTAGACTCAAATAAACATCTTGAGACACGTTAGAACTTTTTGCAATGTGAATTAAACATTTTGCATCATATACTTCACAAGGGAGTTTTTCGGACCTATATAACTAATGTATAGTGCAAATGTTTTAGTTAAGTTCTTTTAATGATATCAGACAAATCTTTAATTGGTTAGCTGTTATACTTTTATTATTTACTTATTAGACTCAAATAACCCTTTTGCAATGTGAATTAAACATTTTGCACCATATCGTTCACAATGCACTTTTTAGGACCTATATAACTAATGTATAGTGCAAATGTTTTAGTTAAGTTCTTTTAACGATAACAGACAAACATTTCATTAGGTAACTGTTATACTTTTATTATTTACTTATTAGAATCAAATAAACATTTTGAGACCCGTAAGAACGTTTTGCAATGTGAATTAAACATTTTGCACCATATAAAGTAGTACATAAGGTATGTTTTAGGACCTATATAACTAATGTATAGTGCAAATGTTTTAGTTAAGTTCTTTTAACGATAACAAAAAAACCTTTCATTAGGTAACTGTTATACTTTTATTATTTACTTATTAGACTCTAATAAACATTTTGAGACCCGTTAAAACTTTTTGCAATGTGAATTAAACATTTTGCACCATATAGTTCACAAGGCACTTTTTAGGACCTATATAACTAATGTATAGTGCAAATGTTTTAGTAAAGTTATTTTAACGATAACAGAGAAACTTTTCATTGGTTAACTGTTATACTTTTATTATTTACTTATTAGACTCTAATAAACATTTTGAGACCCGTTAGAACTTTTTGCAATGTGAATTAAACATTTTGCACCATATAGAGTAGTGTACAAGGCACTTTTTGGACCTATAAAATTAATGTTTATTGCAAATGTTTTAGTTAAGTTCTTTAGAAGATAACAGACAAACCTTTCATTGGTTGACTGTTGTACTTTTATTATTTACTTATTAGACTCTAATAAACATTTTGAGACCCGTTAGAACTTTTTGTAATCTGAATTAAACATTTTGCACCATATAGTTTACAAGGAAGTTTTTTGGACCTATATAACTAATGTATAGTGCAAATGTTTTAGTTAAGTTCTTTTAACGATAACAGACAAATATTTTATTGGGTAACTGTTATACTTTTATTATTTACTTATTAGACTCAAATAAACATCTTGAGACACGTTAGAACTTTTTGCAATGTGAATTAAACATTTTGCATCATATACTTCACAAGGGAGTTTTTCGGACCTATATAACTAATGTATAGTGCAAATGTTTTAGTTAAGTTCTTTTAATGATAACAGACAAATCTTTAATTGGTTAGCTGTTATACTTTTATTATTTACTTATTAGACTCAAATAACCCTTTTGCAATGTGAATTAAACATTTTGCACCATATCGTTCACAATGCACTTTTTAGGACCTATATAACTAATGTATAGTGCAAATGTTTTAGTTAAGTTCTTTTAACGATAACAGACAAACATTTCATTAGGTAACTGTTATCCTTTTATTATTTACTTATTAGACTCAAATAAACATTTTGAGACCCGTTAGAACTTTTTGCAATGTGAATTAAACATTTTGCACCATATAGAGTAGTGTACAAGGCACTTTTTGGACCTATAAAATTAATGTTTATTGCAAATGTTTTAGTTAAGTTCTTTAGAAGATAACAGACAAACCTTTCATTGGTTGACTGTTGTACTTTTATTATTTACTTATTAGACTCTAATAAACATTTTGAGACCCGTTAGAACTTTTTGTAATCTGAATTAAACATTTTGCACCATATAGTTTACAAGGACGTTTTTTGGACCTACATAACTAATGTATAGTGCAAATGTTTTAGTTAAGTTCTTTTAACCATAACAGACAAACCTTTTATTGGTTAACTGTTATACTTTTATTTTTTCCTTATTAGACTCTAATAAACATCTTGAGACACGTTAGAACTTTTTGCAATGTGAATTAAACATTTTGCACCATATACTTCACAAGGAAGTTTTTCGGACCTATATAACTAATGTATAGTGCAAATGTTTTAGTTAAGTTCTTTTAATGATAACAGACAAATCTTTTATTGGTTAGATGTTATACTTTTATTATTTACTTGTTAGACTCAAATAAACATTTTGCAATGTGAATTAAACATTTTGCAACATATCGTTCACAAGGCACTTTTTAGGACCTATATAACTAATGTATAGTGCAAATGTTTTAGTTAAGTTCTGTTAATGATAACAGACAAATCTTTTATTGGTTAGCTGTTATACTTTTATTATTTACTTTTTAGACTCAAATAAACATATTGAGACCCGTAAGAACGTTTTGCAATGTGAATTGAACATTTTGCACCATATAAAGTAGTACATAAGGTACGTTTTAGGACCTATAAAACTAATGTATAGTGCAAATGTTTTAGTAAAGTTATTTTAACGATAACAGAGAACCCTTTTATTGGTTAACTGTTATACTTTTATTATTTACTTATTAGACTCTAATAAACATTTTGAGACCCGTTAGAACTTTTTGTAATGTGAATTAAACATTTTGCACCATATAGAGTAGTGTACAAGGCACGTTTTATGACCTATAAAACTAATGTATAGTGCAAATGTTTTAGTTAAGTTCTTTAGAAGATAACAGAAAAACCTTTCATTGGTTGACTGTTATACTTTTATTATTTACTTATTAGACTCTAATAAACATTTTGAGACCCATTAGAACTTTTTGTAATGTGAATTAAACATTTTGCACCATATAGTTTACAAGGAAGTTTTTTGGACCTATATAACTAATGTATAGTGCAAATGTTTTAGTTAAGTTCTTTTAACGATAACAGACAAACCTTTTATTGGTTAACTGTTATACTTTTATTATTTCCTTATTAGACTCTAATAAACATCTTGAGACAAGTTAGAACTTTTTGCAATGTGAATTAAACATTTTGCACCATATAGTTCACAAGGAAGTTTTTCGGACCTATATAACTAATGTATAGTGCAAATGTTTTAGTTAAGTTCTTTTAATGATAACAGACAAATCTTTTATTGGTTAGCTGTTATACTTTTATTATTTACTTATTAGACTCAAATAAACATTTTGAAACCCGTTAGACCTTTTTGCAATGTGAATTACACATTTTGCACCATATAGTTCACATAGCACTTTTTAGGACCTATATAACTAATGTATAATGCAAATGTTTAAGTTAAGTTCTTTAGAAGATAACAGACAAACCTTTCATTGGTTGACTGTTATACTTTTATTATTTACTTATTAGACTCTAATAAAAATATTGAGACCCGTAAGAACGTTTTGCAATGTGAACTAAACAGTTTGCACCATATACAGTAGTTCACAAGGCACGTTTTAGGACCTATAAAACTAATGTATAGTGCAAATGTTTTAGTTAAGTTCTTTAGTAGATAACAGACAAACCTTTCATTGGTTGACTGTTATACTTTTATTATTTACTTATTAGACTCTAATAAACCTTTTGAGACCCGTTAGAACGTTTTGCAATGTGAATTAAATATTTTGCACCATATAGTTCACAAGGCATTTTTTAGGACCTATTAACTAATGTATAGTGCAAATGTTTTAGTTAAATTCTTTTAACGATAACAAAAAAACCTTTCATTGGTTAACTGTTATACTTTCATTATTTACGTATTAGACTCTAATAAACCTTTTGAGACTCATTAGAACTTTTTGCAATGTGAATTAAACATTTTGCACCATATACAGTAGTTCACAAGACACGTTTTAGGACCTATAAAACTAATGTATAGTGCAAATGTTTTAGTTAAGTTCTTTAGAAGATAACAGACAAACCTTTCATTGGTTGACTGTTATACTTTTATTATTTACTTATTAGACTCTAATAAACATTTTGAGACCCGTTAGAACTTTTTGCAATGTGAATTAAACATTTTGCACCATATAGTTCACTAAGCACTTTTTAGGACCTATATAACTAATGTATAGTGCAAATGTTTTAGTTAAGTTCTTTTAACGACAACAGACAGCCCTTTAATTGGTTAACTGTTATACTTTTATTATTTACTTATTAGACTCTAATAAACATTTTGAGACCCGTTAGAACTTTTTGCAATGTGAATTAAACATTTTGCACCATATAGAGTAGTTCACAAGGCACGTTTTAGGACCTATATAACTAATGTATAGTGCAAATGTTTTAGTTAAGTTCTTTTAACGATAACAAAGAAACCTTTCATTAAGTAACTGTTATACTTTTATTATTTACTTATTGGACTCTAATAAACATTTTGAGACCCGTAAGAACGTTTTGCAATGTGAATTAAACATTTTGCACCATATAAAGTAGTACATAAGGTACGTTTTAGGACCTATAAAACTAATGTATAGTGCAAATGTTTTAGTAAAGTTATTTTAACGATAACAGAGAACCCTTTTATTGGTTAACTGTTATACTTTTATTATTTACTTATTAGACTCTAATAAACATTTTGAGACCCGTTAGAACTTTTTATAATGTGAATTAAACATTTTGCACCATATAGAGTAGTGTACAAGGCACGTTTTATGACCTATAAAACTAATGTATAGTGCAAAGGTTTTAGTTAAGTTCTTTAGAAGATAACAGACAAACCTTTCATTGGTTGACTGTTATACTTTTATTATTTACTTATTAGACTCTAATAAACATTTTGAGACCCGTTAGAACGTTTTGTAATGTGAATTAAACATTTTGCACCATATAGTTTACAAGGAAATTTTTTGGACCTCTATAACTAATGTATAGTGCAAATGTTTTAGTTAAGTCCTTTTAACGATAACAGACAAAACTTTTATTGGTTAACTGTTATACTTTTATTATTTACTTATTAGACTCAAATAAACGTTTTGCAAGGTGAATTAAACATTTTGCACCATATCGTTCACAATGCACGTTTTAGGACCTATATAACTAATGTATAGTGCAAATGTTTTAGTTAAGTTCTTTTAACGATAACAAAGAAACCTTTCATTAAGTAACTGTTATACTTTTATTATTTACTTATTGGACTCTAATAAACATTTTGAGACCCGTAAGAACGTTTTGCAATGTGAATTAAACATTTTGCACCATATAAAGTAGTACATAAGGTACGTTTTAGGACCTATAAAACTAATGTATAGTGCAAATGTTTTAGTTAAGTTCTTTTAACGATAACAGAGAAATCTTTTATTGGTTAGCTGTTATACTTTTATTATTTACTTAGTAGACTCAAATAAACAATTTGAGACCCGTTAGAACGTTTGGCAATGTGAATTAAACATTTTGCACCATATAGTTCACAAGGCACTTTTTAGGACCTATTTAATTAATGTATAGTGCAAATGTTTTAGTTAAGATTTTTTAACGATAACAAAGAAACCTTTCATATAGTAACTGTTATACTTTTATTATTTACTTATTAGACTCTAATAAACATTTTGAGACCCTTTGGAACTTTTTGCAATGTGAATTAAACATTTTGCACCATATACTTAACAAGGAAGTTTTTCGGACCTATATAACTAATGTATAGTGCAAATGTTTTAGTTAAGTTCTTTTAATGATAACAGACAAATCTTTTATTGGTTAGCTGTTATACTTTTATTATTTACTTATTAGACTCTAATAAACATTTTGAGACCCGTAAGAACTTTTTTCAATGTGAATTAAACATTTTTCACCATATACAGTAGTTCACAAGTCACTTTTTAGGACCTATATAACTAATGTATAGTGCAAATGTTTTAGTTATGTTCTTATAACGATAACAGAGAACCTTTTTTTTGGTTGACTGTTATACTTTTATTATTTACTTATTAGACTCTATGAAACATTTTGAGACCCTTTAGAACTTTTTGTAATGTGAATTAAACATTTTGCACCATATAGTTCACAAGGAAGTTTTTCGGACCTACATAACTAATGTATAGTGCAAATGTTTTAGTAAAGTTATTTTAACGATAATAGAGAACCCTTTTATTGGTTAACTGTTATACTTTTATTATTTACTTATTAGACTCTAATAAACATTTTGAGACCCGTTAGAACTTTTTGTAATGTGAATTAAACATTTTGCACCATATAGTTTACAAGGAAGTTTTTAGGACCTATACAGTATAACTAATGTATAGTGCAAATGTTTTAGTTAAGTTCTTTTAACGATAACAGACAAACCTTTTATTGGTTAGCTGTTATACTTTTATTATTTACTTATTAGACTCTAATAAACATTTTGAGACCCGTTAGAACTTTTTGCAATGTGAATTAAACATTTTGCACCATATACAGTAGTTTACAAGGCACGTTTTCGGACCTATAAAACTAATGTTTATAGCAAATGTTTTAGTTAAGTTCTTTAGAAGATAACAGACAAACCTTTCATTGGTTGACTGTTATACTTTAATTATTTACTTATTAGACTCAAATAAACGTTTTGCAAGGTGAATTAAACATTTTGCACCATATAGTTTATAAGGCAGTTTGTTGGACCTATATAACTAATGTATAGTGCAAATGTTTTAGTTAAGTCCTTTTAACGATAACAGACAAAACTTTTACTGGTTAACTGTTATACTTTTATTATTTACTTATTAGACTCAAATAAACGTTTTGCAAGGTGAATTAAACATTTTGCACCATATCGTTCACAATGCACGTTTTAGGACCTATATAACTAATGTATAGTGCAAATGTTTTAGTTAAGTTCTTTTAACGATAACAAAAAAACCTTTCATTAGGTAACTGTTATACTTTTATTATTTACTTATTGGACTCTAATAAACATTTTGAGACCCGTTACAACTTTTTGCAATGTGAATTAAACATTTTGCACCATATAGAGTAGTACATAAGGTACGTTTTAGGACCTATATAACTAATGTATAGTGCAAATGTTTTAGTTAAGTTCTTTTAATGATAACAGACAAATCTTTTATTGGTTAGCTGTTATACTTTTATTATTTACTTAGTAGAATCTAATAAACATTTTGAGACCCGTTAGAACGTTGTGCAATGTGAATTAAACATTTTGCACCATATAGTTCACAAGGCACTTTTTAGGACCTATATAACTAATGTATAGTGCAAATATTTTAGTTAAGTTCTTTTAACGATAACAGACAAACCTTTTATTGGTTAACTGTTATACTTTTATTATTTACTTATTAGACTCTAATAAACATTTTGAGACCCGTTAGAACTTTTTGCAATGTGAATTAAACATTTTGCACCATATAGAGTAGTCTACAGGGCACGTTTTATGACCTATAAAACTAATGTTTATTGCAAATGTTTTAGTTAAGTTCTTTTGAAGATAACAGACAAACCTTTCATTGGTTGACTGTTATACTTTTATTATTTACTTATTAGACTCTAATAAACATTTTGAGACCCGTTAGAACTTTTTGCAATGTGAATTAAACATTTTGCACCATATAGTTCACAAGGAAGTTTTTTGGACCTATATAACTAATGTATAGTGCAAATGTTTTAGTTAAGTTCTTTTAACCATAACAGACAAACCTTTTATTGGTTAACTGTTATACTTTTATTATTTCCTTATTAGACTCTAATAAACATCTTGAGACACGTTAGAACTTTTTGCAATGTGAATTAAACATTTTGCACCATATACTTCACAAAGAAATTTTTTGGACCTATATAACTAATGTATAGTGCAAATGTTTTAGTTAAGTTCTTTTAATGATAACAGACAAATCTTTTATTGGTTAGATGTTATACTTTTATTATTTACTTATTAGACTCAAATAAACATTTTGCAATGTGAATTAAACATTTTGCACCATATCGTTCACAAGGCACTTTTTAGGACCTATATAACTAATGTATAGTGCAAATGTTTTAGTTAAGTTCTTTTAACGATAACAAAGAAACCTTTCTTTAGGTAACTGTTATACTTTTATTATTTACTTATTAGACTCTAATAAACATTTTGAGACCCGTTAAAACTTTTTGTAATGTGAATTAAACATTTTGCACTATATAGTTTACAAGGAAGTTTTTTGGACCTATATAACTAATGTATAGTGCAAATGTTTTAGTTAAGTTCTTTAGAAGATAACAGACAAACCTTTCATTGGTTGACTGTTATACTTTTATTATTTACTTATTAGACTCTAATAAACATTTTGAGACCCGTTAGAACTTTTTGTAATGTGAATTAAACATTTTGCACCATATAGTTTATAAGGCAGTTTGTTGGACCTATATAACTAATGTATAGTGCAAATGTTTTAGTTAAGTCTTTTTAACGATAACAGACAAAACTTTTATTGGTTAACTGTTATACTTTTATTATTTACTTATTAGACTCAAATAAACGTTTTGCAAGGTGAATTAAACATTTTGCACCATATCGTTCACAATGCACGTTTTAGGACCTATATAACTAATGTATAGTGCAAATGTTTTAGTTAAGTTCTTTTAACGATAACAAAGAAACCTTTCATTAGGTAACTGTTATACTTTTATTATTTACTTATTGGACTCTAATAAACATTTTGAGACCCGTTAGAACTTTTTGCAATGTGAATTAAACATTTTGCACCATATAGTTTACAAGGAAGTTTTTCGGACCTATATAACTAATGTATAGTGCAAATGTTTTAGTTAAGTTCTTTTAATGATAACAGACAAATCTTTTATTGGTTAGATGTTATACTTTTATTATTTACTTGTTAGACTCAAATAAACATTTTGCAATGTGAATTAAACATTTTGCAACATATCGTTCACAAGGCACTTTTTAGGACCTATATAACTAATGTATAGTGCAAATGTTTTAGTTAAGTTCTTTTAATGATAATAGACAAATCTTTTATTGGTTAGCTGTTATACTTTTATTATTTACTTTTTAGACTCAAATAAACATTTTGAGACCCGTAAGAACGTTTTGCAATGTGAATTAAACATTTTGCACCATATAAAGTAGTACATAAGGTACGTTTTAGGACCTATAAAACTAATGTATAGTGCAAATGTTTTAGTAAAGTTATTTTAACGATAACAGAGAACCCTTTTATTGGTTAACTGTTATACTTTTATTATTTACTTATTAGACTCTAATAAACATTTTGAGACCCGTTAGAACTTTTTGCAATGTGAATTAAACATTTTGCACCATATAGAGTAGTCTACAAGGCACGTTTTAGAACCTATAAAACTAATGTTTATTGCAAATGTTTTAGTTAAGTTCTTTTGAAGATAACAGACAAACCTTTCATTGGTTGACTGTTATACTTTTATTATTTACTTATTAGACTCTAATAAACATTTTGAGACCCGTTAGAACTTTTTGCAATGTGAATTAAACATTTTGCACCATATAGAGTAGTCTACAAGGCACGTTTTAGGACCTATAAAACTAATGTTTATTGCAAATGTTTTAGTTAAGTTCTTTAGAAGATAACAGACAAACCTTTCATTGGTTGACTGTTATACTTTTATTATTTACTTATTAGACTCTAATAAACATTTTGAGACCCGTTAGAACTTTTTGTAATGTGAATTAAACATTTTGCACCATATAGTTTACAAGGAAGTTTTTTGGGCCTATATAACTAATGTATAGTGCAAATGTTTCAGTTAAGTTCTTCTAACGATAACAGACAAACCTTTTATTGGTTGACTGTTATACTTTTATTATTTTCTTATTAGACTCTAATAAACATCTTGAGACACGTTAGAACTTTTTGTAATGTGAATTAAACATTTTGCACCATATACTTCACAAGGAAGTTTTTCGGACCTATATAACTAATGTATAGTGCAAATGTTTTAGTTAAGTTCTTTTAATGATAACAGACAAATATTTTATTGGTTAGATGTTATACTTTTATTATTTACTTGTTAGACTCAAATAAACATTTTGAAATGTGAATTAAACATTTTGCAACATATCGTTCACAAGGCACTTTTTAGGACCTATATAACTAATGTATAGTGCAAATGTTTTAGTTAAGTTCTTTTAATGATAATAGACAAATCTTTTATTGGTTAGCTGTTATACTTTTATTATTTACTTTTTAGACTCAAATAAACATTTTGAGACCCGTAAGAACGTTTTGCAATGTGAATTAAACATTTGCACCATATAAAGTAGTACATAAGATACGTTTTAGGACCTATAAAACTAATGTATAGTGCAAATGTTTTAGTAAAGTTATTTTAACGATAACAGAGAACCCTTTTATTGGTTAACTGTTATACTTTTATTATTTACTTATTAGACTCTAATAAACATTTTGAGACCCGTTAGAACTTTTTGCAATGTGAATTAAACATTTTGCACCATATAGAGTAGGGTACAAGGCACTTTTTGGACCTATAAAATTAATGTTTATTGCAAATGTTTTAGTTAAGTTCTTTAGAAGATAACAGACAAACCTTTCATTGGTTGACTGTTGTACTTTTATTATTTACTTATTAGACTCTAATAAACATTTTGAGACCCGTTAGATTATTTTGTAATCTGAATTAAATATTTTGCACCATATAGTTCAAAAGGAAGTTTTTCGGACCTATATAACTAATGTATAGTGCAAATGTTTTAGTTAAGTTCTTTTAACGATAACAGACAAATATTTTATTGGGTAACTGTTATACTTTTATTATTTACTTATTAGACTCAAATAAACATCTTGAGACACGTTAGAACTTTTTGCAATGTGAATTAAACATTTTGCATCATATACTTCACAAGGGAGTTTTTCGGACCTATATAACTAATGTATAGTGCAAATGTTTTAGTTAAGTTCTTTTAATAATAACAGACAAATCTTTAATTGGTTAGCTGTTATACTTTTATTATTTACTTATTAGACTCAAATAACCCTTTTGCAATGTGAATTAAACATTTTGCACCATATCGTTCACAATGCACTTTTTAGGACCTATATAACTAATGTATAGTGCAAATGTTTTAGTTAAGTTCTTTTAACGATAACAGACAAACGTTTCATTAGGTAACTGTTATACTTTTATTATTTACTTATTAGACTCAAATAAACATTTTGAGACCCGTAAGAACGTTTTGCAATGTGAATTAAACATTTTGCACCATATAAAGTAGTACATAAGGTATGTTTTAGGACCTATATAACTAATGTATAGTGCAAATGTTTTAGTTAAGTTCTTTCAACGATAACAAAAAAACCTTTCATTAGGTAACTGTTATACTTTTAATATTTACTTATTAGACTCTAATAAACATTTTGAGACCCGTTAGAACTTTTTGCAATGTGAATTAAACATTTTGCACCATATAGTTCACAAGGCACTTTTTAGGACCTATATAACTAATGTATAGTGCAAATGTTTTAGTTAAGTCCTTTTAACGATAACAAAAAAACCTTTCAATAGGTAACTGTTATACTTTTATTATTTACTTATTAGACTCTAATAAACATTTTGAGACCCGTTAGAACTTTTTGCAATGTGAATTAAACATTTTGCACCATATGGAGTAGTCTACAAGGCACGTTTTAGGACCTATAAAACTAATGTTTATTGCAAATGTTTTAGTTAAGTTCTTTTGAAGATAACAGACAAACCTTTCATTGGTTGACTGTTATACGTTTATTATTTACTTATTAGACTCTAATAAACATTTTGAGACCCGTTAGAACTTTTTGCAATGTGAATTAAACATTTTGCACCATATACTTCACAAGGAAGTTTTTCGGACCTATATAACTAATGTATAGTGCAAATGTTTTAGTTAAGTTCTTTTAATGATAACAGACAAATCTTTTATTGGTTAGATGTTATACTTTTATTATTTACTTGTTAGACTCAAATAAACATTTTGCAATGTGAATTAAACATTTTGCAACATATCGTTCACAAGGCACTTTTTAGGACCTATATAACTAATGTATAGTGCAAATGTTTTAGTTAAGTTCTTTTAATGATAACAGACAAATCTTTTATTGGTTAGCTGTTATAATTTTATTATTTACTTTTTAGACTCAAATAAACATTTTGAGACCCGTAAGAACGTTTTGCAATGTGAATTAAACATTTTGCACCATATAAAGTAGTACATAAGGTACGTTTTAGGACCTATAAAACTAATGTATAGTGCAAATGTTTTAGTAAAGTTATTTTAACGATAACAGAGAACCCTTTTATTGGTTAACTGTTATACTTTTATTATTTACTTATTAGATTCTAATAAACATTTTGAGACCCGTTAGAACTTTTTGTAATGTGAATTAAACATTTTGCACCATATAGAGTAGTGTACAAGGCACGTTTTATGACCTATAAAACTAATGTATAGTGCAAATGTTTTAGTTAAGTTCTTTAGAAGATAACAGACAAACCTTTCATTGGTTGACTGTTATACTTTTATTATTTACTTATTAGACTCTAATAAACATTTTGAAACCCGTAAGAACTTTTTGCAATGTGAATTAAACATTTTTCACCATATAGAGTAGTGCACAAGGCATGATTTAGGACCTATAAAACTAATGTTTATTGCAAATATTTTAGTTAAGTTCTTTAGAAGATAAAAGACAAATCTTTCATTGGTTGACTATTATATTTTTATTATTTACTTATTAGACTCTAATAAACATTTTGAGACCCGTTAAAACTTTTTGTAATGTGAATTAAACATTTTGCACTATATAGTTTACAAGGAAGTTTTTTGGACCTATATAACTAATGTATAGTGCAAATGTTTTAGTTAAGTTTTTTAACGATAACAGACAAGCCTTTTATTGGTTAACTGTTATACTTTTATTATTTACTTATTAGACTCTAATAAACATTTTGAAACCCGTTAGAACTTTTTGCAATGTGAATTAAACATTTTGCACCATATACAGTAGTTTACAAGGCACGTTTTCGGACCTATAAAACTAATGTTTATAGCAAATGTTTTAGTTAAGTTCTTTAGAAGATAACAGACAAACCTTTCATTGGTTGACTGTTATACTTTAATTATTTACTTATTAGACTCTAATAAACATTTTGAGACCCGTTAGAACTTTTTGTAATGTGAATTAAACATTTTGCACCATATAGTTTATAAGGCAGTTTTTTGGACCTATATAACTAATGTATAGTGCAAATGTTTTAGTTAAGTCCTTTTAACGATAACAGACAAAACTTTTATTGGTTAACTGTTATACTTTTATTATTTACTTATTAGACTCAAATAAACGTTTTGCAAGGTGAATTAAACATTTTGCACCATATCGTTCACAATGCACGTTTTAGGACCTATATAACTAATGTATAGTGCAAATGTTTTAGTTAAGTTCTTTTAACGATAACAGAGAAACCTTTCATTAGGTAACTGTTATACTTTTATTATTTACTTATTGGACTCTAATAAACATTTTGAGACCCGTAAGAACGTTTTGCAATGTGAATTAAACATTTTGCACCATATAAAGTAGTACATAAGGTACGTTTTAGGACCTATAAAACTAATGTATAGTGCAAATATTTTAGTTAAGTTCTTTTAACGATAACAGAGAAATCTTTTATTGGTTAGCTGTTATTCTTTTATTATTTACTTAGTAGACTCTAATAAACATTTTGAGACCCGTTAGAACGTTTTGCAATGTGAATTAAACATTTTGCACCATATAGTTCACAAGGCACTTTTTAGGACCTATATAACTAATGTATAGTGCAAATATTTTAGTTATGTTCTTTTAACGATAACAGACAAACCTTTTATTGGTTAACTGTTATAATTTTATTATTTACTTATTAGACTCTAATAAACATTTTGAGACCCGTTAAAACTTTTTGCAATGTGAATTAAACATTTTGCACCATATAGAGTAGTCTACAAGGCACGTTTTAGGACCTATAAAACTAATGTTTATTGCAAATGTTTTAGTTAAGTTCTTTAGAAGATAACAGACAAACCTTTCATTGGTTGACTGTTATACTTTTATTATTTACTTATTAAACTCTAATAAACATTTTGAGACCCGTTAGAACTTTTTGTAATGTGAATTAAACATTTTGCACCATATAGTTTACAAGGAAGTTTTTTGGGCCTATATAACTAATGTATAGTGCAAATGTTTCAGTTAAGTTCTTCTAACGATAACAGACAAACCTTTTATTGGTTGACTGTTATACTTTTATTATTTTCTTATTAGACTCTAATAAACATCTTGAGACACGTTAGAACTTTTTGTAATGTGAATTAAACATTTTGCACCATATACTTCACAAGGAAGTTTTTCGGACCTATATAACTAATGTATAGTGCAAATGTTTTAGTTAAGTTCTTTTAATGATAACAGACAAATCTTTTATTGGTTAGCTGTTATACTTTTATTATTTACTTATTAGACTCTAATAAACATTTTGAGACCCGTTAGAACTTTTTGCAATGTAAATTAAACATTTTGCACCATATAGAGTAGTCTACAAGGCACGTTTTAGGACCTATAAAACTAATGTTTATTGCAAATGTTTTAGTTAAGTTCTTTTGAAGATAACAGACAAACCTTTCATTGGTTGACTGTTATACTTTTATTATTTACTTATTAGACTCTAATAAACCTTTTGAGACCCGTTAAAACGTTTTGCAATGTAAATTAAATATTTTGCACCATATAGTTCACAAGGCATTTTTTAGGCCCTATTAACTAATGTATAGTGCAAATGTTTTAGTTAAATTCTTTTAACGATAACAAAAAAACCTTTCATTGGTTAACTGTTATACTTTTATTATTTACTTATTAGAATCTAATAAACATTTTGAGACTTGTTAGAACGTTTTGCAATGTGAATTAAACATTTTGCACTATATAGTTCACAAGACTGTTTTTAGGACCTATATAACTAATGTATAGTGCAAATGTTTTAGTAAAGTTCTTTTAACGATAACAGAGAAACTTTTCATTGGTTAACTGTTATACTTTTATTATTTACTTATTAGACTCTAATAAACATTTTGAGACCCGTTAGAACTTTTTGCAATGTGAATTAAACATTTTGCACCATATAGAGTAGTGTACAAGGCACTTTTTGGACCTATAAAATTAATGTTTATTGCAAATGTTTTAGTTAAGTTCTTTAGAAGATAACAGACAAACCTTTCATTGGTTGACTGTTGTACTTTTATTATTTACTTATTAGACTCTAATAAACATTTTGAGACCCGTTAGAACTTTTTGTAATCTGAATTAAACATTTTGCACCATATAGTTTACAAGGAAGTTTTTTGGACCTATATAACTAATGTATAGTGCAAATGTTTTAGTTAAGTTCTTTTAACGATAACAGACAAATATTTTATTGGGTAACTGTTATACTTTTATTATTTACTTATTAGACTCAAATAAACATCTTGAGACACGTTAGAACTTTTTGCAATGTGAATTAAACATTTTGCATCATATACTTCACAAGGGAGTTTTTCGGACCTATATAACTAACGTATAGTGCAAATGTTTTAGTTAAGTTCTTTTAATGATAACAGACAAATCTTTAATTGGTTAGCTGTTATACTTTTATTATTTACTTATTAGACTCAAATAACCCTTTTGCAATGTGAATTAAACATTTTGCACCATATCGTTCACAATGCACTTTTTAGGACCTATATAACTAATGTATAGTGCAAATGTTTTAGTTAAGTTCTTTTAACGATAACAGACAAACATTTCATTAGGTAACTGTTATACTTGTATTATTTACTTATTAGACTCAAATAAACATTTTGAGACCCGTAAGAACGTTTTGCAATGTGAATTAAACATTTTGCACCATATAAAGTAGTACATAAGGTATGTTTTAGGACCTATATAACTAATGTATAGTGCAAATGTTTTAGTTAAGTTCTTTTAACGATAACAAAAAAACCTTTCATTAGGTAACTGTTATACTTTTATTATTTACTTATTAGACTCTAATAAACATTTTGAGACCCGTTAGAACTTTTTGCAATGTGAATTAAACATTTTGCACCATATAGTTCACAAGGCACTTTTTAGGACCTATATAACTAATGTATAGTGCAAATGTTTTAGTTAAGTTCTTTTAACGATAACAAAAAAACCTTTCATTAGGTAACTGTTATACTTTTATTATTTACTTATTAGACTCTAATAAACATTTTGAGACCCATTAGAACTTTTTGCAATGTGAATTAAACATTTTGCACCATATAGAGTAGTCTACAAGGCACGTTTTAGGACCTATAAAACTAATGTTTATTGCAAATGTTTTAGTTAAGTTCTTTTGAAGATAACAGACAAACCTTTCATTGGTTGACTGTTATACTTTTATTATTTACTTATTAGACTCTAATAAACATTTTGAGACCCGTTAGAACTTTTTGCAATGTAAATTAAACATTTTGCACCATATAGTTTACAAGGAAGTTTTTTGGACCTATATAACTAATGTATAGTGCAAATGTTTTAGTTAAGTTCTTTTAACCATAACAGACAAACCTTTTATTGGTTAACTGTTATACTTTTATTTTTTCCTTATTAGACTCTAATAAACATCTTGAGACACGTTAGAACGTTTTGCAATGTGAATTAAACATTTTGCACCATATACTTCACAAGGAAGTTTTTCGGACCTATATAACTAATGTATAGTGCAAATGTTTTAGTTAAGTTCTTTTAATGATAACAGACAAATCTTTAATTGGTTAGCTGTTATACTTTTATTATTTACTTATTAGACTCAAATAACCCTTTTGCAATGTGAATTAAACATTTTGCACCATATCGTTCACAATGCACTTTTTAGGACCTATATAACTAATGTATAGTGCAAATGTTTTAGTTAAGTTCTTTTAACGATAACAGACAAACATTTCATTAGGTAACTGTTATACTTGTATTATTTACTTATTAGACTCAAATAAACATTTTGAGACCCGTAAGAACGTTTTGCAATGTGAATTAAACATTTTGCACCATATAAAGTAGTACATAAGGTATGTTTTAGGACCTATATAACTAATGTATAGTGCAAATGTTTTAGTTAAGTTCTTTTAACGATAACAAAAAAACCTTTCATTAGGTAACTGTTATACTTTTATTATTTACTTATTAGACTCTAATAAACATTTTGAGACCCGTTAGAACTTTTTGCAATGTGAATTAAACATTTTGCACCATATAGTTCACAAGGCACTTTTTAGGACCTATATAACTAATGTATAGTGCAAATGTTTTAGTTAAGTTCTTTTAACGATAACAAAAAAACCTTTCATTAGGTAACTGTTATACTTTTATTATTTACTTATTAGACTCTAATAAACATTTTGAGACCCATTAGAACTTTTTGCAATGTGAATTAAACATTTTGCACCATATAGAGTAGTCTACAAGGCACGTTTTAGGACCTATAAAACTAATGTTTATTGCAAATGTTTTAGTTAAGTTCTTTTGAAGATAACAGACAAACCTTTCATTGGTTGACTGTTATACTTTTATTATTTACTTATTAGACTCTAATAAACATTTTGAGACCCGTTAGAACTTTTTGCAATGTAAATTAAACATTTTGCACCATATAGTTTACAAGGAAGTTTTTTGGACCTATATAACTAATGTATAGTGCAAATGTTTTAGTTAAGTTCTTTTAACCATAACAGACAAACCTTTTATTGGTTAACTGTTATACTTTTATTTTTTCCTTATTAGACTCTAATAAACATCTTGAGACACGTTAGAACGTTTTGCAATGTGAATTAAACATTTTGCACCATATACTTCACAAGGAAGTTTTTCGGACCTATATAACTAATGTATAGTGCAAATGTTTTAGTTAAGTTCTTTTAATGATAACAGACAAATCTTTAATTGGTTAGCTGTTATACTTTTATTATTTACTTATTAGACTCAAATAACCCTTTTGCAATGTGAATTAAACATTTTGCACCATATCGTTCACAATGCACTTTTTAGGACCTATATAACTAATGTATAGTGCAAATGTTTTAGTTAAGTTCTTTTAACGATAACAGACAAACATTTCATTAGGTAACTGTTATACTTGTATTATTTACTTATTAGACTCAAATAAACATTTTGAGACCCGTAAGAACGTTTTGCAATGTGAATTAAACATTTTGCACCATATAAAGTAGTACATAAGGTATGTTTTAGGACCTATATAACTAATGTATAGTGCAAATGTTTTAGTTAAGTTCTTTTAACGATAACAAAAAAACCTTTCATTAGGTAACTGTTATACTTTTATTATTTACTTATTAGACTCTAATAAACATTTTGAGACCCGTTAGAACTTTTTGCAATGTGAATTAAACATTTTGCACCATATAGTTCACAAGGCACTTTTTAGGACCTATATAACTAATGTATAGTGCAAATGTTTTAGTTAAGTTCTTTTAACGATAACAAAAAAACCTTTCATTAGGTAACTGTTATACTTTTATTATTTACTTATTAGACTCTAATAAACATTTTGAGACCCATTAGAACTTTTTGCAATGTGAATTAAACATTTTGCACCATATAGAGTAGTCTACAAGGCACGTTTTAGGACCTATAAAACTAATGTTTATTGCAAATGTTTTAGTTAAGTTCTTTTGAAGATAACAGACAAACCTTTCATTGGTTGACTGTTATACTTTTATTATTTACTTATTAGACTCTAATAAACATTTTGAGACCCGTTAGAACTTTTTGCAATGTAAATTAAACATTTTGCACCATATAGTTTACAAGGAAGTTTTTTGGACCTATATAACTAATGTATAGTGCAAATGTTTTAGTTAAGTTCTTTTAACCATAACAGACAAACCTTTTATTGGTTAACTGTTATACTTTTATTTTTTCCTTATTAGACTCTAATAAACATCTTGAGACACGTTAGAACGTTTTGCAATGTGAATTAAACATTTTGCACCATATACTTCACAAGGAAGTTTTTCGGACCTATATAACTAATGTATAGTGCAAATGTTTTAGTTAAGTTCTTTTAATGATAACAGACAAATCTTTTATTGGTTAGATGTTATACTTTTATTATTTACTTGTTAGACTCAAATAAACATTTTGCAATGTGAATTAAACATTTTGCAACATATCGTTCACAAGGCACTTTTTAGGACCTATATAACTAATGTATAGTGCAAATGTTTTAGTTAAGTTCTTTTAATGATAACAGACAAATCTTTTATTGGTTAGCTGTTATACTTTTATTATTTACTTTTTAGACTCAAATAAACATTTTGAGACCCGTAAGAACGTTTTGCAATGTGAATTAAACATTTTGCACCATATAAAGTAGTACATAAGGTACGTTTTAGGACCTATAAAACTAATGTATAGTGCAAATGTTTTAGTAAAGTTATTTTAACGATAACAGAGAACCCTTTTATTGGTTAACTGTTATACTTTTATTATTTCCTTATTAGACTCTAATAAACATCTTGAGACACGTTAGAACGTTTTGCAATGTGAATTAAACATTTCGCACCATATAGTTCACAAGGCACTTTATAGGACCTATATAACTAATGTATAGTGCAAATGTTTTAGTTAAGTTCTTTTAATGATAACAGACAAATCTTTTACTGGTTAGCTGTTATACTTTTATTATTTACTTATTAGACTCAAATAAACATTTTGAAACCCGTTAGACCTTTTTGCAATGTGAATTACACATTTTGCACCATATAGTTCACAAGGCACTTTTTAGGACCTATATAACTAATGTATAGTGCAAATGTTTTAGTTAAGTTCTTTAGAAGATAACAGACAAACCTTTCATTGGTTGACTGTTATACTTTTATTATTTACTTATTAGAATCTAATAAACATTTTGAGACTTGTTAGAACGTTTTGCAATGTGAATTAAACATTTTGCACTATATAGTTCACAAGACTGTTTTTAGGACCTATATAACTAATGTATAGTGCAAATGTTTTAGTAAAGTTCTTTTAACGATAACAGAGAAACTTTTCATTGGTTAACTGTTATACTTTTATTATTTACTTATTAGACTCTAATAAACATTTTGAGACCCGTTAGAACTTTTTGCAATGTGAATTAAACATTTTGCACCATATAGAGTAGTGTACAAGGCACTTTTTGGACCTATAAAATTAATGTTTATTGCAAATGTTTTAGTTAAGTTCTTTAGAAGATAACAGACAAACCTTTCATTGGTTGACTGTTGTACTTTTATTATTTACTTATTAGACTCTAATAAACATTTTGAGACCCGTTAGAACTTTTTGTAATCTGAATTAAACATTTTGCACCATATAGTTTACAAGGAAGTTTTTTGGACCTATATAACTAATGTATAGTGCAAATGTTTTAGTTAAGTTCTTTTAACGATAACAGACAAATATTTTATTGGGTAACTGTTATACTTTTATTATTTACTTATTAGACTCAAATAAACATCTTGAGACACGTTAGAACTTTTTGCAATGTGAATTAAACATTTTGCATCATATACTTCACAAGGGAGTTTTTCGGACCTATATAACTAACGTATAGTGCAAATGTTTTAGTTAAGTTCTTTTAATGATAACAGACAAATCTTTAATTGGTTAGCTGTTATACTTTTATTATTTACTTATTAGACTCAAATAACCCTTTTGCAATGTGAATTAAACATTTTGCACCATATCGTTCACAATGCACTTTTTAGGACCTATATAACTAATGTATAGTGCAAATGTTTTAGTTAAGTTCTTTTAACGATAACAGACAAACATTTCATTAGGTAACTGTTATACTTGTATTATTTACTTATTAGACTCAAATAAACATTTTGAGACCCGTAAGAACGTTTTGCAATGTGAATTAAACATTTTGCACCATATAAAGTAGTACATAAGGTATGTTTTAGGACCTATATAACTAATGTATAGTGCAAATGTTTTAGTTAAGTTCTTTTAACGATAACAAAAAAACCTTTCATTAGGTAACTGTTATACTTTTATTATTTACTTATTAGACTCTAATAAACATTTTGAGACCCGTTAGAACTTTTTGCAATGTGAATTAAACATTTTGCACCATATAGTTCACAAGGCACTTTTTAGGACCTATATAACTAATGTATAGTGCAAATGTTTTAGTTAAGTTCTTTTAACGATAACAAAAAAACCTTTCATTAGGTAACTGTTATACTTTTATTATTTACTTATTAGACTCTAATAAACATTTTGAGACCCATTAGAACTTTTTGCAATGTGAATTAAACATTTTGCACCATATAGAGTAGTCTACAAGGCACGTTTTAGGACCTATAAAACTAATGTTTATTGCAAATGTTTTAGTTAAGTTCTTTTGAAGATATCAGACAAACCTTTCATTGGTTGACTGTTATACTTTTATTATTTACTTATTAGACTCTAATAAACATTTTGAGACCCGTTAGAACTTTTTGCAATGTAAATTAAACATTTTGCACCATATAGTTTACAAGGAAGTTTTTTGGACCTATATAACTAATGTATAATGCAAATGTTTTAGTTAAGTTCTTTTAACCATAACAGACAAACCTTTTATTGGTTAACTGTTATACTTTTATTTTTTCCTTATTAGACTCTAATAAACATCTTGAGACACGTTAGAACTTTTTGCAATGTGAATTAAACATTTTGCACCATATACTTCACAAGGAAGTTTTTCGGACCTATATAACTAATGTATAGTGCAAATGTTTTAGTTAAGTTCTTTTAATGATAACAGAGAAACTTTTCATTGGTTAACTGTTATACTTTTATTATTTACTTATTAGACTCTAATAAACATTTTGAGACCCGTTAGAACTTTTTGCAATGTGAATTAAACATTTTGCACCATATAGAGTAGTGTACAAGGCACTTTTTGGACCTATAAAATTAATGTTTATTGCAAATGTTTTAGTTAAGTTCTTTAGAAGATAACAGACAAACCTTTCATTGGTTGACTGTTGTACTTTTATTATTTACTTATTAGACTCTAATAAACATTTTGAGACCCGTTAGAACTTTTTGTAATCTGAATTAAACATTTTGCACCATATAGTTTACAAGGAAGTTTTTTGGACCTATATAACTAATGTATAGTGCAAATGTTTTAGTTAAGTTCTTTTAACGATAACAGACAAATATTTTATTGGGTAACTGTTATACTTTTATTATTTACTTATTAGACTCAAATAAACATCTTGAGACACGTTAGAACTTTTTGCAATGTGAATTAAACATTTTGCATCATATACTTCACAAGGGAGTTTTTCGGACCTATATAACTAACGTATAGTGCAAATGTTTTAGTTAAGTTCTTTTAATGATAACAGACAAATCTTTAATTGGTTAGCTGTTATACTTTTATTATTTACTTATTAGACTCAAATAACCCTTTTGCAATGTGAATTAAACATTTTGCACCATATCGTTCACAATGCACTTTTTAGGACCTATATAACTAATGTATAGTGCAAATGTTTTAGTTAAGTTCTTTTAACGATAACAGACAAACATTTCATTAGGTAACTGTTATACTTGTATTATTTACTTATTAGACTCAAATAAACATTTTGAGACCCGTAAGAACGTTTTGCAATGTGAATTAAACATTTTGCACCATATAAAGTAGTACATAAGGTATGTTTTAGGACCTATATAACTAATGTATAGTGCAAATGTTTTAGTTAAGTTCTTTTAACGATAACAAAAAAACCTTTCATTAGGTAACTGTTATACTTTTATTATTTACTTATTAGACTCTAATAAACATTTTGAGACCCGTTAGAACTTTTTGCAATGTGAATTAAACATTTTGCACCATATAGTTCACAAGGCACTTTTTAGGACCTATATAACTAATGTATAGTGCAAATGTTTTAGTTAAGTTCTTTTAACGATAACAAAAAAACCTTTCATTAGGTAACTGTTATACTTTTATTATTTACTTATTAGACTCTAATAAACATTTTGAGACCCATTAGAACTTTTTGCAATGTGAATTAAACATTTTGCACCATATAGAGTAGTCTACAAGGCACGTTTTAGGACCTATAAAACTAATGTTTATTGCAAATGTTTTAGTTAAGTTCTTTTGAAGATATCAGACAAACCTTTCATTGGTTGACTGTTATACTTTTATTATTTACTTATTAGACTCTAATAAACATTTTGAGACCCGTTAGAACTTTTTGCAATGTAAATTAAACATTTTGCACCATATAGTTTACAAGGAAGTTTTTTGGACCTATATAACTAATGTATAATGCAAATGTTTTAGTTAAGTTCTTTTAACCATAACAGACAAACCTTTTATTGGTTAACTGTTATACTTTTATTTTTTCCTTATTAGACTCTAATAAACATCTTGAGACACGTTAGAACTTTTTGCAATGTGAATTAAACATTTTGCACCATATACTTCACAAGGAAGTTTTTCGGACCTATATAACTAATGTATAGTGCAAATGTTTTAGTTAAGTTCTTTTAATGATAACAGACAAATCTTTTATTGGTTAGATGTTATACTTTTATTATTTACTTGTTAGACTCAAATAAACATTTTGCAATGTGAATTAAACATTTTGCAACATATCGTTCACAAGGCACTTTTTAGGACCTATATAACTAATGTATAGTGCAAATGTTTTAGTTAAGTTCTTTTAATGATAACAGACAAATCTTTTATTGGTTAGCTGTTATACTTTTATTATTTACTTTTTAGACTCAAATAAACATTTTGAGACCCGTAAGAACGTTTTGCAATGTGAATTAAACATTTTGCACCATATAAAGTAGTACATAAGGTACGTTTTAGGACCTATAAAACTAATGTATAGTGCAAATGTTTTAGTAAAGTTATTTTAACGATAACAGAGAACCCTTTTATTGGTTAACTGTTATACTTTTATTATTTCCTTATTAGACTCTAATAAACATCTTGAGACACGTTAGAACTTTTTGCAATGTGAATTAAACATTTCGCACCATATAGTTCACAAGGCACTTTATAGGACCTATATAACTAATGTATAGTGCAAATGTTTTAGTTAAGTTCTTTTAATGATAACAGACAAATCTTTTACTGGTTAGCTGTTATACTTTTATTATTTACTTATTAGACTCAAATAAACATTTTGAAACCCGTTAGACCTTTTTGCAATGTGAATTACACATTTTGCACCATATAGTTCACAAGGCACTTTTTAGGACCTATATAACTAATGTATAGTGCAAATGTTTTAGTTAAGTTCTTTAGAAGATAACAGACAAACCTTTCATTGGTTGACTGTTATACTTTTATTATTTACTTATTAGACTCTAATAAAAATATTGAGACCCGTAAGAACGTTTTGCAATGTGAACTAAACAGTTTGCACCATATACAGTAGTTCACAAGGCACGTTTTAGGACCTATAAAACTAATGTATAGTGCAAATGTTTTAGTTAAGTTCTTTAGAAGATAACAGACAAACCTTTCATTGGTTGACTGTTATACTTTTATTATTTACTTATTAGACTCTAATAAACCTTTTGAGACCCGTTAGAACGTTTTGCAATGTGAATTAAATATTTTGCACCATATAGAGTAGTTCACAAGGCACGTTTTAGGACCTATAAAACTAATGTTTATTGCAAATGTTTTAGTTAAGTTCTTATGAAGATAACAGACAAACCTTTCATTGGTTGACTGTTATACTTTTATTAATTACTTATTAGATTCTAATAAACATTTTGAGACCCGTTAGAACTTTTTGTAATGTGAATTAAACATTTTGCACCATATAGTTTACAAGGAAATTTTTAGTACATATATAACTAATGTATAGTGCAAATGTTTTAGTTAAGTTCTTTTAACGATAACAAAAAAACCTTTCATTAGGTAACTGTTATACTTTTATTATTTACTTATTAGACTCTAATAAACATTTTGAGACCCATTAGAACTTTTTGCAATGTGAATTAAACATTTTGCACCATATAGAGTAGTCTACAAGGCACGTTTTAGGACCTATAAAACTAATGTTTATTGCAAATGTTTTAGTTAAGTTCTTTTGAAGATAACAGACAAACCTTTCATTGGTTGACTGTTATACTTTTATTATTTACTTATTAGACTCTAATAAACATTTTGAGACCCGTTAGAACTTTTTGCAATGTAAATTAAACATTTTGCACCATATAGTTTACAAGGAAGTTTTTTGGACCTATATAACTAATGTATAGTGCAAATGTTTTAGTTAAGTTCTTTTAACCATAACAGACAAACCTTTTATTGGTTAACTGTTATACTTTTATTTTTTCCTTATTAGACTCTAATAAACATCTTGAGACACGTTAGAACTTTTTGCAATGTGAATTAAACATTTTGCACCATATACTTCACAAGGAAGTTTTTCGGACCTATATAACTAATGTATAGTGCAAATGTTTTAGTTAAGTTCTTTTAATGATAACAGACAAATCTTTTATTGGTTAGATGTTATACTTTTATTATTTACTTGTTAGACTCAAATAAACATTTTGCAATGTGAATTAAACATTTTGCAACATATCGTTCACAAGGCACTTTTTAGGACCTATATAACTAATGTATAGTGCAAATGTTTTAGTTAAGTTCTTTTAATGATAACAGACAAATCTTTTATTGGTTAGCTGTTATACTTTTATTATTTACTTTTTAGACTCAAATAAACATTTTGAGACCCGTAAGAACGTTTTGCAATGTGAATTAAACATTTTGCACCATATAAAGTAGTACATAAGGTACGTTTTAGGACCTATAAAACTAATGTATAGTGCAAATGTTTTAGTAAAGTTATTTTAACGATAACAGAGAACCCTTTTATTGGTTAACTGTTATACTTTTATTATTTCCTTATTAGACTCTAATAAACATCTTGAGACACGTTAGAACTTTTTGCAATGTGAATTAAACATTTCGCACCATATAGTTCACAAGGCACTTTATAGGACCTATATAACTAATGTATAGTGCAAATGTTTTAGTTAAGTTCTTTTAATGATAACAGACAAATCTTTTACTGGTTAGCTGTTATACTTTTATTATTTACTTATTAGACTCAAATAAACATTTTGAAACCCGTTAGACCTTTTTGCAATGTGAATTACACATTTTGCACCATATAGTTCACAAGGCACTTTTTAGGACCTATATAACTAATGTATAGTGCAAATGTTTTAGTTAAGTTCTTTAGAAGATAACAGACAAACCTTTCATTGGTTGACTGTTATACTTTTATTATTTACTTATTAGACTCTAATAAAAATATTGAGACCCGTAAGAACGTTTTGCAATGTGAACTAAACAGTTTGCACCATATACAGTAGTTCACAAGGCACGTTTTAGGACCTATAAAACTAATGTATAGTGCAAATGTTTTAGTTAAGTTCTTTAGAAGATAACAGACAAACCTTTCATTGGTTGACTGTTATACTTTTATTATTTACTTATTAGACTCTAATAAACCTTTTGAGACCCGTTAGAACGTTTTGCAATGTGAATTAAATATTTTGCACCATATAAAGTAGTTCACAAGGCACGTTTTAGGACCTATAAAACTAATGTTTATTGCAAATGTTTTAGTTAAGTTCTTATGAAGATAACAGACAAACCTTTCATTGGTTGACTGTTATACTTTTATTAATTACTTATTAGATTCTAATAAACATTTTGAGACCCGTTAGAACTTTTTGTAATGTGAATTAAACATTTTGCACCATATAGTTTACAAGGAAATTTTTAGTACATATATAACTAATGTATAGTGCAAATGTTTTAGTTAAGTCCTTTTAACGATAACAGACAAAACTTTTGTTGGTTAACTGTTATACTTTTATTATTTACTTATTAGACTCAAATAAACGTTTTGCAAGGTGAATTAAACATTTTGCACCATATCGTTCACAATGCACGTTTTAGGACCTATATAACTAATGTATAGTGCAAATGTTTTAGTTAAGTTCTTTTAACGATAACAAAGAAACCTTTCATTAAGTAACTGTTATACTTTTATTATTTACTTATTGGACTCTAATAAACATTTTGAGACCCGTAAGAACGTTTTGCAATGTGAATTAAACATTTTGCACCATATTAAGTAGTACATAAGGTACGTTTTAGGACCTATAAAACTAATGTATAGTGCAAATGTTTTAGTTAAGTTCTTTTAACGATAACAGAGAAATCTTTTATTGGTTAGCTGTTATACTTTTATTATTTACTTAGTAGACTCAAATAAACATTTTGAGACCCGTTAGAACGTTTTGCAAGGTGAATTAAACATTTTGCACCATATCGTTCACAATGCACGTTTTAGGACCTATATAACTAATGTATAGTGCAAATGTTTTAGTTAAGTTCTTTTAACGATAACAAAGAAACCTTTCATTAAGTAACTGTTATACTTTTATTATTTACTTATTGGACTCTAATAAACATTTTGAGACCCGTAAGAACGTTTTGCAATGTGAATTAAACATTTTGCACCATATTAAGTAGTACATAAGGTACGTTTTAGGACCTATAAAACTAATGTATAGTGCAAATGTTTTAGTTAAGTTCTTTTAACGATAACAGACAAACCTTTCATTGGTTGACTGTTATACTTTTATTATTTACTTATTAGACTCTAATAAACCTTTTGAGACCCGTTAGAACGTTTTGCAATGTGAATTAAATATTTTGCACCATATAGAGTAGTTCACAAGGCACGTTTTAGGACCTATAAAACTAATGTTTATTGCAAATGTTTTAGTTAAGTTCTTATGAAGATAACAGACAAACCTTTCATTGGTTGACTGTTATACTTTTATTAATTACTTATTAGATTCTAATAAACATTTTGAGACCCGTTAGAACTTTTTGTAATGTGAATTAAACATTTTGCACCATATAGTTTACAAGGAAATTTTTAGTACATATATAACTAATGTATAGTGCAAATGTTTTAGTTAAGTTCTTTTAACGATAACAAAAAAACCTTTCATTAGGTAACTGTTATACTTTTATTATTTACTTATTAGACTCTAATAAACATTTTGAGACCCATTAGAACTTTTTGCAATGTGAATTAAACATTTTGCACCATATAGAGTAGTCTACAAGGCACGTTTTAGGACCTATAAAACTAATGTTTATTGCAAATGTTTTAGTTAAGTTCTTTTGAAGATAACAGACAAACCTTTCATTGGTTGACTGTTATACTTTTATTATTTACTTATTAGACTCTAATAAACATTTTGAGACCCGTTAGAACTTTTTGCAATGTAAATTAAACATTTTGCACCATATAGTTTACAAGGAAGTTTTTTGGACCTATATAACTAATGTATAGTGCAAATGTTTTAGTTAAGTTCTTTTAACCATAACAGACAAACCTTTTATTGGTTAACTGTTATACTTTTATTTTTTCCTTATTAGACTCTAATAAACATCTTGAGACACGTTAGAACTTTTTGCAATGTGAATTAAACATTTTGCACCATATACTTCACAAGGAAGTTTTTCGGACCTATATAACTAATGTATAGTGCAAATGTTTTAGTTAAGTTCTTTTAATGATAACAGACAAATCTTTTATTGGTTAGATGTTATACTTTTATTATTTACTTGTTAGACTCAAATAAACATTTTGCAATGTGAATTAAACATTTTGCAACATATCGTTCACAAGGCACTTTTTAGGACCTATATAACTAATGTATAGTGCAAATGTTTTAGTTAAGTTCTTTTAATGATAACAGACAAATCTTTTATTGGTTAGCTGTTATACTTTTATTATTTACTTTTTAGACTCAAATAAACATTTTGAGACCCGTAAGAACGTTTTGCAATGTGAATTAAACATTTTGCACCATATAAAGTAGTACATAAGGTACGTTTTAGGACCTATAAAACTAATGTATAGTGCAAATGTTTTAGTAAAGTTATTTTAACGATAACAGAGAACCCTTTTATTGGTTAACTGTTATACTTTTATTATTTCCTTATTAGACTCTAATAAACATCTTGAGACACGTTAGAACTTTTTGCAATGTGAATTAAACATTTCGCACCATATAGTTCACAAGGCACTTTATAGGACCTATATAACTAATGTATAGTGCAAATGTTTTAGTTAAGTTCTTTTAATGATAACAGACAAATCTTTTACTGGTTAGCTGTTATACTTTTATTATTTACTTATTAGACTCAAATAAACATTTTGAAACCCGTTAGACCTTTTTGCAATGTGAATTACACATTTTGCACCATATAGTTCACAAGGCACTTTTTAGGACCTATATAACTAATGTATAGTGCAAATGTTTTAGTTAAGTTCTTTAGAAGATAACAGACAAACCTTTCATTGGTTGACTGTTATACTTTTATTATTTACTTATTAGACTCTAATAAAAATATTGAGACCCGTAAGAACGTTTTGCAATGTGAACTAAACAGTTTGCACCATATACAGTAGTTCACAAGGCACGTTTTAGGACCTATAAAACTAATGTATAGTGCAAATGTTTTAGTTAAGTTCTTTAGAAGATAACAGACAAACCTTTCATTGGTTGACTGTTATACTTTTATTATTTACTTATTAGACTCTAATAAACCTTTTGAGACCCGTTAGAACGTTTTGCAATGTGAATTAAATATTTTGCACCATATAGAGTAGTTCACAAGGCACGTTTTAGGACCTATAAAACTAATGTTTATTGCAAATGTTTTAGTTAAGTTCTTATGAAGATAACAGACAAACCTTTCATTGGTTGACTGTTATACTTTTATTAATTACTTATTAGATTCTAATAAACATTTTGAGACCCGTTAGAACTTTTTGTAATGTGAATTAAACATTTTGCACCATATAGTTTACAAGGAAATTTTTAGTACATATATAACTAATGTATAGTGCAAATGTTTTAGTTAAGTTCTTTTAACGATAACAAAAAAACCTTTCATTAGGTAACTGTTATACTTTTATTATTTACTTATTAGACTCTAATAAACATTTTGAGACCCATTAGAACTTTTTGCAATGTGAATTAAACATTTTGCACCATATAGAGTAGTCTACAAGGCACGTTTTAGGACCTATAAAACTAATGTTTATTGCAAATGTTTTAGTTAAGTTCTTTTGAAGATAACAGACAAACCTTTCATTGGTTGACTGTTATACTTTTATTATTTACTTATTAGACTCTAATAAACATTTTGAGACCCGTTAGAACTTTTTGCAATGTAAATTAAACATTTTGCACCATATAGTTTACAAGGAAGTTTTTTGGACCTATATAACTAATGTATAGTGCAAATGTTTTAGTTAAGTTCTTTTAACCATAACAGACAAACCTTTTATTGGTTAACTGTTATACTTTTATTTTTTCCTTATTAGACTCTAATAAACATCTTGAGACACGTTAGAACTTTTTGCAATGTGAATTAAACATTTTGCACCATATACTTCACAAGGAAGTTTTTCGGACCTATATAACTAATGTATAGTGCAAATGTTTTAGTTAAGTTCTTTTAATGATAACAGACAAATCTTTTATTGGTTAGATGTTATACTTTTATTATTTACTTGTTAGACTCAAATAAACATTTTGCAATGTGAATTAAACATTTTGCAACATATCGTTCACAAGGCACTTTTTAGGACCTATATAACTAATGTATAGTGCAAATGTTTTAGTTAAGTTCTTTTAATGATAACAGACAAATCTTTTATTGGTTAGCTGTTATACTTTTATTATTTACTTTTTAGACTCAAATAAACATTTTGAGACCCGTAAGAACGTTTTGCAATGTGAATTAAACATTTTGCACCATATAAAGTAGTACATAAGGTACGTTTTAGGACCTATAAAACTAATGTATAGTGCAAATGTTTTAGTAAAGTTATTTTAACGATAACAGAGAACCCTTTTATTGGTTAACTGTTATACTTTTATTATTTCCTTATTAGACTCTAATAAACATCTTGAGACACGTTAGAACTTTTTGCAATGTGAATTAAACATTTCGCACCATATAGTTCACAAGGCACTTTATAGGACCTATATAACTAATGTATAGTGCAAATGTTTTAGTTAAGTTCTTTTAATGATAACAGACAAATCTTTTACTGGTTAGCTGTTATACTTTTATTATTTACTTATTAGACTCAAATAAACATTTTGAAACCCGTTAGACCTTTTTGCAATGTGAATTACACATTTTGCACCATATAGTTCACAAGGCACTTTTTAGGACCTATATAACTAATGTATAGTGCAAATGTTTTAGTTAAGTTCTTTAGAAGATAACAGACAAACCTTTCATTGGTTGACTGTTATACTTTTATTATTTACTTATTAGACTCTAATAAAAATATTGAGACCCGTAAGAACGTTTTGCAATGTGAACTAAACAGTTTGCACCATATACAGTAGTTCACAAGGCACGTTTTAGGACCTATAAAACTAATGTATAGTGCAAATGTTTTAGTTAAGTTCTTTAGAAGATAACAGACAAACCTTTCATTGGTTGACTGTTATACTTTTATTATTTACTTATTAGACTCTAATAAACCTTTTGAGACCCGTTAGAACGTTTTGCAATGTGAATTAAATATTTTGCACCATATAAAGTAGTTCACAAGGCACGTTTTAGGACCTATAAAACTAATGTTTATTGCAAATGTTTTAGTTAAGTTCTTATGAAGATAACAGACAAACCTTTCATTGGTTGACTGTTATACTTTTATTAATTACTTATTAGATTCTAATAAACATTTTGAGACCCGTTAGAACTTTTTGTAATGTGAATTAAACATTTTGCACCATATAGTTTACAAGGAAATTTTTAGTACATATATAACTAATGTATAGTGCAAATGTTTTAGTTAAGTCCTTTTAACGATAACAGACAAAACTTTTGTTGGTTAACTGTTATACTTTTATTATTTACTTATTAGACTCAAATAAACGTTTTGCAAGGTGAATTAAACATTTTGCACCATATCGTTCACAATGCACGTTTTAGGACCTATATAACTAATGTATAGTGCAAATGTTTTAGTTAAGTTCTTTTAACGATAACAAAGAAACCTTTCATTAAGTAACTGTTATACTTTTATTATTTACTTATTGGACTCTAATAAACATTTTGAGACCCGTAAGAACGTTTTGCAATGTGAATTAAACATTTTGCACCATATTAAGTAGTACATAAGGTACGTTTTAGGACCTATAAAACTAATGTATAGTGCAAATGTTTTAGTTAAGTTCTTTTAACGATAACAGAGAAATCTTTTATTGGTTAGCTGTTATACTTTTATTATTTACTTAGTAGACTCAAATAAACATTTTGAGACCCGTTAGAACGTTTTGCAAGGTGAATTAAACATTTTGCACCATATCGTTCACAATGCACGTTTTAGGACCTATATAACTAATGTATAGTGCAAATGTTTTAGTTAAGTTCTTTTAACGATAACAAAGAAACCTTTCATTAAGTAACTGTTATACTTTTATTATTTACTTATTGGACTCTAATAAACATTTTGAGACCCGTAAGAACGTTTTGCAATGTGAATTAAACATTTTGCACCATATTAAGTAGTACATAAGGTACGTTTTAGGACCTATAAAACTAATGTATAGTGCAAATGTTTTAGTTAAGTTCTTTTAACGATAACAGACAAACCTTTCATTGGTTGACTGTTATACTTTTATTATTTACTTATTAGACTCTAATAAACCTTTTGAGACCCGTTAGAACGTTTTGCAATGTGAATTAAATATTTTGCACCATATAGAGTAGTTCACAAGGCACGTTTTAGGACCTATAAAACTAATGTTTATTGCAAATGTTTTAGTTAAGTTCTTATGAAGATAACAGACAAACCTTTCATTGGTTGACTGTTATACTTTTATTAATTACTTATTAGATTCTAATAAACATTTTGAGACCCGTTAGAACTTTTTGTAATGTGAATTAAACATTTTGCACCATATAGTTTACAAGGAAATTTTTAGTACATATATAACTAATGTATAGTGCAAATGTTTTAGTTAAGTTCTTTTAACGATAACAAAAAAACCTTTCATTAGGTAACTGTTATACTTTTATTATTTACTTATTAGACTCTAATAAACATTTTGAGACCCATTAGAACTTTTTGCAATGTGAATTAAACATTTTGCACCATATAGAGTAGTCTACAAGGCACGTTTTAGGACCTATAAAACTAATGTTTATTGCAAATGTTTTAGTTAAGTTCTTTTGAAGATAACAGACAAACCTTTCATTGGTTGACTGTTATACTTTTATTATTTACTTATTAGACTCTAATAAACATTTTGAGACCCGTTAGAACTTTTTGCAATGTAAATTAAACATTTTGCACCATATAGTTTACAAGGAAGTTTTTTGGACCTATATAACTAATGTATAGTGCAAATGTTTTAGTTAAGTTCTTTTAACCATAACAGACAAACCTTTTATTGGTTAACTGTTATACTTTTATTTTTTCCTTATTAGACTCTAATAAACATCTTGAGACACGTTAGAACTTTTTGCAATGTGAATTAAACATTTTGCACCATATACTTCACAAGGAAGTTTTTCGGACCTATATAACTAATGTATAGTGCAAATGTTTTAGTTAAGTTCTTTTAATGATAACAGACAAATCTTTTATTGGTTAGATGTTATACTTTTATTATTTACTTGTTAGACTCAAATAAACATTTTGCAATGTGAATTAAACATTTTGCAACATATCGTTCACAAGGCACTTTTTAGGACCTATATAACTAATGTATAGTGCAAATGTTTTAGTTAAGTTCTTTTAATGATAACAGACAAATCTTTTATTGGTTAGCTGTTATACTTTTATTATTTACTTTTTAGACTCAAATAAACATTTTGAGACCCGTAAGAACGTTTTGCAATGTGAATTAAACATTTTGCACCATATAAAGTAGTACATAAGGTACGTTTTAGGACCTATAAAACTAATGTATAGTGCAAATGTTTTAGTAAAGTTATTTTAACGATAACAGAGAACCCTTTTATTGGTTAACTGTTATACTTTTATTATTTCCTTATTAGACTCTAATAAACATCTTGAGACACGTTAGAACTTTTTGCAATGTGAATTAAACATTTCGCACCATATAGTTCACAAGGCACTTTATAGGACCTATATAACTAATGTATAGTGCAAATGTTTTAGTTAAGTTCTTTTAATGATAACAGACAAATCTTTTACTGGTTAGCTGTTATACTTTTATTATTTACTTATTAGACTCAAATAAACATTTTGAAACCCGTTAGACCTTTTTGCAATGTGAATTACACATTTTGCACCATATAGTTCACAAGGCACTTTTTAGGACCTATATAACTAATGTATAGTGCAAATGTTTTAGTTAAGTTCTTTAGAAGATAACAGACAAACCTTTCATTGGTTGACTGTTATACTTTTATTATTTACTTATTAGACTCTAATAAAAATATTGAGACCCGTAAGAACGTTTTGCAATGTGAACTAAACAGTTTGCACCATATACAGTAGTTCACAAGGCACGTTTTAGGACCTATAAAACTAATGTATAGTGCAAATGTTTTAGTTAAGTTCTTTAGAAGATAACAGACAAACCTTTCATTGGTTGACTGTTATACTTTTATTATTTACTTATTAGACTCTAATAAACCTTTTGAGACCCGTTAGAACGTTTTGCAATGTGAATTAAATATTTTGCACCATATAAAGTAGTTCACAAGGCACGTTTTAGGACCTATAAAACTAAAGTTTATTGCAAATGTTTTAGTTAAGTTCTTATGAAGATAACAGACAAACCTTTCATTGGTTGACTGTTATACTTTTATTAATTACTTATTAGATTCTAATAAACATTTTGAGACCCGTTAGAACTTTTTGTAATGTGAATTAAACATTTTGCACCATATAGTTTACAAGGAAATTTTTAGTACATATATAACTAATGTATAGTGCAAATGTTTTAGTTAAGTCCTTTTAACGATAACAGACAAAACTTTTGTTGGTTAACTGTTATACTTTTATTATTTACTTATTAGACTCAAATAAACGTTTTGCAAGGTGAATTAAACATTTTGCACCATATCGTTCACAATGCACGTTTTAGGACCTATATAACTAATGTATAGTGCAAATGTTTTAGTTAAGTTCTTTTAACGATAACAAAGAAACCTTTCATTAAGTAACTGTTATACTTTTATTATTTACTTATTGGACTCTAATAAACATTTTGAGACCCGTAAGAACGTTTTGCAATGTGAATTAAACATTTTGCACCATATTAAGTAGTACATAAGGTACGTTTTAGGACCTATAAAACTAATGTATAGTGCAAATGTTTTAGTTAAGTTCTTTTAACGATAACAGAGAAATCTTTTATTGGTTAGCTGTTATACTTTTATTATTTACTTAGTAGACTCAAATAAACATTTTGAGACCCGTTAGAACGTTTTGCAAGGTGAATTAAACATTTTGCACCATATCGTTCACAATGCACGTTTTAGGACCTATATAACTAATGTATAGTGCAAATGTTTTAGTTAAGTTCTTTTAACGATAACAAAGAAACCTTTCATTAAGTAACTGTTATACTTTTATTATTTACTTATTGGACTCTAATAAACATTTTGAGACCCGTAAGAACGTTTTGCAATGTGAATTAAACATTTTGCACCATATTAAGTAGTACATAAGGTACGTTTTAGGACCTATAAAACTAATGTATAGTGCAAATGTTTTAGTTAAGTTCTTTTAACGATAACAGAGAAATCTTTTATTGGTTAGCTGTTATACTTTTATTATTTACTTAGTAGACTCAAATAAACATTTTGAGACCCGTTAGAACGTTTTGCAATGTGAATTAAACATTTTGCACCATATAGTTCACAAGGCACTTTTTAGGACCTATATAACTAATGTATAGTGCAAATGTTTTAGTTAAGTTCTTTTAATGATAACAGACAAATCTTTTATTGGTTAGCTGTTATACTTTTATTATTTACTTGTTAGACTCTAATAAACATCTTGAGACACGTTAGAACTTTTTGCATAGTGAATTAAACATTTTGCACCATATAGTTCACAAGGAAGTTTTTCGGACCTATATAACTAATGTATAGTGCAAATGTTTTAGTTAAGTTCTTTTAATGATAAAAGACAAATCTTTTATTGGTTAACTGTTATACTTTTACTCTTTACTTATTAGACTCAAAAAATCACTTTGCGACTCGTTAGACTTTTTTACAATGTGAATTAAACTTTTTGCACCATATAGTTCACAAGGCACTTTTTAGGACCTATTTAACTAATGTATAGTGCAAATGTTTTAGTTAAGTTCTTTTAACGATAACAAAGAAACCTTTCATTAGGTAACTGTTATACTTTTATTATTTACTTATTAGACTCTAATAAACATTTTGAGACCCTTTAGACCTTTTTGCAATGTGAATTAAACATTTTGCACCATATAGTTCACAAGGAAGTTTTTCGGACCTATAAAACTAATGTATAGTGCAAATGTTTTAGTTAAGTTCTTTTAATGATAACAGACAAATCTTTTATTGGTTAGCTGTTATACTTTTATTATTTACTTAATAGACTCAAATAAACATTTTGAGACCCGTAAGAACTTTTTTCAATGTGAATTAAACATTTTTCACCATATAGAGTAGTTCACAAGTCACTTTTTAGGACCTTTATAACTAATGTATAGTGCAAATGTTTTAGTTAAGTTCTTTTAACGATAACAAAGAACCTTTTTTTTGGTTGACTGTTATACTTTTATTATTTACTTATTAGACTCTATGAAACATTTTGAGACCCTTTAGAACTTTTTTCAATGTGAATTAAATATTTTGCACCATATAGTTCACAAGGAAGTTTTTCGGACCTACATAACTAATGTATAGTGCAAATGTTTTAGTAAAGTTATTTTAACGATAACAGAAAACCCTTTTATTGGTTAACTGTTATACTTTTATTATTTACTTATTAGACTCTAATAAACATTTTGAGACCCGTTAGAACTTTTTGTAATGTGAATTAAACATTTTGCACCATATAGTTTACAAGGAAGTTTTTAGGACCTATACAGTATAACTAATGTATAGTGCAAATGTTTTAGTTAAGTTCTTTTAACGATAACAGACAAACCTTTTATTGGTTAACTGTTATACTTTTATTATTTACTTATTAGACGTTAATACACATTTTGAGACACGTTAGAACTTTTTGCAATATGAATTAAACATTTTGCACCATATACTATAGTTCACAAGGAAATTTTTCGGACCTATACAGTATAACTAATATATAGTGTAAATGTTTTAGTTAAGTTCTTTTAACGATAACAGAGAAACCTTTTATTGGTTAACTGTTATACTTTTATTATTTACTTATTAGACTCTAATAAACATCTTGAGATCCTTTAGAACTTTTTGCAATGTGAATTAAACATTTTGCACCATATAGTTCACAAGGAAGTTTTTCGGACCTATATAATATAACTAATGTATAATGCAAATGTTTTAGTTAAGTTCTTTTAACGATAACAGACAAACCTTTTATTGGTTACCTGTTATACTTTTATTATTTACTTATTAAACGTTAATACACATTTTGAGACACGTTAGAACTTTTTGCAATATGAATTAAACATTTTGCACCATATACTATCGTTCACAAGGCAATTTTTCGGACCTATACAGTATAACTAATATTTAATGTAAATGTTTTAGTTAAGTTCTTTTAACGATAACAGAGAAACCTTTCATTGGTTAACTGTTATACTTTTATTATTTACTTATTAGACTCTAATAAACATCTTGAGACCCGTTAGAACTTTTTGCAATGTGAATTAAACATTTTGCACCATATAGTTCACAAGGAAGTTTTTCGGACCTATATAATATAACTAATGTATAATGCAAATGTTTTAGTTAAGTTCTTTTAATGATAACAAACAAATCTTTTATTGGTTAGCTGTTATACTTTTATTATTTAGATTTTAGACTCAAATAATCAATTTGCGGCTCGTTAGACCTTTTTACAATGTGAATTAAACTTTTTGCACCATATAGTTCACAAGGCACTTTTTAGGACCTACTTAACTAATGTATAGTGCAAATGTTTTATTTAAGTTCTTTTAACGATAACAAAGAAACCTTTAATTAGGTAACTGTTATACTTTTATTATTTACTTATTAGACTCTAATAAACATTTTGAGACGCGTAAGAACGTTTTGCAATGTGAATTAAACATTTTGCACCATATAAAGTAGTACATAAGGTACGTTTTAGGACCTATAAAACTAATGTATCGTGCAAATGTTTTAGTTAAGTTCTTTTGAAAATAACAGACAAACCTTTCAATGCTTGACTGTTATACTTTTATTATTTACTTATTAGACTCTAATAAACATTTTGAGACCCGTAAGAACGTTTTGCAATGTGAACTAAACATTTTGCACCATATACAGTAGTTCACAAGGCACGTTTTTAGACCTATAAACTAATGTATAGTGCAAATGTTTTAGTTTAGTTCTATAGTAGATAACAGGGAAAAATTTCTTTGGTTGACTGTTATACTTTTATTATTTACTTATTAGACTCTTATAAACATTTTGAGACCCGTTAGAACGTTTTGCTATGTGAATTAAATATTTTGCACCATATAGTTCAAAAGGAAGTTTTTCGGACCTATATAACTAATGTATAGTGCAAATGTTTTAGTTAAGTTATTTTAACGATAAAAGAGAACCCTTTTATTGGTTAACTGTTATACTTTTATTATTTACTTATTAGACTCTAATAAACATTTTGAGACCCTTTAGAACTTTTTGCAATGTTAATTAAACATTTTGCACCATATAAAGTAGTTCACAAGTCACTTTTTAGTACCTATAGAACTAATGTATAGTGCAAATGTTTTAGTTAAGTTCTTTTAACGATAACAGAGAACCCTTTTATTGGTTAACTGTTATACTTTTATTATTTACTTATTAGACTCTAATAAACATTTTGAGAATCTTTAGAACTTTTTTCAATGTGAATTAAACATTTTGCACCATATAGTTCACAAGGAAGTTTTTCGGACCTATATAACTAATGTATAGTGCAAGAGTTTTAGTAAAGTTATTTTAACGATAACAGAGAACCCTTTCATTGGTTAACTGTTATACTTTTATTATTTACTCATTAGACTCTAATAAACATTTTGAGACCCGTTAAAACTTTTTGTAATGTGAATTAAACATTTTGCACCATATAGTTTACAAAGAAGTTTTTAGGACCTATACAGTATAATTAATGTATAGTGCAAATGTTTTAGTTAAGTTCTTTTAACGATAACAGAGAACCCTTGTATTGGTTAACTGTTATACTTTTATTATTTACTTATTAGACTCTAATAAACATTTTGAGACCCTTTAGAACTTTTTGCAATGTGAATTAAACATTTTGCACCATATACAGTAGTTCACAAGTCACTTTTTAGGACCTATATAACTAATGTATAGTGCAAATGTTTTAGTTAAGTTCTTTTAACGATAACAGAGAACCCTTTTTTTGGTTGACTGTTATACTTTTATTATTTACTTATTAGACTCTAATAAACATTTTGAGACACTTTAGAACTTTTTTCAATGTGAATTAAACATTTTGCAACATATAGTTCACAAGGAAGTTTTTCGGACCTATATAACTAATGTATAGTGCAAATGTTTTAGTAAAGTTATTTTAACGATAACAGAGAACCCTTTCATTGGTTAACTGTTATACTTTTATTATTTACTTATTAGACTCTAATAAACATTTTGAGACCCATTAGAACTTTTTGTAATGTGAATTAAACATTTTGCACCATATAGTGTACAAGGAAGTTTTTAGGACCTATACAGTATAACTAATGTATAGTGCAAATGTTTTAGTTAAGTTCTTTTAACGATAACAGACAAACCTTTTATTGGTTAACTGTTATACTTTTATTATTTACTTATTAGACTCTAATAAACATTGTGAGACACGTTAGAACTTTTTGCAATGTGAATTAAACATTTTGCACCGTATAGTTCACAAGGAAGTTTTTCGGACTTATATAACTAATGTATAGTGCAAATGTTTTAGTTAAGTTCTTTTAATGATAACAGACAAATCTTTTATTGGTTGACTGTTATACTTTTATTATTTACTTATTAGACTCTAATAAACATTTTGATACCCGTTAGAACTTTTTGCAATGTGAATTAAACATTTTGCACCATATAGTTCACAAGGAAGTTTTTCTGACCTATATAACTAATGTATAGTGCAAATGTTTTAGTTAAGTTCTTTTAACGATAGCAAAAAAACCTTTCATTAGGTAACTGTTATACTTTTATTATTTACTTATTAGACTCTAATAAACATTTTGAGACCCGTAAGAACGTTTTGCAATGTGAACTAAACATTTTGCACCATATACAGTAGTTCACAAGGCACGTTTTTAGACCTATAAACTAATGTATAGTGCAAATTTTTTAGTTTAGTTCTATAGTAGATAACAGGGAAAAATTTCTTTGGTTGATTGTTATACTTTTATTATTTACTTATTAGACTCTTATAAACATTTTGAGACCCGTTAGAACGTTTTGTTATGTGAATTAAATATTTTGCACCATATAGTTCAAAAGGAAGTTTTTCGGACCTATATAACTAATGTATAGTGCAAATGTTTTAGTTAAGTTATTTTAACGATAAAAGAGAACCCTTTTATTGGTTAACTGTTATACTTTTATTATTTACTTATTAGACTCTAATAAACATTTTGAGATTCTTTAGAACTTTTTGCAATGTGAATTAAACATTTTGAACCATATAAAGTAGTTCACAAGTCACTTTTTAGTACCTATAGAACTAATGTATAGTGCAAATGTTTTAGTTAAGTTCTTTTAACGATAACAGAGAACCCTTTTATTGGTTAACTGTTATACTTTTATTATTTACTTATTAGACTCTAATAAACATTTTGAGACCCTTTAGAACTTTTTTCAATGTTAATTAAACATTTTGCACCATATAGTTCACAAGGAAGTTTTTCGGACCTATATAACTAATGTATAGTGCAAGAGTTTTAGTAAAGTTATTTTAACGATAACGGAGAACCCTTTCATTGGTTAACTGTTATACTTTTATTATTTACTTATTAGACTCTAATAAACATTTTGAGACCCGTTAGAACTTTTTGTAATGTGAATTAAACATTTTGCACCATATAGTTTACAAGGAAATTTTTAGGACCTATACAGTATAACTAATGTATAGTGCAAATGTTTTAGTTAAGTTCTTTTTAACGATAACAGACAAACCTTTTATTGGTTAACTGTTATACTTTTATTATTTCCTTATTAGATTCTAATAAACATTTTGAGACTCGTAAGAACGTTTTGCAATGTGAACTAAACATTTTGCACCATATACAGTAGTTCACAAGGCACGTTTTCGGACCTATAAAACTAATGCATAGTGCAAATTTTTTAGTTAAGTTCTATAGTAGATAACAGGGAAAAATTTCATTGGTTGACTGTTATACTTTTATTATTTACTTATTAGACTCTAATAAACATTGTGAGACACGTTAGAACTTTTTGCAATGTGAATTAAACATTTTGCACCATATAGTTCACAAGGAAGTTTTTCGGACCTATATAACTAATGTATAGTGCAAATGTTTTAGTTAAGTTCTTTTAACGATAGCAAAAAAACCTTTCATTAGGTAACTGTTATACTTTTATTATTTACTTATTAACTCTAATAAATATTTTGAGACCCGTAAGAACGTTTTGCAATGTGAACTAAACATTTTGCACCATATACAGTAGTTCACAAGGCACGTTTTTAGACCTATGAACTAATGTATAGTGCAAATTTTTTAGTTTAGTTCTATAGTAGAAAACAGGGAAAAATTTCTTTGGTTGACTGTTATACTTTTATTATTTACTTATTAGACTCTTATAAACATTTTGAGACCCGTTAGAACGTTTTGCTATGTGAATTAAATATTTTGCACCATATAGTTCAAAAGGAAGTTTTTCGGACCTATATAACTAATGTATAGTGCAAATGTTTTAGTTAAGTTATTTTAACGATAAAAGAAAACCCTTTTATTGGTTAACTGTTATACTTTTATTATTTACTTATTAGACTCTAATAAACATTTTGAGACCCTTTAGAACTTTTTGCAATGTGAATTAAACATTTTGCACCATATAAAGTAGTTCACAAGTAACTTTTTAGTACCTATAGAACTAATGTATAGTGCAAATGTTTTAGTTAAGTTCTTTTAACGATAACAGAGAACCATTTTATTGGTTAACTGTTATACTTTTATTATTTACTTATTAGACTCTAATAAACATTTTGAGACCCTTTAGAACTTTTTGCAATGTTAATTAAACATTTTGCAACATATACAGTAGTTCACAAGTCACTTTTTAGGACCTATATAACTATTGTATACTACAAATGTTTTAGTTAAGTTCTTTTAACGATAACAGAGAACCCTTTTTTTGGTTGACTGTTATACTTTTATTATTTACTTATTAGACTCTAATAAACATTTTGAGACCCTTTAGAACTTTTTTCAATGTGAATTAAACATTTTGCACCATATAGTTCACAAGGAAGTTTTTCGGACCTATATAACTAATGTATAGTGCAAATGTTTTAGTTAAGTTCTTTTAACGATAACAGACAAACCTTTTATTGGTTAACTGTTATACTTTTATTATTTCCTTATTAGACTCTAATAAACATTTTGAGACTCGTAAGAACGTTTTGCAATGTGAACTAAACATTTTGCACCATATACAGTAGTTCACAAGGCACGTTTTCGGACCTATAAAACTAATGCATAGTGCAAATTTTTTAGTTAAGTTCTATAGTAGATAACAGGGAAAAATTTTATTGGTTGACTGTTATACTTTTATTATTTACTTATTAGACTCTAATAAACATTTTGAGACCCGTTAAAACTTTTTGTAATGTGAATTAAACATTTTGCACCATATAGTTTACAAAGAAGTTTTTAGGACCTATACAGTATAATTAATGTATAGTGCAAATGTTTTAGTTAAGTTCTTTTAACGATAACAGACAAACCTTTTATTGGTTAACTGTTATACTTTTATTATTTCCTTATTAGACTCTAATAAACATTGTGAGACACGTTAGAACTTTTTGCAATGTGAATTAAACATTTTGCACCATATAGTTCACAAGGAAGTTTTTCGGACCTATATAACTAATGTATAGTGCAAATGTTTTAGTTAAGTTCTTTTAACGATAGCAAAAAAACCTTTCATTAGGTAACTGTTATACTTTTATTATTTACTTATTAGACTCTAATAAACATTTTGAGACCCGTAAGAACGTTTTGCAATGTGAACTAAACATTTTGCACCATATACAGTAGTTCACAAGGCACGTTTTTAGACCTATAAACTAATGTATAGTGCAAATTTTTTAGTTTAGTTCTATAGTAGATAACAAGAAAAAATTTCTTTGGTTGACTGTTATACTTTTATTATTTACTTATTAGACTCTTATAAACATTTGAGACCCTTTAGAACGTTTTGCTATGTGAATTAAATATTTTGCACCATATAGTTCAAAAGGATGTTTTTCGGACCTATATAACTAATGTATAGTGCAAATGTTTTAGTTAAGTTATTTTAACGATAAAAGAGAACCCTTTTATTGGTTAACTGTTATACTTTTATTATTTACTTATTAGACTCTAATAAACATTTTGAGACCCTTTTAAACTTTTTGCAATGTTAATTAAACATTTTGCAACATATACATTAGTTCACAAGTCACTTTTTAGGACCTATATAACTAATGTATAGTGCAAATGTTTTAGTTAAGTTCTTTTAACGATAACAGAGAACCTCTTTTTTGGTTGACTGTTAAGCTTTTATTATTTACTTATTAGACTCTAATAAACATTTTGAGACCCTTTAGAACTTTTTTCAATGTGAATTAAACATTTTGCACCATATAGTTCACAAGGAAGTTTTTCGGACCTATATAACTAATGTATAGTGCAAGAGTTTTAGTAAAGTTATTTTAACGATAACAGAGAACCCTTTCATTGGTTAACTGTTATACTTTTATTATTTACTTATTAGACTCTAATAAACATTTTGAGACCCTTTAGAACTTTTTGCAATGTGAATTAAACATTTTGCACCATATACAGTAGTTCACAAGTCACTTTTTAGTACATATATAACTAATGTATAGTGCAAATGTTTTAGTTAAGTTCTTTTAACGATAACAGAGTACCCTTTTATTGGTTAACTGTTATACTTTTATTATTTACTTATTAGACTCTAATAAACATTTTGAGACCCTTTAGAACTTTTTGCAATTTGAATTAAACATTTTGCACCATATACAGTAGTTCACAAGTCACTTTTTAGGACCTATATAACTAATGTATAGTGCAAATGTTTTAGTTAAGTTCTTTTAACGATAACAGAGAAACCTTTTTTTGGTTGACTGTTATACTTTTATTATTTACTTATTAGACTCTAATAAACATTTTGAGACCCTTTAGAACTTTTTGTAATGTGAATTAAACATTTTGCACCATATAGTTTACAAGGAAGTTTTTAGGACCTATACAGTATAACTAATGTATAGTGCAAATGTTTTAGTTAAGTTCTTTTAACGATAACAGACAAACCTTTTATTGGTTAACTGTTATACTTTTATTATTTCCTTATTAGACTCTAATAAACATTGTGAGACACGTTAGAACTTTTTGCAATGTGAATTAAACATTTTGCACCATATAGTTCACAAGGAAGTTTTTCGGACCTATATAACTAATGTATAGTGCAAGAGGTTTAGTAAAGTTATTTTAACGATAACAGAGAACATTTTTATTGGTTAACTGTTATACTTTTATTATTTACTTATTAGACTCTAATAAACATTTTGAGACCCGTTAGAACTTTTTGTAATGTGAATTAAACATTTTGCACCATATACAGTAGTTCACAAGGCACGTTTTAAGACCTATAAAACTAATGCATAGTGCAAATTTTTTAGTTTAGTTCTATAGTAGATAACAGGGAAAAATTTCTTTGGTTGACTGTTATACTTTTATTATTTACTTATTAGACTCTTATAAACATTTTGAGACCCGTTAGAATGTTTTGCAATGTGAATTAAATATTTTGCACCATATACAGTAGTTCACAAGGCACGTTTTAGGACCTATATAACTAATGTATAGTGCAAATGTTTTAGTTAAGTTCTTTTAACGATAACAGAGAACCCTTTTATTGGTTAGCTGTTATACTTTTATTATTTACTTATTAGACTCTAATAAACATTTTGCAATGTGAATTAAACATTTTGCACCTTATCGTTCACAAGGCACTTTTTAGGACCTATATAACTAATGTATAGTGCAAATGTTTTAGTTAAGTTCTTTTAACGATAACAGAGAACCCTTTTATTGGTTAGCTGTTATACTTTTATTATTTACTTATTAGACTCAAATAAACATTTTGAGACCCGTTAGACCTTTTTGCAATGTGAATTAAACATTTTGCACCATATAGTTCACAAGGCACTTTTTAGGACCTATATAACTAATGTATAGTGCAAATGTTTTAGTTAAGTTCTTTTAACGATAGCAAAAAAAACTTTTATTGGTTAACTGTTATACTTTTATTATTTACTTATTAGACTCTTATAAACCTTTTGAGACCCGTTAGAAAGTTTTGCAATGTGAATTAAATCATTTGCACCATATACAGTAGTTCACAAGTCAGTTTTTCGGACCTATATAACTAATGTATAGTGCAAATGTTTTAGTTAAATTCTTTTAACGATAACAGAGAAACCTTTCAATGCTTGACTGTTATACTTTTATTATTTACTTATTAGACTCTAATAAACATTGTGAGACCCTTTAGAACTTTTTTCAATGTGAATTAAACATTTTGCACCATATAGTTCACAAGGAAGTTTTTCGGACCTATATAACTAATGTATAGTGCAAATGTTTTAGTTAAGTTATTTTAACGATAACAGAGAACCCTTTTATTGGTTAACTGTTATACTTTTATTATTTACTTATTAGACTCTAATAAACATTTTGAGACCCTTTAGTACTTTTTGCAATGTGAATTAAACATTTTGCACCATATACAGTAGTTCACAAGTCACTTTTTAGTACATATATAACTAATGTATAGTGCAAATGTTTTAGTTAAGTTCTTTTAACGATAACAGAGAACCCGTTTATTGGTTAACTGTTATACTTTTATTATTTACTTATTAGACTCTAATAAACATTTTGAGACACTTTAGAACTTTTTGCATATTGAATTAAACATTTTGCACCATATACAGTAGTTCACAAGTCACTTTTTAGGACCTATATAACTAATGTATAGTGCAAATGTTTTAGTTAAGTTCTTTTAACGATAACAGAGAAACCTTTTTTTGGTTGACTGTTATACTTTTATTATTTACTTATTAGACTCTAATAAATATTTTGAGACCCTTTAGAACTTTTTTCAATGTGAATTAAACATTTTGCACCATATAGTTCACAAGGAAGTTTTTCGGACCTATATAACTAATGTATAGTGCAAATGTTTTAGTAAAGTTATTTTAACGATAACAGAGAACCCTTTCATTGGTTAACTGTTATACTTTTATTATTTACATATTAGACTCTAATAAACATTTTGAGACCCGTTAGAACTTTTTGTAATGTGAATTAAACATTTTGCACCATATAGTTTACAAGGAAATTTTTAGGACCTATACAGTATAACTAATGTATAGTGCAAATGTTTTAGTTAAGTTCTTTTAACGATAACAGACAAACCTTTTATTGGTTAACTGTTATACTTTTATTATTTACTTATTAGACTCTAATAAACATTTTGAGACCCGTAAGAACGTTTTGCAATGTGAACTAAACATTTTGCACCATATACAGTAGTTCACAAGGCACGTTTTAAGACCTATAAAACTAATGCATAGTGCAAATTTTTTAGTTTAGTTCTATAGTAGATAACAGGGAAAAATTTCTTTGGTTGACTGTTATACTTTTATTATTTACTTATTAGACTCTTATAAACATTTTGAGACCCGTTAGAATGTTTTGCAATGTGAATTAAACATTTTGCACCATATACAGTAGTTCACAAGGCACGTTTTAGGACCTATATAACTAATGTATAGTGCAAATGTTTTAGTTAAATTCTTTTAACGATAACAGAGAAACCTTTCATTGGTTGACTGTTATACTTTTATTATTTACTTATTAGACTCTAATAAACATTTTGAGACCCTTTAGAACGTTTTGCAATGTGAATTAAACATTTTGCACCATATACAGTAGTACACAAGTCACTTTTTAGGACCTATATAACTAATGTATAGTGCAAATGTTTTAGTTAAGTTCTTTTAACGATAACAGAGAACCCTTGTATTGGTTAATTTTTATACTTTTATTATTTACTTATTAGACTCTAATAAACATTTTGAGACCCTTTAGAACTTTTTACAATGTGAATTAAACATTTTGCACCATATACAGTAGTTCACAAGTCACTTTTTAGGACCTATATAACTAATGTATAGTGGAAATGTTTTAGTTAAGTTCTTTTAACGATAACAGAGAACCCTTTTTTTGGTTGACTGTTATACTTTTAATATTTACTTATTAGACTCTAATAAACATTTTGAGACACTTTAGAACTTTTTTCAATGTGAATTAAACATTTTGCACCATATAGTTCACAAGGAAGTTTTTCGGACCTATATAACTAATGTATAGTGCAAATGTTTTAGTAAAGTTATTTTAACGATAACAGAAAACCATTTCATTGGTTAACTGTTATACTTTTATTATTTACTTATTAGACTCTAATAAACATTTTGAGACCCGTTAGAACGTTTTGTAATGTGAATTAAACATTTTGCACCATATAGTTTACAAGGAAGTTTTTAGGACCTATACAGTATAACTAATGTATAGTGCAAATGTTTTAGTTAAGTTCTTTTAACGATAACAGACAAACCTTTTATTGGTTAACTGTTATACTTTTATTATTTCCTTATTAGACTCTAATAAACATTGTGAGACACGTTAGAACTTTTTGCAATGTGAATTAAACATTTTGCACCATATAGTTCACAAGGAAGTTTTTCGGACCTATATAACTAATGTATAGTGCAAATGTTTTAGTAAAGTTATTTTAACGATAACAGAGAACCCTTTCATTGGTTAACTGTTATACTTTTATTATTTACTTATTAGACTCTAATAAACATTTTGAGACACGTTAGAACTTTTTGCAATGTGAATTAAACATTTTGCACCATATAGTTCACAAGGAAGTTTTTCGGACCTATATAACTAATGTATAGTGCAAATGTTTTAGTTAAGTTCTTTTAACGATAGCAAAAAAACCTTTCATTAGGTAACTGTTATACTTTTATTATTTACTTATTAGACTCTAATAAACATTTTGAGACCCGTAAGAACGTTTTGCAATGTGAACTAAACATTTTGCACCATATAGTTCACAAGGCACGTTTTTAGACCTATAAACTAATGTATAGTGCAAATTTTTTAGTTTAGTTCTATAGTAGATAACAGGGAAAAATTTCTTTGGTTGACTGTTATACTTTTATTATTTACTTATTAGACTCTTATAAACATTTTGAGACCCTTTAGAACGTTTTGCTATGTGAATTAAATATTTTGCACCATATAGTTCAAAAGGAAGTTTTTCGGACCTATATAACTAATGTATAGTGCAAATGTTTTAGTTAAGTTATTTTAACGATAAAAGAGAACCCTTTTATTGGTTAACTGTTATACTTTTATTATTTACTTATTAGACTCTAATAAACATTTTGAGACCCTTTAGAACTTTTTGCAATGTGAATTAAACATTTTGCACCATATAAAGTAGTTCACAAGTCACTTTTTAGTACCTATAGAACTATTGTATAGTGCAAATGTTTTAGTTAAGTTCTTTTAACGATAACAGAGAACCCTTTTATTGGTTAACTGTTATACTTTTATTATTTACTTATTAGACTCTAATAAACATTTTGAGACCCTTTAGAACTTTTTGCAATGTTAACTAAACATTTTGCAACATATACATTAGTTCACAAGTCACTTTTTAGGACCTATATAACTAATGTATAGTGCAAATGTTTTAGTTAAGTTCTTTTAACGATAACAGAGAACCCTTTTTTTGGTTGACTGTTAAGCTTTTATTATTTACTTATTAGACTCTAATAAACATTTTGAGACCCTTTAGAACTTTTTTCAATGTGAATTAAACATTTTGCACCATATAGTTCACAAGGAAGTTTTTCGGACCAATATAACTAATGTATAGTGCAAGAGTTTTAGTAAAGTTATTTTAACGATAACAGACAAACCTTTTATTGGTTAACTGTTATACTTTTATTATTTCCTTATTAGACTCTAATAAACATTTTGAGACTCGTAAGAACGTTTTGCAATGTGAATTAAACATTTTGCACCATATAAAGTAGTACATAAGGTACGTTTTAGGACCTATAAAACTAATGTATAGTGCAAATGTTTTAGTTAAGTTCTTTTGAAGATAACAGACAAACCTTTCAATGCTTGACTGTTATACTTTTATTATTTACTTATTAGACTCTAATAAACATTTTGAGACCCGTTAGAACTTTTTGCAATGTGAATTAAACATTTTGCACCATATACAGTAGTTCACAAGTCACTTTTTAGGACCTATATAATTAATGTATAGTGCAAATGTTTTAGTTAAGTTCTTTTAACGATAACAGACAAACCTTTTATTGGTTAACTGTTATACTTTTATTATTTCCTTTTTAGACTCTAATAAACATCTTGAAACAAGTTAGAACTTTTTGCAATGTGAATTAAACATTTTGCCCCATATACTTCACAAGGAAGTTTTTCGGACCTATATAACTAATGCATAGTGCAAATGTTTTAGTTAAGTTCTTTTAATGATAACAGACAAATCTTTTATTGGTTAGCTGTTATACTTTTATTATTTACTTATTAGACTCTAATAAACATTTTGCAATGTGAATTAAACATTTTGCACCTTATCGTTCACAAGGTACTTTTTAGGACCTATATAACTAATGTATAGTGCAAATGTTTTAGTTAAGTTCTTTTAACAATAAAAAAGAAACCTTTCATTAGGTAACTGTTATACTTTTATTATTTACTTATTAGACTCAAATAAACGTTTTGAGACCCGTAAGAACGTTTTGCAATGTGAATTAAACATTTTGCACCATATAAAGTAGTACATAAGGTACGTTTTAGGACCTATATAACTAATGTATAGTGCAAATGTTTTAGTTAAGTTCTTTTAACGATAACAGAGAACTCTTTTATTGGTTAGCTGTTATACTTTTACTATTTACTTATTAGACTCAAATAAACATTTTGAGACCCGTTAGACCTTTTTGCAATGTGAATTAAACATTTTGCACCATATAGTTCACAAGGCACTTTTTAGGACCTATATAACTAATGTATAGTGCAAATGTTTTAGTTAAGTTCTTTTAACGATAGCAAAAAAAACTTTTATTGGTTAACTGTTATACTTTTATTATTTACTTATTAGACTCTTATAAACCTTTTGAGACCCGTTAGAAAGTTTTGCAATGTGAATTAAAAATTTTGCACCATATACAGTAGTTCACAAGTCAGTTTTTAGGACCTATATAACTAATGTATAGTGCAAATGTTTTAGTTAAGTTCTTTTAACGATAACAGAGAAACCTTTCAATGCTTGACTGTTATACTTTTATTATTTACTTATTAGACTCTAATAAACATTTTGAGACCCTTTAGAACTTTTTTCAATGTGAATTAAACATTTTGCACCATATAGTTCACAAGGAAGTTTTTCGGACCTATATAACTAATGTATAGTGCAAATGTTTTAGTTAAGTTCTTTTAACGATAGCAAAAAAACCTTTCATTAGGTAACTGTTATACTTTTATTATTTACTTATTAGACTCTAATAAACATTTTGAGACCCGTAAGAACGTTTTGCAATGTGAACTAAACATTTTGCACCATATAGTTCACAAGGCACGTTTTTAGACCTATAAACTAATGTATAGTGCAAATTTTTTAGTTTAGTTCTATAGTAGATAACAGGGAAAAATTTCTTTGGTTGACTGTTATACTTTTATTATTTACTTATTAGACTCTTATAAACATTTTGAGACCCTTTAGAACGTTTTGCTATGTGAATTAAATATTTTGCACCATATAGTTCAAAAGGAAGTTTTTCGGACCTATATAACTAATGTATAGTGCAAATGTTTTAGTTAAGTTATTTTAACGATAAAAGAGAACCCTTTTATTGGTTAACTGTTATACTTTTATTATTTACTTATTAGACTCTAATAAACATTTTGAGACCCTTTAGAACTTTTTGCAATGTGAATTAAACATTTTGCACCATATAAAGTAGTTCACAAGTCACTTTTTAGTACCTATAGAACTATTGTATAGTGCAAATGTTTTAGTTAAGTTCTTTTAACGATAACAGAGAACCCTTTTATTGGTTAACTGTTATACTTTTATTATTTACTTATTAGACTCTAATAAACATTTTGAGACCCTTTAGAACTTTTTGCAATGTTAACTAAACATTTTGCAACATATACATTAGTTCACAAGTCACTTTTTAGGACCTATATAACTAATGTATAGTGCAAATGTTTTAGTTAAGTTCTTTTAACGATAACAGAGAACCCTTTTTTTGGTTGACTGTTAAGCTTTTATTATTTACTTATTAGACTCTAATAAACATTTTGAGACCCTTTAGAACTTTTTTCAATGTGAATTAAACATTTTGCACCATATAGTTCACAAGGAAGTTTTTCGGACCTATATAACTAATGTATAGTGCAAGAGTTTTAGTAAAGTTATTTTAACGATAACAGACAAACCTTTTATTGGTTAACTGTTATACTTTTATTATTTCCTTATTAGACTCTAATAAACATTTTGAGACTCGTAAGAACGTTTTGCAATGTGAATTAAACATTTTGCACCATATAAAGTAGTACATAAGGTACGTTTTAGGACCTATAAAACTAATGTATAGTGCAAATGTTTTAGTTAAGTTCTTTTGAAGATAACAGACAAACCTTTCAATGCTTGACTGTTATACTTTTATTATTTACTTATTAGACTCTAATAAACATTTTGAGACCCGTTAGAACTTTTTGCAATGTGAATTAAACATTTTGCACCATATACAGTAGTTCACAAGTCACTTTTTAGGACCTATATAATTAATGTATAGTGCAAATGTTTTAGTTAAGTTCTTTTAACGATAACAGACAAACCTTTTATTGGTTAACTGTTATACTTTTATTATTTCCTTTTTAGACTCTAATAAACATCTTGAAACAAGTTAGAACTTTTTGCAATGTGAATTAAACATTTTGCCCCATATACTTCACAAGGAAGTTTTTCGGACCTATATAACTAATGTATAGTGCAAATGTTTTAGTTAAGTTCTTTTAATGATAACAGACAAATCTTTTATTGGTTAGCTGTTATACTTTTATTATTTACTTATTAGACTCTAATAAACATTTTGCAATGTGAATTAAACATTTTGCACCTTATCGTTCACAAGGCACTTTTTAGGACCTATATAACTAATGTATAGTGCAAATGTTTTAGTTAAGTTCTTTTAACAATAAAAAAGAAACCTTTCATTAGGTAACTGTTATACTTTTATTATTTACTTATTAGACTCAAATAAACGTTTTGAGACCCGTAAGAACGTTTTGCAATGTGAATTAAACATTTTGCACCATATAAAGTAGTACATAAGGTACGTTTTAGGACCTATATAACTAATGTATAGTGCAAATGTTTTAGTTAAGTTCTTTTAACGATAACAGAGAACTCTTTTATTGGTTAGCTGTTATACTTTTACTATTTACTTATTAGACTCAAATAAACATTTTGAGACCCGTTAGACCTTTTTGCAATGTGAATTAAACATTTTGCACCATATAGTTCACAAGGCACTTTTTAGGACCTATATAACTAATGTATAGTGCAAATGTTTTAGTTAAGTTCTTTTAACGATAGCAAAAAAAACTTTTATTGGTTAACTGTTATACTTTTATTATTTACTTATTAGACTCTTATAAACCTTTTGAGACCCGTTAGAAAGTTTTGCAATGTGAATTAAAAATTTTGCACCATATACAGTAGTTCACAAGTCAGTTTTTAGGACCTATATAACTAATGTATAGTGCAAATGTTTTAGTTAAGTTCTTTTAACGATAACAGAGAAACCTTTTTTTGGTTGACTGTTATACTTTTATTATTTACTTATTAGACTCTAATAAACATTTTGAGACCCTTTAGAACTTTTTGTAATGTGAATTAAACATTTTGCACCATATAGTTTACAAGGAAGTTTTTAGGACCTATACAGTATAACTAATGTATAGTGCAAATGTTTTAGTTAAGTTCTTTTAACGATAACAGACAAACCTTTTATTGGTTAACTGTTATACTTTTATTATTTCCTTATTAGACTCTAATAAACATTGTGAGACACGTTAGAACTTTTTGCAATGTGAATTAAACATTTTGCACCATATAGTTCACAAGGAAGTTTTTCGGACCTATATAACTAATGTATAGTGCAAGAGGTTTAGTAAAGTTATTTTAACGATAACAGAGAACATTTTTATTGGTTAACTGTTATACTTTTATTATTTACTTATTAGACTCTAATAAACATTTTGAGACCCGTTAGAACTTTTTGTAATGTGAATTAAACATTTTGCACCATATACAGTAGTTCACAAGGCACGTTTTAAGACCTATAAAACTAATGCATAGTGCAAATTTTTTAGTTTAGTTCTATAGTAGATAACAGGGAAAAATTTCTTTGGTTGACTGTTATACTTTTATTATTTACTTATTAGACTCTTATAAACATTTTGAGACCCGTTAGAATGTTTTGCAATGTGAATTAAATATTTTGCACCATATACAGTAGTTCACAAGGCACGTTTTAGGACCTATATAACTAATGTATAGTGCAAATGTTTTAGTTAAGTTCTTTTAACGATAACAGAGAACCCTTTTATTGGTTAGCTGTTATACTTTTATTATTTACTTATTAGACTCTAATAAACATTTTGCAATGTGAATTAAACATTTTGCACCTTATCGTTCACAAGGCACTTTTTAGGACCTATATAACTAATGTATAGTGCAAATGTTTTAGTTAAGTTCTTTTAACGATAACAGAGAACCCTTTTATTGGTTAGCTGTTATACTTTTATTATTTACTTATTAGACTCAAATAAACATTTTGAGACCCGTTAGACCTTTTTGCAATGTGAATTAAACATTTTGCACCATATAGTTCACAAGGCACTTTTTAGGACCTATATAACTAATGTATAGTGCAAATGTTTTAGTTAAGTTCTTTTAACGATAGCAAAAAAAACTTTTATTGGTTAACTGTTATACTTTTATTATTTACTTATTAGACTCTTATAAACCTTTTGAGACCCGTTAGAAAGTTTTGCAATGTGAATTAAATCATTTGCACCATATACAGTAGTTCACAAGTCACTTTTTCGGACCTATATAACTAATGTATAGTGCAAATGTTTTAGTTAAATTCTTTTAACGATAACAGAGAAACCTTTCAATGCTTGACTGTTATACTTTTATTATTTACTTATTAGACTCTAATAAACATTGTGAGACCCTTTAGAACTTTTTTCAATGTGAATTAAACATTTTGCACCATATAGTTCACAAGGAAGTTTTTCGGACCTATATAACTAATGTATAGTGCAAATGTTTTAGTTAAGTTATTTTAACGATAACAGAGAACCCTTTTATTGGTTAACTGTTATACTTTTATTATTTACTTATTAGACTCTAATAAACATTTTGAGACCCTTTAGAACTTTTTGCAATGTGAATTAAACATTTTGCACCATATACAGTAGTTCACAAGTCACTTTTTAGTACATATATAACTAATGTATAGTGCAAATGTTTTAGTTAAGTTCTTTTAACGATAACAGAGAACCCTTTTATTGGTTAACTGTTATACTTTTATTATTTACTTATTAGACTCTAATAAACATTTTGAGACACTTTAGAACTTTTTGCATATTGAATTAAACATTTTGCACCATATACAGTAGTTCACAAGTCACTTTTTAGGACCTATATAACTAATGTATAGTGCAAATGTTTTAGTTAAGTTCTTTTAACGATAACAGAGAAACCTTTTTTTGGTTGACTGTTATACTTTTATTATTTACTTATTAGACTCTAATAAATATTTTGAGACCCTTTAGAACTTTTTTCAATGTGAATTAAACATTTTGCACCATATAGTTCACAAGGAAGTTTTTCGGACCTATATAACTAATGTATAGTGCAAATGTTTTAGTAAAGTTATTTTAACGATAACAGAGAACCCTTTCATTGGTTAACTGTTATACTTTTATTATTTACATATTAGACTCTAATAAACATTTTGAGACCCGTTAGAACTTTTTGTAATGTGAATTAAACATTTTGCACCATATAGTTTACAAGGAAATTTTTAGGACCTATACAGTATAACTAATGTATAGTGCAAATGTTTTAGTTAAGTTCTTTTAACGATAACAGACAAACCTTTTATTGGTTAACTGTTATACTTTTATTATTTACTTATTAGACTCTAATAAACATTTTGAGACCCGTAAGAACGTTTTGCAATGTGAACTAAACATTTTGCACCATATACAGTAGTTCACAAGGCACGTTTTAAGACCTATAAAACTAATGCATAGTGCAAATTTTTTAGTTTAGTTCTATAGTAGATAACAGGGAAAAATTTCTTTGGTTGACTGTTATACTTTTATTATTTACTTATTAGACTCTTATAAACATTTTGAGACCCGTTAGAATGTTTTGCAATGTGAATTAAACATTTTGCACCATATACAGTAGTTCACAAGGCACGTTTTAGGACCTATATAACTAATGTATAGTGCAAATGTTTTAGTTAAATTCTTTTAACGATAACAGAGAAACCTTTCATTGGTTGACTGTTATACTTTTATTATTTACTTATTAGACTCTAATAAACATTTTGAGACCCTTTAGAACGTTTTGCAATGTGAATTAAACATTTTGCACCATATACAGTAGTACACAAGTCACTTTTTAGGACCTATATAACTAATGTATAGTGCAAATGTTTTAGTTAAGTTCTTTTAACGATAACAGAGAACCCTTTCATTGGTTAATTTTTATACTTTTATTATTTACTTATTAGACTCTAATAAACATTTTGAGACCCTTTAGAACTTTTTACAATGTGAATTAAACATTTTGCACCATATACAGTAGTTCACAAGTCACTTTTTAGGACCTATATAACTAATGTATAGTGGAAATGTTTTAGTTAAGTTCTTTTAACGATAACAGAGAACCCTTTTTTTGGTTGACTGTTATACTTTTAATATTTACTTATTAGACTCTAATAAACATTTTGAGACACTTTAGAACTTTTTTCAATGTGAATTAAACATTTTGCACCATATAGTTCACAAGGAAGTTTTTCGGACCTATATAACTAATGTATAGTGCAAATGTTTTAGTAAAGTTATTTTAACGATAACAGAAAACCCTTTCATTGGTTAACTGTTATACTTTTATTATTTACTTATTAGACTCTAATAAACATTTTGAGACCCGTTAGAACGTTTTGTAATGTGAATTAAACATTTTGCACCATATAGTTTACAAGGAAGTTTTTAGGACCTATACAGTATAACTAATGTATAGTGCAAATGTTTTAGTTAAGTTCTTTTAACGATAACAGACAAACCTTTTATTGGTTAACTGTTATACTTTTATTATTTCCTTATTAGACTCTAATAAACATTGTGAGACACGTTAGAACTTTTTGCAATGTGAATTAAACATTTTGCACCATATAGTTCACAAGGAAGTTTTTCGGACCTATATAACTAATGTATAGTGCAAATGTTTTAGTAAAGTTATTTTAACGATAACAGAGAACCCTTTCATTGGTTAACTGTTATACTTTTATTATTTCCTTATTAGACTCTAATAAACATTTTGAGACACGTTAGAACTTTTTGCAATGTGAATTAAACATTTTGCACCATATAGTTCACAAGGAAGTTTTTCGGACCTATATAACTAATGTATAGTGCAAATGTTTTAGTTAAGTTCTTTTAACGATAGCAAAAAAACCTTTCATTAGGTAACTGTTATACTTTTATTATTTACTTATTAGACTCTAATAAACATTTTGAGACCCGTAAGAACGTTTTGCAATGTGAACTAAACATTTTGCACCATATAGTTCACAAGGCACGTTTTTAGACCTATAAACTAATGTATAGTGCAAATTTTTTAGTTTAGTTCTATAGAAGATAACAGGGAAAAATTTCTTTGGTTGACTGTTATACTTTTATTATTTACTTATTAGACTCTTATAAACATTTTGAGACCCTTTAGAACGTTTTGCTATGTGAATTAAATATTTTGCACCATATAGTTCAAAAGGAAGTTTTTCGGACCTATATAACTAATGTATAGTGCAAATGTTTTAGTTAAGTTATTTTAACGATAAAAGAGAACCCTTTTATTGGTTAACTGTTATACTTTTATTATTTACTTATTAGACTCTAATAAACATTTTGAGACCCTTTAGAACTTTTTGCAATGTGAATTAAACATTTTGCACCATATAAAGTAGTTCACAAGTCACTTTTTAGTACCTATAGAACTATTGTATAGTGCAAATGTTTTAGTTAAGTTCTTTTAACGATAACAGAGAACCCTTTTATTGGTTAACTGTTATACTTTTATTATTTACTTATTAGACTCTAATAAACATTTTGAGACCCTTTAGAACTTTTTGCAATGTTAACTAAACATTTTGCAACATATACATTAGTTCACAAGTCACTTTTTAGGACCTATATAACTAATGTATAGTGCAAATGTTTTAGTTAAGTTCTTTTAACGATAACAGAGAACCCTTTTTTTGGTTGACTGTTAAGCTTTTATTATTTACTTATTAGACTCTAATAAACATTTTGAGACCCTTTAGAACTTTTTTCAATGTGAATTAAACATTTTGCACCATATAGTTCACAAGGAAGTTTTTCGGACCTATATAACTAATGTATAGTGCAAGAGTTTTAGTAAAGTTATTTTAACGATAACAGACAAACCTTTTATTGGTTAACTGTTATACTTTTATTATTTCCTTATTAGACTCTAATAAACATTTTGAGACTCGTAAGAACGTTTTGCAATGTGAATTAAACATTTTGCACCATATAAAGTAGTACATAAGGTACGTTTTAGGACCTATAAAACTAATGTATAGTGCAAATGTTTTAGTTAAGTTCTTTTGAAGATAACAGACAAACCTTTCAATGCTTGACTGTTATACTTTTATTATTTACTTATTAGACTCTAATAAACATTTTGAGACCCGTTAGAACTTTTTGCAATGTGAATTAAACATTTTGCACCATATACAGTAGTTCACAAGTCACTTTTTAGGACCTATATAATTAATGTATAGTGCAAATGTTTTAGTTAAGTTCTTTTAACGATAACAGACAAACCTTTTATTGGTTAACTGTTATACTTTTATTATTTCCTTTTTAGACTCTAATAAACATCTTGAAACAAGTTAGAACTTTTTGCAATGTGAATTAAACATTTTGCCCCATATACTTCACAAGGAAGTTTTTCGAACCTATATAACTAATGTATAGTGCAAATGTTTTAGTTAAGTTCTTTTAATGATAACAGACAAATCTTTTATTGGTTAGCTGTTATACTTTTATTATTTACTTATTAGACTCTAATAAACATTTTGCAATGTGAATTAAACATTTTGCACCTTATCGTTCACAAGGCACTTTTTAGGACCTATATAACTAATGTATAGTGCAAATGTTTTAGTTAAGTTCTTTTAACAATAAAAAAGAAACCTTTCATTAGGTAACTGTTATACTTTTATTATTTACTTATTAGACTCAAATAAACGTTTTGAGACCCGTAAGAACGTTTTGCAATGTGAATTAAACATTTTGCACCATATAAAGTAGTTCACAAGTCACTTTTTAGTACCTATAGAACTATTGTATAGTGCAAATGTTTTAGTTAAGTTCTTTTAACGATAACAGAGAACCCTTTTATTGGTTAACTGTTATACTTTTATTATTTACTTATTAGACTCTAATAAACATTTTGAGACCCTTTAGAACTTTTTGCAATGTTAACTAAACATTTTGCAACATATACATTAGTTCACAAGTCACTTTTTAGGACCTATATAACTAATGTATAGTGCAAATGTTTTAGTTAAGTTCTTTTAACGATAACAGAGAACCCTTTTTTTGGTTGACTGTTAAGCTTTTATTATTTACTTATTAGACTCTAATAAACATTTTGAGACCCTTTAGAACTTTTTTCAATGTGAATTAAACATTTTGCACCATATAGTTCACAAGGAAGTTTTTCGGACCTATATAACTAATGTATAGTGCAAGAGTTTTAGTAAAGTTATTTTAACGATAACAGACAAACCTTTTATTGGTTAACTGTTATACTTTTATTATTTCCTTATTAGACTCTAATAAACATTTTGAGACTCGTAAGAACGTTTTGCAATGTGAATTAAACATTTTGCACCATATAAAGTAGTACATAAGGTACGTTTTAGGACCTATAAAACTAATGTATAGTGCAAATGTTTTAGTTAAGTTCTTTTGAAGATAACAGACAAACCTTTCAATGCTTGACTGTTATACTTTTATTATTTACTTATTAGACTCTAATAAACATTTTGAGACCCGTTAGAACTTTTTGCAATGTGAATTAAACATTTTGCACCATATACAGTAGTTCACAAGTCACTTTTTAGGACCTATATAATTAATGTATAGTGCAAATGTTTTAGTTAAGTTCTTTTAACGATAACAGACAAACCTTTTATTGGTTAACTGTTATACTTTTATTATTTCCTTTTTAGACTCTAATAAACATCTTGAAACAAGTTAGAACTTTTTGCAATGTGAATTAAACATTTTGCCCCATATACTTCACAAGGAAGTTTTTCGGACCTATATAACTAATGTATAGTGCAAATGTTTTAGTTAAGTTCTTTTAATGATAACAGACAAATCTTTTATTGGTTAGCTGTTATACTTTTATTATTTACTTATTAGACTCTAATAAACATTTTGCAATGTGAATTAAACATTTTGCACCTTATCGTTCACAAGGCACTTTTTAGGACCTATATAACTAATGTATAGTGCAAATGTTTTAGTTAAGTTCTTTTAACAATAAAAAAGAAACCTTTCATTAGGTAACTGTTATACTTTTATTATTTACTTATTAGACTCAAATAAACGTTTTGAGACCCGTAAGAACGTTTTGCAATGTGAATTAAACATTTTGCACCATATAAAGTAGTACATAAGGTACGTTTTAGGACCTATATAACTAATGTATAGTGCAAATGTTTTAGTTAAGTTCTTTTAACGATAACAGAGAACTCTTTTATTGGTTAGCTGTTATACTTTTACTCTTTACTTATTAGACTCAAATAAACATTTTGAGACCCGTTAGACCTTTTTGCAATGTGAATTAAACATTTTGCACCATATAGTTCACAAGGCACTTTTTAGGACCTATATAACTAATGTATAGTGCAAATGTTTTAGTTAAGTTCTTTTAACGATAGCAAAAAAAACTTTTATTGGTTAACTGTTATACTTTTATTATTTACTTATTAGACTCTTATAAACCTTTTGAGACCCGTTAGAAAGTTTTGCAATGTGAATTAAAAATTTTGCACCATATACAGTAGTTCACAAGTCAGTTTTTAGGACCTATATAACTAATGTATAGTGCAAATGTTTTAGTTAAGTTCTTTTAACGATAACAAAGAAACCTTTCAATGCTTGACTGTTATACTTTTATTATTTACTTATTAGACTCTAATAAACATTTTGAGACCCTTTAGAACTTTTTTCAATGTGAATTAAACATTTTGCACCATATAGTTCACAAGGAAGTTTTTCGGACCTCTATAACTAATGTATAGTGCAAATGTTTTAGTTAAGTTATTTTAACGATAACAGAGAACCCTTTTATTGGTTAACTGTTATACTTTTATTATTTACTTATTAGACTCTAATAAACATTTTGAGACCCTTTAGAACTTTTTGCAATGTGAATTAAACATTTTGCACCATATACAGTAGTTCACAAGTCACTTTTTAGTACATATATAACTAATGTATAGTGCAAATGTTTTAGTTAAGTTCTTTTAACGATAACAGAGAACCCTTTTATTGGTTAACTGTTATACTTTTATTATTTACTTATTAGACTCTATTAAACATTTTGAGACCCTTTAGAACTTTTTGCAATTTGAATTAAACATTTTGCACCATATACAGTAGTTCACAAGTCACTTTTTAGGACCTATATAACTAATGTATAGTGCAAATGTTTTAGTTAAGTTCTTTTTTATCGATAACAGAGAAACCTTTTTTTAGTTGACTGTTATACTTTTATTATTTACTTATTAGACTCTAATAAACATTTTGAGACCCGTAAGAACGTTTTGCAATGTGAACTAAACATTTTGCACCATATACAGTAGTTCACAAGGCACGTTTTTAGACCTATAAACTACTGTATAGTGCAAATTTTTTAGTTTAGTTCTATAGTAGATAACAGGGAAAAATTTCTTTGGTTGACTGTTATACTTTTATTATTTACTTATTAGACCCTTATAAACATTTTGAGACCCGTTAGAACGTTTTGCTATGTGAATTAAATATTTTGCACCATATAGTTCAAAAGGAAGTTTTTCTGACCTATATAACTAATGTATAGTGCAAATGTTTTAGTTAAGTTATTTTAACGATAAAAGAGAACCCTTTTATTGGTTAACTGTTATACTTTTATTATTTACTTATTAGACTCTAATAAACATTTTGAGACCCTTTAGAACTTTTTGCAATGTGAATTAAACATTTTGCACCATATAAAGTAGTTCACAAGTCACTTTTTAGTACCTATAGAACTAATGTATAGTGCAAATGTTTTAGTTAAGTTCTTTTAACGATAACAGAGAACCCTTTTATTGGTTAACTGTTATACTTTTATTATTTACTTATTAGACTCTAATAAACATTTTGAGACCCTTTAGAACTTTTTGCAATGTTAATTAAACATTTTGCACCATATAGTTTACAAGGAAGTTTTTAGGACCTATACAGTATAACTAATGTATAGTGCAAATGTTTTAGTTAAGTTCTTTTAACGATAACAGACAAACCTTTTATTGGTTAACTGTTATACTTTTATTATTTCCTTATTAGACTCTAATAAACATTGTGAGACACGTTAGAACTTTTTGCAATGTGAACTAAACATTTTGCACCATATAGTTCACAAGGAAGTTTTTCGGACCTATATAACTAATGTATAGTGCAAGAGTTTTAGTAAAGTTATTTTAATGATAACAGAGAACCTTTTTATTGGTTAACTGTTATACTTTTATTATTTACTTATTAGACTCTAATAAACATTTTGAGACCCGTTAGAACTTTTTGTAATGTGAATTAAACATTTTGCACCATATACAGTAGTTCACAAGGCACGTTTTAAGACTTATAAAACTAATGCATAGTGCAAATTTTTTAGTTTAGTTCTATAGTAGATAACAGGGAAAAATTTCTTTGGTTGACTGTTATACTTTTATTATTTACTTATTAGACTCTTATAAACATTTTGAGACCCGTTAGAACGTTTTGAAATGTGAATTAAACATTTTGCACCATATACAGTAGTTCACAAGGCACGTTTTAGGACCTATATAACTAATGTATAGTGCAAATGTTTTAGTTAAATTCTTTTAACGATAACAGAGAAACCTTTCATTGGTTGACTGTTATACTTTTATTATTTACTTATTAGACTTTAATAAACATTTTGAGACCCTTTAGAACTTTTTGCAATGTGAATTAAACATTTTGCACCATATACAGTAGTACACAAGTCACTTTTTAGGACCTATATAACTAATGTATAGTGCAAATGTTTTAGTTAAGTTCTTTTAACGATAACAGAGAACCCTTGTATTGGTTAACTGTTATACTTTTATTATTTACTTATTAGACTCTAATAAACATTTTGAGACCCTTTAGAACTTTTTGCAATGTGAATTAAACATTTTGCACCATATACAGTAGTTCACAAGTCACTTTTTAGTACATATATAACTAATGTATAGTGCAAATGTTTTAGTTAAGTTCTTTTAACGATAACAGAGAACCCTTTTATTGGTTAACTGTTATACTTTTATTATTTACTTATTAGACTCTAATAAACATTTTGAGACACTTTAGAACTTTTTGCATATTGAATTAAACATTTTGCACCATATACAGTAGTTCACAAGTCACTTTTTAGGACCTATATAACTAATGTATAGTGCAAATGTTTTAGTTAAGTTCTTTTAACGATAACAGAGAAACCTTTTTTTGGTTGACTGTTATACTTTTATTATTTACTTATTAGACTCTAATAAATATTTTGAGACCCTTTAGAACTTTTTTCAATGTGAATTAAACATTTTGCACCATATAGTTCACAAGGAAGTTTTTCGGACCTATATAACTAATGTATAGTGCAAATGTTTTAGTAAAGTTATTTTAACGATAACAGAGAACCCTTTCATTGGTTAACTGTTATACTTTTATTATTTACATATTAGACTCTAATAAACATTTTGAGACCCGTTAGAACTTTTTGTAATGTGAATTAAACATTTTGCACCATATAGTTTACAAGGAAATTTTTAGGACCTATACAGTATAACTAATGTATAGTGCAAATGTTTTAGTTAAGTTCTTTTAACGATAACAGACAAACCTTTTATTGGTTAACTGTTATACTTTTATTATTTACTTATTAGACTCTAATAAACATTTTGAGACCCGTAAGAACGTTTTGCAATGTGAACTAAACATTTTGCACCATATACAGTAGTTCACAAGGCACGTTTTAAGACCTATAAAACTAATGCATAGTGCAAATTTTTTAGTTTAGTTCTATAGTAGATAACAGGGAAAAATTTCTTTGGTTGACTGTTATACTTTTATTATTTACTTATTAGACTCTTATAAACATTTTGAGACCCGTTAGAATGTTTTGCAATGTGAATTAAATATTTTGCACCATATACAGTAGTTCACAAGGCACGTTTTAGGACCTATATAACTAATGTATAGTGCAAATGTTTTAGTTAAATTCTTTTAACGATAACAGAGAAACCTTTCATTGGTTGACTGTTATACTTTTATTATTTACTTATTAGACTTTAATAAACATTTTGAGACCCTTTAGAACTTTTTGCAATGTGAATTAAACATTTTGCACCATATACAGTAGTACACAAGTCACTTTTTAGGACCTATATAACTAATGTATAGTGCAAATGTTTTAGTTAAGTTCTTTTAACGATAACAGAGAACCCTTGTATTGGTTAACTGTTATACTTTTATTATTTACTTATTAGACTCTAATAAACATTTTGAGACCCTTTAGAACTTTTTGCAATGTGAATTAAACATTTTGCACCATATACAGTAGTTCACAAGTCACTTTTTGGGACCTTTATAACTAATGTATAGTGGAAATGTTTTAGTTAAGTTCTTTTAACGATAACAGAGAACCCTTTTTTTGGTTGACTGTTATACTTTTATTATTTACTTATTAGACTCTAATAAACATTTTGAGACACTTTAGAACTTTTTTCAATGTGAATTAAACATTTTGCACCATATAGTTCACAAGGAAGTTTTTCGGACCTATATAACTAATGTATAGTGCAAATGTTTTAGTAAAGTTATTTTAACGATAACAGAGAACCCTTTCATTGGTTAACTGTTATACTTTTATTTTTTACTTATTAGACTCTAATAAACATTGTGAAACACGTTAGAACTTTTTGCAATGTGAATTAAATATTTTGCACCATATAGTTCACAAGGAAGTTTTTCGGACCTCTATAACTAATGTATAGTGCAAATGTTTTAGTTAAGTTCTTTTAATGATAACAGACAAATCTTTTATTGGTTGACTGTTATACTTTTATTATTTACTTATTAGACTCTAATAAACATTTTGAGACCCGTTAGAACTTTTTGCAATGTGAATTAAACATTTTGCACCATATAGTTTACAAGGAAGTTTTTAGGACCTATACAGTATAACTAATGTATAGTGCAAATGTTTTAGTTAAGTTCTTTTAACGATAACAGACAAACCTTTTATTGGTTAACTGTTATACTTTTATTATTTACTTATTAGACTCTAATAAACATTGTGAGACACGTTAGAACTTTTTGCAATGTGAACTAAACATTTTGCACCATATACAGTAGTTCACAAGGCACGTTTTTAGACCTATAAACTAATGTATAGTGCAAATTTTTTAGTTTAGTTCTATAGTAGATAACAGGGAAAAATTTCTGTGGTTGACTGTTATACTTTTATTATTTACTTATTAGACCCTTATAAACATTTTGAGACCCGTTAGAACGTTTTGCTATGTGAATTAAATATTTTGCACCATATAGTTCAAAAGGAAGTTTTTCGGACCTATATAACTAATGTATAGTGCAAATGTTTTAGTTAAGTTATTTTAACGATAAAAGAGAACCCTTTTATTGGTTAACTGTTATACTTTTATTATTTACTTATTAGACTCTAATAAACATTTTGAGACCCTTTAGAACTTTTTGCAATGTGAATTAAACATTTTGCACCATATAAAGTAGTTCACAAGTCACTTTTTAGTACCTATAGAACTAATGTATAGTGCAAATGTTTTAGTTAAGTTCTTTTAACGATAACAGAGAACCCTTTTATTGGTTAACTGTTATACTTTTATTATTTACTTATTAGACTCTAATAAACATTTTGAGACCCTTTAGAACTTTTTGCAATGTGAATTAAACATTTTGCAACATATACAGTAGTTCACAAGTCACTTTTTAGGACCTATATAACTAATGTATAGTGCAAATGTTTTAGTTAAGTTCTTTTAACGATAACAGAAAACCCTTTTTTTGGTTGACTGTTATACTTTTATTATTTACTTATTAGACTCTAATAAACATTTTGAGACCCTTTAGAACTTTTTGTAATGTGAATTAAACATTTTGCACCATATAGTTTACAAGGAAGTTTTTAGGACCTATACAGTATAACTAATGTATAGTGCAAATGTTTTAGTTAAGTTCTTTTAACGATAACAGACAAACCTTTTATTGGTTAACTGTTATACTTTTATTATTTCCTTATAAGATTCTAATAAACATTGTGAGACACGTTAGAACTTTTTGCAATGTGAATTAAACATTTTGCGCCATATAATTCACAAGGAAGTTTTTCGGACCTATATAACTAATGTATAGTGCAAGAGGTTTAGTAAAGTTATTTTAACGATAACAGAGAACCTTTTTATTGGTTAACTGTTATACTTTTATTATTTACTTATTAGACTCTAATAAACATTTTGAGACCCGTTAGAACTTTTTGTAATGTGAATTAAATATTTTGCACCATATACAGTAGTTCACAAGGCACGTTTTAAGACCTATAAAACTAATGCATAGTGCAAATTTTTTAGTTTAGTTCTATAGTAGATAACAGGGAAAAATTTCTTTGGTTGACTGTTATACTTTTATTATTTACTTATTAGACTCTTATAAACATTTTGAGACCCGTTAGAATGTTTTGCAATGTGAATTAAATATTTTGCACCATATACAGTAGTTCACAAGGCACGTTTTAGGACCTATATAACTAATGTATAGTGCAAACGTTTTAGTTAAGTTCTTTTAACGATAACAGAGAACCCTTTTATTGGTTAGCTGTTATACTTTTATTATTTACTTATTAGACTCTAATAAACATTTTGCAATGTGAATTAAACATTTTGCACCTTATCGTTCACAAGGCACTTTTTAGGACCTATATAACTAATGTATAGTGCAAATGTTTTAGTTAAGTTCTTTTAACGATAAAAAAGAAACCTTTCATTAGGTAACTGTTATACTTTTATTATTTACTTATTAGACTCAAATAAACGTTTTGAGACCCGTAAGAACGTTTTGCAATGTGAATTAAACATTTTGCACCATATAAAGTAGTACATAAGGTACGTTTTAGGACCTATATAACTAATGTATAGTGCAAATGTTTTAGTTAAGTTCTTTTAACGATAACAGAGAACCCTTTTATTGGTTAACTGTTATACTTTTATTATTTACTTATTAGACTCTAATAAACATTTTGAGACCCTTTAGAACTTTTTGCAATGTGAATTAAACATTTTGCAACATATACAGTAGTTCACAAGGCACGTTTTAGGACCTATATAACTAATGTATAGTGCAAATGTTTTAGTAAAGTTATTTTAACGATAACAGAGAACCTTTTTATTGGTTAACTGTTATACTTTTATTATTTACTTATTAGACTCTAATAAACATTTTGAGACCCGTTAGAACTTTTTGTAATGTGAATTAAACATTTTGCACCATATACAGTAGTTCACAAGGCACGTTTTAAGACCTATAAAACTAATGCATAGTGCAAATTTTTTAGTTTAGTTCTATAGTAGATAACAGGGAAAAATTTCTTTGGTTGACTGTTATACTTTTATTATTTACTTATTAGACTCTTATAAACATTTTGAGACCCTTTAGAACTTTTTGTAATGTAAATTAAACATTTTGCACCATATAGTTCACAAGGCACTTTTTAGGACCTATATAACTAATGTATAGTGCAAATGTTTTAGTTAAGTTCTTTTAACGATAGCAAAAAAAACTTTTATTGGTTAACTGTTATACTTTTATTATTTACTTATTAGACTCTTATAAACCTTTTGAGACCCGTTAGAAAGTTTTGCAATGTGAATTAAATCATTTGCACCATATACAGTAGTTCACAAGTCAGTTTTTAGGACCTATATAACTAATGTATAGTGCAAATGTTTTAGTTAAATTCTTTTAACGATAACAGAGAAACCTTTCAATGCTTGACTGTTATACTTTTATTATTTACTTATTAGACTCTAATAAACATTTTGAGACCCTTTAGAACTTTTTTCAATGTGAATTAAACATTTTGCACCATATAGTTCACAAAGAAGTTTTTCGGACCTATATAACTAATGTATAGTGCAAATGTTTTAGTTAAGTTATTTTAACGATAACAGAGAACCCTTTTATTGGTTAACTGTTATACTTTTATTATTTACTTATTAGACTCTAATAAACATTTTGAGACCCTTTAGAACTTTTTGCAATGTGAATTAAACATTTTGCACCATATACAGTAGTTCACAAGTCACTTTTTAGTACATATATAACTAATGTATAGTGCAAATGTTTTAGTTAAGTTCTTTTAACGATAACAGAGAACCCTTTTATTGGTTAACTGTTATACTTTTATTATTTACTTATTAGACTCTAATAAACATTTTGAGACCCTTTAGAACTTTTTGCAATTTGAATTAAACATTTTGCACCATATACAGTAGTTCACAAGTCACTTTTTAGGACCTATATAACTAATGTATAGTGCAAATTTTTTAGTTAAGTTCTTTTAACGATAACAGAGAAACCTTTTTTTGGTTGACTGTTATACTTTTATTATTTACTTATTAGACTCTAATAAACATTTTGAGACCCTTTAGAACTTTTTTCAATGTGAATTAAACATTTTGCACCATATAGTTCACAAGGAAGTTTTTCGGACCTATATAACTAATGTATAGTGCAAATGTTTTGGTAAAGTTATTTTAACGATAACAGAGAACCCTTTCATTGGTTAACTGTTATACTTTTATTATTTACATATTAGACTCTAATAAACATTTTGAGACCCGTTAGAACTTTTTGTAATGTGAATTAAACATTTTGCAACATATAGTTTACAAGGAAGTTTTTAGGACGTATACAGTATAACTAATGTATAGTGCAAATGTTTTAGTTAAGTTCTTTTAACGATAACAGACAAACCTTTTATTGGTTAACTGTTATACTTTTATTATTTACTTATTAGACTCTAATAAACATTTTGAGACCCGTAAGAACGTTTTGCAATGTGAACTAAACATTTTGCACCATATACAGTAGTTCACAAGGCACGTTTTAAGACCTATAAAACTAATGCATAGTGCAAATTTTTTAGTTTAGTTCTATAGTAGATAACAGGGAAAAATTTCTTTGGTTGACTGTTATACTTTTATTATTTACTTATTAGACTCTTATAAACATTTTGAGACCCGTTAGAATGTTTTGCAATGTGAATTAAATATTTTGCACCATATACAGTAGTTCACAAGGCACGTTTTAGGACCTATATAACTAATGTATAGTGCAAATGTTTTAGTTAAATTCTTTTAACGATAACAGAGAAACCTTTCATTGGTTGACTGTTATACTTTTATTATTTACTTATTAGACTCTAATAAACATTTTGAGACCCGTAAGAACGTTTTGCAATGTGAATTAAACATTTTGCATCATATACAGTAGTACACAAGTCACTTTTTAGGACCTATATAACTAATGTATAGTGCAAATGTTTTAGTTAAGTTCTTTTAACGATAACAGAGAACCCTTGTATTGGTTAATTTTTATACTTTTATTATTTACTTATTAGACTCTAATAAACATTTTGAGACCCTTTAGAACTTTTTACAATGTGAATTAAACATTTTGCACCATATACAGTAGTTCACAAGTCACTTTTTAGGACCTATATAACTAATGTATAGTGGAAATGTTTTAGTTAAGTTCTTTTAACGATAACAGAGAACCCTTTTTTTGGTTGACTGTTATACTTTTATTATTTACTTATTAGACTCTAATAAACATTTTGAGACACTTTAGAACTTTTTTCAATGTGAATTAAACATTTTGCACCATATAGTTCACAAGGAAGTTTTTCGGACCTATATAACTAATGTATAGTGCAAATGTTTTAGTAAAGTTATTTTAACGATAACAGAGAACCCTTTCATTGGTTAACTGTTATACTTTTATTATTTACTTATTAGACTCTAATAAACATTTTGAGACCCTTTAGAACTTTTTGCAATGTGAATTAAACATTTTGCACCATATAAAGTAGTTCACAAGTCACTTTTTAGTACCTATAGAACTAATGTATAGTGCAAATGTTTTAGTTAAGTTCTTTTAACGATAACAGAGAACCCTTTTATTGGTTAACTGTTATACTTTTATTATTTACTTATTAGACTCTAATAAACATTTTGAGACCCTTTAGAACTTTTTGCAATGTGAATTAAACATTTTGCAACATATACAGTGGTTCACAAGTCACTTTTTAGGACCTATATAACTAATGTATAGTGCAAATGTTTTAGTTAAGTTCTTTTAACGATAACAGAGAACCCTTTTTTTGGTTGACTGTTATACTTTTATTATTTACTTATTAGACTCTAATAAACATTTTGAGACCCTTTAGAACTTTTTGTAATGTGAATTAAACATTTTGCACCATATAGTTTACAAGGAAGTTTTTAGGACCTATACAGTATAACTAATGTATAGTGCAAATGTTTTAGTTAAGTTCTTTTAACGATAACAGACAAACCTTTTATTGGTTAACTGTTATACTTTTATTATTTCCTTATTAGATTCTAATAAACATTGTGAGACACGTTAGAACTTTTTGCAATGTGAATTAAACATTTTGCGCCATATAGTTCACAAGGAAGTTTTTCGGACCTATATAACTAATGTATAGTGCAAGAGGTTTAGTAAAGTTATTTTAACGATAACAGAGAACCTTTTTATTGGTTAACTGTTATACTTTTATTATTTACTTATTAGACTCTAATAAACATTTTGAGACCCGTTAGAACTTTTTGTAATGTGAATTAAATATTTTGCACCATATACAGTAGTTCACAAGGCACGTTTTAAGACCTATAAAACTAATGCATAGTGCAAATTTTTTAGTTTAGTTCTATAGTAGATAACAAGGAAAAATTTCTTTGGTTGACTGTTATACTTTTATTATTTACTTATTAGACTCTTATAAACATTTTGAGACCCGTTAGAATGTTTTGCAATGTGAATTAAATATTTTGCACCATATACAGTAGTTCACAAGGCACGTTTTAGGACCTATATAACTAATGTATAGTGCAAACGTTTTAGTTAAGTTCTTTTAACGATAACAGAGAACCCTTTTATTGGTTAGCTGTTATACTTTTATTATTTACTTATTAGACTCTAATAAACATTTTGCAATGTGAATTAAACATTTTGCACCTTATCGTTCACAAGGCACTTTTTAGGACCTATATAACTAATGTATAGTGCAAATGTTTTAGTTAAGTTCTTTTAACGATAAAAAAGAAACCTTTCATTAGGTAACTGTTATACTTTTATTATTTACTTATTAGACTCAAATAAACGTTTTGAGACCCGTAAGAACGTTTTGCAATGTGAATTAAACATTTTGCACCATATAAAGTAGTACATAAGGTACGTTTTAGGACCTATATAACTAATGTATAGTGCAAATGTTTTAGTTAAGTTCTTTTAACGATAACAGAGAACCCTTTTATTGGTTAACTGTTATACTTTTATTATTTACTTATTAGACTCTAATAAACATTTTGAGACCCTTTAGAACTTTTTGCAATGTGAATTAAACATTTTGCAACATATACAGTAGTTCACAAGGCACGTTTTAGGACCTATATAACTAATGTATAGTGCAAATGTTTTAGTAAAGTTATTTTAACGATAACAGAGAACCTTTTTATTGGTTAACTGTTATACTTTTATTATTTACTTATTAGACTCTAATAAACATTTTGAGACCCGTTAGAACTTTTTGTAATGTGAATTAAACATTTTGCACCATATACAGTAGTTCACAAGGCACGTTTTAAGACCTATAAAACTAATGCATAGTGCAAATTTTTTAGTTTAGTTCTATAGTAGATAACAGGGAAAAATTTCATTGGTTGACTGTTATACTTTTATTATTTACTTATTAGACTCTTATAAACATTTTGAGACCCTTTAGAACTTTTTGTAATGTAAATTAAACATTTTGCACCATATAGTTCACAAGGCACTTTTTAGGACCTATATAACTAATGTATAGTGCAAATGTTTTAGTTAAGTTCTTTTAACGATAGCAAAAAAAACTTTTATTGGTTAACTGTTATACTTTTATTATTTACTTATTAGACTCTTATAAACCTTTTGAGACCCGTTAGAAAGTTTTGCAATGTGAATTAAACATTTTGCATCATATACAGTAGTACACAAGTCACTTTTTAGGACCTATATAACTAATGTATAGTGCAAATGTTTTAGTTAAGTTCTTTTAACGATAACAGAGAACCCTTGTATTGGTTAATTTTTATACTTTTATTATTTACTTATTAGACTCTAATAAACATTTTGAGACCCTTTAGAACTTTTTACAATGTGAATTAAACATTTTGCACCATATACAGTAGTTCACAAGTCACTTTTTAGGACCTATATAACTAATGTATAGTGGAAATGTTTTAGTTAAGTTCTTTTAACGATAACAGAGAACCCTTTTTTTGGTTGACTGTTATACTTTTATTATTTACTTATTAGACTCTAATAAACATTTTGAGACACTTTAGAACTTTTTTCAATGTGAATTAAACATTTTGCACCATATAGTTCACAAGGAAGTTTTTCGGACCTATATAACTAATGTATAGTGCAAATGTTTTAGTAAAGTTATTTTAACGATAACAGAGAACCCTTTCATTGGTTAACTGTTATACTTTTATTATTTACTTATTAGACTCTAATAAACATTTTGAGACCCTTTAGAACTTTTTGCAATGTGAATTAAACATTTTGCACCATATAAAGTAGTTCACAAGTCACTTTTTAGTACCTATAGAACTAATGTATAGTGCAAATGTTTTAGTTAAGTTCTTTTAACGATAACAGAGAACCCTTTTATTGGTTAACTGTTATACTTTTATTATTTACTTATTAGACTCTAATAAACATTTTGAGACCCTTTAGAACTTTTTGCAATGTGAATTAAACATTTTGCAACATATACAATGGTTCACAAGTCACTTTTTAGGACCTATATAACTAATGTATAGTGCAAATGTTTTAGTTAAGTTCTTTTAACGATAACAGAGAACCCTTTTTTTGGTTGACTGTTATACTTTTATTATTTACTTATTAGACTCTAATAAACATTTTGAGACCCTTTAGAACTTTTTGTAATGTGAATTAAACATTTTGCACCATATAGTTTACAAGGAAGTTTTTAGGACCTATACAGTATAACTAATGTATAGTGCAAATGTTTTAGTTAAGTTCTTTTAACGATAACAGACAAACCTTTTATTGGTTAACTGTTATACTTTTATTATTTCCTTATTAGATTCTAATAAACATTGTGAGACACGTTAGAACTTTTTGCAATGTGAATTAAACATTTTGCGCCATATAGTTCACAAGGAAGTTTTTCGGACCTATATAACTAATGTATAGTGCAAGAGGTTTAGTAAAGTTATTTTAACGATAACAGAGAACCTTTTTATTGGTTAACTGTTATACTTTTATTATTTACTTATTAGACTCTAATAAACATTTTGAGACCCGTTAGAACTTTTTGTAATGTGAATTAAATATTTTGCACCATATACAGTAGTTCACAAGGCACGTTTTAAGACCTATAAAACTAATGCATAGTGCAAATTTTTTAGTTTAGTTCTATAGTAGATAACAAGGAAAAATTTCTTTGGTTGACTGTTATACTTTTATTATTTACTTATTAGACTCTTATAAACATTTTGAGACCCGTTAGAATGTTTTGCAATGTGAATTAAATATTTTGCACCATATACAGTAGTTCACAAGGCACGTTTTAGGACCTATATAACTAATGTATAGTGCAAACGTTTTAGTTAAGTTCTTTTAACGATAACAGAGAACCCTTTTATTGGTTAGCTGTTATACTTTTATTACTTACTTATTAGACTCTAATAAACATTTTGCAATGTGAATTAAACATTTTGCACCTTATCGTTCACAAGGCACTTTTTAGGACCTATATAACTAATGTATAGTGCAAATGTTTTAGTTAAGTTCTTTTAACGATAAAAAAGAAACCTTTCATTAGGTAACTGTTATACTTTTATTATTTACTTATTAGACTCAAATAAACGTTTTGAGACCCGTAAGAACGTTTTGCAATGTGAATTAAACATTTTGCACCATATAAAGTAGTACATAAGGTACGTTTTAGGACCTATATAACTAATGTATAGTGCAAATGTTTTAGTTAAGTTCTTTTAACGATAACAGAGAACCCTTTTATTGGTTAACTGTTATACTTTTATTATTTACTTATTAGACTCTAATAAACATTTTGAGACCCTTTAGAACTTTTTGCAATGTGAATTAAACATTTTGCAACATATACAGTAGTTCACAAGGCACGTTTTAGGACCTATATAACTAATGTATAGTGCAAATGTTTTAGTAAAGTTATTTTAACGATAACAGAGAACCTTTTATTGGTTAACTGTTATACTTTTATTATTTACTTATTAGACTCTAATAAACATTTTGAGACCCGTTAGAACTTTTTGTAATGTGAATTAAACATTTTGCACCATATACAGTAGTTCACAAGGCACGTTTTAAGACCTATAAAACTAATGCATAGTGCAAATTTTTTAGTTTAGTTCTATAGTAGATAACAGGGAAAAATTTCATTGGTTGACTGTTATACTTTTATTATTTACTTATTAGACTCTTATAAACATTTTGAGACCCTTTAGAACTTTTTGTAATGTAAATTAAACATTTTGCACCATATAGTTCACAAGGCACTTTTTAGGACCTATATAACTAATGTATAGTGCAAATGTTTTAGTTAAGTTCTTTTAACGATAGCAAAAAAAACTTTTATTGGTTAACTGTTATACTTTTATTATTTACTTATTAGACTCTTATAAACCTTTTGAGACCCGTTAGAAAGTTTTGCAATGTGAATTAAATCATTTGCACCATATACAGTAGTTCACAAGTCAGTTTTTAGGACCTATATAACTAATGTATAGTGCAAATGTTTTAGTTAAATTCTTTTAACGATAACAGTAAAACCTTTCAATGCTTGACTGTTATACTTTTATTATTTACTTATTAGACTCTAATAAACATTTTGAGACCCTTTAGAACTTTTTTCAATGTGAATTAAACATTTTGCACCATATAGTTCACAAGGAAGTTTTTCGGACCTATATAACTAATGTATAGTGCAAATGTTTTAGTTAAGTTATTTTAACGATAACAGAGAACCCTTTTATTGGTTAACTGTTATACTTTTATTATTTACTTATTAGACTCTAATAAACATTTTGAGACCCTTTAGAACTTTTTGCAATGTGAATTAAACATTTTGCACCATATACAGTAGTTCACAAGTCACTTTTTAGTACATATATAACTAATGTATAGTGCAAATGTTTTAGTTAAGTTCTTTTAACGATAACAGAGAACCCTTTTATTGGTTAACTGTTATACTTTTATTATTTACTTATTAGACTCTAATAAACATTTTGAGACCCTTTAGAACTTTTTGCAATTTGAATTAAACATTTTGCACCATATACAGTAGTTCACAAGTCACTTTTTAGGACCTATATAACTAATGTATAGTGCAAATGTTTTAGTTAAGTTCTTTTAACGATAACAGAGAAACCTTTTTTTGGTTGACTGTTATACTTTTATTATTTACTTATTAGACTCTAATAAACATTTTGAGACCCTTTAGAACTTTTTTCAATGTGAATTAAACATTTTGCACCATATAGTTCACAAGGAAGTTTTTCGGACCTATATAACTAATGTATAGTGCAAATGTTTTAGTAAAGTTATTTTAACGATAACAGAGAACCCTTTCATTGGTTAACTGTTATACTTTTATTATTTACATATTAGACTCTAATAAACATTTTGAGACCCGTTAGAACTTTTTGTAATGTGAATTAAACATTTTGCAACATATAGTTTACAAGGAAGTTTTTAGGACCTATACAGTATAACTAATGTATAGTGCAAATGTTTTAGTTAAGTTCTTTTAACGATAACAGACAAACCTTTTATTGGTTAACTGTTATACTTTTATTATTTACTTATTAGACTCTAATAAACATTTTGAGACCCGTAAGAACGTTTTGCAATGTGAACTAAACATTTTGCACCATATACAGTAGTTCACAAGGCACGTTTTAAGACCTATAAAACTAATGCATAGTGCAAATTTTTTAGTTTAGTTCTATAGTAGATAACAGGGAAAAATTTCTTTGGTTGACTGTTATACTTTTATTATTTACTTATTAGACTCTTATAAACATTTTGAGACCCGTTAGAATGTTTTGCAATGTGAATTAAATATTTTGCACCATATACAGTAGTTCACAAGGCACGTTTTAGGACCTATATAACTAATGTATAGTGCAAATGTTTTAGTTAAATTCTTTTAACGATAACAGAGAAACCTTTCATTGGTTGACTGTTATACTTTTATTATTTACTTATTAGACTCTAATAAACATTTTGAGACCCGTAAGAACGTTTTGCAATGTGAATTAAACATTTTGCACCATATACAGTAGTACACAAGTCACTTTTTAGGACCTATATAACTACTGTATAGTGCAAATGTTTTAGTTAAGTTCTTTTAACGATAACAGAGAACCCTTGTATTGGTTAATTTTTATACTTTTATTATTTACTTATTAGACTCTAATAAACATTTTGAGACCCTTTAGAACTTTTTACAATGTGAATTAAACATTTTGCACCATATACAGTAGTTCACAAGTCACTTTTTAGGACCTATATAACTAATGTATAGTGCAAATGTTTTAGTTAAGTTCTTTTAACGATAACAGAGAACCCTTTTTTTGGTTGACTGTTATACTTTTATTATTTACTTATTAGACTCTAATAAACATTTTGAGACACTTTAGAACTTTTTTCAATGTGAATTAAACATTTTGCACCATATAGTTCACAAGGAAGTTTTTCGGACCTATATAACTAATGTATAGTGCAAATGTTTTAGTAAAGTTATTTTAACGATAACAGAGAACCCTTTCATTGGTTAACTGTTATACTTTTATTATTTACTTATTAGACTCTAATAAACATTTTGAGACCCGTTAGAACTTTTTGTAATGTGAATTAAACATTTTGCACCATATAGTTTACAAGGAAGTTTTTAGGACCTATACAGTATAACTAATGTATAGTGCAAATGTTTTAGTTAAGTTCTTTTAACGATAACAGACAAACCTTTTATTGGTTAACTGTTATACTTTTATTATTTCCTTATTAGACTCTAATAAACATTGTGAGACACGTTAGAACTTTTTGCAATGTGAATTAAACATTTTGCACCATATAGTTCACAAGGAAGTTTTTCGAACCTATATAACTAATGTATAGTGCAAATGTTTTAGTTAAGTTCTTTTAATGATAACAAACAAACCTTTTATTGGTTAACTGTTATACTTTTATTATTTACTTATTAGACTCTAATAAACATTGTGAGACACGTTAGAACTTTTTGCAATGTGAATTAAACATTTTGCACCATATAGTTCACAAGGAAGTTTTTCGGACCTATATAACTAATGTATAGTGCAAATGTTTTAGTTAAGTTCTTTTAACGATAGCAAAAAAACCTTTAATTAGGTAACTGTTATACTTTTATTATTTACTTATTAGACTCTAATAAACATTTTGAGACACGTAAGAACGTTTTGCAATGTGAATTAAATATTTTGCACCATATACAGTAGTTCACAAGGCACGTTTTAGGACCTATATAACTAATGTATAGTGCAAATGTTTTAGTTAAGTTCTTTTAATGATAACAGACAAATCTTTTATTGGTTGACTGTTATACTTTTATTATTTACTTATTAGACTCTAATAAACATTTTGAGACCCTTTAGAACTTTTTGCAATGTGAATTAAACATTTTGCACCATATACAGTAGTTCACAAGTCACTTTTTAGGACCTATATAACTAATGTATAGTGCAAATGTTTTAGTTAAGTTCTTTTAACGATAACAGAGAACAATTTTTTTGGTTGACTATTATACTTTTATTATTTACTTATTAGACTCTAATAAACATTTTGAGACCCTTTAGAACTTTTTTCAATGTGAATTAAACATTGTGCACCATATAGTTCACAAGGAAGTTTTTCCGACCTATATAACTAATGTATAGTGCAAATGTTTTAGTAAAGTTATTTTAACGATAACAGAGAACCCTTTTATTGGTTAACTGTTATACTTTTATTATTTACTTATTAGATTCTAATAAACATTTTGAGACCCGTTAGAACTTTTTGCAATGTGAATTAAATATTTTGCACCATATAGTTCACAAGGCATTTTTAAGCCCTATTAACTAATGTATAGTGGAAATGTTTTAGTTAAGTTCTTTTAACGATAACAGAGAACCCTTTTTTTGGTTGACTGTTATACTTTTATTATTTACTTATTAGACTCTAATAAAAATTTTGATACCCTTTAGAACTTTTTGCAATGTGAATTAAACATTTTGCACCATATACAGTAGTTCACAAGTCACTTTTTAGGACCTATATAACTAATGTATAGTGCAAATGTTTTAGTTAAGTTCTTTTAACGATAACAGAGAACCCTTTTTTTGGTTGACTGTTATACTTTTATTATTTACTTATTAGACTCTAATAAACATTTTGAGACCCTTTAGAACTTTTTTCAATGTGAATTAAACATTTTGCACCATATAGTTTACAAGGAAGTTTTTTGGACTTATATAACTAATGTATAGTGCAAATGTTTTAGTTAAGTTCTTTTAACGATAACAGAGAAACCTTTCATTGGTTAACTGTTATACTTTTATTATTTACTTATTAGACTCTAATAAACATCTTGAGATACGTTAGAACTTTTTGCAATGTGAATTAAACATTTTGCACCATATACTTCACAAGGCACTTTTTCGGACCTATATAATTAATGTATAGTGCAAATGTTTTAGTTAAGTTCTTTTAATGGTAGCAGACAAATCTTTTATTGATTAGCTGTTATACTTTTATTATTTACTTATTAGACTCAAATAAACATTTTTCAATGTGAATTAAACATTTTGCACCATATACAGTAGTTCACAAGTCACTTTTCAGGACCTATATAACTAATGTTTAGTGCAAATATTTTAGTTAAGTTTTTTTAACGATAACAGACAAACCTTTCATTGGTTGACTGTTATACTTTTATTATTTACTTATTAGACTCTAATAAACATTTTGAGACCCGTTAGAACTTTTTGTAATGTGAATTAAACATTTTGCACCATATACTTCTCTAGGAAGTTTTTCTGACATATATAACTAATGTATAGTGCAAATGTTTTAGTTAAGTTCTTTTAATGATAACAGACAAATCTTTTATTGGTTAGCTGTTATACTTTTATTTTTTACTTATTAGACTCAAATAAACATTTTGAGACGTTTTAGAACGTTTTGCAATGTGAATTATACATTTTGCACCATATAAAGTAGTACATAAGGTACGTTTTAGGACCTATAAAACTAATGTATAGTGCAAATATTTTAGTTAAGTTCTTTTAACGATAACAGAGAAATGTTTTATTGGTTAACTGTTATACTTTTATTATTGACTTATTAGACTCTAATAAACAATTTGAGACCCGTTAGAACTTTTTGCAATGTGAATTACACATTTTGCACCATATAAAGTAGTAAACAAGGCACGTTTTAGGACCTATAAAACTATTGTTTAGTGCAAATGTTTTAGTTAAGTTCTTTTGACGATAACAGACAAACCTTTCATTGGTTGACTGTTATACTTTTATTATTTACTTATTAGACTTTAATACACATTTTGAGACACGTTGGAACTTTTTGAAATATGAATTAAACATTTTGCACCATATAAAATAGTTCACAAGGCAATTTTTCGGACCTATACAGTATAACTAATGTATAGTGCAAATGTTTTAGCTAAGTTCTTTTAACGATAACAGAGAAACCTTTCATTGGTTAACTGTTATACTTTTATTATTTACTTATTAGACTCTAATAATCACTTTGCGACTCGTTAGACCTTTTTGCAATGTGAATTAAAATTTTTGCACCATATAGTTCACAAGGCACTTTTTAGGACCTATATAACTAATGTATAGTGCAAATGTTTTAGTAAAGTTATTTTAACGATAACAGAGAACCTTTTTATTGGTTACCTGTTATACTTTTATTATTTACTTAATAGACTCTAATACACATTTTGAGATTCTTTAGAACTTTTTGCAATGTGAATTAAACATTTTGCACCATATAGTTCACAAGTCACTTTTTAGGACCTATTTAACTAATGTATAGTGCAAATGTTTTAGTTAAGTTCTTTTAACGATAACAGAGAACCCTTTTATTGGTTAACTGTTACACTTTTATTATTTACTTATTAGACTCTAATAAACATTTTGAGACACTTTAGAACTTTTTGTAATGTGAATTAAACATTTTGCACCATATAGTTCACAAGGAAATTTTTCGGACCTATATAACTAATGTATAGTGCAAATGTTTTAGTAAAGTTCTTTTAACGATAACAGACAAATCTTTTATTGGTTAGCTGTTATACTTTTATTATTTACTTTTTAGACTCAAATAATCACTTTGCGACTCGTTAGAACTTTTTGCAATGTGAACTAAACATTTTGCACCATATACAGTAGTTCACAAGGCACGTTTTTAGACCTATAAACTAATGTATAGTGCAAATTTTTTAGTTTAGTTCTATAGTAGATAACAGGGAAAAATTTCTGTGGTTGACTGTTATACTTTTATTATTTACTTATTAGACCCTTATAAACATTTTGAGACCCGTTAGAACGTTTTGCTATGTGAATTAAATATTTTGCACCATATAGTTCAAAAGGAAGTTTTTCGGACCTATATAACTAATGTATAGTGCAAATGTTTTAGTTAAGTTATTTTAACGATAAAAGAGAACCCTTTTATTGGTTAACTGTTATACTTTTATTATTTACTTATTAGACTCTAATAAACATTTTGAGACCCTTTAGAACTTTTTGCAATGTGAATTAAACATTTTGCACCATATAAAGTAGTTCACAAGTCACTTTTTAGTACCTATATATAACTAATGTATAGTGCAAATGTTTTAGTTAAGTTCTTTTAACGATAACAGAGAACCCTTTTATTGGTTAACTGTTATACTTTTATTATTTACTTATTAGACTCTAATAAACATTTTGAGACCCTTTAGAACTTTTTGCAATGTGAATTAAACATTTTGCAACATATACAGTAGTTCACAAGTCACTTTTTAGGACCTATATAACTAATGTATAGTGCAAATGTTTTAGTTAAGTTCTTTTAACGATAACAGAAAACCCTTTTTTTGGTTGACTGTTATACTTTTATTATTTACTTATTAGACTCTAATAAACATTTTGAGACCCTTTAGAACTTTTTGTAATGTGAATTAAACATTTTGCACCATATAGTTTACAAGGAAGTTTTTAGGACCTATACAGTATAACTAATGTATAGTGCAAATGTTTTAGTTAAGTTCTTTTAACGATAACAGACAAACCTTTTATTGGTTAACTGTTATACTTTTATTATTTCCTTATAAGATTCTAATAAACATTGTGAGACACGTTAGAACTTTTTGCAATGTGAATTAAACATTTTGCGCCATATAATTCACAAGGAAGTTTTTCGGACCTATATAACTAATGTATAGTGCAAGAGGTTTAGTAAAGTTATTTTAACGATAACAGAGAACCTTTTTATTGGTTAACTGTTATACTTTTATTATTTACTTATTAGACTCTAATAAACATTTTGAGACCCGTTAGAACTTTTTGTAATGTGAATTAAATATTTTGCACCATATACAGTAGTTCACAAGGCACGTTTTAAGACCTATAAAACTAATGCATAGTGCAAATTTTTTAGTTTAGTTCTATAGTAGATAACAGGGAAAAATTTCTTTGGTTGACTGTTATACTTTTATTATTTACTTATTAGACTCTTATAAACATTTTGAGACCCGTTAGAATGTTTTGCAATGTGAATTAAATATTTTGCACCATATACAGTAGTTCACAAGGCACGTTTTAGGACCTATATAACTAATGTATAGTGCAAACGTTTTAGTTAAGTTCTTTTAACGATAACAGAGAACCCTTTTATTGGTTAGCTGTTATACTTTTATTATTTACTTATTAGACTCTAATAAACATTTTGCAATGTGAATTAAACATTTTGCACCTTATCGTTCACAAGGCACTTTTTAGGACCTATATAACTAATGTATAGTGCAAATGTTTTAGTTAAGTTCTTTTAACGATAAAAAAGAAACCTTTCATTAGGTAACTGTTATACTTTTATTATTTACTTATTAGACTCAAATAAACGTTTTGAGACCCGTAAGAACGTTTTGCAATGTGAATTAAACATTTTGCACCATATAAAGTAGTACATAAGGTACGTTTTAGGACCTATATAACTAATGTATAGTGCAAATGTTTTAGTTAAGTTCTTTTAACGATAACAGAGAACCCTTTTATTGGTTAACTGTTATACTTTTATTATTTACTTATTAGACTCTAATAAACATTTTGAGACCCTTTAGAACTTTTTGCAATGTGAATTAAACATTTTGCAACATATACAGTAGTTCACAAGGCACGTTTTAGGACCTATATAACTAATGTATAGTGCAAATGTTTTAGTAAAGTTATTTTAACGATAACAGAGAACCTTTTTATTGGTTAACTGTTATACTTTTATTATTTACTTATTAGACTCTAATAAACATTTTGAGACCCGTTAGAACTTTTTGTAATGTGAATTAAACATTTTGCACCATATACAGTAGTTCACAAGGCACGTTTTAAGACCTATAAAACTAATGCATAGTGCAAATTTTTTAGTTTAGTTCTATAGTAGATAACAGGGAAAAATTTCTTTGGTTGACTGTTATACTTTTATTATTTACTTATTAGACTCTTATAAACATTTTGAGACCCTTTAGAACTTTTTGTAATGTAAATTAAACATTTTGCACCATATAGTTCACAAGGCACTTTTTAGGACCTATATAACTAATGTATAGTGCAAATGTTTTAGTTAAGTTCTTTTAACGATAGCAAAAAAAACTTTTATTGGTTAACTGTTATACTTTTATTATTTACTTATTAGACTCTTATAAACCTTTTGAGACCCGTTAGAAAGTTTTGCAATGTGAATTAAATCATTTGCACCATATACAGTAGTTCACAAGTCAGTTTTTAGGACCTATATAACTAATGTATAGTGCAAATGTTTTAGTTAAATTCTTTTAACGATAACAGAGAAACCTTTCAATGCTTGACTGTTATACTTTTATTATTTACTTATTAGACTCTAATAAACATTTTGAGACCCTTTAGAACTTTTTTCAATGTGAATTAAACATTTTGCACCATATAGTTCACAAAGAAGTTTTTCGGACCTATATAACTAATGTATAGTGCAAATGTTTTAGTTAAGTTATTTTAACGATAACAGAGAACCCTTTTATTGGTTAACTGTTATACTTTTATTATTTACTTATTAGACTCTAATAAACATTTTGAGACCCTTTAGAACTTTTTGCAATGTGAATTAAACATTTTGCACCATATACAGTAGTTCACAAGTCACTTTTTAGTACATATATAACTAATGTATAGTGCAAATGTTTTAGTTAAGTTCTTTTAACGATAACAGAGAACCCTTTTATTGGTTAACTGTTATACTTTTATTATTTACTTATTAGACTCTAATAAACATTTTGAGACCCTTTAGAACTTTTTGCAATTTGAATTAAACATTTTGCACCATATACAGTAGTTCACAAGTCACTTTTTAGGACCTATATAACTAATGTATAGTGCAAATTTTTTAGTTAAGTTCTTTTAACGATAACAGAGAAACCTTTTTTTGGTTGACTGTTATACTTTTATTATTTACTTATTAGACTCTAATAAACATTTTGAGACCCTTTAGAACTTTTTTCAATGTGAATTAAACATTTTGCACCATATAGTTCACAAGGAAGTTTTTCGGACCTATATAACTAATGTATAGTGCAAATGTTTTGGTAAAGTTATTTTAACGATAACAGAGAACCCTTTCATTGGTTAACTGTTATACTTTTATTATTTACATATTAGACTCTAATAAACATTTTGAGACCCGTTAGAACTTTTTGTAATGTGAATTAAACATTTTGCAACATATAGTTTACAAGGAAGTTTTTAGGACGTATACAGTATAACTAATGTATAGTGCAAATGTTTTAGTTAAGTTCTTTTAACGATAACAGACAAACCTTTTATTGGTTAACTGTTATACTTTTATTATTTACTTATTAGACTCTAATAAACATTTTGAGACCCGTAAGAACGTTTTGCAATGTGAACTAAACATTTTGCACCATATACAGTAGTTCACAAGGCACGTTTTAAGACCTATAAAACTAATGCATAGTGCAAATTTTTTAGTTTAGTTCTATAGTAGATAACAGGGAAAAATTTCTTTGGTTGACTGTTATACTTTTATTATTTACTTATTAGACTCTTATAAACATTTTGAGACCCGTTAGAATGTTTTGCAATGTGAATTAAATATTTTGCACCATATACAGTAGTTCACAAGGCACGTTTTAGGACCTATATAACTAATGTATAGTGCAAATGTTTTAGTTAAATTCTTTTAACGATAACAGAGAAACCTTTCATTGGTTGACTGTTATACTTTTATTATTTACTTATTAGACTCTAATAAACATTTTGAGACCCGTAAGAACGTTTTGCAATGTGAATTAAACATTTTGCATCATATACAGTAGTACACAAGTCACTTTTTAGGACCTATATAACTAATGTATAGTGCAAATGTTTTAGTTAAGTTCTTTTAACGATAACAGAGAACCCTTGTATTGGTTAATTTTTATACTTTTATTATTTACTTATTAGACTCTAATAAACATTTTGAGACCCTTTAGAACTTTTTACAATGTGAATTAAACATTTTGCACCATATACAGTAGTTCACAAGTCACTTTTTAGGACCTATATAACTAATGTATAGTGGAAATGTTTTAGTTAAGTTCTTTTAACGATAACAGAGAACCCTTTTTTTGGTTGACTGTTATACTTTTATTATTTACTTATTAGACTCTAATAAACATTTTGAGACACTTTAGAACTTTTTTCAATGTGAATTAAACATTTTGCACCATATAGTTCACAAGGAAGTTTTTCGGACCTATATAACTAATGTATAGTGCAAATGTTTTAGTAAAGTTATTTTAACGATAACAGAGAACCCTTTCATTGGTTAACTGTTATACTTTTATTATTTACTTATTAGACTCTAATAAACATTTTGAGACCCTTTAGAACTTTTTGCAATGTGAATTAAACATTTTGCACCATATAAAGTAGTTCACAAGTCACTTTTTAGTACCTATAGAACTAATGTATAGTGCAAATGTTTTAGTTAAGTTCTTTTAACGATAACAGAGAACCCTTTTATTGGTTAACTGTTATACTTTTATTATTTACTTATTAGACTCTAATAAACATTTTGAGACCCTTTAGAACTTTTTGCAATGTGAATTAAACATTTTGCAACATATACAGTGGTTCACAAGTCACTTTTTAGGACCTATATAACTAATGTATAGTGCAAATGTTTTAGTTAAGTTCTTTTAACGATAACAGAGAACCCTTTTTTTGGTTGACTGTTATACTTTTATTATTTACTTATTAGACTCTAATAAACATTTTGAGACCCTTTAGAACTTTTTGTAATGTGAATTAAACATTTTGCACCATATAGTTTACAAGGAAGTTTTTAGGACCTATACAGTATAACTAATGTATAGTGCAAATGTTTTAGTTAAGTTCTTTTAACGATAACAGACAAACCTTTTATTGGTTAACTGTTATACTTTTATTATTTCCTTATTAGATTCTAATAAACATTGTGAGACACGTTAGAACTTTTTGCAATGTGAATTAAACATTTTGCGCCATATAGTTCACAAGGAAGTTTTTCGGACCTATATAACTAATGTATAGTGCAAGAGGTTTAGTAAAGTTATTTTAACGATAACAGAGAACCTTTTTATTGGTTAACTGTTATACTTTTATTATTTACTTATTAGACTCTAATAAACATTTTGAGACCCGTTAGAACTTTTTGTAATGTGAATTAAATATTTTGCACCATATACAGTAGTTCACAAGGCACGTTTTAAGACCTATAAAACTAATGCATAGTGCAAATTTTTTAGTTTAGTTCTATAGTAGATAACAAGGAAAAATTTCTTTGGTTGACTGTTATACTTTTATTATTTACTTATTAGACTCTTATAAACATTTTGAGACCCGTTAGAATGTTTTGCAATGTGAATTAAATATTTTGCACCATATACAGTAGTTCACAAGGCACGTTTTAGGACCTATATAACTAATGTATAGTGCAAACGTTTTAGTTAAGTTCTTTTAACGATAACAGAGAACCCTTTTATTGGTTAGCTGTTATACTTTTATTATTTACTTATTAGACTCTAATAAACATTTTGCAATGTGAATTAAACATTTTGCACCTTATCGTTCACAAGGCACTTTTTAGGACCTATATAACTAATGTATAGTGCAAATGTTTTAGTTAAGTTCTTTTAACGATAAAAAAGAAACCTTTCATTAGGTAACTGTTATACTTTTATTATTTACTTATTAGACTCAAATAAACGTTTTGAGACCCGTAAGAACGTTTTGCAATGTGAATTAAACATTTTGCACCATATAAAGTAGTACATAAGGTACGTTTTAGGACCTATATAACTAATGTATAGTGCAAATGTTTTAGTTAAGTTCTTTTAACGATAACAGAGAACCCTTTTATTGGTTAACTGTTATACTTTTATTATTTACTTATTAGACTCTAATAAACATTTTGAGACCCTTTAGAACTTTTTGCAATGTGAATTAAACATTTTGCAACATATACAGTAGTTCACAAGGCACGTTTTAGGACCTATATAACTAATGTATAGTGCAAATGTTTTAGTAAAGTTATTTTAACGATAACAGAGAACCTTTTTATTGGTTAACTGTTATACTTTTATTATTTACTTATTAGACTCTAATAAACATTTTGAGACCCGTTAGAACTTTTTGTAATGTGAATTAAACATTTTGCACCATATACAGTAGTTCACAAGGCACGTTTTAAGACCTATAAAACTAATGCATAGTGCAAATTTTTTAGTTTAGTTCTATAGTAGATAACAGGGAAAAATTTCATTGGTTGACTGTTATACTTTTATTATTTACTTATTAGACTCTTATAAACATTTTGAGACCCTTTAGAACTTTTTGTAATGTAAATTAAACATTTTGCACCATATAGTTCACAAGGCACTTTTTAGGACCTATATAACTAATGTATAGTGCAAATGTTTTAGTTAAGTTCTTTTAACGATAGCAAAAAAAACTTTTATTGGTTAACTGTTATACTTTTATTATTTACTTATTAGACTCTTATAAACCTTTTGAGACCCGTTAGAAAGTTTTGCAATGTGAATTAAACATTTTGCATCATATACAGTAGTACACAAGTCACTTTTTAGGACCTATATAACTAATGTATAGTGCAAATGTTTTAGTTAAGTTCTTTTAACGATAACAGAGAACCCTTGTATTGGTTAATTTTTATACTTTTATTATTTACTTATTAGACTCTAATAAACATTTTGAGACCCTTTAGAACTTTTTACAATGTGAATTAAACATTTTGCACCATATACAGTAGTTCACAAGTCACTTTTTAGGACCTATATAACTAATGTATAGTGGAAATGTTTTAGTTAAGTTCTTTTAACGATAACAGAGAACCCTTTTTTTGGTTGACTGTTATACTTTTATTATTTACTTATTAGACTCTAATAAACATTTTGAGACACTTTAGAACTTTTTTCAATGTGAATTAAACATTTTGCACCATATAGTTCACAAGGAAGTTTTTCGGACCTATATAACTAATGTATAGTGCAAATGTTTTAGTAAAGTTATTTTAACGATAACAGAGAACCCTTTCATTGGTTAACTGTTATACTTTTATTATTTACTTATTAGACTCTAATAAACATTTTGAGACCCTTTAGAACTTTTTGCAATGTGAATTAAACATTTTGCACCATATAAAGTAGTTCACAAGTCACTTTTTAGTACCTATAGAACTAATGTATAGTGCAAATGTTTTAGTTAAGTTCTTTTAACGATAACAGAGAACCCTTTTATTGGTTAACTGTTATACTTTTATTATTTACTTATTAGACTCTAATAAACATTTTGAGACCCTTTAGAACTTTTTGCAATGTGAATTAAACATTTTGCAACATATACAATGGTTCACAAGTCACTTTTTAGGACCTATATAACTAATGTATAGTGCAAATGTTTTAGTTAAGTTCTTTTAACGATAACAGAGAACCCTTTTTTTGGTTGACTGTTATACTTTTATTATTTACTTATTAGACTCTAATAAACATTTTGAGACCCTTTAGAACTTTTTGTAATGTGAATTAAACATTTTGCACCATATAGTTTACAAGGAAGTTTTTAGGACCTATACAGTATAACTAATGTATAGTGCAAATGTTTTAGTTAAGTTCTTTTAACGATAAAAAAGAAACCTTTCATTAGGTAACTGTTATACTTTTATTATTTACTTATTAGACTCAAATAAACGTTTTGAGACCCGTAAGAACGTTTTGCAATGTGAATTAAACATTTTGCACCATATAAAGTAGTACATAAGGTACGTTTTAGGACCTATATAACTAATGTATAGTGCAAATGTTTTAGTTAAGTTCTTTTAACGATAACAGAGAACCCTTTTATTGGTTAACTGTTATACTTTTATTATTTACTTATTAGACTCTAATAAACATTTTGAGACCCTTTAGAACTTTTTGCAATGTGAATTAAACATTTTGCAACATATACAGTAGTTCACAAGGCACGTTTTAGGACCTATATAACTAATGTATAGTGCAAATGTTTTAGTAAAGTTATTTTAACGATAACAGAGAACCTTTTTATTGGTTAACTGTTATACTTTTATTATTTACTTATTAGACTCTAATAAACATTTTGAGACCCGTTAGAACTTTTTGTAATGTGAATTAAACATTTTGCACCATATACAGTAGTTCACAAGGCACGTTTTAAGACCTATAAAACTAATGCATAGTGCAAATTTTTTAGTTTAGTTCTATAGTAGATAACAGGGAAAAATTTCATTGGTTGACTGTTATACTTTTATTATTTACTTATTAGACTCTTATAAACATTTTGAGACCCTTTAGAACTTTTTGTAATGTAAATTAAACATTTTGCACCATATAGTTCACAAGGCACTTTTTAGGACCTATATAACTAATGTATAGTGCAAATGTTTTAGTTAAGTTCTTTTAACGATAGCAAAAAAAACTTTTATTGGTTAACTGTTATACTTTTATTATTTACTTATTAGACTCTTATAAACCTTTTGAGACCCGTTAGAAAGTTTTGCAATGTGAATTAAACATTTTGCATCATATACAGTAGTACACAAGTCACTTTTTAGGACCTATATAACTAATGTATAGTGCAAATGTTTTAGTTAAGTTCTTTTAACGATAACAGAGAACCCTTGTATTGGTTAATTTTTATACTTTTATTATTTACTTATTAGACTCTAATAAACATTTTGAGACCCTTTAGAACTTTTTACAATGTGAATTAAACATTTTGCACCATATACAGTAGTTCACAAGTCACTTTTTAGGACCTATATAACTAATGTATAGTGGAAATGTTTTAGTTAAGTTCTTTTAACGATAACAGAGAACCCTTTTTTTGGTTGACTGTTATACTTTTATTATTTACTTATTAGACTCTAATAAACATTTTGAGACACTTTAGAACTTTTTTCAATGTGAATTAAACATTTTGCACCATATAGTTCACAAGGAAGTTTTTCGGACCTATATAACTAATGTATAGTGCAAATGTTTTAGTAAAGTTATTTTAACGATAACAGAGAACCCTTTCATTGGTTAACTGTTATACTTTTATTATTTACTTATTAGACTCTAATAAACATTTTGAGACCCTTTAGAACTTTTTGCAATGTGAATTAAACATTTTGCACCATATAAAGTAGTTCACAAGTCACTTTTTAGTACCTATAGAACTAATGTATAGTGCAAATGTTTTAGTTAAGTTCTTTTAACGATAACAGAGAACCCTTTTATTGGTTAACTGTTATACTTTTATTATTTACTTATTAGACTCTAATAAACATTTTGAGACCCTTTAGAACTTTTTGCAATGTGAATTAAACATTTTGCAACATATACAATGGTTCACAAGTCACTTTTTAGGACCTATATAACTAATGTATAGTGCAAATGTTTTAGTTAAGTTCTTTTAACGATAACAGAGAACCCTTTTTTTGGTTGACTGTTATACTTTTATTATTTACTTATTAGACTCTAATAAACATTTTGAGACCCTTTAGAACTTTTTGTAATGTGAATTAAACATTTTGCACCATATAGTTTACAAGGAAGTTTTTAGGACCTATACAGTATAACTAATGTATAGTGCAAATGTTTTAGTTAAGTTCTTTTAACGATAACAGACAAACCTTTTATTGGTTAACTGTTATACTTTTATTATTTCCTTATTAGATTCTAATAAACATTGTGAGACACGTTAGAACTTTTTGCAATGTGAATTAAACATTTTGCGCCATATAGTTCACAAGGAAGTTTTTCGGACCTATATAACTAATGTATAGTGCAAGAGGTTTAGTAAAGTTATTTTAACGATAACAGAGAACCTTTTTATTGGTTAACTGTTATACTTTTATTATTTACTTATTAGACTCTAATAAACATTTTGAGACCCGTTAGAACTTTTTGTAATGTGAATTAAATATTTTGCACCATATACAGTAGTTCACAAGGCACGTTTTAAGACCTATAAAACTAATGCATAGTGCAAATTTTTTAGTTTAGTTCTATAGTAGATAACAAGGAAAAATTTCTTTGGTTGACTGTTATACTTTTATTATTTACTTATTAGACTCTTATAAACATTTTGAGACCCGTTAGAATGTTTTGCAATGTGAATTAAATATTTTGCACCATATACAGTAGTTCACAAGGCACGTTTTAGGACCTATATAACTAATGTATAGTGCAAACGTTTTAGTTAAGTTCTTTTAACGATAACAGAGAACCCTTTTATTGGTTAGCTGTTATACTTTTATTACTTACTTATTAGACTCTAATAAACATTTTGCAATGTGAATTAAACATTTTGCACCTTATCGTTCACAAGGCACTTTTTAGGACCTATATAACTAATGTATAGTGCAAATGTTTTAGTTAAGTTCTTTTAACGATAAAAAAGAAACCTTTCATTAGGTAACTGTTATACTTTTATTATTTACTTATTAGACTCAAATAAACGTTTTGAGACCCGTAAGAACGTTTTGCAATGTGAATTAAACATTTTGCACCATATAAAGTAGTACATAAGGTACGTTTTAGGACCTATATAACTAATGTATAGTGCAAATGTTTTAGTTAAGTTCTTTTAACGATAACAGAGAACCCTTTTATTGGTTAACTGTTATACTTTTATTATTTACTTATTAGACTCTAATAAACATTTTGAGACCCTTTAGAACTTTTTGCAATGTGAATTAAACATTTTGCAACATATACAGTAGTTCACAAGGCACGTTTTAGGACCTATATAACTAATGTATAGTGCAAATGTTTTAGTAAAGTTATTTTAACGATAACAGAGAACCTTTTATTGGTTAACTGTTATACTTTTATTATTTACTTATTAGACTCTAATAAACATTTTGAGACCCGTTAGAACTTTTTGTAATGTGAATTAAACATTTTGCACCATATACAGTAGTTCACAAGGCACGTTTTAAGACCTATAAAACTAATGCATAGTGCAAATTTTTTAGTTTAGTTCTATAGTAGATAACAGGGAAAAATTTCATTGGTTGACTGTTATACTTTTATTATTTACTTATTAGACTCTTATAAACATTTTGAGACCCTTTAGAACTTTTTGTAATGTAAATTAAACATTTTGCACCATATAGTTCACAAGGCACTTTTTAGGACCTATATAACTAATGTATAGTGCAAATGTTTTAGTTAAGTTCTTTTAACGATAGCAAAAAAAACTTTTATTGGTTAACTGTTATACTTTTATTATTTACTTATTAGACTCTTATAAACCTTTTGAGACCCGTTAGAAAGTTTTGCAATGTGAATTAAATCATTTGCACCATATACAGTAGTTCACAAGTCAGTTTTTAGGACCTATATAACTAATGTATAGTGCAAATGTTTTAGTTAAATTCTTTTAACGATAACAGTAAAACCTTTCAATGCTTGACTGTTATACTTTTATTATTTACTTATTAGACTCTAATAAACATTTTGAGACCCTTTAGAACTTTTTTCAATGTGAATTAAACATTTTGCACCATATAGTTCACAAGGAAGTTTTTCGGACCTATATAACTAATGTATAGTGCAAATGTTTTAGTTAAGTTATTTTAACGATAACAGAGAACCCTTTTATTGGTTAACTGTTATACTTTTATTATTTACTTATTAGACTCTAATAAACATTTTGAGACCCTTTAGAACTTTTTGCAATGTGAATTAAACATTTTGCACCATATACAGTAGTTCACAAGTCACTTTTTAGTACATATATAACTAATGTATAGTGCAAATGTTTTAGTTAAGTTCTTTTAACGATAACAGAGAACCCTTTTATTGGTTAACTGTTATACTTTTATTATTTACTTATTAGACTCTAATAAACATTTTGAGACCCTTTAGAACTTTTTGCAATTTGAATTAAACATTTTGCACCATATACAGTAGTTCACAAGTCACTTTTTAGGACCTATATAACTAATGTATAGTGCAAATGTTTTAGTTAAGTTCTTTTAACGATAACAGAGAAACCTTTTTTTGGTTGACTGTTATACTTTTATTATTTACTTATTAGACTCTAATAAACATTTTGAGACCCTTTAGAACTTTTTTCAATGTGAATTAAACATTTTGCACCATATAGTTCACAAGGAAGTTTTTCGGACCTATATAACTAATGTATAGTGCAAATGTTTTAGTAAAGTTATTTTAACGATAACAGAGAACCCTTTCATTGGTTAACTGTTATACTTTTATTATTTACATATTAGACTCTAATAAACATTTTGAGACCCGTTAGAACTTTTTGTAATGTGAATTAAACATTTTGCAACATATAGTTTACAAGGAAGTTTTTAGGACCTATACAGTATAACTAATGTATAGTGCAAATGTTTTAGTTAAGTTCTTTTAACGATAACAGACAAACCTTTTATTGGTTAACTGTTATACTTTTATTATTTACTTATTAGACTCTAATAAACATTTTGAGACCCGTAAGAACGTTTTGCAATGTGAACTAAACATTTTGCACCATATACAGTAGTTCACAAGGCACGTTTTAAGACCTATAAAACTAATGCATAGTGCAAATTTTTTAGTTTAGTTCTATAGTAGATAACAGGGAAAAATTTCTTTGGTTGACTGTTATACTTTTATTATTTACTTATTAGACTCTTATAAACATTTTGAGACCCGTTAGAATGTTTTGCAATGTGAATTAAATATTTTGCACCATATACAGTAGTTCACAAGGCACGTTTTAGGACCTATATAACTAATGTATAGTGCAAATGTTTTAGTTAAATTCTTTTAACGATAACAGAGAAACCTTTCATTGGTTGACTGTTATACTTTTATTATTTACTTATTAGACTCTAATAAACATTTTGAGACCCGTAAGAACGTTTTGCAATGTGAATTAAACATTTTGCACCATATACAGTAGTACACAAGTCACTTTTTAGGACCTATATAACTACTGTATAGTGCAAATGTTTTAGTTAAGTTCTTTTAACGATAACAGAGAACCCTTGTATTGGTTAATTTTTATACTTTTATTATTTACTTATTAGACTCTAATAAACATTTTGAGACCCTTTAGAACTTTTTACAATGTGAATTAAACATTTTGCACCATATACAGTAGTTCACAAGTCACTTTTTAGGACCTATATAACTAATGTATAGTGCAAATGTTTTAGTTAAGTTCTTTTAACGATAACAGAGAACCCTTTTTTTGGTTGACTGTTATACTTTTATTATTTACTTATTAGACTCTAATAAACATTTTGAGACACTTTAGAACTTTTTTCAATGTGAATTAAACATTTTGCACCATATAGTTCACAAGGAAGTTTTTCGGACCTATATAACTAATGTATAGTGCAAATGTTTTAGTAAAGTTATTTTAACGATAACAGAGAACCCTTTCATTGGTTAACTGTTATACTTTTATTATTTACTTATTAGACTCTAATAAACATTTTGAGACCCGTTAGAACTTTTTGTAATGTGAATTAAACATTTTGCACCATATAGTTTACAAGGAAGTTTTTAGGACCTATACAGTATAACTAATGTATAGTGCAAATGTTTTAGTTAAGTTCTTTTAACGATAACAGACAAACCTTTTATTGGTTAACTGTTATACTTTTATTATTTCCTTATTAGACTCTAATAAACATTGTGAGACACGTTAGAACTTTTTGCAATGTGAATTAAACATTTTGCACCATATAGTTCACAAGGAAGTTTTTCGAACCTATATAACTAATGTATAGTGCAAATGTTTTAGTTAAGTTCTTTTAATGATAACAAACAAACCTTTTATTGGTTAACTGTTATACTTTTATTATTTACTTATTAGACTCTAATAAACATTGTGAGACACGTTAGAACTTTTTGCAATGTGAATTAAACATTTTGCACCATATAGTTCACAAGGAAGTTTTTCGGACCTATATAACTAATGTATAGTGCAAATGTTTTAGTTAAGTTCTTTTAACGATAGCAAAAAAACCTTTAATTAGGTAACTGTTATACTTTTATTATTTACTTATTAGACTCTAATAAACATTTTGAGACACGTAAGAACGTTTTGCAATGTGAATTAAATATTTTGCACCATATACAGTAGTTCACAAGGCACGTTTTAGGACCTATATAACTAATGTATAGTGCAAATGTTTTAGTTAAGTTCTTTTAATGATAACAGACAAATCTTTTATTGGTTGACTGTTATACTTTTATTATTTACTTATTAGACTCTAATAAACATTTTGAGACCCTTTAGAACTTTTTGCAATGTGAATTAAACATTTTGCACCATATACAGTAGTTCACAAGTCACTTTTTAGGACCTATATAACTAATGTATAGTGCAAATGTTTTAGTTAAGTTCTTTTAACGATAACAGAGAACAATTTTTTTGGTTGACTATTATACTTTTATTATTTACTTATTAGACTCTAATAAACATTTTGAGACCCTTTAGAACTTTTTTCAATGTGAATTAAACATTGTGCACCATATAGTTCACAAGGAAGTTTTTCGGACCTATATAACTAATGTATAGTGCAAATGTTTTAGTAAAGTTATTTTAACGATAACAGAGAACCCTTTTATTGGTTAACTGTTATACTTTTATTATTTACTTATTAGATTCTAATAAACATTTTGAGACCCGTTAGAACTTTTTGCAATGTGAATTAAATATTTTGCACCATATAGTTCACAAGGCATTTTTAAGCCCTATTAACTAATGTATAGTGGAAATGTTTTAGTTAAGTTCTTTTAACGATAACAGAGAACCCTTTTTTTGGTTGACTGTTATACTTTTATTATTTACTTATTAGACTCTAATAAAAATTTTGATACCCTTTAGAACTTTTTGCAATGTGAATTAAACATTTTGCACCATATACAGTAGTTCACAAGTCACTTTTTAGGACCTATATAACTAATGTATAGTGCAAATGTTTTAGTTAAGTTCTTTTAACGATAACAGAGAACCCTTTTTTTGGTTGACTGTTATACTTTTATTATTTACTTATTAGACTCTAATAAACATTTTGAGACCCTTTAGAACTTTTTTCAATGTGAATTAAACATTTTGCACCATATAGTTTACAAGGAAGTTTTTTGGACTTATATAACTAATGTATAGTGCAAATGTTTTAGTTAAGTTCTTTTAACGATAACAGAGAAACCTTTCATTGGTTAACTGTTATACTTTTATTATTTACTTATTAGACTCTAATAAACATCTTGAGATACGTTAGAACTTTTTGCAATGTGAATTAAACATTTTGCACCATATACTTCACAAGGCACTTTTTCGGACCTATATAATTAATGTATAGTGCAAATGTTTTAGTTAAGTTCTTTTAATGGTAGCAGACAAATCTTTTATTGATTAGCTGTTATACTTTTATTATTTACTTATTAGACTCAAATAAACATTTTTCAATGTGAATTAAACATTTTGCACCATATACAGTAGTTCACAAGTCACTTTTCAGGACCTATATAACTAATGTTTAGTGCAAATATTTTAGTTAAGTTTTTTTAACGATAACAGACAAACCTTTCATTGGTTGACTGTTATACTTTTATTATTTACTTATTAGACTCTAATAAACATTTTGAGACCCGTTAGAACTTTTTGTAATGTGAATTAAACATTTTGCACCATATACTTCTCTAGGAAGTTTTTCTGACATATATAACTAATGTATAGTGCAAATGTTTTAGTTAAGTTCTTTTAATGATAACAGACAAATCTTTTATTGGTTAGCTGTTATACTTTTATTTTTTACTTATTAGACTCAAATAAACATTTTGAGACGTTTTAGAACGTTTTGCAATGTGAATTATACATTTTGCACCATATAAAGTAGTACATAAGGTACGTTTTAGGACCTATAAAACTAATGTATAGTGCAAATATTTTAGTTAAGTTCTTTTAACGATAACAGAGAAATGTTTTATTGGTTAACTGTTATACTTTTATTATTGACTTATTAGACTCTAATAAACAATTTGAGACCCGTTAGAACTTTTTGCAATGTGAATTACACATTTTGCACCATATAAAGTAGTAAACAAGGCACGTTTTAGGACCTATAAAACTATTGTTTAGTGCAAATGTTTTAGTTAAGTTCTTTTGACGATAACAGACAAACCTTTCATTGGTTGACTGTTATACTTTTATTATTTACTTATTAGACTTTAATACACATTTTGAGACACGTTGGAACTTTTTGAAATATGAATTAAACATTTTGCACCATATAAAATAGTTCACAAGGCAATTTTTCGGACCTATACAGTATAACTAATGTATAGTGCAAATGTTTTAGCTAAGTTCTTTTAACGATAACAGAGAAACCTTTCATTGGTTAACTGTTATACTTTTATTATTTACTTATTAGACTCTAATAATCACTTTGCGACTCGTTAGACCTTTTTGCAATGTGAATTAAAATTTTTGCACCATATAGTTCACAAGGCACTTTTTAGGACCTATATAACTAATGTATAGTGCAAATGTTTTAGTAAAGTTATTTTAACGATAACAGAGAACCTTTTTATTGGTTACCTGTTATACTTTTATTATTTACTTAATAGACTCTAATACACATTTTGAGATTCTTTAGAACTTTTTGCAATGTGAATTAAACATTTTGCACCATATAGTTCACAAGTCAATTTTTAGGACCTATTTAACTAATGTATAGTGCAAATGTTTTAGTTAAGTTCTTTTAACGATAACAGAGAACCCTTTTATTGGTTAACTGTTACACTTTTATTATTTACTTATTAGACTCTAATAAACATTTTGAGACACTTTAGAACTTTTTGTAATGTGAATTAAACATTTTGCACCATATAGTTCACAAGGAAATTTTTCGGACCTATATAACTAATGTATAGTGCAAATGTTTTAGTAAAGTTCTTTTAACGATAACAGACAAATCTTTTATTGGTTAGCTGTTATACTTTTATTATTTACTTTTTAGACTCAAATAATCACTTTGCGACTCGTTAGAAATTTTTGCAATGTGAATTAAACTTTTTGCTCCATATAGTTCACAAGGCACTTTTTATGACCTATATAACTAATGTATAGTGCAAATGTTTTAGTTAAGTTCTTTTAATGATAACAGACAAATCTTTTATTGGTTAGCTGTTATACTTTTATTATTTCCTTATTAGATTCTAATAAACATTGTGAGACACGTTAGAACTTTTTGCAATGTGAATTAAACATTTTGCGCCATATAGTTCACAAGGAAGTTTTTCGGACCTATATAACTAATGTATAGTGCAAGAGGTTTAGTAAAGTTATTTTAACGATAACAGAGAACCTTTTTATTGGTTAACTGTTATACTTTTATTATTTACTTATTAGACTCTAATAAACATTTTGAGACCCGTTAGAACTTTTTGTAATGTGAATTAAATATTTTGCACCATATACAGTAGTTCACAAGGCACGTTTTAAGACCTATAAAACTAATGCATAGTGCAAATTTTTTAGTTTAGTTCTATAGTAGATAACAAGGAAAAATTTCTTTGGTTGACTGTTATACTTTTATTATTTACTTATTAGACTCTTATAAACATTTTGAGACCCGTTAGAATGTTTTGCAATGTGAATTAAATATTTTGCACCATATACAGTAGTTCACAAGGCACGTTTTAGGACCTATATAACTAATGTATAGTGCAAACGTTTTAGTTAAGTTCTTTTAACGATAACAGAGAACCCTTTTATTGGTTAGCTGTTATACTTTTATTATTTACTTATTAGACTCTAATAAACATTTTGCAATGTGAATTAAACATTTTGCACCTTATCGTTCACAAGGCACTTTTTAGGACCTATATAACTAATGTATAGTGCAAATGTTTTAGTTAAGTTCTTTTAACGATAAAAAAGAAACCTTTCATTAGGTAACTGTTATACTTTTATTATTTACTTATTAGACTCAAATAAACGTTTTGAGACCCGTAAGAACGTTTTGCAATGTGAATTAAACATTTTGCACCATATAAAGTAGTACATAAGGTACGTTTTAGGACCTATATAACTAATGTATAGTGCAAATGTTTTAGTTAAGTTCTTTTAACGATAACAGAGAACCCTTTTATTGGTTAACTGTTATACTTTTATTATTTACTTATTAGACTCTAATAAACATTTTGAGACCCTTTAGAACTTTTTGCAATGTGAATTAAACATTTTGCAACATATACAGTAGTTCACAAGGCACGTTTTAGGACCTATATAACTAATGTATAGTGCAAATGTTTTAGTAAAGTTATTTTAACGATAACAGAGAACCTTTTTATTGGTTAACTGTTATACTTTTATTATTTACTTATTAGACTCTAATAAACATTTTGAGACCCGTTAGAACTTTTTGTAATGTGAATTAAACATTTTGCACCATATACAGTAGTTCACAAGGCACGTTTTAAGACCTATAAAACTAATGCATAGTGCAAATTTTTTAGTTTAGTTCTATAGTAGATAACAGGGAAAAATTTCTTTGGTTGACTGTTATACTTTTATTATTTACTTATTAGACTCTTATAAACATTTTGAGACCCTTTAGAACTTTTTGTAATGTAAATTAAACATTTTGCACCATATAGTTCACAAGGCACTTTTTAGGACCTATATAACTAATGTATAGTGCAAATGTTTTAGTTAAGTTCTTTTAACGATAGCAAAAAAAACTTTTATTGGTTAACTGTTATACTTTTATTATTTACTTATTAGACTCTTATAAACCTTTTGAGACCCGTTAGAAAGTTTTGCAATGTGAATTAAATCATTTGCACCATATACAGTAGTTCACAAGTCAGTTTTTAGGACCTATATAACTAATGTATAGTGCAAATGTTTTAGTTAAGTTCTTTTAACGATAGCAAAAAAAACTTTTATTGGTTAACTGTTATACTTTTATTATTTACTTATTAGACTCTAATAAACATTTTGAGACCCTTTAGAACTTTTTTCAATGTGAATTAAACATTTTGCACCATATAGTTCACAAGGAAGTTTTTCGGAACTATATAACTAATGTATAGTGCAAATGTTTTAGTTAAGTTATTTTAACGATAACAGAGAACCCTTTTATTGGTTAACTGTTATACTTTTATTATTTACTTATTAGACTCTAATAAACATTTTGAGACCCTTTAGAACTTTTTGCAATGTGAATTAAACATTTTGCACCATATACAGTAGTTCACAAGTCACTTTTTAGTACATATATAACTAATGTATAGTGCAAATGTTTTAGTTAAGTTCTTTTAACGATAACAGAGAACCCTTTTATTGGTTAACTGTTATACTTTTATTATTTACTTATTAGACTCTAATAAACATTTTGAGACCCTTTAGAACTTTTTGCAATTTGAATTAAACATTTTGCACCATATACACTATACAGTAGTTCACAAGTCACTTTTTAGGACCTATATAACTAATGTATAGTGCAAATGTTTTAGTTAAGTTCTTTTAACGATAACAGAGAAACCTTTTTTTGGTTGACTGTTATACTTTTATTATTTACTTATTAGACTCTAATAAACATTTTGAGACCCTTTAGAACTTTTTTCAATGTGAATTAAACATTTTGCACCATATAGTTCACAAGGAAGTTTTTCGGACCTATATAACTAATGTATAGTGCAAATGTTTTAGTAAAGTTATTTTAACGATAACAGAGAACCCTTTCATTGGTTAACTGTTATACTTTTATTATTTACATATTAGACTCTAATAAACATTTTGAGACCCGTTAGAACTTTTTGTAATGTGAATTAAACATTTTGCAACATATAGTTTACAAGGAAGTTTTTAGGACCTATACAGTATAACTAATGTATAGTGCAAATGTTTTAGTTAAGTTCTTTTAACGATAACAGACAAACCTTTTATTGGTTAACTGTTATACTTTTATTATTTACTTATTAGACTCTAATAAACATTTTGAGACCCGTAAGAACGTTTTGCAATGTGAACTAAACATTTTGCACCATATACAGTAGTTCACAAGGCACGTTTTAAGACCTATAAAACTAATGCATAGTGCAAATTTTTTAGTTTAGTTCTATAGTAGATAACAGGGAAAAATTTCTTTGGTTGACTGTTATACTTTTATTATTTACTTATTAGACTCTTATAAACATTTTGAGACCCGTTAGAATGTTTTGCAATGTGAATTAAATATTTTGCACCATATACAGTAGTTCACAAGGCACGTTTTAGGACCTATATAACTAATGTATAGTGCAAATGTTTTAGTTAAATTCTTTTAACGATAACAGAGAAACCTTTCATTGGTTGACTGTTATACTTTTATTATTTACTTATTAGACTCTAATAAACATTTTGAGACCCGTAAGAACGTTTTGCAATGTGAATTAAACATTTTGCACCATATACAGTAGTACACAAGTCACTTTTTAGGACCTATATAACTAATGTATAGTGCAAATGTTTTAGTTAAGTTCTTTTAACGATAACAGAGAACCCTTGTATTGGTTAATTTTTATACTTTTATTATTTACTTATTAGACTCTAATAAACATTTTGAGACCCTTTAGAACTTTTTACAATGTGAATTAAACATTTTGCACCATATACAGTAGTTCACAAGTCACTTTTTAGGACCTATATAACTAATGTATAGTGCAAATGTTTTAGTTAAGTTCTTTTAACGATAACAGAGAACCCTTTTTTTGGTTGACTGTTATACTTTTATTATTTACTTATTAGACTCTAATAAACATTTTGAGACACTTTAGAACTTTTTTCAATGTGAATTAAACATTTTGCACCATATAGTTCACAAGGAAGTTTTTCGGACCTATATAACTAATGTATAGTGCAAATGTTTTAGTAAAGTTATTTTAACGATAACAGAGAACCCTTTCATTGGTTAACTGTTATACTTTTATTATTTACTTATTAGACTCTAATAAACATTTTGAGACCCGTTAGAACTTTTTGTAATGTGAATTAAACATTTTGCACCATATAGTTTACAAGGAAGTTTTTAGGACCTATACAGTATAACTAATGTATAGTGCAAATGTTTTAGTTAAGTTCTTTTAACGATAACAGACAAACCTTTTATTGGTTAACTGTTATACTTTTATTATTTCCTTTTTAGACTCTAATAAACATTGTGAGACACGTTAGAACTTTTTGCAATGTGAATTAAACATTTTGCACCATATAGTTCACAAGGAAGTTTTTCGAACCTATATAACTAATGTATAGTGCAAATGTTTTAGTTAAGTTCTTTTAATGATAACAAACAAACCTTTTATTGGTTAACTGTTATACTTTTATTATTTACTTATTAGACTCTAATAAACATTGTGAGACACGTTAGAACTTTTTGCAATGTGAATTAAACATTTTGCACCATATAGTTCACAAGGAAGTTTTTCGGACCTATATAACTAATGTATAGTGCAAATGTTTTAGTTAAGTTCTTTTAACGATAGCAAAAAAACCTTTAATTAGGTAACTGTTATACTTTTATTATTTACTTATTAGACTCTAATAAACATTTTGAGACACGTAAGAACGTTTTGCAATGTGAATTAAATATTTTGCACCATATACAGTAGTTCACAAGGCACGTTTTAGGACCTATATAACTAATGTATAGTGCAAATGTTTTAGTTAAGTTATTTTAATGATAACAGACAAATCTTTTATTGGTTGACTGTTATACTTTTATTATTTACTTATTAGACTCTAATAAACATTTTGAGACCCTTTAGAACTTTTTGCAATGTGAATTAAACATTTTGCACCATATACAGTAGTTCACAAGTCACTTTTTAGGACCTATATAACTAATGTATAGTGCAAATGTTTTAGTTAAGTTCTTTTAACGATAACAGAGAACAATTTTTTTGGTTGACTATTATACTTTTATTATTTACTTATTAGACTCTAATAAACATTTTGAGACCCTTTAGAACTTTTTTCAATGTGAATTAAACATTGTGCACCATATAGTTCACAAGGAAGTTTTTCGGACCTATATAACTAATGTATAGTGCAAATGTTTTAGTAAAGTTATTTTAACGATAACAGAGAACCCTTTTATTGGTTAACTGTTATACTTTTATTATTTCCTTATTAGACTCTAATAAACATTGTGAGACACGTTAGAACTTTTTGCAATGTGAATTAAACATTTTGCACCATATAGTTCACAAGGAAGTTTTTCGAACCTATATAACTAATGTATAGTGCAAATGTTTTAGTTAAGTTCTTTTAATGATAACAAACAAACCTTTTATTGGTTAACTGTTATACTTTTATTATTTACTTATTAGACTCTAATAAACATTGTGAGACACGTTAGAACTTTTTGCAATGTGAATTAAACATTTTGCACCATATAGTTCACAAGGAAGTTTTTCGGACCTATATAACTAATGTATAGTGCAAATGTTTTAGTTAAGTTCTTTTAACGATAGCAAAAAAACCTTTAATTAGGTAACTGTTATACTTTTATTATTTACTTATTAGACTCTAATAAACATTTTGAGACACGTAAGAACGTTTTGCAATGTGAATTAAATATTTTGCACCATATACAGTAGTTCACAAGGCACGTTTTAGGACCTATATAACTAATGTATAGTGCAAATGTTTTAGTTAAGTTCTTTTAATGATAACAGACAAATCTTTTATTGGTTGACTGTTATACTTTTATTATTTACTTATTAGACTCTAATAAACATTTTGAGACCCTTTAGAACTTTTTGCAATTTGAATTAAACATTTTGCACCATATACAGTAGTTCACAAGTCACTTTTTAGGACCTATATAACTAATGTATAGTGCAAATGTTTTAGTTAAGTTCTTTTAACGATAACAGAGAACAATTTTTTTGGTTGACTATTATACTTTTATTATTTACTTATTAGACTCTAATAAACATTTTGAGACCCTTTAGAACTTTTTTCAATGTGAATTAAACATTGTGCACCATATAGTTCACAAGGAAGTTTTTCGGACCTATATAACTAATGTATAGTGCAAATGTTTTAGTAAAGTTATTTTAACGATAACAGAGAACCCTTTTATTGGTTAACTGTTATACTTTTATTATTTACTTATTAGATTCTAATAAACATTTTGAGACCCGTTAGAACTTTTTGCAATGTGAATTAAATATTTTGCACCATATAGTTCACAAGGCATTTTTAAGCCCTATTAACTAATGTATAGTGGAAATGTTTTAGTTAAGTTCTTTTAACGATAACAGAGAACCCTTTTTTTGGTTGACTGTTATACTTTTATTATTTACTTATTAGACTCTAATAAAAATTTTGATACCCTTTAGAACTTTTTGCAATGTGAATTAAACATTTTGCACCATATACAGTAGTTCACAAGTCACTTTTTAGGACCTATATAACTAATGTATAGTGCAAATGTTTTAGTTAAGTTCTTTTAACGATAACAGAGAACCCTTTTTTTGGTTGACTGTTATACTTTTATTATTTACTTATTAGACTCTAATAAACATTTTGAGACCCTTTAGAACTTTTTTCAATGTGAATTAAACATTTTGCACCATATAGTTTACAAGGAAGTTTTTTGGACTTATATAACTAATGTATAGTGCAAATGTTTTAGTTAAGTTCTTTTAACGATAACAGAGAAACCTTTCATTGGTTAACTGTTATACTTTTATTATTTACTTATTAGACTCTAATAAACATCTTGAGATACGTTAGAACTTTTTGCAATGTGAATTAAACATTTTGCACCATATACTTCACAAGGCACTTTTTCGGACCTATATAATTAATGTATAGTGCAAATGTTTTAGTTAAGTTCTTTTAATGGTAGCAGACAAATCTTTTATTGATTAGCTGTTATACTTTTATTATTTACTTATTAGACTCAAATAAACATTTTTCAATGTGAATTAAACATTTTGCACCATATACAGTAGTTCACAAGTCACTTTTCAGGACCTATATAACTAATGTTTAGTGCAAATATTTTAGTTAAGTTTTTTTAACGATAACAGACAAACCTTTCATTGGTTGACTGTTATACTTTTATTATTTACTTATTAGACTCTAATAAACATTTTGAGACCCGTTAGAACTTTTTGTAATGTGAATTAAACATTTTGCACCATATACTTCTCTAGGAAGTTTTTCTGACATATATAACTAATGTATAGTGCAAATGTTTTAGTTAAGTTCTTTTAATGATAACAGACAAATCTTTTATTGGTTAGCTGTTATACTTTTATTTTTTACTTATTAGACTCAAATAAACATTTTGAGACGTTTTAGAACGTTTTGCAATGTGAATTATACATTTTGCACCATATAAAGTAGTACATAAGGTACGTTTTAGGACCTATAAAACTAATGTATAGTGCAAATATTTTAGTTAAGTTCTTTTAACGATAACAGAGAAATGTTTTATTGGTTAACTGTTATACTTTTATTATTGACTTATTAGACTCTAATAAAAAATTTGAGACCCGTTAGAACTTTTTGCAATGTGAATTACACATTTTGCACCATATAAAGTAGTAAACAAGGCACGTTTTAGGACCTATAAAACTATTGTTTAGTGCAAATGTTTTAGTTAAGTTCTTTTGACGATAACAGACAAACCTTTCATTGGTTGACTGTTATACTTTTATTATTTACTTATTAGACTTTAATACACATTTTGAGACACGTTGGAACTTTTTGAAATATGAATTAAACATTTTGCACCATATAAAATAGTTCACAAGGCAATTTTTCGGACCTATACAGTATAACTAATGTATAGTGCAAATGTTTTAGCTAAGTTCTTTTAACGATAACAGAGAAACCTTTCATTGGTTAACTGTTATACTTTTATTATTTACTTATTAGACTCTAATAATCACTTTGCGACTCGTTAGACCTTTTTGCAATGTGAATTAAAATTTTTGCACCATATAGTTCACAAGGCACTTTTTAGGACCTATATAACTAATGTATAGTGCAAATGTTTTAGTAAAGTTATTTTAACGATAACAGAGAACCTTTTTATTGGTTAACTGTTATACTTTTATTATTTACTTAATAGACTCTAATACACATTTTGAGATTCTTTAGAACTTTTTGCAATGTGAATTAAACATTTTGCACCATATAGTTCACAAGTCACTTTTTAGGACCTATTTAACTAATGTATAGTGCAAATGTTTTAGTTAAGTTCTTTTAACGATAACAGAGAACCCTTTTATTGGTTAACTGTTACACTTTTATTATTTACTTATTAGACTCTAATAAACATTTTGAGACACTTTAGAACTTTTTGTAATGTGAATTAAACATTTTGCACCATATAGTTCACAAGGAAATTTTTCGGACCTATATAACTAATGTATAGTGCAAATGTTTTAGTAAAGTTCTTTTAACGATAACAGACAAATCTTTTATTGGTTAGCTGTTATACTTTTATTATTTACTTTTTAGACTCAAATAATCACTTTGCGACTCGTTAGAAATTTTTGCAATGTGAATTAAACTTTTTGCTCCATATAGTTCACAAGGCACTTTTTATGACCTATATAACTAATGTATAGTGCAAATGTTTTAGTTAAGTTCTTTTAATGATAACAGACAAATCTTTTATTGGTTAGCTGTTATACTTTTATTATTTCCTTATTAGATTCTAATAAACATTGTGAGACACGTTAGAACTTTTTGCAATGTGAATTAAACATTTTGCGCCATATAGTTCACAAGGAAGTTTTTCGGACCTATATAACTAATGTATAGTGCAAGAGGTTTAGTAAAGTTATTTTAACGATAACAGAGAACCTTTTTATTGGTTAACTGTTATACTTTTATTATTTACTTATTAGACTCTAATAAACATTTTGAGACCCGTTAGAACTTTTTGTAATGTGAATTAAATATTTTGCACCATATACAGTAGTTCACAAGGCACGTTTTAAGACCTATAAAACTAATGCATAGTGCAAATTTTTTAGTTTAGTTCTATAGTAGATAACAAGGAAAAATTTCTTTGGTTGACTGTTATACTTTTATTATTTACTTATTAGACTCTTATAAACATTTTGAGACCCGTTAGAATGTTTTGCAATGTGAATTAAATATTTTGCACCATATACAGTAGTTCACAAGGCACGTTTTAGGACCTATATAACTAATGTATAGTGCAAACGTTTTAGTTAAGTTCTTTTAACGATAACAGAGAACCCTTTTATTGGTTAGCTGTTATACTTTTATCATTTACTTATTAGACTCTAATAAACATTTTGCAATGTGAATTAAACATTTTGCACCTTATCGTTCACAAGGCACTTTTTAGGACCTATATAACTAATGTATAGTGCAAATGTTTTAGTTAAGTTCTTTTAACGATAAAAAAGAAACCTTTCATTAGGTAACTGTTATACTTTTATTATTTACTTATTAGACTCAAATAAACGTTTTGAGACCCGTAAGAACGTTTTGCAATGTGAATTAAACATTTTGCACCATATAGTTCACAAGGAAATTTTTCGGACCTATATAACTAATGTATAGTGCAAATGTTTTAGTAAAGTTCTTTTAACGATAACAGACAAATCTTTTATTGGTTAGCTGTTATACTTTTATTATTTACTTTTTAGACTCAAATAATCACTTTGCGACTCGTTAGAAATTTTTGCAATGTGAATTAAACTTTTTGCTCCATATAGTTCACAAGGCACTTTTTATGACCTATATAACTAATGTATAGTGCAAATGTTTTAGTTAAGTTCTTTTAATGATAACAGACAAATCTTTTATTGGTTAGCTGTTATACTTTTATTATTTACTTTTTAGACTCAAATAATTACTTTGCGACTCGTTAGACCTTTTTGCAATGTGAATTAAACTTTTTGCACCATATAGTTCACAAGGCACTTTTTAGGACCTATTTAACTAATGTATAGTGCAAATGTTTTAGTTAAGTTCTTTCAACGATAACAAAGAAACCTTTCATTAGGTAACTGTTATACTTTTATTATTCAACTATTAGACTCTAATAAACATTTTAAGACACGTTAGAACTTTTTGCAATGTGAATTAAACATTTTGCCCCATATGGTTCACAAGGCACTTTTTCGGACCAATACAGTATAACTAATGTATAGTGCAAATGTTTTAGTTAAGTTGTTTTAACGATAACAGACAACCCTTTTATTGGTTAACTGTTATACATTTATTATTTACTTATTAGACTCTAATAAACATTTTGAGACCCGTTAGAACGTTTTGCAATGTGAATTAAACATTTTGCACCATATAAAGTAGTACACAAGGCACGTTTTAGGACCTATAAAACTATTGTTTAGTGCAAATGTTTTAGTTAAGTTTTCCAGAAGATAACAGACAACCCTTTTCTTGGTTAACTGTTATACTTTTATTATTTACTTATTAGACTCTAATAAACATCTTGAGACACGTTAGAACTTTTTGCAATATGAATTAAACATTTTGCAACATATAGTTCACAAGGAAATTTTTCGGACCTATATAACTAATGTATAGTGCAAATGTTTTAGTTAAGTTCTTTTAATGATAACAGACAAATCTTTTATTGGTTTACTGTTATACTTTTATTATTTACTTATTAGACTCAAATAAACTTTTTGAGACCCGTTAGACCTTTTTTCAATGTGAATTAAACATTTTGCACCATATAGTTCACAAGGCACGTTTTAGGACCTGTATAACTAATGTATAGTGCAAATGTTTTAGTTAAGTTCTTTTAATGATAACAAAGAAACCTTTTTTTGGTTAACTGTTATACTTTTATTATTTACTTATTAGACTCAAATGAACATTTTGAGACACGTTAGACCTTTTTGCAATGTGAATTAAACATTTTGCACCATATACAGTAGTTCAGAAGGCACGTTTTAGGACCTATAAAACTAATGTATAGTGCAAATATTTTAGAAAAAGTTCTTTTAACGATAACAGACAAACCTTTCATTGGTTGACTGTTATACTTTTATTATTTACTTATTAGACTCTAATAAATATTTTGAGACCCTTTAGAACTTTTTTCAATGTGAATTAAACATTTTGCACCATATAGTTCACAAGGATGTTTTTCGGACCTATATAACTAATGTATAGTGCAAATGTTTTAGTAAAGTTATTTTAACGATAACAGAGAACCCTTTTATTGGTTAACTGTTATACTTTTATTATTTACTTATTAGACTCTAATAAATATTTTGAGATCCTTTAGAACTTTTTGCAATGTGAATTAAACATTTTGCAACATATAGAGTAGTTCACAAGTCACTTTTTAGGACCTATATAACTAATGTATAGTGCAAATGTTTTAGTTAAGTTCTTTTAACGATAACATAGAACCCTTTTTTTGGTTGACTGTTATACTTTTATTATTTACTTATTAGACTCTAATAAACATTTTGAGACCCGTTAGACCTTTTTGCAATGTGAATTAAACATTTTGCACCATATAGTTCACAAGGCACTTTTTAGGACCTATATAACTAATGTATAGTGCAAATGTTTTAGTTAAGTTCTTTTAACGATAACAGACAAACCTTTTATTGGTTAACTGTTATACTTTTATTATTTACTTATTAGACTCTAATAAACATTTTGAGACCCGTTAAAACTTTTTGTAATGTGAATTAAACATTTTGCACCATATAGTTTACAAGGAAGTTTTTATGACCTATACAGTATAACTAATGTATAGTGCAAATGTTTTAGTTAAGTTCTTTTAATGATAACAGACAATACTTTTATTGGTTAGCTGTTATACTTTTATTATTTACTTTTTAGACTCAAATAATCACTTTGCGACTCGTTAGAACTTTTTGCAATGTGAATTAAACTTTTTGCACCATATAGTTCAAAAGGCACTTTTTAGGACCTATATAACTAATGTATAGTGCAAATGTTTTAGTTAAGTTCTTTTAATGATAACAGACAAATCTTTAATTGGTTAGCTGTTATACTTTTATTATTTACTTTTTAGACTCAAATAATCACTTTGCGACTCGTTAGACCTTTTTGCAATGTGAATTAAACTTTTTGCACCATATAGTTCACAAGGAAGTTTTTCGGACCTATATAACTAATGTATAGTGCAAATGTTTTAGTAAAGTTATTTTAACGATAACAGAGAACCCTTTTTTTGGTTAACTGTTATACTTTTATTATTTACTTATTAGACTCTAATAAACATTTTGAGACCCTTTAGAACTTTTTGCAATGTGAATTAAACATTTTGCACCATATAGAGTAGTTCACAAGTCACTTTTTAGGACCTATATAACTAATGTATAGTGCAAATGTTTTAGTTAAGTTCTTTTAACGATAACAGACAACACTTTTATTGGTTAACTGTTATACTTTTATTATTTACTTATTAGACTCTAATAAACATTTTGAGACACGTTAGAACGTTTTGCAATGTGAATTAAACATTTTGCACCATATAGTTCACAAGGCACTTTTTTGGACCTATATAACTAATGTATAGTGCAAATGTTTTAGTTAATTTCTTTTAACGATAACAGACAACCCTTTTATTGGTTAACTGTTATACTTTTATTATTTACTTATTAGACTATAATAAACATTTTGAGACCCGTTAGAACTTTTTGCAATGTGAATTAAACATTTTTCACCATATAAAGTAGTACACAAGGCACGTTTTAGGACCTACAAAACTAATGTATAGTGCAAATGTTTTAGTTAAGTTCTTTTAATGATAACAGACAAATCTTTTATTGGTTAAATGTTACACTTTTATTATTTACTTATTAGACTCTAATAAACATTTTGAGACCCGTAAGAACTTTTTGCAATGTGAATAAAACATTTTGCATCGTATAAAGTAGTACACAAGGTACGTTTTATGACCTATAAAAGTAATGTATAGTGCAAATGTTTTAGTTAAGTTCTTTTGAAGATAACAGACAAACCTTTCAATGCTTGACTGTTATACTTTTATTATTTACTTATTAGACTCTAATAAACATTTAAGACACGTTAGAACTTTTTTCAATGTGAATTAAACATTTTGCACCATACAGTTCACAAGGCACTTTTTAGGACCTATGCAGTATAACTAATGTATAGTGCAAATGTTTTAGTTAAGTTCTTTTAACGATAACAGACAACCATTTTATTGGTTAACTGTTATACTTTTATTATTTACTTATTAGACTATAATAAACATTTTGAGACCCGTTAGAACTTTTTGCAATGTGAATTAAACATTTTTCACCATACAAAGTAGTACACAAGGCACGTTTTAGGACCTACAAAACTAATGTATAGTGCAAATGTTTTAGTTAAGTTCTTTTGAAGATAACAGACAAACCTTGCATTGGTTGACTGTTATAATTTTATTATTTACTTATTAGACTTTAATAAACATTTTGAGACACGTTAGAACTTTTTGCAATGTGAATTAAACATTTTGCACCATATACTATAGTTCACAAGGCAATTTTTCGGACCTACACAGTATAACTGATATATAGTGCAAATGTTTTAGTTAAGTTATTTTAACGATAACAGAGAAAACTTTCACTGGTTAACTGTTATACTTTTATTATTTACTTATTAGACTCTAATAAACATCTTGAGACACGTTAGAACTTTTTGCAATGTGAATTAAACTTTTTGCACCACATAGTTCACAAGGAAGTTTTTTGGACCTATATAACTAATGTATAGTGCAAATGTTTTAGTTAAGTTCTTTTAACGATAACAGACAAATCTTTTATTGGTTAGCTGTTATACTTTTATTATTTACTTATTAGACTCAAATAAACAATTTGAGACCCGTTAGACCTTTTTGCAATGTGAATTAAACATTTTGCACCATATAGTTAACAAGGCACTTTTTAGGACCTATATAACTAATGTATAGTGCAAATGTTTTAGTTAAGTTCTTTTAACGATAACAGACAAATCTTTTATTGGTTAGCTGTTATACTTTTATTATTTACTTATTAGACTCTAATAAACATTTTGAGACGCGTAAGAACGTTTTGCAATGTGAATTAAACATTTTGTACCATATAAAGTAGTACAGAACGTACGTTTTAGGACCTATAAAACTAATGTATAGTGCAAATGTTTTAGTTAAGTTCTTTTGAAGATAACAGACAAACCTTTCAATACTTGACTGTTATACTTTTATTATTTACTTATTAGACTCTAATAAACATTTTGAGACCCGTTAGAACTTTTTGTAATGTGAATTAAACAATTTGCACCATATAGTTTACAAGGCACTTTTTAGGACCTATTTAACTAATGTATAGTGCAAATGTTTTAGTTAATTTCTTTTAACGATAACAGACAACCCTTTTATTGGTTAACTGTTATACTTTTATTATTTACTTATTAGACTCTAATAAACATCTTGAGACACGTTAGAACGTTTTGCAATGTGAATTAAACATTTAGCACCATATAGTTCACAAGGAAGTTTTTCGTACCTATATAACTAATGTATAGTGCAAATGTTTTAGTTAAGTTCTTTTAATGATAACAGACAAATCTTTTATTGGTTAACTGTTACACTTTTATTATTTACTTATTCGACTCTAATAAACATTTTGAGACCCGTAAGAACTTTTTGCAATGTGAATAAAACATTTTGCATCGTATAAAGTAGTACACAAGGTACGTTTTAGGACCTATAAAAGTAATGTATAGTGCAAATGTTTTAGTTAAGTTCTTTTGAAGATAACAGACAAACCTTTCAATGCTTGACAGTTATACTTTTATTATTTACTTATTAGACTCTAATAAACATTTAAGACACGTTAGAACTTTTTTCAATGTGAATTAAACATTTTGCACCATATAGTTCACAAGGCACTTTTTCGGACCTATGCAGTATAACTAATGTATAGTGCAAATGTTTTAGTTAAGTTCTTTTAACGATAACAGACAACAATTTTATTGGTTAACTGTTATACTTTTATTATTTACTTATTAGACTATAATAAACATTTTTAGACCCGTTAGAACTTTTTGCAATGTGAATTAAACATTTTTCACCATACAAAGTAGTACACAAGGCACGTTTTAGGACCTACAAAACTAATGTATAGTGCAAATGTTTTAGTTAAGTTCTTTTGAAGATAACAGACAAACCTTGCATTGGTTGACTGTTATAATTTTATTATTTACTTATTAGACTTTAATACACATTTTGGGACACGTTAGACCTTTTTGCAATATGAATTAAACATTTTGCACCATATACTATAATTCACAAGGCAATTTTTCGGACCTACACAGTATAACTGATATATAGTGCAAATGTTTTAGTTAAGTTCTTTTAACGATAACAGAGAAAACTTTCACTGGTTAACTGTTATACTTTTATTATTTACTTATTAGACTCTAATAAACATCTTGAGACACGTTAGAACTTTTTGCAATGTGAATTAAACATTTTGCACCATATACTTCACAAGGAAGTTTTTCGGACCTATATAACTAATGTATAGTGCAAATGTTTTTGTTAAGTTCTTTTAATGATAACAGACAAATCTTTTATTGGTTAGCTGTTATACTTTTATTATTTACTTATTAGACTCAAATACATATTTTGAGACCCGTTAGACCTTTTTGCAATGTGAATTAAACATTTTGCACCATATAGTTAACAAAACACTTTTTATGACCTATATAACTAATGTATAGTGCAAATGTTTTAGTTAAGTTCTTTTAACGATAACAGACAACCATTTTATTATTTAACTGTTATACTTTTATTATTTACTTATTAGACTATAATAAACATTTTGAGACCCGTTAGAACTTTTTGCAATGTGAATTAAACATTTTTCACCATATAAAGTAGTACACAAGGCACGTTTTAGGACCTATATAACTAATGTATAGTGCAAATGTTTTAGTTAAGTTCTTTTGAAGATAACAGACAAACCTTGCATTGGTTGACTGTTATAATTTTATTATTTACTTATTAGACTTTATTACACATTTTGAGACACGTTAGACCTTTTTGCAATATGAATTAAACATTTTGCACCATATACTATAATTCACAAGGCAATTTTTTGGACCTACACAGTATAACTGATATATAGTGCAAATGTTTTAGTTAAGTTCTTTTAACGAAAACAGGGAAAACTTTCACCGGTTAACTGTTATACTTTTATTATTTACTTATTAGACTCTAATAAACATCTTGAGACACGTTAGAACTTTTTGCAATGTGAATTAAACATTTTGCACCATATAGTTCACAAGGAAGTTTTTCGGACCTATATAACTAATGTATAGTGCTAATGTTTTTGTTAAGTTCTTTTAATGATAACAGACAAATCTTTTATTGGTTTGCTGTTATACTTTATTATTTACTTATTAAACTCAAATACACATTTTGAGACCCGTTAGACCTTTTTGCAATGTGAATTAAACATTTTGCACCATATAGTTAACAAAGCACTTTTTAGGACCTATATAACTAATGTATAGTGCAAATGTTTTAGTTAATTTCTTTTAACGATAACAGACAAACCTTTTATTGGTTAACTGTTATACTTTTATTATTTACTTATTAGACTCTAATAAACATCTTGAGACACGTTAGAACGTTTTGCAATGTGAATTAAACATTTTGCACCATATAGTTCACAAGGAAGTTTTTCGTACCTATATAACTAATGTATAGTGCAAATGTTTTAGTTAAGTTCTTTTAATGATAACAGACAAATCTTTTATTGGTTAAATGTTACACTTTTATTGTTTACTTATTAGACTCTAATAAACATTTTGAGACCCGTAAGTACTTTTTGCAATGTGAATAAAACATTTTGCATCGTATAAAGTAGTACACAAGGTACGTTTTATGACCTATAAAAGTAATGTATAGTGCAAATGTTTTAGTTAAGTTCTTTTGAAGATAACAGTCAAACCTTTCAATGCTTGACTGTTATACTTTTATTATTTACTTATTAGACTCTAATAAACATTTAAGACACGTTAGAACTTTTTTCAATGTGAATTAAACATTTTGCACCATACAGTTCACAAGGCACTTTTTAGGACCTATGCAGTATAACTAATGTATAGTGCAAATGTTTTAGTTAAGTTCTTTGAAGATAACAGTAAAACCTTTCAATGCTTGACTGTTATACTTTTATTATTTACTTATTAGAGTCTAATAAACATTTTGAGACACGTTAGAACGTTTTGCAATATGAATTAAACAATTAGCACCATATAAAGTAGCACACAAGGCACGTTTTTGGACCTCTAAAACTATTGTTTAGTGCAAATGTTTTAGTTAAGTTCTTTTGAAGATAACAGACAAACCTTTCAATACTTGACTGTTATACTTTTATTATTTACTTATTAGACTCTAATAAACATTTTGAGACCCGTTAGAACTTTTTGTAATGTGAATTAAACAATTTGCACCATATAGTTTACAAGGCACTTTTTAGGACCTATTTAACTAATGTATAGTGCAAATGTTTTAGTTAATTTCTTTTAACGATAACAGAAAAACCTTTTATTGGTTAACTGTTATACTTTTATTATTTACTTATTAGACTCTAATAAACATCTTGAGACACGTTAGAACGTTTTGCAATGTGAATTAAACATTTAGCACCATATAGTTCACAAGGAAGTTTTTCGTACCTATATAACTAATGTATAGTGCAAATGTTTTAGTTAAGTTCTTTTAATGATAACAGACAAATCTTTTATTGGTTAACTGTTACACTTTTATTATTTACTTATTCGACTCTAATAAACATTTTGAGACCCGTAAGAACTTTTTGCAATGTGAATAAAACATTTTGCATCGTATAAAGTAGTACACAAGGTACGTTTTAGGACCTATAAAAGTAATGTATAGTGCAAATGTTTTAGTTAAGTTCTTTTGAAGATAACAGACAAACCTTTCAATGCTTGACTGTTATACTTTTATTATTTACTTATTAGACTCTAATAAACATTTAAGACACGTTAGAACTTTTTTCAATGTGAATTAAACATTTTGCACCATATAGTTCACAAGGCACTTTTTCGGACCTATGCAGTATAACTAATGTATAGTGCAAATGTTTTAGTTAAGTTCTTTTAACGATAACAGACAACAATTTTATTGGTTAACTGTTATACTTTTATTATTTACTTATTAGACTATAATAAACATTTTTAGACCCGTTAAAACTTTTTGCAATGTGAATTAAACATTTTTCACCATACAAAGTAGTACACAAGGCACGTTTTAGGACCTACAAAACTAATGTATAGTGCAAATGTTTTAGTTAAGTTCTTTTGATGATAACAGACAAACCTTGCATTGGTTGACTGTTATAATTTTTTTATTTACTTATTAGACTTTAATACACATTTTGAGACACGTTAGACCTTTTTGCAATATGAATTAAACATTTTGCACCATATACTATAATTCACAAGGCAATTTTTCGGACCTACACAGTATAACTGATATATAGTGCAAATGTTTTAGTTAAGTTCTTTTAACGATAACAGAGAAAACTTTCACTGGTTAACTGTTATACTTTTATTATTTACTTATTAGACTCTAATAAACATCTTGAGACACGTTAGAACTTTTTGCGATGTGAATTAAACATTTTGCACCATATACTTCACAAGGAAGTTTTTCGGACCTATATAACTAATGTATAGTGCAAATGTTTTTGTTAAGTTCTTTTAATGATAACAGACAAATCTTTTATTGGTTAGCTGTTATACTTTTATTATTTACTTATTAGACTCAAATACATATTTTGAGACCCGTTAGACCTTTTTGCAATGTGAATTAAACATTTTGCACCATATAGTTAACAAAACACTTTTTAGGACCTATATAACTAATGTATAGTGCAAATGTTTTAGTTAAGTTCTTTTAACGATAACAGACAACCATTTTATTATTTAACTGTTATACTTTTATTATTTACTTATTAGACTATAATAAACATTTTGAGACCCGTTAGAACTTTTTGCAATGTGAATTAAACATTTTTCACCATATAAAGTAGTACACAAGGCACGTTTTAGGACCTATAAAACTAATGTATAGTGCAAATGTTTTAGTTAAGTTCTTTTGAAGATAACAGACAAACCTTGCATTGGTTGACTGTTATAATTTTATTATTTACTTATTAGACTTTATTACACATTTTGAGACACGTTAGACCTTTTTGCAATATGAATTAAACATTTTGCACCATATACTATAATTCACAAGGCAATTTTTTGGACCTACACAGTATAACTGATATATAGTGCAAATGTTTTAGTTAAGTTCTTTTAACGAAAACAGGGAAAACTTTCACCGGTTAACTGTTATACTTTTATTATTTACTTATTAGACTCTAATAAACATCTTGAGACACGTTAGAACTTTTTGCAATGTGAATTAAACATTTTGCACCATATAGTTCACAAGGAAGTTTTTCGGACCTATATAACTAATGTATAGTGCTAATGTTTTTGTTAAGTTCTTTTAATGATAACAGACAAATCTTTTATTGGTTAGCTGTTATACTTTATTATTTACTTATTAAACTCAAATACACATTTTGAGACCCGTTAGACCTTTTTGCAATGTGAATTAAACATTTTGCACCAGATAGTTAACAAAGCACTTTTTAGGACCTATATAACTAATGTATAGTGCAAATGTTTTAGTTAATTTCTTTTAACGATAACAGACAAACTTTTTATTGGTTAACTGTTATACTTTTATTATTTACTTATTAGACTCTAATAAACATCTTGAGACACGTTAGAACGTTTTGCAATGTGAATTAAACATTTTGCACCATATAGTTCACAAGGAAGTTTTTCGTACCTATATAACTAATGTATAGTGCAAATGTTTTAGTTAAGTTCTTTTAATGATAACAGACAAATCTTTTATTGGTTAAATGTTACACTTTTATTATTTACTTATTAGACTCTAATAAACATTTTGAGACCCGTAAGAACTTTTTGCAATGTGAATAAAACATTTTGCATCGTATAAAGTAGTACACAAGGTACGTTTTATGACCTATAAAAGTAATGTATAGTGCAAATGTTTTAGTTAAGTTCTTTTGAAGATAACAGTCAAACCTTTCAATGCTTGACTGTTATACTTTTATTATTTACTTATTAGACTCTAATAAACATTTAAGACACGTTAGAACTTTTTTCAATGTGAATTAAACATTTTGCACCATACAGTTCACAAGGCACTTTTTAGGACCTATGCAGTATAACTAATGTATAGTGCAAATGTTTTAGTTAAGTTCTTTTGAAGATAACAGTAAAACCTTTCAATGCTTGACTGTTATACTTTTATTATTTACTTATTAGAGTCTAATAAACATTTTGAGACCCGTTAGAACGTTTTGCAATATGAATTAAACAATTAGCACCATATAAAGTAGCACACAAGGCACGTTTTTGGACCTCTAAAACTATTGTTTAGTGCAAATGTTTTAGTTAAGTTCTTTTGAAGATAACAGACAAACCTTGCATTGGTTGACTGTTATACTTTTATTATTTACTTATTAGACTCTAATAAACATTTTGAGACCCGTTAGAACGTTTTGCAATGTGAATTAAACATTTTGCACCATATAGTTCACAAGGCACTTTTTAGGACCTATATAACTAATGTATAGTGCATATGTTTTAGTTAAGTTCTTTTAACGATAACAGAGAAACCTTTCATTGGTTAACTGTTATACTTTTATTATTTACTTATTAGACTCTAATAAACATTTTGAGACCCGTTAGAACGTTTTGCAATGTGAATTAAACATTTTGCACCATATACAGTACTGCACAAGGCACGTTTTAGGACCTATAAAACTAATGTTTAGTGCAAATGTTTTAGTTAAGTTCTTTTGAAGATAACAGAGAAACCTTTTATTGGTTAACTGTTACACTTTTATTATTTACTTATTAGACTCTAATAAACATTTTGAGACCTGTAAGAAGTTTTTGCAATGTGAATTAAACTTTTTGCACCATATAAAGTAGTACACAAGGTACGTTTTAGGACCTATAAAAGTAATGTATAGTGCAATTGTTTTAGTTAAGTTCTTTAGAAGATAACAGACAAACGTTTCAATGCTTGACTGTTATACTTTTATTATTTACTTATTAGACTCTAATAAACATTTAAGACACGTTAGAACTTTTTGCAATGTGAATTAAACATTTTGCACCATATAGTTCACAAGGCACTTTTTCGGACCTATACAGTATAACTAATGTATAGTGCAAATGTTTTAGTTAAGTTCTTTTAACGATAACAGACAACCATTTTATTGGTTAACTGTTATACTTTTATTATTTACTTATTAGACTATAATAAACATTTTGAGACCCGTTAGAACTTTTTGCAATGTGAATTAAACATTTTGCACCATATAAAGTAGTACACAAGGCACGTTTTAGGACCTATAAAACTAATGTATAGTGCAAATGTTTTAGTTAAGTTCTTTTCAAGATAACAGACAAACCTTGCATTGGTTGACTGTTATAATTTTTGTATTTACTTATTAGACTTTAATACACATTTTGAGACACGTTAGAACTTTTTGCAATATGAATTAAACATTTTGCACCATATACTATAGTTCACAAGGCATTTTTTCGGACCTACACAGTATAACTGATATATAGTGCAAATGTTTTAGTTAAGTTTTTTAACGATAACAGAGAAAACTTTCATTCGTTAACTGTTATACTTTTATTATTTACTTATTAGACTCTAATAAACATTTTGAGACACGTTAGAACTTTTTGCAATGTGAATTAAACATTTTGCACCATATACTTCACAAAGAAGTTTTTCGGACCTATATAACTAATGTATAGTGCAAATGTTTTAGTTAAGTTATTTTAATGATAACAGACAAATCTTTTATTGGTTAGCTGTTATACTTTTATTATTTACTTATTAGACTCAAATAAACATTTTGAGACCCGTTAGAGCTTTTTGCAATCTGAATTAAACATTTTGCACCATATAGTTAACAAGGCACTTTTTAGGACCTATATAACTAATGTATAGTGCAAATGTTTTAGTTAAGTTCTTTTAACGATAACAAAGAAACCTTTCATTAGGTAACTGTTATACTTTTATTATTTACTTATTCGACTCTAATAAACATTTTGAGACCCGTAAGAACGTTTTGCAATGTGAATTAAACATTTAGTACCATATAAAGTAGTACAGAACGTACGTTTTAGGACCTATAAAACTAATGTATATTGCAAATGTTTTAGTTAAGTTCCTTTGAAGATAACAGACAAACCTTTCAATGCTTGACTGTTATACTTTTATTATTTACTTATTAGACTCTAATAAACATTTTGAGACGCGTAAGAACGTTTTGCAATGTGAATTAAACATTTTGCACCATATAGTTCACAAGGCACTTTATCGGACCTAAACAGTATAACTAATGTATAGTGCAAATGTTTTAGTTAAGTTCTTTTGAAGATAACAGACAAACCTTTCATTGGTTGACTGTTATACTTTTATTATTTACTTATTAGACTCTAATAAACATTTTGAGACCCGTAAGAACGTTTTTCAATGTGAATTAAACATTTTGCACCATATAAAGTTGTACATAAGGTACGTTTTAGGACCTATAAAACTAATGTATAGTGCAAATGTTTTAGTTAAGTTCTTTTAACGATAACAGACAACCCTTTTATTGGTTAACTGTTATACTTTTATTATTTACTTATTAGACTCTAATAAACATTTTGAGACACGTTAGAACTTTTTGCAATGTGAATTAAACATTTTGCACCATATAGTTCACAAGGAAGTTTTTCGGACCTATATAACTAATGTATAGTGCTAATGTTTTTGTTAAGTTCTTTTAATGATAACAGACAAATCTTTTATTGGTTAGCTGTTATACTTTATTATTTACTTATTAAACTCAAATACACATTTTGAGACCCGTTAGACCTTTTTGCAATGTGAATTAAACATTTTGCACCATATAGTTAACAAAGCACTTTTTAGGACCTATATAACTAATGTATAGTGCAAATGTTTTAGTTAATTTCTTTTAACGATAACAGACAAACCTTTTATTGGTTAACTGTTATACTTTTATTATTTACTTATTAGACTCTAATAAACATCTTGAGACACGTTAGAACGTTTTGCAATGTGAATTAAACATTTTGCACCATATAGTTCACAAGGAAGTTTTTCGTACCTATATAACTAATGTATAGTGCAAATGTTTTAGTTAAGTTCTTTTAATGATAACAGACAAATCTTTTATTGGTTAAATGTTACACTTTTATTATTTACTTATTAGACTATAATAAACATTTTGAGACCCGTAAGAACTTTTTGCAATGTGAATAAAACATTTTGCATCGTATAAAGTAGTACACAAGGTACGTTTTATGACCTATAAAAGTAATGTATAGTGCAAATGTTTTAGTTAAGTTCTTTTGAAGATAACAGTCAAACCTTTCAATGCTTGACTGTTATACTTTTATTATTTACTTATTAGACTCTAATAAACATTTAAGACACGTTAGAACTTTTTTCAATGTGAATTAAACATTTTGCACCATACAGTTCACAAGGCACTTTTTAGGACCTATGCAGTATAACTAATGTATAGTGCAAATGTTTTAGTTAAGTTCTTTTGAAGATAACAGTAAAACCTTTCAATGCTTGACTGTTATACTTTTATTATTTACTTATTAGAGTCTAATAAACATTTTGAGACCCGTTAGAACGTTTTGCAATATGAATTAAACAATTAGCACCATATAAAGTAGCACACAAGGCACGTTTTTGGACCTCTAAAACTATTGTTTAGTGCAAATGTTTTAGTTAAGTTCTTTTGAAGATAACAGACAAACCTTGCATTGGTTGACTGTTATACTTTTATTATTTACTTATTAGACTCTAATAAACATTTTGAGACCCGTTAGAACGTTTTGCAATGTGAATTAAACATTTTGCACCATATAGTTCACAAGGCACTTTTTAGGACCTATATAACTAATGTATAGTGCATATGTTTTAGTTAAGTTCTTTTAACGATAACAGAGAAACCTTTCATTGGTTAACTGTTATACTTTTATTATTTACTTATTAGACTCTAATAAACATTTTGAGACCCGTTAGAACGTTTTGCAATGTGAATTAAACATTTTGCACCATATACAGTACTGCACAAGGCACGTTTTAGGACCTATAAAACTAATGTTTAGTGCAAATGTTTTAGTTAAGTTCTTTTGAAGATAACAGAGAAACCTTTTATTGGTTAACTGTTACACTTTTATTATTTACTTATTAGACTCTAATAAACATTTTGAGACCTGTAAGAAGTTTTTGCAATGTGAATTAAAATTTTTGCACCATATAAAGTAGTACACAAGGTACGTTTTAAGACCTATAAAAGTAATGTATAGTGCAATTGTTTTAGTTAAGTTCTTTTGAAGATAACAGACAAACGTTTCAATGCTTGACTGTTATACTTTTATTATTTACTTATTAGACTCTAATAAACATTTAAGACACGTTAGAACTTTTTGCAATGTGAATTAAACATTTTGCACCATATAGTTCACAAGGCACTTTTTCGGACCTATACAGTATAACTAATGTATAGTGCAAATGTTTTAGTTAAGTTCTTTTAACGATAACAGACAACCATTTTATTGGTTAACTGTTATACTTTTATTATTTACTTATTAGACTATAATAAACATTTTGAGACCCGTTAGAACTTTTTGCAATGTGAATTAAACATTTTGCACCATATAAAGTAGTACACAAGGCACGTTTTAGGACCTATAAAACTAATGTATAGTGCAAATGTTTTAGTTAAGTTCTTTTCAAGATAACAGACAAACCTTGCATTGGTTGACTGTTATAATTTTTGTATTTACTTATTAGACTTTAATACACATTTTGAGACACGTTAGAACTTTTTGCAATATGAATTAAACATTTTGCACCATATACTATAGTTCACAAGGCATTTTTTCGGACCTACACAGTATAACTGATATATAGTGCAAATGTTTTAGTTAAGTTTTTTAACGATAACAGAGAAAACTTTCATTCGTTAACTGTTATACTTTTATTATTTACTTATTAGACTCTAATAAACATTTTGAGACACGTTAGAACTTTTTGCAATGTGAATTAAACATTTTGCACCATATACTTCACAAAGAAGTTTTTCGGACCTATATAACTAATGTATAGTGCAAATGTTTTAGTTAAGTTATTTTAATGATAACAGACAAATCTTTTATTGGTTAGCTGTTATACTTTTATTATTTACTTATTAGACTCAAATAAACATTTTGAGACCCGTTAGAGCTTTTTGCAATCTGAATTAAACATTTTGCACCATATAGTTAACAAGGCACTTTTTAGGACCTATATAACTAATGTATAGTGCAAATGTTTTAGTTAAGTTCTTTTAACGATAACAAAGAAACCTTTCATTAGGTAACTGTTATACTTTTATTATTTACTTATTCGACTCTAATAAACATTTTGAGACGCGTAAGAACGTTTTGCAATGTGAATTAAACATTTAGTACCATATAAAGTAGTACAGAACGTACGTTTTAGGACCTATAAAACTAATGTATAGTGCAAATGTTTTAGTTAAGTTCCTTTGAAGATAACAGACAAACCTTTCAATGCTTGACTGTTATACTTTTATTATTTACTTATTAGACTCTAATAAACATTTTGAGACGCGTAAGAACGTTTTGCAATGTGAATTAAACATTTTGCACCATATAGTTCACAAGGCACTTTATCGGACCTATACAGTATAACTAATGTATAGTGCAAATGTTTTAGTTAAGTTCTTTTGAAGATAACAGACAAACCTTTCATTGGTTGACTGTTATACTTTTATTATTTACTTATTAGACTCTAATAAACATTTTGAGACCCGTAAGAACGTTTTTCAATGTGAATTAAACATTTTGCACCATATAAAGTTGTACATAAGGTACGTTTTAGGACCTATAAAACTAATGTATAGTGCAAATGTTTTAGTTAAGTTCTTTTAACGATAACAAACAACCCTTTTATTGGTTAACTGTTATACTTTTATTATTTACTTATTAGACTCTAATAAACATTTTGAGACACGTTAGAACTTTTTGCAATGTGAATTAAACATTTTGCACCATATAGTTCACAAGGCACTTTTTAGGACCTATATAACTAATGTATAGTGCAAATGTTTTAGTTAAGTTCTTTTAACGATAACAGACAACCATTTTATTGGTTAACTGTTATACTTTTATTATTTACTTATTAGACTATAATAAACATTTTGAGACCCGTTAGAACTTTTTGCAATGTGAATTAAACATTTTTCACCATATAAAGTAGTACACAAGGCACGTTTTAGGACCTATAAAACTAATGTATAGTGCAAATGTTTTAGTTAAGATCTTTTGAAGATAACAGACAAACCTTGCATTGGTTGACTGTTATAATTTTATTATTTACTTATTAGACTTTAATACACATTTTGAGACACGTTAGACCTTTTTGCAATATGAATTAAACATTTTGCACCATATACTATAATTCACAAGGCAATTTTATGGACCTACACAGTATAACTGATATATAGTGCAAATGTTTTAGTTAAGTTCTTTTAACGATAACAGGGAAAACTTTCACCGGTTAACTGTTATACTTTTATTATTTACTTATTAGACTCTAATAAACATCTTGAGACACGTTAGAACTTTTTGCAATGTGAATTAAACATTTTGCACCATATAGTTAACAAAGCACTTTTTAGGACCTATATAACTAATGTATAGTGCAAATGTTTTAGTTAATTTCTTTTAACGATAACAGACAAACCTTTTATTGGTTAACTGTTATACTTTTATTATTTACTTATTAGACTCTAATAAACATCTTGAGACACGTTAGAACGTTTTGCAATGTGAATTAAACATTTTGCACCATATAGTTCACGGTACTACGACACCTTATCGAAAGACACTTTATCGAAAGACACTTTATCGAACGACACCTGATCGAAACGACAGCTGATCGAAAGACACTTTATCGAACGACAGTTAATCGAGCCGACAGTTGATCGAAAGACACTTTATCGAAACGACAGCTGATCGAACGACATTTTATCGAACCGACAGTTAATCAAAACGACAGTTGATCGAACGACACTTTATCGAACCGACAGTTCAAGCAAGATTTTAGCGTGTTTCTCAAACATTGGAACAATGAGCCATTGTGATGTGCGGTCTTTGTAATGGTGTGCATTAATGAATTGTGATGTATATATCATAAAGTTGACGATTTATATTTTATATCTATATTTTATATTTGTATCATAAAGTGTTCGATTTCGCATGGCGGCCGGCCCGCCCACATATTAATAAGATATCACAAGAATACGCACGAGAATTACTAAGTACGAGATTGTCTGTACAGTAGACTAGACTAGTCATTATAGATACAAAGAGTAAGGAATTGAAGGCAAAATTTAATAGCAAGGGGCATGTCGCTGTCTGACTTTTACACAAAGTAGCTTCTTGAAAGTGGTCTTTATCCCAGCTTGACCGACAGCGCAAAATAAATGGCTTCGATGCTTGGTAGCACGTACACATGTGAATGTCTTCCACCGGGTTCAAGATGACCTTCCACGAACGAATAATAGCATTGAAGGATGGCACAATGCGTTCAGCAAGCGTGTCTCAATATCCCATCCGACGCTTCGCAGACTCGTCAAAAAAATTAAGCAGGAACAAGGTTCCAACGAATTGTTAATTGAACAATTGAGTGCTGGAATCGATGGCCCACCACGGAAGAAGCGCTACGACGCTGTCAACCAACGTCTGAGGAGCATAGTTGAAAATTATGACTCAACAAATATGGACATAAAAAGTTATCTTCGAGCAATTGCACACAACTTGTGATTAAATGAATGCGATTGAAATGTGCACTTCGTCAGTTGTCGTGCTTTTAACAGTGCATGTTGTCAGTTCTTTTAATAAATTGTCGTTCTTTTAACAGTGCATATCGTCAGTTGTTTCAATAAATTGTGGATCTTTTAACCCTATCCTAACCAGGCTCGCGAGTTTACTAAAAAAACTAGGTGTGGCCAACCCCGCACACACATTTGCAATCGTTAATTACTAGAAACCTATGCGTCGTAGACGATGAGATTATTACAGGTTAGTAGAAACATCATCTGGCTTCCTGTATGATACATCATAATTGTAAAACTAAAGAAAGTGAATTTAGTGTAAATTAGGTATTTCTAAAAGTGACACATTTCTATAAATTCTTCTTGTTACGCCGCGCCCCCGCTGTGAAAAGAGAACGAAAAAGAATAGTTAGTCGATAAAGTGTCGTTCGATCAACTGTCGTTTTGATTAACTGTCGGTTCGATAAAGTGTCGTTTGATCAACTTTCGGTTCGATAAAGTGTCTTTCGATCAACTGTCGTTTCGATCAGGTGTCGTTTCGATCAGGTGTCGTTCGATTAAGTGTCTTTCGATAAAGTGTCGTTCGATTAAGTGTCGTTCGATAAAGTGTCTTTCGATAAGGTGTCGGGTCACGATAGTTCACAAGGAAGTTTTTCGTACCTATATAACTAATGTATAGTGCAAATGTTTTAGTTAAGTTCTTTTAATGATAACAGACAAATCTTTTATTGGTTAACTGTTAAACTTTTATTATTTACTTATTCGACTCTAATAAAAATTTTGAGACCCGTAAGAACTTTTTGCAATGTGAATAAAACATTTTGCATCGTATAAAGTAGTACACAAGGTACGTTTTAGGACCTATAAAAGTAATGTATAGTGCAAATGTTTTAGTTAAGTTCTTTTGAAGATAACAGACAAACCTTTCAATGCTTGACTGTTATACTTTTATTATTTACTTATTAGACTCTAATAAACAATTAAGACACGTTAGAACTTTTTTCAATGTGAATTAAACATTTTGCACCATATAGTTCACAAGGCACTTTTTCGGACCTATGCAGTATAACTAATGTATAGTGCAAATGTTTTAGTTAAGTTCTTTTAACGATAACAGACAACCATTTTATTATTTAACTGTTATACTTTTATTATTTACTTATTAGACTATAATAAACATTTTGAGACCCGTTAGAACTTTTTGCAATGTGAATTAAACATTTTTCACCATATAAAGTAGTACACAAGGCACGTTTTAGGACCTATAAAACTAATGTATAGTGCAAATGTTTTAGTTAAGTTCTTTTGAAGATAACAGACAAACCTTGCATTGGTTGACTGTTATAATTTTATTATTTACTTATTAGACTTTATTACACATTTTGAGACACGTTAGACCATTTTGCAATATGAATTAAACATTTTGCACCATATACTATAATTCACAAGGCAATTTTTTGGACCTACACAGTATAACTGATATATAGTGCAAATGTTTTAGTTAAGTTCTTTTAACGAAAACAGGGAAAACTTTCACCGGTTAACTGTTATACTTTTATTATTTACTTATTAGACTCTAATAAACATCTTGAGACACGTTAGAACTTTTTGCAATGTGAATTAAACATTTTGCACCATATAGTTCACAAGGAAGTTTTTCGGACCTATATAACTAATGTATAGTGCTAATGTTTTTGTTAAGTTCTTTTAATGATAACAGACAAATCTTTTATTGGTTAGCTGTTATACTTTATTATTTACTTATTAGACTCAAATACACATTTTGAGACCCGTTAGACCTTTTTGCAATGTGAATTAAACATTTTGCACCATATAGTTAACAAAGCACTTTTTAGGACCTATATAACTAATGTATAGTGCAAATGTTTTAGTTAATTTCTTTTAACGATAACAGACAAACCTTTTATTGGTTAACTGTTATACTTTTATTATTTACTTATTAGACTCTAATAAACATCTTGAGACACGTTAAAACGTTTTGCAATGTGAATTAAACATTTTGCACCATATAGTTCACAAGGAAGTTTTTCGTACCTATATAACTAATGTATAGTGCAAATGTTTTAGTTAAGTTCTTTTAATGATAACAGACAAATCTTTTATTGGTTAAATGTTATACTTTTATTATTTACTTATTAGACTCTAATAAACATTTTGAGACCCGTAAGAACTTTTTGCAATGTGAATAAAACATTTTGCATCGTATAAAGTAGTACACAAGGTACGTTTTATGACCTATAAAAGTAATGTATAGTGCAAATGTTTTAGTTAAGTTCTTTTGAAGATAACAGACAAACCTTTCAATGCTTGACTGTTATACTTTTATTATTTACTTATTAGACTCTAATAAACATTTAAGACACGTTAGAACTTTTTTCAATGTGAATTAAACATTTTGCACCATACAGTTCACAAGGCACTTTTTAGGACCTATGCAGTATAACTAATGTATAGTGCAAATGTTTTAGTTAAGTTCTTTTGAAGATAACAGTAAAACCTTTCAATGCTTGACTGTTATACTTTTATTATTTACTTATTAGAGTCTAATAAACATTTTGAGACCCGTTAGAACGTTTTGCAATATGAATTAAACAATTAGCACCATATAAAGTAGCACACAAGGCACGTTTTTGGACCTCTAAAACTATTGTTTAGTGCAAATGTTTTAGTTAAGTTCTTTTGAAGATAACAGACAAACCTTGCATTGGTTGACTGTTATACTTTTATTATTTACTTATTAGACTCTAATAAACATTTTGAGACCCGTTAGAACGTTTTGCAATGTGAATTAAACATTTTGCACCATATAGTTCACAAGGCACTTTTTAGGACCTATATAACTAATGTATAGTGCATATGTTTTAGTTAAGTTCTTTTAACGATAACAGAGAAACCTTTCATTGGTTAACTGTTATACTTTTATTATTTACTTATTAGACTCTAATAAACATTTTGAGACCCGTTAGAACGTTTTGCAATGTGAATTAAACATTTTGCACCATATACAGTACTGCACAAGGCACGTTTTAGGACCTATAAAACTAATGTTTAGTGCAAATGTTTTAGTTAAGTTCTTTTGAAGATAACAGAGAAACCTTTTATTGGTTAACTGTTACACTTTTATTATTTACTTATTAGACTCTAATAAACATTTTGAGACCTGTAAGAAGTTTTTGCAATGTGAATTAAAATTTTTGCACCATATAAAGTAGTACACAAGGTACGTTTTAAGACCTATAAAAGTAATGTATAGTGCAATTGTTTTAGTTAAGTTCTTTTGAAGATAACAGACAAACGTTTCAATGCTTGACTGTTATACTTTTATTATTTACTTATTAGACTCTAATAAACATTTAAGACACGTTAGAACTTTTTGCAATGTGAATTAAACATTTTGCACCATATAGTTCACAAGGCACTTTTTCGGACCTATACAGTATAACTAATGTATAGTGCAAATGTTTTAGTTAAGTTCTTTTAACGATAACAGACAACCATTTTATTGGTTAACTGTTATACTTTTATTATTTACTTATTAGACTATAATAAACATTTTGAGACCCGTTAGAACTTTTTGCAATGTGAATTAAACATTTTGCACCATATAAAGTAGTACACAAGGCACGTTTTAGGACCTATAAAACTAATGTATAGTGCAAATGTTTTAGTTAAGTTCTTTTCAAGATAACAGACAAACCTTGCATTGGTTGACTGTTATAATTTTTGTATTTACTTATTAGACTTTAATACACATTTTGAGACACGTTAGAACTTTTTGCAATATGAATTAAACATTTTGCACCATATACTATAGTTCACAAGGCATTTTTTCGGACCTACACAGTATAACTGATATATAGTGCAAATGTTTTAGTTAAGTTTTTTAACGATAACAGAGAAAACTTTCATTCGTTAACTGTTATACTTTTATTATTTACTTATTAGACTCTAATAAACATTTTGAGACACGTTAGAACTTTTTGCAATGTGAATTAAACATTTTGCACCATATACTTCACAAAGAAGTTTTTCGGACCTATATAACTAATGTATAGTGCAAATGTTTTAGTTAAGTTATTTTAATGATAACAGACAAATCTTTTATTGGTTAGCTGTTATACTTTTATTATTTACTTATTAGACTCAAATAAACATTTTGAGACCCGTTAGAGCTTTTTGCAATCTGAATTAAACATTTTGCACCATATAGTTAACAAGGCACTTTTTAGGACCTATATAACTAATGTATAGTGCAAATGTTTTAGTTAAGTTCTTTTAACGATAACAAAGAAACCTTTCATTAGGTAACTGTTATACTTTTATTATTTACTTATTCGACTCTAATAAACATTTTGAGACCCGTAAGAACGTTTTGCAATGTGAATTAAACATTTAGTACCATATAAAGTAGTACAGAACGTACGTTTTAGGACCTATAAAACTAATGTATAGTGCAAATGTTTTAGTTAAGTTCCTTTGAAGATAACAGACAAACCTTTCAATGCTTGACTGTTATACTTTTATTATTTACTTATTAGACTCTAATAAACATTTTGAGACGCGTAAGAACGTTTTGCAATGTGAATTAAACATTTTGCACCATATAGTTCACAAGGCACTTTATCGGACCTATACAGTATAACTAATGTATAGTGCAAATGTTTTAGTTAAGTTCGTTTATCGATAACAGACAACCCTTTTATTGGTTAACTGTTATACTTTTATTATTTACTTATTAGACTCTAATAAACATTTTGAGACCAGTTAGAACGTTTTGCAATATGAATTAAACATTTTGCACGATATAAAGTAGTACACAAGGCACGTTTTAGGACCACTAAAACTATTGTTTAGTGCAAATGTTTTAGTTAAGTTCTTTAGAAGATAACAGACAAACCTTTCATTGGTTGACTGTTATACTTTTATTATTTACTTATTAGACTATAATAAACATTTTGAGACCCGTTAGAACTTTTTGCAATGTGAATTAAACATTTTTCACCATACAAAGTAGTACACAAGGCACGTTTTAGGACCTACAAAACTAATGTATAGTGCAAATGTTTTAGTTAAGTTCTTTTGAAGATAACAGACAAACCTTGCATTGGTTGACTGTTATAATTTTATTATTTACTTATTAGACTTTAATACACATTTTGAGACACGTTAGAACTTTTTGCAATGTGAATTAAACATTTTGCACCATATACTATAGTTCACAAGGCAATTTTTCGGACCTACACAGTATAACTGATATATAGTGCAAATGTTTTAGTTAAGTTCTTTTAACGATAACAGAGAAAACTTTCATTGGTTAACTGTTATACTTTTATTATTTACTTATTAGACTCTAATAAACATCTTGAGACACGTTAGAACTTTTTGCAATGTGAATTAAACATTTTGCACCACATAGTTCACAAGGAAGTTTTTCGGACCTATATAACTAATGTATAGTGCAAATGTTTTAGTTAAGTTCTTTTAATGATAACAGACAAATCTTTTATTGGTTAGCTGTTATACTTTTATTATTTACTTATTAGACTCAAATAAACATTTTGAGACCCGTTAGACCTTTTTGCAATGTGAATTAAACATTTTGCACCATATAGTTAACAAGGCACTTTTTAGGACCTATATAACTAATGTATAGTGCAAATGTTTTAGTTAAGTTATTTTAACGATAACAAAGAAACCTTTCATTAGGTAACTGTTATACTTTTATTATTTACTTATTCGACTCTAATAAACATTTTGAGACGCGTAAGAACGTTTTGCAATGTGAATTAAACATTTTGTACCATATAAAGTAGTACAGAACGTACGTTTTAGGACCTATAAAACTAATGTATAGTGCAAATGTTTTAGTTAAGTTCTTTTGAAGATAACAGACAAACCTTTCAATACTTGACTGTTATACTTTTATTATTTACTTATTAGACTCTAATAAACATTTTGAGACCCGTTAGAACTTTTTGTATTGTAAATTAAACAATTTGCACCATATAGTTTACAAGGCACTTTTTAGGACCTATATCACTAATGTATAGTGCAAATGTTTTAGTTAAGTTCTTTTAACGATAACAGACAAACCTTTTATTGGTTGACTGTTATACTTTTATTATTTACTTATTAGACTCTAATAAACATCTTGAGACACGTTAGAACGTTTTGCAATGTGAATTAAACATTTTGCACCATATAGTTCACAAGGAAGTTTTTCGTACCTATATAACTAATGTATAGTGCAAATGTTTTAGTTAAGTTCTTTTAATGATAACAGACAAATCTTTTATTGGTTAACTGTTACACTTTTATTATTTACTTATTAGACTCTAATAAACATTTTGAGACCCGTAAGAACTTTTTGCAATGTGAATAAAACATTTTCGCATCGTATAAAGTAGTACACAAGGTACGTTTTAGGACCTATAAAAGTAATGTATAGTGCAAATGTTTTAGTTAAGTTCTTTTAACGATAACAGACAAATCTTTCAATGCTTGACTGTTATACTTTTATTATTTACTTATTAGACTCTAATAAACATTTAAGACACGTTAGAACTTTTTTCAATGTGAATGAAACATTTTGCACCATATAGTTCACAAGGCACTTTTTCGGACCTATGCAGTATAACTAATGTATAGTGCAAATGTTTTAGTTAAGTTCTTTTAACGATAACAGACAACAATTTTATTGGTTAACTGTTATACTTTTATTATTTACTTATTAGACTCTAATAAACATTTTGAGACCCGTTAGAACTTTTTGCAATGTGAATTAAACATTTTTCACCATACAAAGTAGTACACAAGGCACGTTTTAGGACCTACAAAACTAATGTATAGTGCAAATGTTTTAGTTAAGTTCTTTTGAAGATAACAGACAAACCTTGCATTGGTTGACTGTTATAATTTTATTATTTTTTTATTAGACTTTAATACACATTTTGAGACACGTTAGACCTTTTTGCAATATGAATTAAACATTTTGCACCATATACTATAATTCACAAGGCAATTTTTCGGACCTACACAGTATAACTGATATATAGTGCAAATGTTTTAGTTAAGTTCTTTTAACGATAACAGAGAAAACTTTCACTGGGTAACTGTTATACTTTTATTATTTACTTATTAGACTCTAATAAACATCTTGAGACACGTTAGAACTTTTTGCAATGTGAATTAAACATTTTGCACCATATACTTAACAAAACACTTTTTAGGACCTATATAACTAATGTATAGTGCAAATGTTTTAGTTAAGTTCTTTTAACGATAACAGACAACCATTTTATTATTTAACTGTTATACTTTTATTATTTACTTATTAGACTATAATAAACATTTTGAGACCCGTTAGAACTTTTTGCAATGTGAATTAAACATTTTTCACCATATAAAGTAGTACACAAGGCACGTTTTAGGACCTATAAAACTAATGTATAGTGCAAATGTTTTAGTTAAGTTCTTTTGAAGATAACAGACAAACCTTGCATTGGTTGACTGTTATAATTTTATTATTTACTTATTAGACTTTATTACACATTTTGAGACACGTTAGACCTTTTTGCAATATGAATTAAACATTTTGCACCATATACTATAATTCACAAGGCAATTTTTTGGACCTACACAGTATAACTGATATATAGTGCAAATGTTTTAGTTAAGTTCTTTTAACGAAAACAGGGAAAACTTTCACCGGTTAACTGTTATACTTTTATTATTTACTAATTAGACTCTAATAAACATCTTGAGACACGTTAGAACTTTTTGCAATGTGAATTAAACATTTTGCACCATATAGTTTACAAGGAAGTTTTTCGGACCTATATAACTAATGTATAGTGCTAATGTTTTTGTTAAGTTCCTTTAATGATAACAGACAAATCTTTTATTGGTTAGCTGTTATACTTTATTATTTACTTATTAGACTCAAATACACATTTTGACACCCGTTAGACCTTTTTGCAATGTGAATTAAACATTTTGCACCATATAGTTAACAAAGCACTTTTTAGGACCTATAAAAGTAATGTATAGTGCAAATGTTTTAGTTAATTTCTTTTAACGATAACAGACAAACCTTTTATTGGTTAACTGTTATACTTTTATTATTTACTTATTAGACTCTAATAAACATCTTGAGACACGTTAGAACGTTTTGCAATGTGAATTAAACATTTTGCACCATATAGTTCACAAGGAAGTTTTTCGTACCTATATAACTAATGTATAGTGCAAATGTTTTAGTTAAGTTCTTTTAATGATAACAGACAAATCTTTTATTGGTTAAATGTTACACTTTTATTATTTACTTATTAGACTCTAATAAACATTTTGAGACCCGTAAGAAGTTTTTGCAATGTGAATTAAACATTTTGCACCATATAAAGTAGTACACAAGGTACGTTTTAGGACCTATAAAAGTAATGTATAGTGCAAATGTTTTAGTTAAGTTCTTTTGAAGATAACAGACAAACCTTTCAATGCTTGACTGTTATACTTTTATTATTTACTTATTAGAGTCTAATAAACATTTTGAGACCCGTTAGAACGTTTTGCAATGTGAATTAAACATTTTGCACCATAAACAGTACTGCACAAGGCACGTTTTAGGACCTATAAAACTAATGTTTAGTGCAAATGTTTTAGTTAAGTTCTTTTAACGATAACAGAGAAACCTTTCATTGGTTAACTGTTATACTTTTATTATTTACTTATTAGACTCTAATAAACATTTTGAGACGCGTAAGAACGTTTTGCAATGTGAATTAAACATTTTGCACCATACAGTTCACAAGGCACTTTTTAGGACCTATATAACTAATGTATAGTGCATATGTTTTAGTTAAGTTCTTTTAACGATAACAGAGAAACCTTTCATTGGTTAACTGTTATACTTTTATTATTTACTTATTAGACTCTAATAAACATTTTGAGACCCGTTAGAACGTTTTGCAATGTGAATTAAACATTTTGCACCATAAACAGTACTGCACAAGGCACGTTTTAGGACCTATAAAACTAATGTTTAGTGCAAATGTTTTAGTTAAGTTCTTTAGAAGATAACAGAGAAACCTTTTATTGGTTAACTGTTACACTTTTATTATTTACTTATTAGACTCTAATAAACATTTTGAGACCTGTAAGAAGTTTTTGCAATGTGAATTAAACATTTTGCACCATATAAAGTAGTACACAAGGTACGTTTTAGGACCTATAAAAGTAATGTATAGTGCAAATGTTTTAGTTAAGTTCTTTTGAAGATAACAGACAAACCTTTCAATGCTTGACTGTTATACTTTTATTATTTACTTATTAGACTCTAATAAACATTTAAGACACGTTAGAACTTTTTGCAATGTGAATTAAACATTTTGCACCATATAGTTCACAAGGCACTTTTTCGGACCTATACAGTATAACTAATGTATAGTGCAAATGTTTTAGTTAAGTTCTTTTAACGATAACAGACAACCATTTTATTGGTTAACTGTTATACTTTTATTATTTACTTATTAGACTATAATAAACATTTTGAGACCCGTTAGAACTTTTTGCAATGTGAATTAAACATTTTTCACCATATAAAGTAGTACACAAGGCACGTTTTAGGACCTATAAAACTAATGTATAGTGCAAATGTTTTAGTTAAGTTCTTTTCAAGATAACAGACAAACCTTGCATTGGTTGACTGTTATAATTTTTGTATTTACTTATTAGACTTTAATACACATTTTGAGACACGTTAGAACTTTTTGCAATATGAATTAAACATTTTGCACCATATACTATAGTTCACAAGGCATTTTTTCGGACCTACACAGTATAACTGATATATAGTGCAAATGTTTTAGTTAAGTTTTTTAACGATAACAGAGAAAACTTTCATTCGTTAACTGTTATACTTTTATTATTTACTTATTAGACTCTAATAAACATTTTGAGACACGTTAGAACTTTTTGCAATGTGAATTAAACATTTTGCACCATATAGTTTACAAGGAAGTTTTTCGGACCTATATAACTAATGTATAGTGCTAATGTTTTTGTTAAGTTCCTTTAATGATAACAGACAAATCTTTTATTGGTTAGCTGTTATACTTTATTATTTACTTATTAGACTCAAATACACATTTTGACACCCGTTAGACCTTTTTGCAATGTGAATTAAACATTTTGCACCATATAGTTAACAAAGCACTTTTTAGGACCTATAAAAGTAATGTATAGTGCAAATGTTTTAGTTAATTTCTTTTAACGATAACAGACAAACCTTTTATTGGTTAACTGTTATACTTTTATTATTTACTTATTAGACTCTAATAAACATCTTGAGACACGTTAGAACGTTTTGCAATGTGAATTAAACATTTTGCACCATATAGTTCACAAGGAAGTTTTTCGTACCTATATAACTAATGTATAGTGCAAATGTTTTAGTTAAGTTCTTTTAATGATAACAGACAAATCTTTTATTGGTTAAATGTTACACTTTTATTATTTACTTATTAGACTCTAATAAACATTTTGAGACCCGTAAGAAGTTTTTGCAATGTGAATTAAACATTTTGCACCATATAAAGTAGTACACAAGGTACGTTTTAGGACCTATAAAAGTAATGTGTAGTGCAAATGTTTTAGTTAAGTTCTTTTGAAGATAACAGACAAACCTTTCAATGCTTGACTGTTATACTTTTATTATTTACTTATTAGAGTCTAATAAACATTTTGAGACCCGTTAGAACGTTTTGCAATGTGAATTAAACATTTTGCACCATAAACAGTACTGCACAAGGCACGTTTTAGGACCTATAAAACTAATGTTTAGTGCAAATGTTTTAGTTAAGTTCTTTTAACGATAACAGAGAAACCTTTCATTGGTTAACTGTTATACTTTTATTATTTACTTATTAGACTCTAATAAACATTTTGAGACGCGTAAGAACGTTTTGCAATGTGAATTAAACATTTTGCACCATACAGTTCACAAGGCACTTTTTAGGACCTATATAACTAATGTATAGTGCATATGTTTTAGTTAAGTTCTTTTAACGATAACAGAGAAACCTTTCATTGGTTAACTGTTATACTTTTATTATTTACTTATTAGACTCTAATAAACATTTTGAGACCCGTTAGAACGTTTTGCAATGTGAATTAAACATTTTGCACCATAAACAGTACTGCACAAGGCACGTTTTAGGACCTATAAAACTAATGTTTAGTGCAAATGTTTTAGTTAAGTTCTTTAGAAGATAACAGAGAAACCTTTTATTGGTTAACTGTTACACTTTTATTATTTACTTATTAGACTCTAATAAACATTTTGAGACCTGTAAGAAGTTTTTGCAATGTGAATTAAACATTTTGCACCATATAAAGTAGTACACAAGGTACGTTTTAGGACCTATAAAAGTAATGTATAGTGCAAATGTTTTAGTTAAGTTCTTTTGAAGATAACAGACAAACCTTTCAATGCTTGACTGTTATACTTTTATTATTTACTTATTAGACTCTAATAAACATTTAAGACACGTTAGAACTTTTTGCAATGTGAATTAAACATTTTGCACCATATAGTTCACAAGGCACTTTTTCGGACCTATACAGTATAACTAATGTATAGTGCAAATGTTTTAGTTAAGTTCTTTTAACGATAACAGACAACCATTTTATTGGTTAACTGTTATACTTTTATTATTTACTTATTAGACTATAATAAACATTTTGAGACCCGTTAGAACTTTTTGCAATGTGAATTAAACATTTTTCACCATATAAAGTAGTACACAAGGCACGTTTTAGGACCTATAAAACTAATGTATAGTGCAAATGTTTTAGTTAAGTTCTTTTCAAGATAACAGACAAACCTTGCATTGGTTGACTGTTATAATTTTTGTATTTACTTATTAGACTTTAATACACATTTTGAGACACGTTAGAACTTTTTGCAATATGAATTAAACATTTTGCACCATATACTATAGTTCACAAGGCATTTTTTCGGACCTACACAGTATAACTGATATATAGTGCAAATGTTTTAGTTAAGTTTTTTAACGATAACAGAGAAAACTTTCATTCGTTAACTGTTATACTTTTATTATTTACTTATTAGACTCTAATAAACATTTTGAGACACGTTAGAACTTTTTGCAATGTGAATTAAACATTTTGCACCATATACTTCACAAAGAAGTTTTTCGGACCTATATAACTAATGTATAGTGCAAATGTTTTAGTTAAGTTCTTTTAATGATAAAAGACAAATCTTTTATTGATTAGCTGTTATACTTTTATTATTTACTTATTAGACTCAAATAAACATTTTGAGACCCGTTAGAGCTTTTTGCAATCTGAATTAAACATTTTGCACCATATAGTTAACAAGGCACTTTTTAGGACCTATATAACTAATGTATAGTGCAAATGTTTTAGTTAAGTTCTTTTAACGATAACAAAGAAACCTTTCATTAGGTAACTGTTATACTTTTATTATTTACTTATTCGACTCTAATAAACATTTTGAGACCCGTAAGAACGTTTTGCAATGTGAATTAAACATTTAGTACCATATAAAGTAGTACAGAACGTACGTTTTAGGACCTATAAAACTAATGTATAGTGCAAATGTTTTAGTTAAGTTCCTTTGAAGATAACAGACAAACCTTTCAATGCTTGACTGTTATACTTTTATTATTTACTTATTAGACTCTAATAAACATTTTGAGACGCGTAAGAACGTTTTGCAATGTGAATTAAACATTTTGCACCATATAGTTCACAAGGCACTTTATCGGACCTATACAGTATAACTAATGTATAGTGCAAATGTTTTAGTTAAGTTCGTTTATCGATAACAGACAAACCTTTTATTGGTTAACTGTTATACTTTTATTATTTACTTATTAGACTCTAATAAACATTTTGAGACCATTTAGAACGTTTTGCAATATGAATTAAACATTTTGCACGATATAAAGTAGTACACAAGGCACGTTTTAGGACCTATAAAACTAATGTATAGTGCAAATGTTTTAGTTAAGTTCTTTTGAAGATAACAGACAAACCTTTCAATACTTGACTGTTATACTTTTATTATTTACTTATTAGACTCTAATAAACATTTTGAGACCCGTTAGAACTTTTTGTAATGTGAATTAAACAATTTGCACCATATAGTTTACAAGGCACTTTTTAGGACCTATATCACTAATGTATAGTGCAAATGTTTTAGTTAAGTTCTTTTAACGATAACAGACAAACCTTTTATTGGTTGACTGTTATACTTTTATTATTTACTTATTAGACTCTAATAAACATCTTGAGACACGTTAGAACGTTTTGCAATGTGAATTAAACATTTTGCACCATATAGTTCACAAGGAAGTTTTTCGTACCTATATAACTAATGTATAGTGCAAATGTTTTAGTTAAGTTCTTTTAATGATAACAGACAAATCTTTTATTGGTTAACTGTTACACTTTTATTATTTACTTATTAGACTCTAATAAACATTTTGAGACCCGTAAGAACTTTTTGCAATGTGAATAAAACATTTTCGCATCGTATAAAGTAGTACACAAGGTACGTTTTAGGACCTATAAAAGTAATGTATAGTGCAAATGTTTTAGTTAAGTTCTTTTAATGATAACAGACAAATCTTTCAATGCTTGACTGTTATACTTTTATTATTTACTTATTAGACTCTAATAAACATTTAAGACACGTTAGAACTTTTTTCAATGTGAATGAAACATTTTGCACCATATAGTTCACAAGGCACTTTTTCGGACCTATGCAGTATAACTAATGTATAGTGCAAATGTTTTAGTTAAGTTCTTTTAACGATAACAGACAACAATTTTATTGGTTAACTGTTATACTTTTATTATTTACTTATTAGACTCTAATAAACATTTTGAGACCCGTTAGAACTTTTTGCAATGTGAATTAAACATTTTTCACCATACAAAGTAGTACACAAGGCACGTTTTAGGACCTACAAAATTAATGTATAGTGCAAATGTTTTAGTTAAGTTCTTTTGAAGATAACAGACAAACCTTGCATTGGTTGACTGTTATAATTTTATTATTTTTTTATTACACTTTAATACACATTTTGAGACACGTTAGACCTTTTTGCAATATGAATTAAACATTTTGCACCATATACTATAATTCACAAGGCAATTTTTCGGACCTACACAGTATAACTGATATATAGTGCAAATGTTTTAGTTAAGTTCTTTTAACGATAACAGAGAAAACTTTCACTGGGTAACTGTTATACTTTTATTATTTACTTATTAGACTCTAATAAACATCTTGAGACACGTTAGAACTTTTTGCAATGTGAATTAAACATTTTGCACCATATACTTCACAAGGAAGTTTTTCGGACCTATATAACTAATGTATAGTGCAAATGTTTTTGTTAAGTTCTTTTAATGATAACAGACAAATCTTTTATTGGTTAGCTGTTATACTTTTATTATTTACTTATTAGACTCAAATACATATTTTGAGACCCGTTAGACCTTTTTGCAATGTGAATTAAACATTTTGCACCATATAGTTAACAAAACACTTTTTAGGACCTATATAACTAATGTATAGTGCAAATGTTTTAGTTAAGTTCTTTTAACGATAACAAAGAAACCTTTCATTAGGTAACTGTTATACTTTTATTATTTACTTATTCGACTCTAATAAACATTTTGAGACGTGTAAGAACGTTTTGCAATGTGAATTAAACATTTTGTACCATAAAAAGTAGTACAGAAGGTACGTTTTAGGACCTATAAAACTAATGTATAGTGCAAATGTTTTAGTTAAGTTCTTTTGAAGATAACAGTAAAACCTTTCAATGCTTGACTGTTATACTTTTATTATTTACTTATTAGAGTCTAATAAACATTTTGAGACCCGTTAGAACGTTTTGCAATATGAATTAAACAATTAGCACCATATAAAGTAGCACACAAGGCATGTTTTTGGACCTCTAAAACTATTGTTTAGTGCAAATGTTTTAGTTAAGTTCTTTTGAAGATAACAGACAAACCTTTCAATGCTTGACTGTTATACTTTTATTATTTACTTATTAGACTCTAATAAACATTTAAGACACGTTAGAACTTTTTTCAATGTGAATTAAACATTTTGCACCATACAGTTCACAAGGCACTTTTTAGGACCTATGCAGTATAACTAATGTATAGTGCAAATGTTTTAGTTAAGTTCTTTTGAAGATAACAGTAAAACCTTTCAATGCTTGAATGTTATACTTTTATTATTTACTTATTAGAGTCTAATAAACATTTTGAGACCCGTTAGAACGTTTTGCAATATGAATTAAACAATTAGCACCATATAAAGTAGCACACAAGGCACGTTTTTGGAACCTTTAAAACTATTGTTTAGTGCAAATGTTTTAGTTAAGTTCTTTTGAAGATAACAGACAAACCTTGCATTGGTTGACTGTTATACTTTTATTATTTACTTATTAGACTCTAATAAACATTTTGAGACCCGTTAGAACGTTTTGCAATGTGAATTAAACATTTTGCACCATATAGTTCACAAGGCACTTTTTAGGACCTATATAACTAATGTATAGTGCATATGTTTTAGTTAAGTTCTTTTAACGATAACAGAGAAACCTTTCATTGGTTAACTGTTATACTTTTATTATTTACTTATTAGACTCTAATAAACATTTTGAGACCCGTTAGAACGTTTTGCAATGTGAATTAAACATTTTGCACCATAAACAGTACTGCACAAGGCACGTTTTAGGACCTATAAAACTAATGTTTAGTGCAAATGTTTTAGTTAAGTTCTTTAGAAGATAACAGAGAAACCTTTTATTGGTTAACTGTTACACTTTTATTATTTACTTATTAGACTCTAATAAACATTTTGAGACCTGTAAGAAGTTTTTGCAATGTGAATTAAACTTTTTGCACCATATAAAGTAGTACACAAGGTACGTTTTAGGACCTATAAAAGTAATGTATAGTGCAAATGTTTTAGTTAAGTTCTTTTGAAGATAACAGACAAACCTTTCAATGCTTGACTGTTATACTTTTATTATTTACTTATTAGACTCTAATAAACATTTAAGACACGTTAGAACTTTTTGCAATGTGAATTAAACATTTTGCACCATATAGTTCACAAGGCACTTTTTCGGACCTATACAGTATAACTAATGTATAGTGCAAATGTTTTAGTTAAGTTCTTTTAACGATAACAGACAACCATTTTATTGGTTAACTGTTATACTTTTATTATTTACTTATTAGACTATAATAAACATTTTGAGACCCGTTAGAACTTTTTGCAATGTGAATTAAACATTTTTCACCATATAAAGTAGTACACAAGGCACGTTTTAGGACCTATAAAACTAATGTATAGTGCAAATGTTTTAGTTAAGTTCTTTTCAAGATAACAGACAAACCTTGCATTGGTTGACTGTTATAATTTTTGTATTTACTTATTAGACTTTAATACACATTTTGAGACACGTTAGAACTTTTTGCAATATGAATTAAACATTTTGCACCATATACTATAGTTCACAAGGCATTTTTTCGGACCTACACAGTATAACTGATATATAGTGCAAATGTTTTAGTTAAGTTTTTTAACGATAACAGAGAAAACTTTCATTCGTTAACTGTTATACTTTTATTATTTACTTATTAGACTCTAATAAACATTTTGAGACACGTTAGAACTTTTTGCAATGTGAATTAAACATTTTGCACCATATACTTCACAAAGAAGTTTTTCGGACCTATATAACTAATGTATAGTGCAAATGTTTTAGTTAAGTTCTTTTAATGATAACAGACAAATCTTTTATTGATTAGCTGTTATACTTTTATTATTTACTTATTAGACTCAAATAAACATTTTGAGACCCGTTAGAGCTTTTTGCAATCTGAATTAAACATTTTGCACCATATAGTTAACAAGGCACTTTTTAGGACCTATATAACTAATGTATAGTGCAAATGTTTTAGTTAAGTTCTTTTAACCATAACAAAGAAACCTTTCATTAGGTAACTGTTATACTTTTATTATTTACTTATTCGACTCTAATAAACATTTTGAGACCCGTAAGAACGTTTTGCAATGTGAATTAAACATTTAGTACCATATAAAGTAGTACAGAACGTACGTTTTAGGACCTATAAAACTAATGTATAGTGCAAATGTTTTAGTTAAGTTCCTTTGAAGATAACAGACAAACCTTTCAATGCTTGACTGTTATACTTTTATTATTTACTTATTAGACTCTAATAAACATTTTGAGACGCGTAAGAACGTTTTGCAATGTGAATTAAACATTTTGCACCATATAGTTCACAAGGCACTTTATCGGACCTATACAGTATAACTAATGTATAGTGCAAATGTTTTAGTTAAGTTCGTTTATCGATAACAGACAAACCTTTTATTGGTTAACTGTTATACTTTTATTATTTACTTATTAGACTCTAATAAACATTTTGAGACCATTTAGAACGTTTTGCAATATGAATTAAACATTTTGCACGATATAAAGTAGTACACAAGGCACGTTTTAGGACCACTAAAACTATTGTTTAGTGCAAATGTTTTAGTTAAGTTCTTTAGAAGATAACAGACAAACCTTTCATTGGTTGACTGTTATACTTTTATTATTTACTTATTAGACTATAATAAACATTTTGAGACCCGTTAGAACTTTTTGCAATGTGAATTAAACATTTTTCACCATACAAAGTAGTACACAAGGCACGTTTTAGGACCTACAAAACTAATGTATAGTGCAAATGTTTTAGTTAAGTTCTTTTGAAGATAACAGACAAACCTTGCATTGGTTGACTGTTATAATTTTATTATTTACTTATTAGACTTTAATACACATTTTGAGACACGTTAGAACTTTGTGCAATATGAATTAAACATTTTGCACCATATACTATAGTTCACAAGGCAATTTTTCGGACCTACACAGTATAACTGATATATAGTGCAAATGTTTTAGTTAAGTTCTTTTAACGATAACAGAGAAAACTTTCATTGGTTAACTGTTATACTTTTATTATTTACTTATTAGACTCTAATAAACATCTTGAGACACGTTAGAACTTTTTGCAATGTGAATTAAACATTTTGCACCACATAGTTCACAAGGAAGTTTTTCGGACCTATATAACTAATGTATAGTGCAAATGTTTTAGTTAAGTTCTTTTAATGATAACAGACAAATATTTTATTGGTTAGCTGTTATACTTTTATTATTTACTTATTAGACTCAAATAAACAATTTGAGACCCGTTAGACCTTTTTGCAATGTGAATTAAACATTTTGCACCATATAGTTAACAAGGCACTTTTTAGGACCTATATAACTAATGTATAGTGCAAATGTTTTAGTTAAGTTCTTTTAACGATAACAAAGAAACCTTTCATTAGGTAACTGTTATACTTTTATTATTTACTTATTCGACTCTAATAAACATTTTGAGACGCGTAAGAACGTTTTGCAATGTGAATTAAACATTTTGTACCATATAAAGTAGTACAGAACGTACGTTTTAGGACCTATAAAACTAATGTATAGTGCAAATGTTTTAGTTAAGTTCTTTTGAAGATAACAGACAAACCTTTCAATACTTGACTGTTATACTTTTATTATTTACTTATTAGACTCTAATAAACATCTTGAGACACGTTAGAACGTTTTGCAATGTGAATTAAACATTTTGCACCATATAGTTCACAAGGAAGTTTTTCGTACCTATATAACTAATGTATAGTGCAAATGTTTTAGTTAAGTTCTTTTAATGATAACAGACAAATCTTTTATTGGTTAACTGTTACACTTTTATTATTTACTTATTAGACTCTAATAAACATTTTGAGACCCGTAAGAACTTTTTGCAATGTGAATAAAACATTTTTCACCATACAAAGTAGTACACAAGGCACGTTTTAGGACCTACAAAACTAATGTATAGTGCAAATGTTTTAGTTAAGTTCTTTTGAAGATAACAGACAAACCTTGCATTGGTTGACTGTTATAATTTTATTATTTTTTTATTAGACTTTAATACACATTTTGAGACACGTTAGACCTTTTTGCAATATGAATTAAACATTTTGCACCATATACTATAATTCACAAGGCAATTTTTCGGACCTACACAGTATAACTGATATATAGTGCAAATGTTTTAGTTAAGTTCTTTTAACGATAACAGAGAAAACTTTCACTGGGTAACTGTTATACTTTTATTATTTACTTATTAGACTCTAATAAACATCTTGAGACACGTTAGAACTTTTTGCAATGTGAATTAAACATTTTGCACCATATACTTCACAAGGAAGTTTTTCGGACCTATATAACTAATGTATAGTGCAAATGTTTTTGTTAAGTTCTTTTAATGATAACAGACAAATCTTTTATTGGTTAGCTGTTATACTTTTATTATTTACTTATTAGACTCAAATACATATTTTGAGACCCGTTAGACCTTTTTGCAATGTGAATTAAACATTTTGCACCATATAGTTAACAAAACACTTTTTAGGACCTATATAACTAATGTATAGTGCAAATGTTTTAGTTAAGTTCTTTTAACGATAACAAAGAAACCTTTCATTAGGTAACTGTTATACTTTTATTATTTACTTATTCGACTCTAATAAACATTTTGAGACGTGTAAGAACGTTTTGCAATGTGAATTAAACATTTTGTACCATAAAAAGTAGTACAGAAGGTACGTTTTAGGACCTATAAAACTAATGTATAGTGCAAATGTTTTAGTTAAGTTCTTTTGAAGATAACAGTAAAACCTTTCAATGCTTGACTGTTATACTTTTATTATTTACTTATTAGAGTCTAATAAACATTTTGAGACCCGTTAGAACGTTTTGCAATATGAATTAAACAATTAGCACCATATAAAGTAGCACACAAGGCATGTTTTTGGACCTCTAAAACTATTGTTTAGTGCAAATGTTTTAGTTAAGTTCTTTTGAAGATAACAGACAAACCTTTCAATGCTTGACTGTTATACTTTTATTATTTACTTATTAGACTCTAATAAACATTTAAGACACGTTAGAACTTTTTTCAATGTGAATTAAACATTTTGCACCATACAGTTCACAAGGCACTTTTTAGGACCTATGCAGTATAACTAATGTATAGTGCAAATGTTTTAGTTAAGTTCTTTTGAAGATAACAGTAAAACCTTTCAATGCTTGAATGTTATACTTTTATTATTTACTTATTAGAGTCTAATAAACATTTTGAGACCCGTTAGAACGTTTTGCAATATGAATTAAACAATTAGCACCATATAAAGTAGCACACAAGGCACGTTTTTGGACCTCTAAAACTATTGTTTAGTGCAAATGTTTTAGTTAAGTTCTTTAGAAGATAACAGACAAACCTTGCATTGGTTGACTGTTATACTTTTATTATTTACTTATTAGACTCTAATAAACATTTTGAGACCCGTTAGAACGTTTTGCAATGTGAATTAAACATTTTGCACCATATAGTTCACAAGGCACTTTTTAGGACCTATATAACTAATGTATAGTGCATATGTTTTAGTTAAGTTCTTTTAACGATAACAGAGAAACCTTTCATTGGTTAACTGTTATACTTTTATTATTTACTTATTAGACTCTAATAAACATTTTGAGACCCGTTAGAACGTTTTGCAATGTGAATTAAACATTTTGCACCATAAACAGTACTGCACAAGGCACGTTTTAGGACCTATAAAACTAATGTTTAGTGCAAATGTTTTAGTTAAGTTCTTTAGAAGATAACAGAGAAACCTTTTATTGGTTAACTGTTACACTTTTATTATTTACTTATTAGACTCTAATAAACATTTTGAGACCTGTAAGAAGTTTTTGCAATGTGAATTAAACTTTTTGCACCATATAAAGTAGTACACAAGGTACGTTTTAGGACCTATAAAAGTAATGTATAGTGCAAATGTTTTAGTTAAGTTCTTTTGAAGATAACAGACAAACCTTTCAATGCTTGACTGTTATACTTTTATTATTTACTTATTAGACTCTAATAAACATTTAAGACACGTTAGAACTTTTTGCAATGTGAATTAAACATTTTGCACCATATAGTTCACAAGGCACTTTTTCGGACCTATACAGTATAACTAATGTATAGTGCAAATGTTTTAGTTAAGTTCTTTTAACGATAACAGACAACCATTTTATTGGTTAACTGTTATACTTTTATTATTTACTTATTAGACTATAATAAACATTTTGAGACCCGTTAGAACTTTTTGCAATGTGAATTAAACATTTTTCACCATATAAAGTAGTACACAAGGCACGTTTTAGGACCTATAAAACTAATGTATAGTGCAAATGTTTTAGTTAAGTTCTTTTCAAGATAACAGACAAACCTTGCATTGGTTGACTGTTATAATTTTTGTATTTACTTATTAGACTTTAATACACATTTTGAGACACGTTAGAACTTTTTGCAATATGAATTAAACATTTTGCACCATATACTATAGTTCACAAGGCATTTTTTCGGACCTACACAGTATAACTGATATATAGTGCAAATGTTTTAGTTAAGTTTTTTAACGATAACAGAGAAAACTTTCATTCGTTAACTGTTATACTTTTATTATTTACTTATTAGACTCTAATAAACATTTTGAGACACGTTAGAACTTTTTGCAATGTGAATTAAACATTTTGCACCATATACTTCACAAAGAAGTTTTTCGGACCTATATAACTAATGTATAGTGCAAATGTTTTAGTTAAGTTCTTTTAATGATAACAGACAAATCTTTTATTGATTAGCTGTTATACTTTTATTATTTACTTATTAGACTCAAATAAACATTTTGAGACCCGTTAGAGCTTTTTGCAATCTGAATTAAACATTTTGCACCATATAGTTAACAAGGCACTTTTTAGGACCTATATAACTAATGTATAGTGCAAATGTTTTAGTTAAGTTCTTTTAACCATAACAAAGAAACCTTTCATTAGGTAACTGTTATACTTTTATTATTTACTTATTCGACTCTAATAAACATTTTGAGACCCGTAAGAACGTTTTGCAATGTGAATTAAACATTTAGTACCATATAAAGTAGTACAGAACGTACGTTTTAGGACCTATAAAACTAATGTATAGTGCAAATGTTTTAGTTAAGTTCCTTTGAAGATAACAGACAAACCTTTCAATGCTTGACTGTTATACTTTTATTATTTACTTATTAGACTCTAATAAACATTTTGAGACGCGTAAGAACGTTTTGCAATGTGAATTAAACATTTTGCACCATATAGTTCACAAGGCACTTTATCGGACCTATACAGTATAACTAATGTATAGTGCAAATGTTTTAGTTAAGTTCGTTTATCGATAACAGACAAACCTTTTATTGGTTAACTGTTATACTTTTATTATTTACTTATTAGACTCTAATAAACATTTTGAGACCATTTAGAACGTTTTGCAATATGAATTAAACATTTTGCACGATATAAAGTAGTACACAAGGCACGTTTTAGGACCACTAAAACTATTGTTTAGTGCAAATGTTTTAGTTAAGTTCTTTAGAAGATAACAGACAAACCTTTCATTGGTTGACTGTTATACTTTTATTATTTACTTATTAGACTATAATAAACATTTTGAGACCCGTTAGAACTTTTTGCAATGTGAATTAAACATTTTTCACCATACAAAGTAGTACACAAGGCACGTTTTAGGACCTACAAAACTAATGTATAGTGCAAATGTTTTAGTTAAGTTCTTTTGAAGATAACAGACAAACCTTGCATTGGTTGACTGTTATAATTTTATTATTTACTTATTAGACTTTAATACACATTTTGAGACACGTTAGAACTTTGTGCAATATGAATTAAACATTTTGCACCATATACTATAGTTCACAAGGCAATTTTTCGGACCTACACAGTATAACTGATATATAGTGCAAATGTTTTACTTAAGTTCTTTTAACGATAACAGAGAAAACTTTCATTGGTTAACTGTTATACTTTTATTATTTACTTATTAGACTCTAATAAACATCTTGAGACACGTTAGAACTTTTTGCAATGTGAATTAAACATTTTGCACCACATAGTTCACAAGGAAGTTTTTCGGACCTATATAACTAATGTATAGTGCAAATGTTTTAGTTAAGTTCTTTTAATGATAACAGACAAATATTTTATTGGTTAGCTGTTATACTTTTATTATTTACTTATTAGACTCAAATAAACAATTTGAGACCCGTTAGACCTTTTTGCAATGTGAATTAAACATTTTGCACCATATAGTTAACAAGGCACTTTTTAGGACCTATATAACTAATGTATAGTGCAAATGTTTTAGTTAAGTTCTTTTAACGATAACAAAGAAACCTTTCGTTAGGTAACTGTTATACTTTTATTATTTACTTATTCGACTCTAATAAACATTTTGAGACGCGTAAGAACGTTTTGCAATGTGAATTAAACATTTTGTACCATATAAAGTAGTACAGAACGTACGTTTTAGGACCTATAAAACTAATGTATAGTGCAAATGTTTTAGTTAAGTTCTTTTGAAGATAACAGACAAACCTTTCAATACTTGACTGTTATACTTTTATTATTTACTTATTAGACTCTAATAAACATCTTGAGACACGTTAGAACGTTTTGCAATGTGAATTAAACATTTTGCACCATATAGTTCACAAGGAAGTTTTTCGTACCTATATAACTAATGTATAGTGCAAATGTTTTAGTTAAGTTCTTTTAATGATAACAGACAAATCTTTTATTGGTTAACTGTTACACTTTTATTATTTACTTATTAGACTCTAATAAACATTTTGAGACCCGTAAGAACTTTTTGCAATGTGAATAAAACATTTTCGCATCGTATAAAGTAGTACACAAGGTACGTTTTAGGACCTATAAAAGTAATGTATAGTGCAAATGTTTTAGTTAAGTTCTTTTAATGATAACAGACAAATCTTTCAATGCTTGACTGTTATACTTTTATTATTTACTTATTAGACTCTAATAAACATTTAAGACACGTTAGAACTTTTTTCAATGTGAATGAAACATTTTGCACCATATAGTTCACAAGGCACTTTTTCGGACCTATGCAGTATAACTAATGTATAGTGCAAATGTTTTAGTTAAGTTCTTTTAACGATAACAGACAACAATTTTATTGGTTAACTGTTATACTTTTATTATTTACTTATTAGACTCTAATAAACATTTTGAGACCCGTTAGAACTTTTTGCAATGTGAATTAAACATTTTTCACCATACAAAGTAGTACACAAGGCACGTTTTAGGACCTACAAAACTAATGTATAGTGCAAATGTTTTAGTTAAGTTCTTTTGAAGATAACAGACAAACCTTGCATTGGTTGACTGTTATAATTTTATTATTTTTTTATTAGACTTTAATACACATTTTGAGACACGTTAGACCTTTTTGCAATATGAATTAAACATTTTGCACCATATACTATAATTCACAAGGCAATTTTTCGGACCTACACAGTATAACTGATATATAGTGCAAATGTTTTAGTTAAGTTCTTTTAACGATAACAGAGAAAACTTTCACTGGGTAACTGTTATACTTTTATTATTTACTTATTAGACTCTAATAAACATCTTGAGACACGTTAGAACTTTTTGCAATGTGAATTAAACATTTTGCACCATATACTTCACAAGGAAGTTTTTCGGACCTATATAACTAATGTATAGTGCAAATGTTTTTGTTAAGTTCTTTTAATGATAACAGACAAATCTTTTATTGGTTAGCTGTTATACTTTTATTATTTACTTATTAGACTCAAATACATATTTTGAGACCCGTTAGACCTTTTTGCAATGTGAATTAAACATTTTGCACCATATAGTTAACAAAACACTTTTTAGGACCTATATAACTAATGTATAGTGCAAATGTTTTAGTTAAGTTCTTTTAACGATAACAAAGAAACCTTTCATTAGGTAACTGTTATACTTTTATTATTTACTTATTCGACTCTAATAAACATTTTGAGACGTGTAAGAACGTTTTGCAATGTGAATTAAACATTTTGTACCATAAAAAGTAGTACAGAAGGTACGTTTTAGGACCTATAAAACTAATGTATAGTGCAAATGTTTTAGTTAAGTTCTTTTGAAGATAACAGTAAAACCTTTCAATGCTTGACTGTTATACTTTTATTATTTACTTATTAGAGTCTAATAAACATTTTGAGACCCGTTAGAACGTTTTGCAATATGAATTAAACAATTAGCACCATATAAAGTAGCACACAAGGCACGTTTTTGGACCTCTAAAACTATTGTTTAGTGCAAATGTTTTAGTTAAGTTCTTTTGAAGATAACAGACAAACCTTGCATTGGTTGACTGTTATACTTTTATTATTTACTTATTAGACTCTAATAAACATTTTGAGACCCGTTAGAACGTTTTGCAATGTGAATTAAACATTTTGCACCATATAGTTCACAAGGCACTTTTTAGGACCTATATAACTAATGTATAGTGCAAATGTTTTAGTTAAGTTCTTTTAACGATAACAGAGAAACCTTTCATTGGTTAACTGTTATACTTTTATTATTTACTTATTAGACTCTAATAAACATTTTGAGACCCGTTAGAACGTTTTGCAATGTGAATTAAACATTTTGCACCATATACAGTACTGCACAAGGCACGTTTTAGGACCTATAAAACTAATGTTTAGTGCAAATGTTTTAGTTAAGTTCTTTAGAAGATAACAGAGAAACCTTTTATTGGTTAACTGTTATACTTTTATTATTTACTTATTAGACTCTAATAAACATTTTGAGACCTGTAAGAAGTTTTTGCAATGTGAATTAAACATTTTGCACCATATAAAGTAGTACACAAGGTACGTTTTAGGACCTATAAAAGTAATGTATAGTGCAAATGTTTTAGTTAAGTTCTTTTGAAGATAACAGACAAACCTTTCAATGCTTGACTGTTATACTTTTATTATTTACTTATTAGACTCTAATAAACATTTAAGACACGTTAGAACTTTTTGCAATGTGAATTAAACATTTTGCACCATATAGTTCACAAGGCACTTTTTCGGACCTATACAGTATAACTAATGTATAGTGCAAATGTTTTAGTTAAGTTCTTTTAACGATAACAGACAACCATTTTATTGGTTAACTGTTATACTTTTATTATTTACTTATTAGACTATAATAAACATTTTGAGACCCGTTAGAACTTTTTGCAATGTGAATTAAACATTTTTCACCATATAAAGTAGTACACAAGGCACGTTTTAGGACCTATAAAACTAATGTATAGTGCAAATGTTTTAGTTAAGTTCTTTTCAAGATAACAGACAAACCTTGCATTGGTTGACTGTTATAATTTTATTATTTACTTATTAGACTTTAATACACATTTTGAGACACGTTAGAACTTTTTGCAATAAGAATTAAACATTTTGCACCATATACTATAGTTCACAAGGCATTTTTTCGGACCTACACAGTATAACTGATATATAGTGCAAATGTTTTAGTTAAGTTTTTTAACGTTAACAGAGAAAACTTTCATTCGTTAACTGTTATACTTTTATTATTTACTTATTAGACTCTAATAAACATTTTGAGACACGTTAGAACTTTTTGCAATGTGAATTAAACATTTTGCACCATATACTTCACAAAGAAGTTTTTCGGACCTATATAACTAATGTATAGTGCAAATGTTTTAGTTAAGTTATTTTAATGATAACAGACAAATCTTTTATTGGTTAGCTGTTATACTTTTATTATTTACTTATTAGACTCAAATAAACATTTTGAGACCCGTTAGAGCTTTTTGCAATCTGAATTAAACATTTTGCACCATATAGTTAACAAGGCACTTTTTAGGACCTATATAACTAATGTATAGTGCAAATGTTTTAGTTAAGTTCTTTTAACGATAACAAAGAAACCTTTCATTAGGTAACTGTTATACTTTTATTATTTACTTATTCGACTCTAATAAACATTTTGAGACCCGTAAGAACGTTTTGCAATGTGAATTAAACATTTAGTACCATATAAAGTAGTACAGAACGTACGTTTTAGGACCTATAAAACTAATGTATAGTGCAAATGTTTTAGTTAAGTTCCTTTGAAGATAACAGACAAACCTTTCAATGCTTGACTGTTATACTTTTATTATTTACTTATTAGACTCTAATAAACATTTTGAGACGCGTAAGAACGTTTTGCAATATGAATTAAACATTTTGCACGATATAAAGTAGTACACAAGGCACGTTTTAGGACCACTAAAACTATTGTTTAGTGCAAATGTTTTAGTTAAGTTCTTTAGAAGATAAAAGACAAACCTTTCATTGGTTGACTGTTATACTTTTATTATTTACTTATTAGACTCTAATAAACATTTTGAGACCCGTTAGAACGTTTTGCAATATGAATTAAACATTTTGCACGATATAAAGTAGTACACAAGGCACGTTTTAGGACCACTAAAACTATTGTTTAGTGCAAATGTTTTAGTTAAGTTCTTTAGAAGATAAAAGACAAACCTTTCATTGGTTGACTGTTATACTTTTATTATTTACTTATTAGACTCTAATAAACATTTTGAGACATGTTAGAACTTTTTGCAATGTGAATTAAACATTTTGCACCATATAGTTCACAAGGCACTTTTTAGGACCTATATAACTAATGTATAGTGCAAATGTTTTAGTTAAGTTATTTTAACGATAACAGAGAAACCTTTCATTGGTTAACTGTTATACTTTTATTATTTACTTATTAGACTCTAATAAACATTTTGAGACCCGTTAGAACGTTTTGCAATGTGAATTAAACATTTTGCACCATATACAGTACTGCACAAGGCACGTTTTAGGACCTATAAAACTAATGTTTAGTGCAAATGTTTTAGTTAAGTTCTTTAGAAGATAACAGAGAAACATTTTTTTGGTTAACTGTTATACTTTTATTATTTACTTATTAGACTCTAATAAACATTTTGAGACCCGTTAGAACTTTTTGCAATGTGAATTAAACATTTTTCACCATACAAAGTAGTACACAAGGCACGTTTTAGGACCTACAAAACTAATGTATAGTGCAAATGTTTTAGTTAAGTTCTTTTGAAGATAACAGACAAACCTTGCATTGGTTGACTGTTATAATTTTATTATTTTTTTATTAGACTTTAATACACATTTTGAGACACGTTAGACCTTTTTGCAATATGAATTAAACATTTTGCACCATATACTATAATTCACAAGGCAATTTTTCGGACCTACACAGTATAACTGATATATAGTGCAAATGTTTTAGTTAAGTTCTTTTAACGATAACAGAGAAAACTTTCACTGGGTAACTGTTATACTTTTATTATTTACTTATTAGACTCTAATAAACATCTTGAGACACGTTAGAACTTTTTGCAATGTGAATTAAACATTTTGCACCATATACTTCACAAGGAAGTTTTTCGTACCTATATAACTAATGTTTAGTGCAAATGTTTTTGTTAAGTTCTTTTAATGATAACAGACAAATCTTTTATTGGTTAGCTGTTATACTTTTATTATTTACTTATTAGACTCAAATACATATTTTGAGACCCGTTAGACCTTTTTGCAATGTGAATTAAACATTTTGCACCATATAGTTAACAAAACACTTTTTAGGACCTATATAACTAATGTATAGTGCAAATGTTTTAGTTAAGTTCTTTTAACGATAACAAAGAAACCTTTCATTAGGTAACTGTTATACTTTTATTATTTACTTATTCGACTCTAATAAACATTTTGAGACGTGTAAGAACGTTTTGCAATGTGAATTAAACATTTTGTACCATAAAAAGTAGTACAGAAGGTACGTTTTAGGACCTATAAAACTAATGTATAGTGCAAATGTTTTAGTTAAGTTCTTTTGAAGATAACAGTAAAACCTTTCAATGCTTGACTGTTATACTTTTATTATTTACTTATTAGAGTCTAATAAACATTTTGAGACCCGTTAGAACGTTTTGCAATATGAATTAAACAATTAGCACCATATAAAGTAGCACACAAGGCACGTTTTTGGACCTCTAAAACTATTGTTTAGTGCAAATGTTTTAGTTAAGTTCTTTTGAAGATAACAGACAAACCTTGCATTGGTTGACTGTTATACTTTTATTATTTACTTATTAGACTCTAATAAACATTTTGAGACCCGTTAGAACGTTTTGCAATGTGAATTAAACATTTTGCACCATATAGTTCACAAGGCACTTTTTAGGACCTATATAACTAATGTATAGTGCAAATGTTTTAGTTAAGTTCTTTTAACGATAACAGAGAAACCTTTCATTGGTTAACTGTTATACTTTTATTATTTACTTATTAGACTCTAATAAACATTTTGAGACCCGTTAGAACGTTTTGCAATGTGAATTAAACATTTTGCACCATATACAGTACTGCACAAGGCACGTTTTAGGACCTATAAAACTAATGTTTAGTGCAAATGTTTTAGTTAAGTTCTTTAGAAGATAACAGAGAAACCTTTTATTGGTTAACTGTTATACTTTTATTATTTACTTATTAGACTCTAATAAACATTTTGAGACCGGTAAGAAGTTTTTGCAATGTGAATTAAACATTTTGCACCATATAAAGTAGTACACAAGGTACGTTTTAGGACCTATAAAAGTAATGTATAGTGCAAATGTTTTAGTTAAGTTCTTTTGAAGATAACAGACAAACCTTTCAATGCTTGACTGTTATACTTTTATTATTTACTTATTAGACTCTAATAAACATTTAAGACACGTTAGAACTTTTTGCAATGTGAATTAAACATTTTGCACCATATAGTTCACAAGGCACTTTTTCGGACCTATACAGTATAACTAATGTATAGTGCAAATGTTTTAGTTAAGTTCTTTTAACGATAACAGACAACCATTTTATTGGTTAACTGTTATACTTTTATTATTTACTTATTAGACTATAATAAACATTTTGAGACCCGTTAGAACTTTTTGCAATGTGAATTAAACATTTTTCACCATATAAAGTAGTACACAAGGCACGTTTTAGGACCTATAAAACTAATGTATAGTGCAAATGTTTTAGTTAAGTTCTTTTCAAGATAACAGACAAACCTTGCATTGGTTGACTGTTATAATTTTATTATTTACTTATTAGACTTTAATACACATTTTGAGACACGTTAGAACTTTTTGCAATAAGAATTAAACATTTTGCACCATATACTATAGTTCACAAGGCATTTTTTCGGACCTACACAGTATAACTGATATATAGTGCAAATGTTTTAGTTAAGTTTTTTAACGTTAACAGAGAAAACTTTCATTCGTTAACTGTTATACTTTTATTATTTACTTATTAGACTCTAATAAACATTTTGAGACACGTTAGAACTTTTTGCAATGTGAATTAAACATTTTGCACCATATACTTCACAAAGAAGTTTTTCGGACCTATATAACTAATGTATAGTGCAAATGTTTTAGTTAAGTTATTTTAATGATAACAGACAAATCTTTTATTGGTTAGCTGTTATACTTTTATTATTTACTTATTAGACTCAAATAAACATTTTGAGACCCGTTAGAGCTTTTTGCAATCTGAATTAAACATTTTGCACCATATAGTTAACAAGGCACTTTTTAGGACCTATATAACTAATGTATAGTGCAAATGTTTTAGTTAAGTTCTTTTAACGATAACAAAGAAACCTTTCATTAGGTAACTGTTATACTTTTATTATTTACTTATTCGACTCTAATAAACATTTTGAGACCCGTAAGAACGTTTTGCAATGTGAATTAAACATTTAGTACCATATAAAGTAGTACAGAACGTACGTTTTAGGACCTATAAAACTAATGTATAGTGCAAATGTTTTAGTTAAGTTCCTTTGAAGATAACAGACAAACCTTTCAATGCTTGACTGTTATACTTTTATTATTTACTTATTAGACTCTAATAAACATTTTGAGACGCGTAAGAACGTTTTGCAATATGAATTAAACATTTTGCACGATATAAAGTAGTACACAAGGCACGTTTTAGGACCACTAAAACTATTGTTTAGTGCAAATGTTTTAGTTAAGTTCTTTAGAAGATAAAAGACAAACCTTTCATTGGTTGACTGTTATACTTTTATTATTTACTTATTAGACTCTAATAAACATTTTGAGACCCGTTAGAACGTTTTGCAATATGAATTAAACATTTTGCACGATATAAAGTAGTACACAAGGCACGTTTTAGGACCACTAAAACTATTGTTTAGTGCAAATGTTTTAGTTAAGTTCTTTAGAAGATAAAAGACAAACCTTTCATTGGTTGACTGTTATACTTTTATTATTTACTTATTAGACTCTAATAAACATTTTGAGACACGTTAGAACTTTTTGCAATGTGAATTAAACATTTTGCACCATATACTTCACAAAGAAGTTTTTCGGACCTATATAACTAATGTATAGTGCAAATGTTTTAGTTAAGTTATTTTAATGATAACAGACAAATCTTTTATTGGTTAGCTGTTATACTTTTATTATTTACTTATTAGACTCAAATAAACATTTTGAGACCCGTTAGAGCTTTTTGCAATCTGAATTAAACATTTTGCACCATATAGTTCACAAGGCACTTTTTAGGACCTATATAACTAATGTATAGTGCAAATGTTTTAGTTAAGTTATTTTAACGATAACAGAGAAACCTTTCATTGGTTAACTGTTATACTTTTATTATTTACTTATTAGACTCTAATAAACATTTTGAGACCCGTTAGAACGTTTTGCAATGTGAATTAAACATTTTGCACCATATACAGTACTGCACAAGGCACGTTTTAGGACCTATAAAACTAATGTTTAGTGCAAATGTTTTAGTTAAGTTCTTTAGAAGATAACAGAGAAACATTTTATTGGTTAACTGTTATACTTTTATTATTTACTTATTAGACTCTAATAAACATCTTGAGACACGTTAGAACTTTTTGCAATGTGAATTAAACATTTTGCACCATATAGTTCACAAGGAAGTTTTTCTGACCTATATAACTAATGTATAGTGCAAATGTTTTAGTTAAGTTCTTTTAATGATAACAGACAAATCTTTTATTGGTTAACTGTTACACTTTTATTATTTACTTATTAGACTCAAATAAACATTTTGAGACCCGTTAGACCTTTTTGTAATGTGAATTAAACATTTTGCACCATATAGTTCACAAGGCACTTTTTAGGACTTATGTAACTAATGTATAGTGCAAATGTTTTAGTTAAGTTCTTTTAACGATAACAAAGAAACCTTTCATTAGGTAACTGTTATACTTTTATTATTTACTTATTCGACTCTAATAAACATTTTGAGACCCGTAAGAACGTTTTGCAATGTGAATTAAACATTTAGTACCATATAAAGTAGTACAGAACGTACGTTTTAGGACCTATAAAACTAATGTATAGTGCAAATGTTTTAGTTAAGTTCCTTTGAAGATAACAGACAAACCTTTCAATGCTTGACTGTTATACTTTTATTATTTACTTATTAGACTCTAATAAACATTTTGAGACGCGTAAGAACGTTTTGCAATGTGAATTAAACATTTTGCACCATATAGTTCACAAGGCACTTTATCGGACCTATACAGTATAACTAATGTATAGTGCAAATGTTTTAGTTAAGTTCGTTTATCGATAACAGACAACCCTTTTATTGGTTAACTGTTATACTTTTATTATTTACTTATTAGACTCTAATAAACATTTTGAGACCAGTTAGAACGTTTTGCAATATGAATTAAACATTTTGCACGATATAAAGTAGTACACAAGGCACGTTTTAGGACCACTAAAACTATTGTTTAGTGCAAATGTTTTAGTTAAGTTCTTTAGAAGATAACAGACAAACCTTTCATTGGTTGACTGTTATACTTTTATTATTTACTTATTAGACTATAATAAACATTTTGAGACCCGTTAGAACTTTTTGCAATGTGAATTAAACATTTTTCACCATACAAAGTAGTACACAAGGCACGTTTTAGGACCTACAAAACTAATGTATAGTGCAAATGTTTTAGTTAAGTTCTTTTGAAGATAACAGACAAACCTTGCATTGGTTGACTGTTATAATTTTATTATTTACTTATTAGACTTTAATACACATTTTGAGACACGTTAGAACTTTGTGCAATATGAATTAAACATTTTGCACCATATACTATAGTTCACAAGGCAATTTTTCGGACCTACACAGTATAACTGATATATAGTGCAAATGTTTTAGTTAAGTTCTTTTAACGATAACAGAGAAAACTTTCATTGGTTAACTGTTATACTTTTATTATTTACTTATTAGACTCTAATAAACATCTTGAGACACGTTAGAACTTTTTGCAATGTGAATTAAACATTTTGCACCATATAGTTCACAAGGAAGTTTTTCTGACCTATATAACTAATGTATAGTGCAAATGTTTTAGTTAAGTTCTTTTAATGATAACAGACAAATCTTTTATTGGTTAACTGTTACACTTTTATTATTTACTTATTAGACTCAAATAAACATTTTGAGACCCGTTAGACCTTTTTGTAATGTGAATTAAACATTTTGCACCATATAGTTCACAAGGCACTTTTTAGGACTTATGTAACTAATGTATAGTGCAAATGTTTTAGTTAATTTCTTTTAACGATAACAAAGAAACCTTTCATTAGGTAACTGTTACACTTTTATTATTTACTTATTAGACTCTAATAAACATTTTGAGACCCGTTAGCACGTTTTGCAATGTGAATTAAACATTTTGCACCATATAGAGTAGTGCACAAGGCACGTTTTAGGACCTATAAAACTAATGTTTAGTGCAAATGTTTTAGTTAAGTTCTTTTAATGATAACAATGAAACCTTTCATTGGTTAACTGTTACACTTTTATTATTTACTTATTAGACTCAAATGAAAATTTTGAAACCCGTTAGACCTTTTTGCAATGTGAATTAAACATTCTGCACCATATAGTTCCCAATGCACATTTTAGGACCTATATAACTAATGTATAGTGCAAATGTTTTAGTTAAGTTCTTTTAATGATAACAGACAAATCTTTTATTGGTTAAATGTTACACTTTTATTATTTACTTATTAGACTCTAATAAACATTTTGAGACCCGTAAGAACTTTTTGCAATGTGAATAAAACATTTTGCATCGTATAAAGTAGTACACAAGGTACGTTTTATGACCTATAAAAGTAATGTATAGTGCAAATGTTTTAGTTAAGTTCTTTTGATGATAACAGACAAACCTTTCAATGCTTGACTGTTATACTTTTATTATTTACTTATTAGACTCTAATAAACATTTAAGACACGTTAGAACTTTTTTCAATGTGAATTAAACATTTTGCACCATACAGTTCACAAGGCACTTTTTAGGACCTATGCAGTATAACTAATGTATAGTGCAAATGTTTTAGTTAAGTTCTTTTGAAGATAACAGTAAAACCTTTCAATGCTTGACTGTTATACTTTTATTATTTACTTATTAGAGTCTAATAAACATTTTGAGACCCGTTAGAACGTTTTGCAATATGAATTAAACAATTAGCACCATATAAAGTAGCACACAAGGCACGTTTTTGGACCTCTAAAACTATTGTTTAGTGCAAATGTTTTAGTTAAGTTCTTTTGAAGATAACAGACAAACCTTGCATTGGTTGACTGTTATACTTTTATTATTTACTTATTAGACTCTAATAAACATTTTGAGACCCGTTAGAACGTTTTGCAATGTGAATTAAACATTTTGCACCATATAGTTCACAAGGCACTTTTTAGGACCTCTATAACTAATGTATAGTGCATATGTTTTAGTTAAGTTCTTTTAACGATAACAGAGAAACCTTTCATTGGTTAACTGTTATACTTTTATTATTTACTTATTAGACTCTAATAAACATTTTGAGACCCGTTAGAACGTTTTGCAATGTGAATTAAACATTTTGCACCATATACAGTACTGCACAAGGCACGTTTTAGGACCTATAAAACTAATGTTTAGTGCAAATGTTTTAGTTAAGTTCTTTAGAAGATAACAGAGAAACCTTTTATTGGTTAACTGTTACACTTTTATTATTTACTTATTAGACTCTAATAAACATTTTGAGACCTGTAAGAAGTTTTTGCAATGTGAATTAAACATTTTGCACCATATAAAGTAGTACACAAGGTACGTTTTAGGACCTATAAAAGTAATGTATAGTGCAAATGTTTTAGTTAAGTTCTTTTGAAGATAACAGACAAACCTTTCAATGCTTGACTGTTATACTTTTATTATTTACTTATTAGACTCTAATAAACATTTAAGACACGTTAGAACTTTTTGCAATGTGAATTAAACATTTGGCACCATATAGTTCACAAGGCACTTTTTCGGACCTATACAGTATAACTAATGTATAGTGCAAATGTTTTAGTTAAGTTCTTTTAACGATAACAGACAACCATTTTATTGGTTAACTGTTATACTTTTATTATTTACTTATTAGACTATAATAAACATTTTGAGACCCGTTAGAACTTTTTGCAATGTGAATTAAACATTTTTCACCATATAAAGTAGTACACAAGGCACGTTTTAGGACCTATAAAACTAATGTATAGTGCAAATGTTTTAGTTAAGTTCTTTTCAAGATAACAGACAAACCTTGCATTGGTTGACTGTTATAATTTTTGTATTTACTTATTAGACTTTAATACACATTTTGAGACACGTTAGAACTTTTTGCAATATGAATTAAACATTTTGCACCATATACTATAGTTCACAAGGCATTTTTTCGGACCTACACAGTATAACTGATATATAGTGCAAATGTTTTAGTTAAGTTTTTTAACGATAACAGAGAAAACTTTCATTCGTTAACTGTTATACTTTTATTATTTACTTATTAGACTCTAATAAACATCTTGAGACACGTTAGAACTTTTTGCAATGTGAATTAAACATTTTGCACCATATACTTCACAAAGAAGTTTTTCGGACCTATATAACTAATGTATAGTGCAAATGTTTTAGTTAAGTTATTTTAATGATAACAGACAAATCTTTTATTGGTTAGCTGTTATACTTTTATTATTTACTTATTAGACTCAAATAAACATTTTGAGAACCGTTAGAGCTTTTTGCAATCTGAATTAAACATTTTGCACCATATAGTTAACAAGGCACTTTTTCGGACCTATATAACTAATGTATAGTGCAAATGTTTTAGTTAAGTTCTTTTAACGATAACAAAGAAACCTTTCATTAGGTAACTGTTATACTTTTATTATTTACTTATTCGACTCTAATAAACATTTTGAGACCCGTAAGAACGTTTTGCAATGTGAATTAAACATTTAGTACCATATAAAGTAGTACAGAACGTACGTTTTAGGACCTATAAAACTAATGTATAGTGCAAATGTTTTAGTTAAGTTCCTTTGAAGATAACAGACAAACCTTTCAATGCTTGACTGTTATACTTTTATTATTTACTTATTAGACTCTAATAAACATTTTGAGACGCGTAAGAACGTTTTGCAATGTGAATTAAACATTTTGCACCATATAGTTCACAAGGCACTTTATCGGACCTATACAGTATAACTAATGTATAGTGCAAATGTTTTAGTTAAGTTCGTTTATCGATAACAGACAACCCTTTTATTGGTTAACTGTTATACTTTTATTATTTACTTATTAGACTCTAATAAACATTTTGAGACCAGTTAGAACGTTTTGCAATATGAATTAAACATTTTGCACGATATAAAGTAGTACACAAGGCACGTTTTAGGACCACTAAAACTATTGTTTAGTGCAAATGTTTTAGTTAAGTTCTTTAGAAGATAACAGACAAACCTTTCATTGGTTGACTGTTATACTTTTATTATTTACTTATTAGACTATAATAAACATTTTGAGACCCGTTAGAACTTTTTGCAATGTGAATTAAACATTTTTCACCATACAAAGTAGTACACAAGGCACGTTTTAGGACCTACAAAACTAATGTATAGTGCAAATGTTTTAGTTAAGTTCTTTTGAAGATAACAGACAAACCTTGCATTGGTTGACTGTTATAATTTTATTATTTACTTATTAGACTTTAATACACATTTTGAGACACGTTAGAACTTTGTGCAATATGAATTAAACATTTTGCACCATATACTATAGTTCACAAGGCAATTTTTCGGACCTACACAGTATAACTGATATATAGTGCAAATGTTTTAGTTAAGTTCTTTTAACGATAACAGAGAAAACTTTCATTGGTTAACTGTTATACTTTTATTATTTACTTATTAGACTCTAATAAACATCTTGAGACACGTTAGAACTTTTTGCAATGTGAATTAAACATTTTGCACCATATAGTTCACAAGGAAGTTTTTCTGACCTATATAACTAATGTATAGTGCAAATGTTTTAGTTAAGTTCTTTTAATGATAACAGACAAATCTTTTATTGGTTAACTGTTACACTTTTATTATTTACTTATTAGACTCAAATAAACATTTTGAGACCCGTTAGACCTTTTTGCAATGTGAATTAAACATTTTGCACCATATAGTTCACAAGGCACTTTTTAGGACTTATGTAACTAATGTATAGTGCAAATGTTTTAGTTAATTTCTTTTAACGATAACAAAGAAACCTTTCATTAGGTAACTGTTACACTTTTATTATTTACTTATTAGACTCTAATAAACATTTTGAGACCCGTTAGCACGTTTTGCAATGTGAATTAAACATTTTGCACCATATAGAGTAGTGCACAAGGCACGTTTTAGGACCTATAAAACTAATGTTTAGTGCAAATGTTTTAGTTAAGTTCTTTTAATGATAACAATGAAACCTTTCATTGGTTAACTGTTACACTTTTATTATTTACTTATTAGACTCAAATGAAAATTTTGAAACCCGTTAGACCTTTTTGCAATGTGAATTAAACATTTTGCACCATATAGTTCACAAGGCACTTTTTAGGACCTATATAACTAATGTATAGTGCAAATGTTTTAGTTAAGTTCTTTTAATGATAACAGACAAATCTTTTATTGGTTAAATGTTACACTTTTATTATTTACTTATTAGACTCTAATAAACATTTTGAGACCCGTAAGAACTTTTTGCAATGTGAATAAAACATTTTGCATCGTATAAAGTAGTACACAAGGTACGTTTTATGACCTATAAAAGTAATGTATAGTGCAAATGTTTTAGTTAAGTTCTTTTGATGATAACAGACAAACCTTTCAATGCTTGACTGTTATACTTTTATTATTTACTTATTAGACTCTAATAAACATTTAAGACACGTTAGAACTTTTTTCAATGTGAATTAAACATTTTGCACCATACAGTTCACAAGGCACTTTTTAGGACCTATGCAGTATAACTAATGTATAGTGCAAATGTTTTAGTTAAGTTCTTTTGAAGATAACAGTAAAACCTTTCAATGCTTGACTGTTATACTTTTATTATTTACTTATTAGAGTCTAATAAACATTTTGAGACCCGTTAGAACGTTTTGCAATATGAATTAAACAATTAGCACCATATAAAGTAGCACACAAGGCACGTTTTTGGACCTCTAAAACTATTGTTTAGTGCAAATGTTTTAGTTAAGTTCTTTTGAAGATAACAGACAAACCTTGCATTGGTTGACTGTTATACTTTTATTATTTACTTATTAGACTCTAATAAACATTTTGAGACCCGTTAGAACGTTTTGCAATGTGAATTAAACATTTTGCACCATATAGTTCACAAGGCACTTTTTAGGACCTCTATAACTAATGTATAGTGCATATGTTTTAGTTAAGTTCTTTTAACGATAACAGAGAAACCTTTCATTGGTTAACTGTTATACTTTTATTATTTACTTATTAGACTCTAATAAACATTTTGAGACCCGTTAGAACGTTTTGCAATGTGAATTAAACATTTTGCACCATATACAGTACTGCACAAGGCACGTTTTAGGACCTATAAAACTAATGTTTAGTGCAAATGTTTTAGTTAAGTTCTTTAGAAGATAACAGAGAAACCTTTTATTGGTTAACTGTTACACTTTTATTATTTACTTATTAGACTCTAATAAACATTTTGAGACCTGTAAGAAGTTTTTGCAATGTGAATTAAACATTTTGCACCATATAAAGTAGTACACAAGGTACGTTTTAGGACCTATAAAAGTAATGTATAGTGCAAATGTTTTAGTTAAGTTCTTTTGAAGATAACAGACAAACCTTTCAATGCTTGACTGTTATACTTTTATTATTTACTTATTAGACTCTAATAAACATTTAAGACACGTTAGAACTTTTTGCAATGTGAATTAAACATTTTGCACCATATAGTTCACAAGGCACTTTTTCGGACCTATACAGTATAACTAATGTATAGTGCAAATGTTTTAGTTAAGTTCTTTTAACGATAACAGACAACCATTTTATTGGTTAACTGTTATACTTTTATTATTTACTTATTAGACTATAATAAACATTTTGAGACCCGTTAGAACTTTTTGCAATGTGAATTAAACATTTTTCACCATATAAAGTAGTACACAAGGCACGTTTTAGGACCTATAAAACTAATGTATAGTGCAAATGTTTTAGTTAAGTTCTTTTCAAGATAACAGACAAACCTTGCATTGGTTGACTGTTATAATTTTTGTATTTACTTATTAGACTTTAATACACATTTTGAGACACGTTAGAACTTTTTGCAATATGAATTAAACATTTTGCACCATATACTATAGTTCACAAGGCATTTTTTCGGACCTACACAGTATAACTGATATATAGTGCAAATGTTTTAGTTAAGTTTTTTAACGATAACAGAGAAAACTTTCATTCGTTAACTGTTATACTTTTATTATTTACTTATTAGACTCTAATAAACATTTTGAGACACGTTAGAACTTTTTGCAATGTGAATTAAACATTTTGCACCATATACTTCACAAAGAAGTTTTTCGGACCTATATAACTAATGTATAGTGCAAATGTTTTAGTTAAGTTATTTTAATGATAACAGACAAATCTTTTATTGGTTAGCTGTTATACTTTTATTATTTACTTATTAGACTCAAATAAACATTTTGAGACCCGTTAGAGCTTTTTGCAATCTGAATTAAACATTTTGCACCATATAGTTAACAAGGCACTTTTTCGGACCTATATAACTAATGTATAGTGCAAATGTTTTAGTTAAGTTCTTTTAACGATAACAAAGAAACCTTTCATTAGGTAACTGTTATACTTTTATTATTTACTTATTCGACTCTAATAAACATTTTGAGACCCGTAAGAACGTTTTGCAATGTGAATTAAACATTTAGTACCATATAAAGTAGTACAGAACGTACGTTTTAGGACCTATAAAACTAATGTATAGTGCAAATGTTTTAGTTAAGTTCCTTTGAAGATAACAGACAAACCTTTCAATGCTTGACTGTTATACTTTTATTTCTTACTTATTAGACTCTAATAAACATTTTGAGACGCGTAAGAACGTTTTGCAATATGAATTAAACATTTTGCACGATATAAAGTAGTACACAAGGCACGTTTTAGGACCACTAAAACTATTGTTTAGTGCAAATGTTTTAGTTATGTTCTTTAGAAGATAAAAGACAAACCTTTCATTGGTTGACTGTTATACTTTTATTATTTACTTATTAGACTCTAATAAACATTTTGAGACCCGTTAGAACGTTTTGCAATGTGAATTAAACATTTTGCACGATATAAAGTAGTACACAAGGCACGTTTTAGGACCACTAAAACTATTGTTTAGTGCAAATGTTTTAGTTAAGTTCTTTAGAAGATAAAAGACAAACCTTTCATTGGTTGACTGTTATACTTTTATTATTTACTTATTAGACTCTAATAAACATTTTGAGACACGTTAGAACTTTTTGCAATGTGAATTAAACATTTTGCACCATATAGTTCACAAGGCACTTTTTAGGACCTATAAAACTAATGTATAGTGCAAATGTTTTAGTTAAGTTATTTTAACGAATTCAGAGAAACCTTTCATTGGTTAACTGTTATACTTTTATTATTTACTTATTAGACTCTAATAAACATTTTGAGACCCGTTAGAACGTTTTGCAATGTGAATTAAACATTTTGCACCATATACAGTACTGCACAAGGCACGTTTTAGGACCTATAAAACTAATGTTTAGTGCAAATGTTTTAGTTAAGTTCTTTAGAAGATAACAGAGAAACATTTTATTGGTTAACTGTTATACTTTTATTATTTACTTATTAGACTCTAATAAACATTTTGTGACCCGTTAGAGCTTTTTGTAATGTGAATTAAACATTTTTCACCATATAAAGTTGTACAAAAGGCACGTTTTAGGACCTATAAAACTAATGTTTAGTGCAAATGTTTTAGTTAAGTTCTTTAGAAGATAACAGACAAATCTTTTGTTGGTTAACTGTTACACTTTTATTATTTACTTATTAGACTCTAATAAACATTTTGAGACCTGTAAGAACTTTTTGCAATGTGAATAAAACATTTTGCATCGTATAAAGTAGTACACAAGGTACGTTTTAGGACCTATAAAAGTAATGTATAGTGCAAATGTTTTAGTTAAGTTCTTTTGAAGATAACAGACAAACCTTTCAATGCTTGACTGTTATACTTTTATTATTTACTTATTAGACTCTAATAAACATTTAAGACACGTTAGAACTTTTTTCAATGTGAATTAAACATTTTGCACCATATAGTTCACTAGGCACTTTTTCGGACCTATACAGTATAAATAATGTATAGTGCAAATGTTTTAGTTAAGTTCTTTTAACGATAACAGACAACCATTTTATTGGTTAACTGTTATACTTTTATTATTTACTTATTAGACTATAATAAACATTTTGAGACCCGTTAGAACTTTTTGCAATGTGAATTAAACATTTTTCACCATACAAAGTAGTACACAAGGCACGTTTTAGGACCTATAAAACTAATGTATAGTGCAAATGTTTAAGTTAAGTTCTGTTGAAGATAACAGACAAACCTTTCATTGGTTGACTGTTATAATTTTATTATTTACTTATTAGACTTTAATACACATTTTGAGACACGTTAGAACTTTTTGCAATATGAATTAAACATTTTGCACCATATACTATAGTTCACAAAGAAATTTTTCGGACCTACACAGTATAACTGATATATAGTGCAAATGTTTTAGTTAAGTTCTTTTAACGATAACAGAGAAAACTTTCATTGGTTAACTGTTATACTTTTATTATTTATTTATTAGACTCTAATAAACATCTTGAGACACGTTAGAACGTTTTGCAATGTGAATTAAACATTTTGCACCATATAGAGTAGTTCACAAGGAAATTTTTCGGACCTACACAGTATAACTGATATATAGTGCAAATGTTTTAGTTAAGTTCTTTTAATGATAACAGACAAATCTTTTACTGGTTAGCTGTTATACTTTTATTATTTACTTATTAGACTCAAATAAACAATTTGAGACCCGTTAAACCTTTTTGCAATGTGAATTAAACATTTTGCACCATATAGTTCACAAGGCACTTTTTAGGACCTATATAACTAATGTATAGTGCAAATGTTTTAGTTAAGTTCTTTTAACGATAACAAAGAAACCTTTCATTAGGTAACTGTTATACTTTTATTATTTACTTATTCGACTCTAATAAACATTTTGCGACGCGTAAGAACGTTTTGCAATGTGAATTAAACATTTTGTACCATATAAAGTCGTACAGAAGGTACGTTTTAGGACCTATAAAACTAATGTATAGTGCAAATGTTTTAGTTAAGTTCTTTTGAAGATAACAGACAAACCTTTCAATGCTTGACTGTTATACTTTTATTATTAACTTATTAGACTCTAATAAACATTTTGAAACGCGTAACAACGTTTTGCAATGTGAATTAAACATTTTGCACCATATAGTCAACAAGGCACTTTTTCGGACCTATACAGTATAACTAATGTATAGTGCAAATGTTTTAGTTAAGTTGTTTTAACGATAACAGACAACCTTTTTATTGGTTAACTGTTATACTTTTATTATTTACATTTTAGACTCTAATAAACATTTTGAGACCCGTTAGAACTTTTTGCAATATGAATTAAACAATTAGCACGATATAAAGTAGCACACAAGGCACGTTTTAGGACCTCTAAAACTATTGTTTAGTGCAAATGTTTTAGTTAAGTTCTTTTAATGATAACAGACAAACCTTTCATTGGTTGACTGTTATACTTTTAATATTTACTTATTAGACTCTAATAAACATTTTGAGACACGTTAGAACTTTTTGCAATGTGAATTAAACATTTTGCACCATATAGTTCACAAGGCACTTTTTAGGACCTATATAACTAATGTATAGTGCATATGTTTTAGTTAAGTTCTTTTAACGATAACAGAGAAACCTTTCATTGGTTAACTGTTATACTTTTATTATTTACTTATTAGACTCTAATAAACATTTTGTGACCCGTTAGAGCTTTTTGTAATGTGAATTAAACCTTTTTGCACCTTATAGTACACAAGGAAGTTTTTTGGACCTATATAACTAATGTATAGTGCAAATGTTTTAGTTAAGTTCTTTTAACGATAACAGACAAACCTTTTATTGGTTAACTGTTATACTTTTATTATTTACTTATTAGACTCTAATAAACATTTTGTGCTTTAATAAACTTTAATAAAATAAACTTTAATAAACTTTAATAAACTAATAAACTTTACTTATTAGACTCTAATAAACATTTTGAGACCCGTTAGAACTTTTTGTAATGTGAATTAAACAATTTGCACCATATAGTTTACAAGGCACTTTTTAGGACCTATATAACTAATGTATAGTGCAAATGTTTTAGTTAATTTCTTTTAACGATAACAGACAAACCTTTTATTGGTTGACTGTTATACTTTTATTATTTACTTATTAGACTCTAATAAACATCTTGAGACACGTTAGAACGTTTTGCAATGTGAATTAAACATTTTGCACCATATAGTTCACAAGGAAATTTTTCGTACCTATATAACTAATGTATAGTGCAAATGTTTTAGTTAAGTTCTTTTAATGATAACAGACAAATCTTTTATTGGTTAACTGTTACACTTTTATTATTTACTTATTAGACTCTAATAAACATTTAAGACCCGTAAGAACTTTTTGCAATGTGAATAAAACATTTTGCATCGTATAAAGTAGTACACAAGGTACGTTTTAGGACCTATAAAAGTAATGTGTAGTGCAAATGTTTTAGTTAAGTTCTTTTGAAGATAACAGACAAACCTTTCAATGCTTGACTGTTATACTTTTATTATTTACTTATTAGACTCTAATAAACATTTAAGACACGTTAGAACTTTTTTCAATGTGAATTAAACATTTTGCACCATATAGTTCACAAGGCACTTTTTCGGACCTATACAGTATAACTAATGTATAGTGCAAATGTTTTAGTTAAGTTCTTTTAACGATAACAGACAACCATTTTATTGGTTAACTGTTATACTTTTATTATTTACTTATTAGACTATAATAAACATTTTGAGACCCGTTAGAACTTTTTGCAATGTGAATTAAACATTTTTCACCATACAAAGTAGTACACAAGGCACGTTTTAGGACCTATAAAACTAATGTATAGTGCAAATGTTTAAGTTAAGTTCTTTTGAAGATAACAGACAAACCTTGCATTGGTTGACTGTTATAATTTTATTATTTACTTATTAGACTTTAATACACATTTTGAGACACGTTAGAACTTTTTGCAATATGAATTAAACATTTTGCACCATATACTAAAGTTCACAAGGCAATTTTTCGGACCTACACAGTATAACTGATATATAGTGCAAATGTTTTAGTTAAGTTCTTTTAACGATAACAGAGAAAACTTTCATTGGTTAACTGTTATACTTTTATTATTTACTTATTAGACTCTAATAAACATCTTGAGACACGTTAGAACTTTTTGCAATGTGAATTAAACATTTTGCACCATATAGTTCACAAGGAAGTTTTTCGGACCTATATAACTAATGTATAGTGCAAATGTTTTAGTTAAGTTCTTTTAATGATAACAGACAAATCTTTTATTGGTTAGCTGTTATACTTTTATTATTTACTTATTAGACTCAAATAAACAATTTGAGACCCGTTAAACCTTTTTGCAATGTAAATTATACATTTTGCACCATATAGTTCACAAGGCACTTTTTAGGACCTATATAACTAATGTATAGTGCAAATGTTTTAGTTAAGTTCTTTTAACGATAACAAAGAAACCTTTCATTAGGTAACTGTTATACTTTTATTATTTACTTATTCGACTCTAATCAACATTTTGCGACGCGTAAGAACGTTTTGCAATGTGAATTAAACATTTTGAACCATATAAAGTCGTACAGAAGGTACGTTTTAGGACCTATAAAACTAATGTATAGTGCAAATGTTTTAGTTAAGTTCTTTTGAAGATAACAGACAAACCTTTCAATGCTTGACTGTTATACTTTTATTATTTACTTATTAGACTCTAATAAACATTTTGAAACGCGTAAGAACGTTTTGCAATGTGAATTAAACATTTTGCACCATATAGTCCACAAGGCACTTTTTCGGACCTATACAGTATAACTAATGTATAGTGCAAATGTTTTAGTTAAGTTGTTTTAACGATAACAGACAACCCTTTTATTGGTTAACTGTTATACTTTTATTATTTACTTATTAGACTCTAATAAACATTTTGAGACCCGTTAGAACTTTTTGCAATATGAATTAAACAATTAGCACGATATAAAGTAGCACACAAGGCACGTTTTAGGACCTCTAAAACTATTGTTTAGTGCAAATGTTTTAGTTAAGTTCTTTTGAAGATAACAGACAAACCTTTCATTGGTTGACTGTTATACTTTTATTATTTACTTATTAGACTCTAATAAACATTTTGAGACACGTTAGAACTTTTTGCAATGTGAATTAAACATTTTGCACCATATAGTTCACAAGGCACTTTTTAGGACTTATATAACTAATGTATAGTGCATATGTTTTAGTTAAGTTCTTTTAACGATAACAGAGAAACCTTTCATTGGTTAACTGTTATACTTTTATTATTTACTTATTAGACTCAAATAAACAATTTGAGACCCGTTAGACCTTTTTGCAATGTGAATTAAACATTTTGCACCATATAGTTAACAAGGCACTTTTTAGGACCTATATAACTAATGTATAGTGCAAATGTTTTAGTTAAGTTCTTTTAACGATAACAAAGAAACCTTTCATTAGGTAACTGTTATACTTTTATTATTTACTTATTAAACTCTAATAAACATTTTGAGACGCTTAAGAACGTTTTGCAATGTGAATTAAACATTTTGCACCATATAGTTCACAAGGAAGTTTTTCGTACCTATATAACTAATGTATAGTGCAAATGTTTTAGTTAAGTTCTTTTAATGATAACAGACAAATCTTTTATTGGTTAACTGTTACACTTTTATTATTTACTTATTAGACTCTAATAAACATTTTGAGACCCGTAAGAACTTTTTGCAATGTGAATAAAACATTTTGCATCGTATAAAGTAGTACACAAGGTACGTTTTAGGACCTATAAAAGTAATGTATAGTGCAAATGTTTTAGTTAAGTTCTTTTGAAGATAACAGACAAACCTTTCAATGCTTGACTGTTATACTTTTTTTATTTACTTATTAGACTTTAATACACATTTTGAGACACGTTAGAACTTTTTGCAATATGAATTAAACATTTTGCACCATATACTATAGTTCACAAGGCAATTTTTCGGACCTACACAGTATAACTGATATATAGTGCAAATGTTTTAGTTAAGTTCTTTTAACGATAACAGAGAAAACTTTCATTGGTTAACTGTTATACTTTTATTATTTACTTATTAGACTCTAATAAACATCTTGAGACACGTTAGAACTTTTTGCAATGTGAATTAAACATTTTGCACCATATAGTTCACAAGGAAGTTTTTTGGACCTATATAACTAATGTATAGTGCAAATGTTTTAGTTAAGTTCTTTTAATGATAACAGACAAATCTTTTATTGGTTAGCTGTTATACTTTTATTATTTACTTATTAGACTCAAATAAACAATTTGAGACCCGTTAAACCTTTTTGCAATGTGAATTATACATTTTGCACCATATAGTTCACAAGGCACTTTTTAGGACCTATATAACTAATGTATAGTGCAAATGTTTTAGTTAAGTTCTTTTAACGATAACAAAGAAACCTTTCATTAGGTAACTGTTATACTTTTATTATTTACTTATTCGACTCTAATCAACATTTTGCGACGCGTAAGAACGTTTTGCAATGTGAATTAAACATTTTGAACCATATAAAGTCGTACAGAAGGTACGTTTTAGGAACTATAAAACTAATGTATAGTGCAAATGTTTTAGTTAAGTTCTTTTGAAGATAACAGACAAACCTTTCAATGCTTGACTGTTATACTTTTATTATTTACTTATTAGACTCTAATAAACATTTTGAAACGCGTAAGAACGTTTTGCAATGTGAATTAAACATTTTGCACCATATAGTCCACAAGGCACTTTTTCGGACCTATACAGTATAACTAATGTATAGTGCAAATGTTTTAGTTAAGTTGTTTTAACGATAACAGACAACCCTTTTATTGGTTAACTGTTATACTTTTATTATTTACTTATTAGACTCTAATAAACATTTTGAGACCCGTTAGAACTTTTTGCAATATGAATTAAACAATTAGCACGATATAAAGTAGCACACAAGGCACGTTTTAGGACCTCTAAAACTATTGTTTAGTGCAAATGTTTTAGTTAAGTTCTTTTGAAGATAACAGACAAACCTTTCATTGGTTGACTGTTATACTTTTATTATTTACTTATTAGACTCTAATAAACATTTTGAGACACGTTAGAACTTTTTGCAATGTGAATTAAACATTTTGCACCATATAGTTCACAAGGCACTTTTTAGGACTTATATAACTAATGTATAGTGCATATGTTTTAGTTAAGTTCTTTTAACGATAACAGAGAAACCTTTCATTGGTTAACTGTTATACTTTTATTATTTACTTATTAGACTCAAATAAACAATTTGAGACCCGTTAGACCTTTTTGCAATGTGAATTAAACATTTTGCACCATATAGTTAACAAGGCACTTTTTAGGACCTATATAACTAATGTATAGTGCAAATGTTTTAGTTAAGTTCTTTTAACGATAACAAAGAAACCTTTCATTAGGTAACTGTTATACTTTTATTATTTACTTATTAGACTCTAATAAACATTTTGAGACGCTTAAGAACGTTTTGCAATGTGAATTAAACATTTTGCACCATATAGTTCACAAGGAAGTTTTTCGTACCTATATAACTAATGTATAGTGCAAATGTTTTAGTTAAGTTCTTTTAATGATAACAGACAAATCTTTTATTGGTTAACTGTTAAATCTTTATTATTTACTTATTAGACTCTAATAAACATTTTGAGACCCGTAAGAACTTTTTGCAATGTGAATAAAACATTTTGCATCGTATAAAGTAGTACACAAGGTACGTTTTAGGACCTATAAAAGTAATGTATAGTGCAAATGTTTTAGTTAAGTTCTTTTGAAGATAACAGACAAACCTTTCAATGCTTGACTGTTATACTTTTTTTATTTACTTATTAGACTCTAATAAACATTTAAGACACGTTAGAACTTTTTGCAATGTGAATTAAACATTTTTCACCATACAAAGTAGTACACAAGGCACGTTTTAGGACCTATAAAACTAATGTATAGTGCAAATGTTTAAGTTAAGTTCTGTTGAAGATAACAGACAAACCTTTCATTGGTTGACTGTTATAATTTTATTATTTACTTATTAGACTTTAATACACATTTTGAGACACGTTAGAACTTTTTGCAATATGAATTAAACATTTTGCACCATATACTATAGTTCACAAGGTACTTTTTAGGACCTATATAACTAATGTTTAGTGCAAATTTTTTAGTTAAGTTCTTTTAACGATAACAGACAAACCTTTCATTGGTTAACTGTTATACTTTTATTATTTACTTATTAGACTCTAATAAACATTTTGAGACCCGTTAGAACTTTTTGCAATGTGAATTGCACATTTGGCACCATATAGTTCACAAGGCACTTTTTAGGACCTATATAACTAATGTATAGTGCAAATTTTTTAGTTAAGTTCTTTTAACGATAACAGACAAACCTTTCATTGGTTAACTGTTATACTTTTATTATTTACTTATTAGACTCTAATAAACATTTTGAGACCCGTTAGAACTTTTTGCAATGTGAATTGCACATTTGGCACCATATAGTTCACAAGGTACTTTTTAGGACCTATATAACTAATGTATAGTGCAAATTTTTTGGTTAAGTTCTTTTAACGATAACAGACAAACCTTTCATTGGTTAACTGTTATACTTTTATTATTTACTTATTAGACTCTAATAAACATTTTGAGACCCGTTAGAACTTTTTGCAATGTGAATTGCACATTTGGCACCATATAGTTCACAAGGTACTTTTTAGGACCTATATAACTAATGTTTAGTGCAAATTTTTTAGTTAAGTTCTTTTAACGATAACAGACAAACCTTTCATTGGTTAACTGTTATACTTTTATTATTTACTTATTAGACTCTAATAAACATTTTGAGACCCGTTAGAACTTTTTGCAATGTGAATTGCACATTTGGCACCATATAGTTCACAAGGTACTTTTTAGGACCTATATAACTAATGTATAGTGCAAATTTTTTGGTTAAGTTCTTTTAACGATAACAGACAAACCTTTCATTGGTTAACTGTTATACTTTTATTATTTACTTATTAGACTCTAATAAACATTTTGAGACCCGTTAGAACTTTTTGCAATGTGAATTGCACATTTGGCACCATATAGTTCACAAGGTACTTTTTAGGACCTATATAACTAATGTTTAGTGCAAATTTTTTAGTTAAGTTCTTTTAACGATAACAGACAAACCTTTCATTGGTTAACTGTTATACTTTTATTATTTACTTATTAGACTCTAATAAACATTTTGAGACCCGTTAGAACTTTTTGCAATGTGAATTGCACATTTGGCACCATATAGTTCACAAGGCACTTTTTAGGACCTATATAACTAATGTATAGTGCAAATTTTTTAGTTAAGTTCTTTTAACGATAACAGACAAACCTTTCATTGGTTAACTGTTATACTTTTATTATTTACTTATTAGACTCTAATAAACATTTTGAGACCCGTTAGAACTTTTTGCAATGTGAATTGCACATTTGGCACCATATAGTTCACAAGGTACTTTTTAGGACCTATATAACTAATGTATAGTGCAAATTTTTCGGTTAAGTTCTTTTAACGATAACAGACAAACCTTTCATTGGTTAACTGTTATACTTTTATTATTTACTTATTAGACTCTAATAAACATTTTGAGACCCGTTAGAACTTTTTGCAATGTGAATTGCACATTTGGCACCATATAGTTCACAAGGTACTTTTTAGGACCTATATAACTAATGTTTAGTGCAAATTTTTTAGTTAAGTTCTTTTAACGATAACAGACAAACCTTTCATTGGTTAACTGTTATACTTTTATTATTTACTTATTAGACTCTAATAAACATTTTGAGACCCGTTAGAACTTTTTGCAATGTGAATTGCACATTTGGCACCATATAGTTCACAAGGCACTTTTTAGGACCTATATAACTAATGTATAGTGCAAATTTTTTAGTTAAGTTCTTTTAACGATAACAGACAAACCTTTCATTGGTTAACTGTTATACTTTTATTATTTACTTATTAGACTCTAATAAACATTTTGAGACCCGTTAGAACTTTTTGCAATGTGAATTGCACATTTGGCACCATATAGTTCACAAGGTACTTTTTAGGACCTATATAACTAATGTATAGTGCAAATTTTTTGGTTAAGTTCTTTTAACGATAACAGACAAACCTTTCATTGGTTAACTGTTATACTTTTATTATTTACTTATTAGACTCTAATAAACATTTTGAGACCCGTTAGAACTTTTTGCAATGTGAATTGCACATTTGGCACCATATAGTTCACAAGGTACTTTTTAGGACCTATATAACTAATGTTTAGTGCAAATTTTTTAGTTAAGTTCTTTTAACGATAACAGACAAACCTTTCATTGGTTAACTGTTATACTTTTATTATTTACTTATTAGACTCTAATAAACATTTTGAGACCCGTTAGAACTTTTTGCAATGTGAATTGCACATTTGGCACCATATAGTTCACAAGGCACTTTTTAGGACCTATATAACTAATGTATAGTGCAAATTTTTTAGTTAAGTTCTTTTAACGATAACAGACAAACCTTTCATTGGTTAACTGTTATACTTTTATTATTTACTTATTAGACTCTAATAAACATTTTGAGACCCGTTAGAACTTTTTGCAATGTGAATTGCACATTTGGCACCATATAGTTCACAAGGTACTTTTTAGGACCTATATAACTAATGTATAGTGCAAATTTTTTAGTTAAGTTCTTTTAACGATAACAGACAAACCTTTCACTGGTTAACTGTTATACTTTTATTATTTACTTATTAGACTCTAATAAACATTTTGAGACCCGTTAGAACTTTTTGCAATGTGAATTGCACATTTGGCACCATATAGTTCACAAGGTACTTTTTAGGACCTATATAACTAATGTATAGTGCAAATTTTTTAGTTAAGTTCTTTTAACGATAACAGACAAACCTTTCATTGGTTAACTGTTATACTTTTATTATTTACTTATTAGACTCTAATAAACATTTTGAGACCCGTTAGAACTTTTTGCAATGTGAATTGCACATTTGGCACCATATTGTTCACAAGGTACTTTTTAGGACCTATATAACTAATGTATAGTGCAAATTTTTTAGTTAAGTTCTTTTAACGATAACAGACAAACCTTTCATTGGTTAATTGTTATACTTTTATTATTTACTTATTAGACTGTAATAAACATTTTGAGACCCGTTAGAACTTTTTGCAATGTGAATTGCACATTTGGCACCATATAGTTCACAAGGCACTTTTTAGGACCTATATAACTAATGTATAGTGCAAATTTTTTAGTTAAGTTCTTTTAACGATAACAGACAAACCTTTTATTGGTTAACTGTTATACTTTTATTATTTACTTATTAGACTCTAATAAACATTTTGAGACCCGTTAGAACTTTTTGCAATGTGAATTGCACATTTGGCACCATATAGTTCACAAGGTACTTTTTAGGACCTATATAACTAATGTATAGTGCAAATTTTTTAGTTAAGTTCTTTTAACGATAACAGACAAACCTTTCATTGGTTAACTGTTATACTTTTATTATTTACTTATTAGACTCTAATAAACATTTTGAGACCCGTTAGAACTTTTTGCAATGTGAATTGCACATTTGGCACCATATAGTTCACAAGGTACTTTTTAGGACCTATATAACTAATGTATAGTGCAAATTTTTTAGTTAAGTTCTTTTAACGATAACAGACAAACCTTTTATTGGTTAACTGTTATACTTTTATTATTTACTTATTAGACTCTAATAAACATTTTGAGACCCGTTAGAACTTTTTGCAATGTGAATTGCACATTTGGCACCATATTGTTCACAAGGTACTTTTTAGGACCTATATAACTAATGTATAGTGCAAATTTTTTAGTTAAGTTCTTTTAACGATAACAGACAAACCTTTCATTGGTTAACTGTTATACTTTTATTATTTACTTATTAGACTCTAATAAACATTTTGAGACCCGTTAGAACTTTTTGCAATGTGAATTGCACATTTGGCACCATATAGTTCACAAGGCACTTTTTAGGACCTATATAACTAATGTATAGTGCAAATTTTTTAGTTAAGTTCTTTTAACGATAACAGACAAACCTTTCATTGATTAACTGTTATACTTTTATTATTTACTTATTAGACTCTAATAAACATTTTGAGACCCGTTAGAACTTTTTGCAATGTGAATTGCACATTTGGCACCATATAGTTCACAAGGTACTTTTTAGGACCTATATAACTAATGTATAGTGCAAATTTTTTAGTTAAGTTCTTTTAACGATAACAGACAAACCTTTCATTGGTTAACTGTTATACTTTTATTATTTACTTATTAGACTCTAATAAACATTTTGAGACCCGTTAGAACTTTTTGCAATGTGAATTGCACATTTGGCACCATATAGTTCACAAGGTACTTTTTAGGACCTATATAACTAATGTATAGTGCAAATTTTTTAGTTAAGTTCTTTTAACGATAACAGACAAACCTTTAATTGGTTAACTGTTATACTTTTATTATTTACTTATTAGATTCTAATAAACATTTTGAGACCCGTTAGAACTTTTTGCAATGTGAATTGCACATTTGGCACCATATTGTTCACAAGGCACTTTTTAGGACCTATATAACTAATGTATAGTGCAAATTTTTTAGTTAAGTTCTTTTAACGATAACAGACAAACCTTTCATTGGTTAACTGTTATACTTTTATTATTTACTTATTAGACTCTAATAAACATTTTGAGACCCGTTAGAACTTTTTGCAATGTGAATTGCACATTTGGCACCATATAGTTCACAAGGCACTTTTTAGGACCTATATAACTAATGTATAGTGCAAATTTTTTAGTTAAGTTCTTTTAACGATAACAGACAAACCTTTCATTGGTTAACTGTTATACTTTTATTATTTACTTATTAGACTCTAATAAACATTTTGAGACCCGTTAGAACTTTTTGCAATGTGAATTGCACATTTGGCACCATATAGTTCACAAGGCACTTTTTAGGACCTATATAACTAATGTATAGTGCAAATCTTTTAGTTAAGTTCTTTTAACGGTAACAGACAAACCTTTCATTGGTTAACTGTTATACTTTTATTATTTACTTATTAGACTCTAATAAACATTTTGAGACCCGTTAGAACTTTTTGCAATGTGAATTGCACATTTGGCACCATATAGTTCACAAGGCACTTTTTAGGACCTATATAACTAATGTATAGTGCAAATTTTTTAGTTAAGTTCTTTTAACGATAACAGACAAACCTTTCATTGGTTAACTGTTATACTTTTATTATTTACTTATTAGACTCTAATAAACATTTTGAGACCCGTTAGAACTTTTTGCAATGTGAATTGCACATTTGGCACCATATTGTTCACAAGGTACTTTTTAGGACCTATATAACTAATGTATAGTGCAAATTTTTTAGTTAAGTTCTTTTAACGATAACAGACAAACCTTTCATTGGTTAACTGTTATACTTTTATTATTTACTTATTAGACTCTAATAAACATTTTGAGACCCGTTAGAACTTTTTGCAATGTGAATTGCACATTTGGCACCATATAGTTCACAAGGCACTTTTTAGGACCTATATAACTAATGTATAGTGCAAATTTTTTAGTTAAGTTCTTTTAACGATAACAGACAAACCTTTCATTGGTTAACTGTTATACTTTTATTATTTACTTATTAGACTCTAATAAACATTTGAGACCCGTTAGAACTTTTTGCAATGTGAATTGCACATTTGGCACCATATAGTTCACAAGGTACTTTTTAGGACCTATATAACTAATGTATAGTGCAAATTTTTTAGTTAAGTTCTTTTAACGATAACAGACAAACCTTTCATTGGTTAACTGTTATACTTTTATTATTTACTTATTAGACTCTAATAAACATTTTGAGACCCGTTAGAACTTTTTGCAATGTGAATTGCACATTTGGCACCATATTGTTCACAAGGCACTTTTTAGGACCTATATCACTAATGTATAGTGCAAATTTTTTAGTTAAGTTCTTTTAACGATAACAGACAAACCTTTCATTGGTTAACTGTTATACTTTTATTATTTACTTATTAGACTCTAATAAACATTTTGAGACACGTTAGAACTTTTTTCAATGTGAATTGCACATTTGGCACCATATAGTTCACAAGGCACTTTTTAGGACCTATATAACTAATGTATAGTGCAAATTTTTTAGTTAAGTTCTTTTAACGATAACAGACAAACCTTTCATTGGTTAACTGTTATACTTTTATTATTTACTTATTAGACTCTAATAAACATTTTGAGACCCGTTAGAACTTTTTGCAATGTGAATTGCACATTTGGCACCATATAGTTCACAAGGCACTTTTTAGGACCTATATAACTAATGTATAGTGCAAATTTTTTAGTTAAGTTCTTTTAACGATAACAGACAAACCTTTCATTGGTTAACTGTTATACTTTTATTATTTACTTATTAGACTCTAATAAACATTTTGAGACCCGTTAGAACTTTTTGAAATGTGAATTGCACATTTGGCACCATATAGTTCACAAGGCACTTTTTAGGACCTATATAACTAATGTATAGTGCAAATTTTTTAGTTAAGTTCTTTTAACGATAACAGACAAACCTTTCATTGGTTAACTGTTATACTTTTATTATTTACTTATTAGACTCTAATAAACATTTTGAGACCCGTTAGAACTTTTTGCAATGTGAATTGCACATTTGGCACCATATAGTTCACAAGGCACTTTTTAGGACCTATATAACTAATGTATAGTGCAAATTTTTTAGTTAAGTTCTTTTAACGATAACAGACAAACCTTTCATTGGTTAACTGTTATACTTTTATTATTTACTTATTAGACTCTAATAAACATTTTGAGACCCGTTAGAACTTTTTGCAATGTGAATTGCACATTTGGCACCATATTGTTCACAAGGTACTTTTTAGGACCTATATAACTAATGTATAGTGCAAATTTTTTAGTTAAGTTCTTTTAACGATAACAGACAAACCTTTCATTGGTTAACTGTTATACTTTTATTATTTACTTATTAGACTGTAATAAACATTTTGAGACCCGTTAGAACTTTTTGCAATGTGAATTGCACATTTGGCACCATATAGTTCACAAGGCACTTTTTAGGACCTATATAACTAATGTATAGTGCAAATTTTTTAGTTAAGTTCTTTTAACGATAACAGACAAACCTTTCATTGGTTAACTGTTATACTTTTATTATTTACTTATTAGACTCTAATAAACATTTTGAGACCCGTTAGAACTTTTTGCAATGTGAATTGCACATTTGGCACCATATAGTTCACAAGGCACTTTTTAGGACCTATATAACTAATGTATAGTGCAAATTTTTTAGTTAAGTTCTTTTAACGATAACAGACAAACCTTTCATTGGTTAACTGTTATACTTTTATTATTTACTTATTAGACTCTAATAAACATTTTGAGACCCGTTAGAACTTTTTGCAATGTGAATTGCACATTTGGCACCATATAGTTCACAAGGTACTTTTTAGGACCTATATAACTAATGTATAGTGCAAATTTTTTAGTTAAGTTCTTTTAACGATAACAGACAAACCTTTCATTGGTTAACTGTTATACTTTTATTATTTACTTATTAGACTCTAATAAACATTTTGAGACCCGTTAGAACTTTTTGCAATGTGAATTGCACATTTGGCACCATATTGTTCACAAGGTACTTTTTAGGACCTATATAACTAATGTATAGTGCAAATTTTTTAGTTAAGTTCTTTTAACGATAACAGACAAACCTTTCATTGGTTAACTGTTATACTTTTATTATTTACTTATTAGACTGTAATAAACACTTTGAGACCCGTTAGAACTTTTTGCAATGTGAATTGCACATTTGGCACCATATAGTTCACAAGGTACTTTTTAGGACCTATATAACTAATGTATAGTGCAAATTTTTTAGTTAAGTTCTTTTAACGATAACAGACAAACCTTTCATTGGTTAACTGTTATACTTTTATTATTTACTTATTAGACTCTAATAAACATTTTGAGACCCGTTAGAACTTTTTGCAATATGAATTGCACATTTGGCACCATATAGTTCACAAGGCACTTTTTAGGACCTATATAACTAGTGTATAGTGCAAATTTTTTAGTTAAGTTCTTTTAACGATAACAGACAAACCTTTCATTGGTTAACTGTTATACTTTTATTATTTACTTATTAGACTCTAATAAACATTTTGAGACCCGTTAGAACTTTTTGCAATGTGAATTGCACTTTTGGCACCATATAGTTCACAAGGTACTTTTTAGGACCTATATAACTAATGTATAGTGCAAATTTTTTAGTTAAGTTCTTTTAACGATAACAGACAAACCTTTCATTGGTTAACTGTTATACTTTTATTATTTACTTATTAGACTCTAATAAACATTTTGAGACCCGTTAGAACTTTTTGCAATGTGAATTGCACATTTGGCGCCATATAGTTCACAAGGTACTTTTTAGGACCTATATAACTAATGTATAGTGCAAATTTTTTAGTTAAGTTCTTTTAACGATAACAGACAAACCTTTCATTGGTTAACTGTTATACTTTTATTATTTACTTATTAGACTCTAATAAACATTTTGAGACCCGTTAGAACTTTTTGCAATGTGAATTGCACATTTGGCACCATATTGTTCACAAGGCACTTTTTAGGACCTATATAACTAATGTATAGTGCAAATTTTTTAGTTAAGTTCTTTTAACGATAACAGACAAACCTTTCATTGGTTAACTGTTATACTTTTATTATTTACTTATTAGACTCTAATAAACATTTTGAGACCCGTTAGAAATTTTTGCAATGTGAATTGCACATTTGGCACCATATAGTTCACAAGGTACTTTTTAGGACCTATATAACTAATGTATAGTGCAAATTTTTTAGTTAAGTTCTTTTAACGATAACAGACAAACCTTTCATTGGTTAACTGTTATACTTTTATTATTTACTTATTAGACTCTAATAAACATTTTGAGACCCGTTAGAACTTTTTGCAATGTGAATTGCACATTTGGCACCATATTGTTCACAAGGTACTTTTTAGGACCTATATAACTAATGTATAGTGCAAATTTTTTAGTTAAGTTCTTTTAACGATAACAGACAAACCTTTCATTGGTTAACTGTTATACTTTTATTATTTACTTATTAGACTCTAATAAACATTTTGAGACCCGTTAGAACTTTTTGCAATGTGAATTGCACATTTGGCACCATATAGTTCACAAGGTACTTTTTAGGACCTATATAACTAATGTATAGTGCAAATTTTTTAGTTAAGTTCTTTTAACGATAACAGACAAACCTTTCATTGGTTAACTGTTATACTTTTATTATTTACTTATTAGACTGTAATAAACATTTTGAGACCCGTTAGAACTTTTTGCAATGTGAATTGCACATTTGGCACCATATAGTTCACAAGGCACTTTTTAGGACCTATATAACTAATGTATAGTGCAAATTTTTTAGTTAAGTTCTTTTAACGATAACAGACAAACCTTTCATTGGTTAACTGTTATACTTTTATTATTTACTTATTAGACTCTAATAAACATTTTGAGACCCGTTAGAATTTTTTGCAATGTGAATTGCACATTTGGCACCATATAGTTCACGAGGCACTTTTTAGGACCTATATAACTAATGTATAGTGCAAATTTTTTAGTTAAGTTCTTTTAACGATAACAGACAAACCTTTCATTGGTTAACTGTTATACTTTTATTATTTACTTATTAGACTCTAATAAACATTTTGAGACCCGTTAGAACTTTTTGAAATGTGAATTGCACATTTGGCACCATATAGTTCACAAGACACTTTTTAGGACCTATATAACTAATGTATAGTGCAAATTTTTTAGTTAAGTTCTTTTAACGATAACAGACAAACCTTTCATTGGTTAACTGTTATACTTTTATTATTTACTTATTAGACTCTAATAAACATTTTGATACCCGTTAGAACTTTTTGCAATGTGAATTGCACATTTGGCACCATATTGTTCACAAGGCACTTTTTAGGACCTATATAACTAATGTATAGTGCAAATTTTTTAGTTAAGTTCTTTTAACGATAACAGACAAACCTTTTATTGGTTAACTGTTATACTTTTATTATTTACTTATTAGACTCTAATAAACATTTTGAGACCCGTTAGAACTGTTTGCAATGTGAATTGCACATTTGGCACCATATAGTTCACAAGGCACTTTTTAGGACCTATATAACTAATGTATAGTGCAAATTTTTTAGTTAAGTTCTTTTAACGATAACAGACAAACCTTTCATTGGTTAACTGTTATACTTTTATTATTTACTTATTAGACTCTAATAAACATTTTGAGACCCGTTAGAACTTTTTGCAATGTGAATTGCACATTTGGCACCATATTGTTCACAAGGCACTTTTTAGGACCTATATAACTAATGTATAGTGCAAATTTTTTAGTTAAGTTCTTTTAACGATAACAGACAAACCTTTCATTGGTTAACTGTTATACTTTTATTATTTACTTATTAGACTCTAATAAACATTTTGAGACCTGTTAGAACTTTTTGCAATGTGAATTGCACATTTGGCACCATATTGTTCACAAGGTACTTTTTAGGACCTATATAACTAATGTATAGTGCAAATTTTTTAGTTAAGTTCTTTTAACGATAACAGACAAACCTTTCATTGGTTAACTGTTATACTTTTATTATTTACTTATTAGACTGTAATAAACATTTTGAGACCCGTTAGAACTTTTTGCAATGTGAATTGCACATTTGGCACCATATAGTTCACAAGGCACTTTTTAGGACCTATATAACTAATGTATAGTGCAAATTTTTTAGTTAAGTTCTTTTAACGATAACAGACAAACCTTTCATTGGTTAACTGTTATACTTTTATTATTTACTTATTAGACTCTAATAAACATTTTGAGACCCGTTAGAACTTTTTGCAATGTGAATTGCACATTTGGCACCATATAGTTCACAAGGCACTTTTTAGGACCTATATAACTAATGTATAGTGCAAATTTTTTAGTTAAGTTCTTTTAACGATAACAGACAAACCTTTCATTGGTTAACTGTTATACTTTTATTATTTACTTATTAGACTCTAAAAAACATTTTGAGACCCGTTAGAACTTTTTGCAATGTGAATTGCACATTTGGCACCATATAGTTCACAAGGTACTTTTTAGGACTTATATAACTAATGTATAGTGCAAATTTTTTAGTTAAGTTCTTTTAACGATAACAGACAAACCTTTCATTGGTTAACTGTTATACTTTTATTATTTACTTATTAGACTCTAATAAACATTTTGAGACCCGTTAGAACTTTTTGCAATGTGAATTGCACATTTGGCACCATATTGTTCACAAGGTACTTTTTAGGACCTATATAACTAATGTATAGTGCAAATTTTTTAGTTAAGTTCTTTTAACGATAACAGACAAACCTTTCATTGGTTAACTGTTATACTTTTATTATTTACTTATTAGACTGTAATAAACACTTTGAGACCCGTTAGAACTTTTTGCAATGTGAATTGCACATTTGGCACCATATAGTTCACAAGGTACTTTTTAGGACCTATATAACTAATGTATAGTGCAAATTTTTTAGTTAAGTTCTTTTAACGATAACAGACAAACCTTTCATTGGTTAACTGTTATACTTTTATTATTTACTTATTAGACTCTAATAAACATTTTGAGACCCGTTAGAACTTTTTGCAATATGAATTGCACATTTGGCACCATATAGTTCACAAGGCACTTTTTAGGACCTATATAACTAATGTATAGTGCAAATTTTTTAGTTAAGTTCTTTTAACGATAACAGACAAACCTTTCATTGGTTAACTGTTATACTTTTATTATTTACTTATTAGACTCTAATAAACATTTTGAGACCCGTTAGAACTTTTTGCAATGTGAATTGCACTTTTGGCACCATATAGTTCACAAGGTACTTTTTAGGACCTATATAACTAATGTATAGTGCAAATTTTTTAGTTAAGTTCTTTTAACGATAACAGACAAACCTTTCATTGGTTAACTGTTATACTTTTATTATTTACTTATTAGACTCTAATAAACATTTTGAGACCCGTTAGAACTTTTTGCAATGTGAATTGCACATTTGGCACCATATAGTTCACAAGGTACTTTTTAGGACCTATATAACTAATGTATAGTGCAAATTTTTTAGTTAAGTTCTTTTAACGATAACAGACAAACCTTTCATTGGTTAACTGTTATACTTTTATTATTTACTTATTAGACTCTAATAAACATTTTGAGACCCGTTAGAACTTTTTGCAATGTGAATTGCACATTTGGCACCATATTGTTCACAAGGCACTTTTTAGGACCTATATAACTAATGTATAGTGCAAATTTTTTAGTTAAGTTCTTTTAACAATAACAGAGAAACCTTTCATTGGTTAACTGTTATACTTTTATTATTTACTTATTAGACTCTAATAAACATTTTGAGACCCGTTAGAACTTTTTGCAATGTGAATTGCACATTTGGCACCATATAGTTCACAAGGTACTTTTTAGGACCTATATAACTAATGTATAGTGCAAATTTTTTAGTTAAGTTCTTTTAACGATAACAGACAAACCTTTCATTGGTTAACTGTTATACTTTTATTATTTACTTATTAGACTCTAATAAACATTTTGAGACCCGTTAGAACTTTTTGCAATGTGAATTGCACATTTGGCACCATATTGTTCACAAGGCACTTTTTAGGACCTATATAACTAATGTATAGTGCAAATTTTTTAGTTAAGTTCTTTTAACGATAACAGACAAACCTTTCATTGGTTAACTGTTATACTTTTATTATTTACTTATTAGACTCTAATAAACATTTTGAGACCCGTTAGAACTTTTTGCAATGTGAATTGCACATTTGGCACCATATAGTTCACAAGGTACTTTTTAGGACCTATATAACTAATGTATAGTGCAAATTTTTTAGTTAAGTTCTTTTAACGATAACAGACAAACCTTTCATTGGTTAACTGTTATACTTTTATTATTTACTTATTAGACTGTAATAAACATTTTGAGACCCGTTAGAACTTTTTGCAATGTGAATTGCACATTTGGCACCATATAGTTCACAAGGCACTTTTTAGGACCTATATAACTAATGTATAGTGCAAATTTTTTAGTTAAGTTCTTTTAACGATAACAGACAAACCTTTCATTGGTTAACTGTTATACTTTTATTATTTACTTATTAGACTGTAATAAACATTTTGAGACCCGTTAGAACTTTTTGCAATGTGAATTGCACATTTGGCACCATATAGTTCACAAGGCACTTTTTAGGACCTATATAACTAATGTATAGTGCAAATTTTTTAGTTAAGTTCTTTTAACGATAACAGACAAACCTTTCATTGGTTAACTGTTATACTTTTATTATTTACTTATTAGACTCTAATAAACATTTTGAGACCCGTTAGAACTTTTTGCAATGTGAATTGCACATTTGGCACCATATAGTTCACAAGGTACTTTTTAGGACCTATATAACTAATGTATAGTGCAAATTTTTTAGTTAAGTTCTTTTAACGATAACAGACAAACCTTTCATTGGTTAACTGTTATACTTTTATTATTTACTTATTAGACTCTAATAAACATTTTGAGACCCGTTAGAACTTTTTGCAATGTGAATTGCACATTTGGCACCATATTGTTCACAAGGTACTTTTTAGGACCTATATAACTAATGTATAGTGCAAATTTTTTAGTTAAGTTCTTTTAACGATAACAGACAAACCTTTCATTGGTTAACTGTTATACTTTTATTATTTACTTATTAGACTGTAATAAACATTTTGAGACCCGTTAGAACTTTTTGCAATGTGAATTGCACATTTGGCACCATATAGTTCACAAGGCACTTTTTAGGACCTATATAACTAATGTATAGTGCAAATTTTTTAGTTAAGTTCTTTTAACGATAACAGACAAACCTTTCATTGGTTAACTGTTATACTTTTATTATTTACTTATTAGACTCTAATAAACATTTTGAGACCCGTTAGAACTTTTTGCAATGTGAATTGCACATTTGGCACCATATAGTTCACAAGGTACTTTTTAGGACCTATATAACTAATGTATAGTGCAAATTTTTTAGTTAAGTTCTTTTAACGATAACAGACAAACCTTTCATTGGTTAACTGTTATACTTTTATTATTTACTTATTAGACTCTAATAAACATTTTGAGACCCGTTAAAACTTTTTGCAATGTGAATTGCACATTTGGCACCATATAGTTCACAAGGTACTTTTTAGGACCTATATAACTAATGTATAGTGCAAATTTTTTAGTTAAGTTCTTTTAACGATAACAGACAAACCTTTCATTGGTTAACTGTTATACTTTTATTATTTACTTATTAGACTCTAATAAACATTTTGAGACCCGTTAGAACTTTTTGCAATGTGAATTGCACATTTGGCACCATATTGTTCACAAGGCACTTTTTAGGACCTATATAACTAACGTATAGTGCAAATTTTTTAGTTAAGTTCTTTTAACGATAACAGACAAACCTTTCATTGGTTAACTGTTATACTTTTATTATTTACTTATTAGACTCTAATAAACATTTTGAGACCCGTTAGAACTTTTTGCAATATGAATTGCACATTTGGCACCATATAGTTCACAAGGCACTTTTTAGGACCTATATAACTAATGTATAGTGCAAATTTTTTAGTTAAGTTCTTTTAACGATAACAGACAAACCTTTCTTTGGTTAACTGTTATACTTTTATTATTTACTTATTAGACTCTAATAAACATTTTGAGACCCGTTAGAACTTTTTGCAATGTGAATTGCACATTTGGCACCATATAGTTCACAAGGCACTTTTTAGGACCTATATAACTAATGTATAGTGCAAATTTTTTAATTAAGTTCTTTTAACGATAACAGACAAACCTTTCATTGGTTAACTGTTATACTTTTAATATTTACTTATTAGACTCTAATAAACATTTTGAGACCCGTTAGAACTTTTTGCAATGTGAATTGCACATTTGGCACCATATTGTTCACAAGGCACTTTTTAGGACCTATATAACTAATGTATAGTGCAAATTTTTTAGTTAAGTTCTTTTAACGATAACAGACAAACCTTTCATTGGTTAACTGTTATACTTTTATTATTTACTTATTAGACTCTAATAAACATTTTGAGACCCGTTAGAACTTTTTGCAATGTGAATTGCACATTTGGCACCATATAGTTCACAAGGTACTTTTTAGGACCTATATAACTAATGTATAGTGCAAATTTTTTAGTTAAGTTCTTTTAACGATAACAGACAAACATTTCATTGGTTAACTGTTATACTTTTATTATTTACTTATTAGACTCTAATAAACATTTTGAGACCCGTTAAAACTTTTTGCAATGTGAATTGCACATTTGGCACCATATAGTTCACAAGGTACTTTTTAGGACCTATATAACTAATGTATAGTGCAAATTTTTTAGTTAAGTTCTTTTAACGATAACAGACAAACCTTTCATTGGTTAACTGTTATACTTTTATTATTTACTTATTAGACTCTAATAAACATTTTGAGACCCGTTAGAACTTTTTGCAATGTGAATTGCACATTTGGCACCATATTGTTCACAAGGCACTTTTTAGGACCTATATAACTAATGTATAGTGCAAATTTTTTAGTTAAGTTCTTTTAACGATAACAGACAAACCTTTCATTGGTTAACTGTTATACTTTTATTATTTACTTATTAGACTCTAATAAACATTTTGAGACCCGTTAGAACTTTTTGCAATATGAATTGCACATTTGGCACCATATAGTTCACAAGGCACTTTTTAGGACCTATATAACTAATGTATAGTGCAAATTTTTTAGTTAAGTTCTTTTAACGATAACAGACAAACCTTTCATTGGTTAACTGTTATACTTTTATCATTTACTTATTAGACTCTAATAAACATTTTGAGACCCGTTAGAACTTTTTGCAATGTGAATTGCACATTTGGCACCATATAGTTCACAAGGCACTTTTTAGGACCTATATAACTAATGTATAGTGCAAATTTTTTAGTTAAGTTCTTTTAACGATAACAGACAAACCTTTCATTGGTTATCTGTTATACTTTTATTATTTACTTATTAGACTCTAATAAACATTTTGAGACCCGTTAGAACTTTTTGCAATGTGAATTGCACATTTGGCACCATATTGTTCACAAGGCACTTTTTAGGACCTATATAACTAATGTATAGTGCAAATTTTTTAGTTAAGTTCTTTTAACGATAACAGACAAACCTTTCATTGGTTAACTGTTATACTTTTAATATTTACTTATTAGACTGTAATAAACATTTTGAGACCCGTTAGAACTTTTTGCAATGTGAATTGCACATTTGGCACCATATAGTTCACAAGGCACTTTTTAGGACCTATATAACTAATGTATAGTGCAAATTTTTTGGTAAGTTCTTTTAACGATAACAGACAAACCTTTCATTGATTAACTGTTATACTTTTATTATTTACTTATTAGACTCTAATAAACATTTTGAGACCCGTTAGAACTTTTTGCAATGTGAATTGCACATTTGGCACCATATAGTTCACAAGGCACTTTTTAGGACCTATATAACTAATGTATAGTGCAAATTTTTTAGTTAAGTTCTTTTAACGATAACAGACAAACCTTTCATTGGTTAACTGTTATACTTTTATTATTTACTTATTAGACTCTAATAAACATTTTGAGACCCGTTAGAACTTTTTGCAATGTGAATTGCACATTTGGCACCATATAGTTCACAAGGCACTTTTTAGGACCTATATAACTAATGTATAGTGCAAATATTTTAGTTAAGTTCTTTTAACGATAACAGACAAACCTTTCATTGGTTAACTGTTATACTTTTATTATTTACTTATTAGACTCTAATAAACATTTTGAGACCCGTTAGAACTTTTTGCAATGTGAATTGCACATTTGGCACCATATAGTTCACAAGGTACTTTTTAGGACCTATATAACTAATGTATAGTGCAAATTTTTTAGTTAAGTTCTTTTAACGATAACAGACAAACCTTTCATTGGTTAACTGTTATACTTTTATTATTTACTTATTAGACTCTAATAAACATTTTGAGACCCGTTAGAACTTTTTGCAATGTGAATTGCACATTTGGCACCATATAGTTCACAAGGTACTTTTTAGGACCTATATAACTAATGTATAGTGCAAATTTTTTAGTTAAGTTCTTTTAACGATAACAGACAAACCTTTCATTGGTTAACTGTTACACTTTTATTATTTACTTATTAGACTCTAATAAACATTTTGAGACCCGTTAGAACTTTTTGCAATGTGAATTGCACATTTGGCACCATATTGTTCACAAGGTACTTTTTAGGACCTATATAACTAATGTATAGTGCAAATTTTTTAGTTAAGTTCTTTTAACGATAACAGACAAACTTTTCATTGGTTAACTGTTATACTTTTATTATTTACTTATTAGACTGTAATAAACATTTTGAGACCCGTTAGAACTTTTTGCAATGTGAATTGCACATTTGGCACCATATAGTTCACAAGGCACTTTTTAGGACCTATATAACTAATGTATAGTGCAAATTTTTTAGTTAAGTTCTTTTAACGATAACAGACAAACCTTTCATTGGTTAACTGTTATACTTTTATTATTTACTTATTAGACTGTAATAAACATTTTGAGACCCGTTAGAACTTTTTGCAATGTGAATTGCACATTTGGCACCATATAGTTCACAAGGTACTTTTTAGGACCTATATAACTAATGTATAGTGCAAAATTTTAGTTAAGTTATTTTAACGATAACAGACAAACCTTTTATTGGTTAACTGTTTTACTTTTATTATTTACTTATTAGACTCTAATAAACATTTTGAGACCCGTTAGAACTTTTTGCAATGTGAATTGCACATTTGGCACCATATTGTTCACAAGGCACTTTTTAGGACCTATATAACTAACGTATAGTGCAAATTTTTTAGTTAAGTTCTTTTAACGATAACAGACAAACCTTTCATTGGTTAACTGATATACTTTTATTATTTACTTATTAGACTCTAATAAACATTTTGAGACCCGTTAGAACTTTTTGCAATATGAATTGCACATTTGGCACCATATAGTTCACAAGGCACTTTTTAGGACCTATATAACTAATGTATAGTGCAAATTTTTTAGTTAAGTTCTTTTAACGATAACAGACAAACCTTTCATTGGTTAACTGTTATACTTTTATTATTTACTTATTAGACTCTAATAAACATTTTGAGACCCGTTAGAACTTTTTGCAATGTGAATTGCACATTTGGCACCATATAGTTCACAAGGTACTTTTTAGGACCTATATAACTAATGTATAGTGCAAATTTTTTAGTTAAGTTCTTTTAACGATAACAGACAAACCTTTCATTGGTTAACTGTTATACTTTTATTATTTACTTATTAGACTCTAATAAACATTTTGAGACCCGTTAGAACTTTTTGCAATGTGAATTGCACATTTGGCACCATATTGTTCACAAGGCACTTTTTAGGACCTATATAACTAATGTATAGTGCAAATTTTTTAGTTAAGTTCTTTTAACGATAACAGACAAACCTTTCATTGGTTAACTGTTATACTTTTATTATTTACTTATTAGACTCTAATAAACATTTTGAGACCCGTTAGAACTTTTTGCAATATGAATTGCACATTTGGCACCATATAGTTCACAAGGCACTTTTTAGGACCTATATAACTAATGTATAGTGCAAATTTTTTAGTTAAGTTCTTTTAACGATAACAGACAAACCTTTCATTGGTTAACTGTTATACTTTTATCATTTACTTATTAGACTCTAATAAACATTTTGAGACCCGTTAGAACTTTTTGCAATGTGAATTGCACATTTGGCACCATATAGTTCACAAGGCACTTTTTAGGACCTATATAACTAATGTATAGTGCAAATTTTTTAGTTAAGTTCTTTTAACGATAACAGACAAACCTTTCATTGGTTATCTGTTATACTTTTATTATTTACTTATTAGACTCTAATAAACATTTTGAGACCCGTTAGAACTTTTTGCAATGTGAATTGCACATTTGGCACCATATTGTTCACAAGGCACTTTTTAGGACCTATATAACTAATGTATAGTGCAAATTTTTTAGTTAAGTTCTTTTAACGATAACAGACAAACCTTTCATTGGTTAACTGTTATACTTTTAATATTTACTTATTAGACTGTAATAAACATTTTGAGACCCGTTAGAACTTTTTGCAATGTGAATTGCACATTTGGCACCATATAGTTCACAAGGCACTTTTTAGGACCTATATAACTAATGTATAGTGCAAATTTTTTAGTTAAGTTCTTTTAACGATAACAGACAAACCTTTCATTGATTAACTGTTATACTTTTATTATTTACTTATTAGACTCTAATAAACATTTTGAGACCCGTTAGAACTTTTTGCAATGTGAATTGCACATTTGGCACCATATAGTTCACAAGGCACTTTTTAGGACCTATATAACTAATGTATAGTGCAAATTTTTTAGTTAAGTTCTTTTAACGATAACAGACAAACCTTTCATTGGTTAACTGTTATACTTTTATTATTTACTTATTAGACTCTAATAAACATTTTGAGACCCGTTAGAACTTTTTGCAATGTGAATTGCACATTTGGCACCATATAGTTCACAAGGCACTTTTTAGGACCTATATAACTAATGTATAGTGCAAATATTTTAGTTAAGTTCTTTTAACGATAACAGACAAACCTTTCATTGGTTAACTGTTATACTTTTATTATTTACTTATTAGACTCTAATAAACATTTTGAGACCCGTTAGAACTTTTTGCAATGTGAATTGCACATTTGGCACCATATAGTTCACAAGGTACTTTTTAGGACCTATATAACTAATGTATAGTGCAAATTTTTTAGTTAAGTTCTTTTAACGATAACAGACAAACCTTTCATTGGTTAACTGTTATACTTTTATTATTTACTTATTAGACTCTAATAAACATTTTGAGACCCGTTAGAACTTTTTGCAATGTGAATTGCACATTTGGCACCATATAGTTCACAAGGTACTTTTTAGGACCTATATAACTAATGTATAGTGCAAATTTTTTAGTTAAGTTCTTTTAACGATAACAGACAAACCTTTCATTGGTTAACTGTTACACTTTTATTATTTACTTATTAGACTCTAATAAACATTTTGAGACCCGTTAGAACTTTTTGCAATGTGAATTGCACATTTGGCACCATATTGTTCACAAGGTACTTTTTAGGACCTATATAACTAATGTATAGTGCAAATTTTTTAGTTAAGTTCTTTTAACGATAACAGACAAACCTTTCATTGGTTAACTGTTATACTTTTATTATTTACTTATTAGACTGTAATAAACATTTTGAGACCCGTTAGAACTTTTTGCAATGTGAATTGCACATTTGGCACCATATAGTTCACAAGGCACTTTTTAGGACCTATATAACTAATGTATAGTGCAAATTTTTTAGTTAAGTTCTTTTAACGATAACAGACAAACCTTTCATTGGTTAACTGTTATACTTTTATTATTTACTTATTAGACTCTAATAAACATTTTGAGACCCGTTAGAACTTTTTGCAATGTGAATTGCACATTTGGCACCATATAGTTCACAAGGTACTTTTTAGGACCTATATAACTAATGTATAGTGCAAAATTTTAGTTAAGTTCTTTTAACGATAACAGACAAACCTTTTATTGGTTAACTGTTATACTTTTATTATTTACTTATTAGACTCTAATAAACATTTTGAGACCCGTTAGAACTTTTTGCAATGTGAATTGCACATTTGGCACCATATTGTTCACAAGGCACTTTTTAGGACCTATATAACTAACGTATAGTGCAAATTTTTTAGTTAAGTTCTTTTAACGATAACAGACAAACCTTTCATTGGTTAACTGTTATACTTTTATTATTTACTTATTAGACTCTAATAAACATTTTGAGACCCGTTAGAACTTTTTGCAATATGAATTGCACATTTGGCACCATATAGTTCACAAGGCACTTTTTAGGACCTATATAACTAATGTATAGTGCAAATTTTTTAGTTAAGTTCTTTTAACGATAACAGACAAACCTTTCATTGGTTAACTGTTATACTTTTATTATTTACTTATTAGACTCTAATAAACATTTTGAGACCCGTTAGAACTTTTTGCAATGTGAATTGCACATTTGGCACCATATAGTTCACAAGGTACTTTTTAGGACCTATATAACTAATGTATAGTGCAAATTTTTTAGTTAAGTTCTTTTAACGATAACAGACAAACCTTTCATTGGTTAACTGTTATACTTTTAATATTTACTTATTAGACTCTAATAAACATTTTGAGACCCGTTAGAACTTTTTGCAATGTGAATTGCACATTTGGCACCATATTGTTCACAAGGCACTTTTTAGGACCTATATAACTAATGTATAGTGCAAATTTTTTAGTTAAGTTCTTTTAACGATAACAGACAAACCTTTCATTGGTTAACTGTTATACTTTTATTATTTACTTATTAGACTCTAATAAACATTTTGAGACCCGTTAGAACTTTTTGCAATGTGAATTGCACATTTGGCACCATATAGTTCACAAGGTACTTTTTAGGACCTATATAACTAATGTATAGTGCAAATTTTTTAGTTAAGTTCTTTTAACGATAACAGACAAACATTTCATTGGTTAACTTTTATACTTTTATTATTTACTTATTAGACTCTAATAAACATTTTGAGACCCGTTAAAACTTTTTGCAATGTGAATTGCACATTTGGCACCATATAGTTCACAAGGTACTTTTTAGGACCTATATAACTAATGTATAGTGCAAATTTTTTAGTTAAGTTCTTTTAACGATAACAGACAAACCTTTCATTGGTTAACTGTTATACTTTTATTATTTACTTATTAGACTCTAATAAACATTTTGAGACCCGTTAGAAATTTTACAATGTGAATTGCACATTTGGCACCATATTGTTCACAAGGCACTTTTTAGGACCTATATAACTAATGTATAGTGCAAATTTTTTAGTTAAGTTCTTTTAACGATAACAGACAAACCTTTCATTGGTTAACTGTTATACTTTTATTATTTACTTATTAGACTCTAATAAACATTTTGAGACCCGTTAGAACTTTTTGCAATATGAATTGCACATTTGGCACCATATAGTTCACAAGGCACTTTTTAGGACCTATATAACTAATGTATAGTGCAAATTTTTTAGTTAAGTTCTTTTAACGATAACAGACAAACCTTTCATTGGTTAACTGTTATACTTTTATCATTTACTTATTAGACTCTAATAAACATTTTGAGACCCGTTAGAACTTTTTGCAATGTGAATTGCACATTTGGCACCATATAGTTCACAAGGCACTTTTTAGGACCTATATAACTAATGTATAGTGCAAATATTTTAGTTAAGTTCTTTTAACGATAACAGACAAACCTTTCATTGGTTATCTGTTATACTTTTATTATTTACTTATTAGACTCTAATAAACATTTTGAGACCCGTTAGAACTTTTTGCAATGTGAATTGCACATTTGGCACCATATTGTTCACAAGGCACTTTTTAGGACCTATATAACTAATGTATAGTGCAAATTTTTTAGTTAAGTTCTTTTAACGATAACAGACAAACCTTTCATTGGTTAACTGTTATACTTTTAATATTTACTTATTAGACTGTAATAAACATTTTGAGACCCGTTAGAACTTTTTGCAATGTGAATTGCACATTTGGCACCATATAGTTCACAAGGCACTTTTTAGGACCTATATAACTAATGTATAGTGCAAATTTTTTAGTTAAGTTCTTTTAACGATAACAGACAAACCTTTCATTGGTTAACTGTTATACTTTTATTATTTACTTATTAGACTCTAATAAACATTTTGAGACCCGTTAGAACTTTTTGCAATGTGAATTGCACATTTGGCACCATATAGTTCACAAGGCACTTTTTAGGACCTATATAACTAATGTATAGTGCAAATTTTTTAGTTAAGTTCTTTTAACGATAACAGACAAACCTTTCATTGGTTAACTGTTATACTTTTATTATTTACTTATTAGACTCTAATAAACATTTTGAGACCCGTTAGAACTTTTTGCAATGTGAATTGCACATTTGGCACCATATAGTTCACAAGGTACTTTTTAGGACCTATATAACTAATGTATAGTGCAAATTTTTTAGTTAAGTTCTTTTAACGATAACAGACAAACATTTCATTGGTTAACTGTTATACTTTTATTATTTACTTATTAGACTCTAATAAACATTTTGAGACCCGTTAAAACTTTTTGCAATGTGAATTGCACATTTGGCACCATATAGTTCACAAGGTACTTTTTAGGACCTATATAACTAATGTATAGTGCAAATTTTTTAGTTAAGTTCTTTTAACGATAACAGACAAACCTTTCATTGGTTAACTGTTATACTTTTATTATTTACTTATTAGACTCTAATAAACATTTTGAGACCCGTTAGAACTTTTTGCAATGTGAATTGCACATTTGGCACCATATTGTTCACAAGGCACTTTTTAGGACCTATATAACTAATGTATAGTGCAAATTTTTTAGTTAAGTTCTTTTAACGATAACAGACAAACCTTTCATTGGTTAACTGTTATACTTTTATTATTTACTTATTAGACTCTAATAAACATTTTGAGACCCGTTAGAACTTTTTGCAATATGAATTGCACATTTGGCACCATATAGTTCACAAGGCACTTTTTAGGACCTATATAACTAATGTATAGTGCAAATTTTTTAGTTAAGTTCTTTTAACGATAACAGACAAACCTTTCATTGGTTAACTGTTATACTTTTATCATTTACTTATTAGACTCTAATAAACATTTTGAGACCCGTTAGAACTTTTTGCAATGTGAATTGCACATTTGGCACCATATAGTTCACAAGGCACTTTTTAGGACCTATATAACTAATGTATAGTGCAAATTTTTTAGTTAAGTTCTTTTAACGATAACAGACAAACCTTTCATTGGTTATCTGTTATACTTTTATTATTTACTTATTAGACTCTAATAAACATTTTGAGACCCGTTAGAACTTTTTGCAATGTGAATTGCACATTTGGCACCATATTGTTCACAAGGCACTTTTTAGGACCTATATAACTAATGTATAGTGCAAATTTTTTAGTTAAGTTCTTTTAACGATAACAGACAAACCTTTCATTGGTTAACTGTTATACTTTTAATATTTACTTATTAGACTGTAATAAACATTTTGAGACCCGTTAGAACTTTTTGCAATGTGAATTGCACATTTGGCACCATATAGTTCACAAGGCACTTTTTAGGACCTATATAACTAATGTATAGTGCAAATTTTTTAGTTAAGTTCTTTTAACGATAACAGACAAACCTTTCATTGGTTAACTGTTATACTTTTATTATTTACTTATTAGACTCTAATAAACATTTTGAGACCCGTTAGAACTTTTTGCAATGTGAATTGCACATTTGGCACCATATAGTTCACAAGGCACTTTTTAGGACCTATATAACTAATGTATAGTGCAAATTTTTTAGTTAAGTTCTTTTAACGATAACAGACAAACCTTTCATTGGTTAACTGTTATACTTTTATTATTTACTTATTAGACTCTAATAAACATTTTGAGACCCGTTAGAACTTTTTGCAATGTGAATTGCACATTTGGCACCATATAGTTCACAAGGCACTTTTTAGGACCTATATAACTAATGTATAGTGCAAATATTTTAGTTAAGTTCTTTTAACGATAACAGACAAACCTTTCATTGGTTAACTGTTATACTTTTATTATTTACTTATTAGACTCTAATAAACATTTTGAGACCCGTTAGAACTTTTTGCAATGTGAATTGCACATTTGGCACCATATAGTTCACAAGGTACTTTTTAGGACCTATATAACTAATGTATAGTGCAAATTTTTTAGTTAAGTTCTTTTAACGATAACAGACAAACCTTTCATTGGTTAACTGTTATACTTTTATTATTTACTTATTAGACTCTAATAAACATTTTGAGACCCGTTAGAACTTTTTGCAATGTGAATTGCACATTTGGCACCATATAGTTCACAAGGTACTTTTTAGGACCTATATAACTAATGTATAGTGCAAATTTTTTAGTTAAGTTCTTTTAACGATAACAGACAAACCTTTCATTGGTTAACTGTTACACTTTTATTATTTACTTATTAGACTCTAATAAACATTTTGAGACCCGTTAGAACTTTTTGCAATGTGAATTGCACATTTGGCACCATATTGTTCACAAGGTACTTTTTAGGACCTATATAACTAATGTATAGTGCAAATTTTTTAGTTAAGTTCTTTTAACGATAACAGACAAACCTTTCATTGGTTAACTGTTATACTTTTATTATTTACTTATTAGACTGTAATAAACATTTTGAGACCCGTTAGAACTTTTTGCAATGTGAATTGCACATTTGGCACCATATAGTTCACAAGGCACTTTTTAGGACCTATATAACTAATGTATAGTGCAAATTTTTTAGTTAAATTCTTTTAACGATAACAGACAAACCTTTCATTGGTTAACTGTTATACTTTTATTATTTACTTATTAGACTCTAATAAACATTTTGAGACCCGTTAGAACTTTTTGCAATGTGAATTGCACATTTGGCACCATATAGTTCACAAGGTACTTTTTAGGACCTATATAACTAATGTATAGTGCAAATTTTTTAGTTAAGTTCTTTTAACGATAACAGACAAACCTTTTATTGGTTAACTGTTATACTTTTATTATTTACTTATTTGACTCTAATAAACATTTTGAGACCCGTTAGAACTTTTTGCAATGTGAATTGCACATTTGGCACCATATAGTTCACAAGGTACTTTTTAGGACCTATATAACTAATGTATAGTGCAAATTTTTTAGTTAAGTTCTTTTAACGATAACAGACAAACCTTTTATTGGTTAACTGTTATACTTTTATTATTTACTTATTAGACTGTAATAAACACTTTGAGACCGGTTAGAACTTTTTGCAATGTGAATTGCACATTTGGCACCATATAGTTCACAAGGCACTTTTTAGGACCTATATAACTAATGTATAGTGCAAATTTTTTAGTTAAGTTCTTTTAACGATAACAGACAAACCTTTCATTGGTTAACTGTTATACTTTTATTATTTACTTATTAGACTCTAATAAACATTTTGAGACCCGTTAGAACTTTTTGCAATGTGAATTGCACATTTGGCACCATATAGTTCACAAGGTACTTTTTAGGACCTATATAACTAATGTATAGTGCAAATTTTTTAGTTAAGTTCTTTTAACGATAACAGACAAACCTTTCATTGGTTAACTGTTATACTTTTATTATTTACTTATTAGACTCTAATAAACATTTTGAGACCCGTTAGAACTTTTTGCAATGTGAATTGCACATTTGGCACCATATAGTTCACAAGGTACTTTTTAGGACCTATATAACTAATGTATAGTGCAAATTTTTTAGTTAAGTTCTTTTAACGATAACAGACAAACCTTTCATTGGTTAACTGTTATACTTTTATTATTTACTTATTAGACTCTAATAAACATTTTGAGACCCGTTAGAACTTTTTGCAATGTGAATTGCACATTTGGCACCATATAGTTCACAAGGCACTTTTTAGGACCTATATAACTAATGTATGGTGCAAATTTTTTAGTTAAGTTCTTTTAACGATAACAGACAAACCTTTCATTGGTTAACTGTTATACTTTTATTATTTACTTATTAGACTCTAATAAACATTTTGAGACCCGTTAGAACTTTTTGCAATGTGAATTGCACATTTGGCACCATATAGTTCACAAGGCACTTTTTAGGACCTAATAACTAATGTATAGTGCAAATTTTTTAGTTAAGTTCTTTTAACGATAACAGACAAACCTTTCATTGGTTAACTGTTATACTTTTATTATTTACTTATTAGACTCTAATAAACATTTTGAGACCCGTTAGAACTTTTTGCAATGTGAATTGCACATTTGGCACCATATAGTTCACAAGGCACTTTTTAGGACCTATATAACTAATGTATAGTGCAAATTTTTTAGTTAAGTTCTTTTAACGATAACAGACAAACCTTTCATTGGTTAACTGTTATACTTTTATTATTTACTTATTAGACTCTAATAAACATTTTGAGACCCGTTAGAACTTTTTGCAATGTGAATTGCACATTTGGCACCATATAGTTCACAAGGCACTTTTTATGACCTAATAACTAATGTATAGTGCAAATTTTTTAGTTAAGTTCTTTTAACGATAACAGACAAACCTTTCATTGGTTAACTGTTATACTTTTATTATTTACTTATTAGACTCTAATAAACATTTTGAGACCCGTTAGAACTTTTTGCAATGTGAATTGCACATTTGGCACCATATAGTTCACAAGGTACTTTTTAGGACCTATATAACTAATGTATAAAGCAAATTTTTTAGTTAAGTTCTTTTAACGATAACAGACAAACCTTTCATTGGTTAACTGTTATACTTTTATTATTTACTTATTAGACACTAATAAACATTTTGAGACCCGTTAGAACTTTTTGCAATGTGAATTGCACATTTGGCACCATATTGTTCACAAGGTACTTTTTAGGACCTATATAACTAATGTATAGTGCAAATTTTTTAGTTAAGTTCTTTTAACGATAACAGACAAACCTTTCATTGGTTAACTGTTATACTTTTATTATTTACTTATTAGACTGTAATAAACATTTTGAGACCCGTTAGAACTTTTTGCAATGTGAATTGCACATTTGGCACCATATAGTTCACAAGGCACTTTTTAGGACCTATATAACTAATGTATAGTGCAAATTTTTTAGTTAAGTTCTTTTAACGATAACAGACAAACCTTTCATTGGTTAACTGTTATACTTTTATTATTTACTTATTAGACTGTAATAAACATTTTGAGACCCGTTAGAACTTTTTGCAATGTGAATTGCACATTTGGCACCATATAGTTCACAAGGTACTTTTTAGGACCTATATAACTAATGTATAGTGCAAATTTTTTAGTTAAGTTCTTTTAACGATAACAGACAAACCTTTTATTGGTTAACTGTTATACTTTTATTATTTACTTATTTGACTCTAATAAACATTTTGAGACCCGTTAGAACTTTTTGCAATGTGAATTGCACATTTGGCACCATATAGTTCACAAGGTACTTTTTAGGACCTATATAACTAATGTATAGTGCAAATTTTTTAGTTAAGTTCTTTTAACGATAACAGACAAACCTTTCATTGGTTAACTGTTATACTTTTATTATTTACTTATTAGACTGTAATAAACATTTTGAGACCCGTTAGAACTTTTTGCAATGTGAATTGCACATTTGGCACCATATAGTTCACAAGGCACTTTTTAGGACCTATATAACTAATGTATGGTGCAAATTTTTTAGTTAAGTTCTTTTAACGATAACAGACAAACCTTTCATTGGTTAACTGTTATACTTTTATTATTTACTTATTAGACTCTAATAAACATTTTGAGACCCGTTAGAACTTTTTGCAATGTGAATTGCACATTTGGCACCATATAGTTCACAAGGCACTTTTTAGGACCTAATAACTAATGTATAGTGCAAATTTTTTAGTTAAGTTCTTTTAACGATAACAGACAAACCTTTCATTGGTTAACTGTTATACTTTTATTATTTACTTATTAGACTCTAATAAACATTTTGAGACCCGTTAGAACTTTTTGCAATGTGAATTGCACATTTGGCACCATATAGTTCACAAGGCACTTTTTAGGACCTATATAACTAATGTATAGTGCAAATTTTTTAGTTAAGTTCTTTTAACGATAACAGACAAACCTTTCATTGGTTAACTGTTATACTTTTATTATTTACTTATTAGACTCTAATAAACATTTTGAGACCCGTTAGAACTTTTTGCAATGTGAATTGCACATTTGGCACCATATAGTTCACAAGGCACTTTTTAGGACCTAATAACTAATGTATAGTGCAAATTTTTTAGTTAAGTTCTTTTAACGATAACAGACAAACCTTTCATTGGTTAACTGTTATACTTTTATTATTTACTTATTAGACTCTAATAAACATTTTGAGACCCGTTAGAACTTTTTGCAATGTGAATTGCACATTTGGCACCATATAGTTCACAAGGTACTTTTTAGGACCTATATAACTAATGTATAAAGCAAATTTTTTAGTTAAGTTCTTTTAACGATAACAGACAAACCTTTCATTGGTTAACTGTTATACTTTTATTATTTACTTATTAGACACTAATAAACATTTTGAGACCCGTTAGAACTTTTTGCAATGTGAATTGCACATTTGGCACCATATTGTTCACAAGGTACTTTTTAGGACCTATATAACTAATGTATAGTGCAAATTTTTTAGTTAAGTTCTTTTAACGATAACAGACAAACCTTTCATTGGTTAACTGTTATACTTTTATTATTTACTTATTAGACTGTAATAAACATTTTGAGACCCGTTAGAACTTTTTGCAATGTGAATTGCACATTTGGCACCATATAGTTCACAAGGCACTTTTTAGGACCTATATAACTAATGTATAGTGCAAATTTTTTAGTTAAGTTCTTTTAACGATAACAGACAAACCTTTCATTGGTTAACTGTTATACTTTTATTATTTACTTATTAGACTGTAATAAACATTTTGAGACCCGTTAGAACTTTTTGCAATGTGAATTGCACATTTGGCACCATATAGTTCACAAGGTACTTTTTAGGACCTATATAACTAATGTATAGTGCAAATTTTTTAGTTAAGTTCTTTTAACGATAACAGACAAACCTTTTATTGGTTAACTGTTATACTTTTATTATTTACTTATTTGACTCTAATAAACATTTTGAGACCCGTTAGAACTTTTTGCAATGTGAATTGCACATTTGGCACCATATAGTTCACAAGGTACTTTTTAGGACCTATATAACTAATGTATAGTGCAAATTTTTTAGTTAAGTTCTTTTAACGATAACAGACAAACCTTTCATTGGTTAACTGTTATACTTTTATTATTTACTTATTAGACTGTAATAAACACTTTGAGACCCGTTAGAACTTTTTGCAATGTGAATTGCACATTTGGCACCATATAGTTCACAAGGCACTTTTTAGGACCTATATAACTAATGTATAGTGCAAATTTTTTAGTTAAGTTCTTTTAACGATAACAGACAAACCTTTCATTGGTTAACTGTTATACTTTTATTATTTACTTATTAGACTCTAATAAACATTTTGAGACCCGTTAGAACTTTTTGCAATGTGAATTGCACATTTGGCACCATATAGTTCACAAGGTACTTTTTAGGACCTATATAACTAATGTATAGTGCAAATTTTTTAGTTAAGTTCTTTTAACGATAACAGACAAACCTTTCATTGGTTAACTGTTATACTTTTATTATTTACTTATTAGACTCTAATAAACATTTTGAGACCCGTTAGAACTTTTTGCAATGTGAATTGCACATTTGGCACCATATAGTTCACAAGGTACTTTTTAGGACCTATATAACTAATGTATAGTGCAAATTTTTTAGTTAAGTTCTTTTAACGATAACAGACAAACCTTTCATTGGTTAACTGTTATACTTTTATTATTTACTTATTAGACTCTAATAAACATTTTGAGACCCGTTAGAACTTTTTGCAATGTGAATTGCACATTTGGCACCATATAGTTCACAAGGTACTTTTTAGGACCTATATAACTAATGTATAGTGCAAATTTTTTAGTTAAGTTCTTTTAACGATAACAGACAAACCTTTCATTGGTTAACTGTTATACTTTTATTATTTACTTATTAGACTCTAATAAACATTTTGAGACCCGTTAGAACTTTTTGCAATGTGAATTGCACATTTGGCACCATATAGTTCACAAGGCACTTTTTAGGACCTATATAACTAATGTATAGTGCAAATTTTTTAGTTAAGTTCTTTTAACGATAACAGACAAACCTTTCATTGGTTAACTGTTATACTTTTATTATTTACTTATTAGACTCTAATAAACATTTTGAGACCCGTTAGAACTTTTTGCAATGTGAATTGCACATTTGGCACCATATAGTTCACAAGGTACTTTTTAGGACCTATATAACTAATGTATAGTGCAAATTTTTTAGTTAAGTTCTTTTAACGATAACAGACAAACCTTTCATTGGTTAACTGTTATACTTTTATTATTTACTTATTAGACTCTAATAAACATTTTGAGACCCGTTAGAACTTTTTGCAATGTGAATTGCACATTTGGCACCATATAGTTCACAAGGTACTTTTTAGGACCTATATAACTAATGTATAGTGCAAATTTTTTGGTTAAGTTTTTTTAACGATAACAGACAAACCTTTCATTGGTTAACTGTTATACTTTTATTATTTACTTATTAGACTCTAATAAACATTTTGAGACCCGTTAGAACTTTTTGCAATGTGAATTGCACATTTGGCACCATATAGTTCACAAGGTACTTTTTAGGACCTATATAACTAATGTTTAGTGCAAATTTTTTAGTTAAGTTCTTTTAACGATAACAGACAAACCTTTCATTGGTTAACTGTTATACTTTTATTATTTACTTATTAGACTCTAATAAACATTTTGAGACCCGTTAGAACTTTTTGCAATGTGAATTGCACATTTGGCACCATATAGTTCACAAGGCACTTTTTAGGACCTATATAACTAATGTATAGTGCAAATTTTTTAGTTAAGTTCTTTTAACGATAACAGACAAACCTTTCATTGGTTAACTGTTATACTTTTATTATTTACTTATTAGACTCTAATAAACATTTTGAGACCCGTTAGAACTTTTTGCAATGTGAATTGCACATTTGGCACCATATAGTTCACAAGGTACTTTTTAGGACCTATATAACTAATGTATAGTGCAAATTTTTTGGTTAAGTTCTTTTAACGATAACAGACAAACCTTTCATTGGTTAACTGTTATACTTTTATTATTTACTTATTAGACTCTAATAAACATTTTGAGACCCGTTAGAACTTTTTGCAATGTGAATTGCACATTTGGCACCATATAGTTCACAAGGTACTTTTTAGGACCTATATAACTAATGTTTAGTGCAAATTTTTTAGTTAAGTTCTTTTAACGATAACAGACAAACCTTTCATTGGTTAACTGTTATACTTTTATTATTTACTTATTAGACTCTAATAAACATTTTGAGACCCGTTAGAACTTTTTGCAATGTGAATTGCACATTTGGCACCATATAGTTCACAAGGTACTTTTTAGGACCTATATAACTAATGTATAGTGCAAATTTTTTAGTTAAGTTCTTTTAACGATAACAGACAAACCTTTTATTGGTTAACTGTTATACTTTTATTATTTACTTATTAGACTCTAATAAACATTTTGAGACCCGTTAGAACTTTTTGCAATGTGAATTGCACATTTGGCACCATATTGTTCACAAGGTACTTTTTAGGACCTATATAACTAATGTATAGTGCAAATTTTTTAGTTAAGTTCTTTTAACGATAACAGACAAACCTTTCATTGGTTAACTGTTATACTTTTATTATTTACTTATTAGACTGTAATAAACATTTTGAGACCCGTTAGAACTTTTTGCAATGTGAATTGCACATTTGGCACCATATAGTTCACAAGGCACTTTTTAGGACCTATATAACTAATGTATAGTGCAAATTTTTTAGTTAAGTTCTTTTAACGATAACAGACAAACCTTTCATTGGTTAACTGTTATACTTTTATTATTTACTTATTAGACTCTAATAAACATTTTGAGACCCGTTAGAACTTTTTGCAATGTGAATTGCACATTTGGCACCATATAGTTCACAAGGTACTTTTTAGGACCTATATAACTAATGTATAGTGCAAATTTTTTAGTTAAGTTCTTTTAACGATAACAGACAAACCTTTCATTGGTTAACTGTTATACTTTTATTATTTACTTATTAGACTCTAATAAACATTTTGAGACCCGTTAGAACTTTTTGCAATGTGAATTGCACATTTGGCACCATATAGTTCACAAGGTACTTTTTAGGACCTATATAACTAATGTATAGTGCAAATTTTTTAGTTAAGTTCTTTTAACGATAACAGACAAACCTTTCATTGGTTAACTGTTATACTTTTATTATTTACTTATTAGACTCTAATAAACATTTTGAGACCCGTTAGAACTTTTTGCAATGTGAATTGCACATTTGGCACCATATTGTTCACAAGGCACTTTTTAGGACCTATATAACTAATGTATAGTGCAAATTTTTTAGTTAAGTTCTTTTAACGATAACAGACAAACCTTTTATTGGTTAACTGTTATACTTTTATTATTTACTTATTAGACTCTAATAAACATTTTGAGACCCGTTAGAACTTTTTGCAATGTGAATTGCACATTTGGCACCATATAGTTCACAAGGCACTTTTTAGGACCTATATAACTAATGTATAGTGCAAATTTTTTAGTTAAGTTCTTTTAACGATAACAGACAAACCTTTCATTGGTTAACTGTTATACTTTTATTATTTACTTATTAGACTCTAATAAACATTTTGAGACCCGTTAGAACTTTTTGCAATGTGAATTGCACATTTGGCACCATATAGTTCACAAGGCACTTTTTAGGACCTATATAACTAATGTATAGTGCAAATTTTTTAGTTAAGTTCTTTTAACGGTAACATACAAACCTTTCATTGGTTAACTGTTATACTTTTATTATTTACTTATTAGACTCTAATAAACATTTGAGACCCGTTAGAACTTTTTGCAATGTGAATTGCACATTTGGCACCATATAGTTCACAAGGTACTTTTTAGGACCTATATAACTAATGTATAGTGCAAATTTTTTAGTTAAGTTCTTTTAACGATAACAGACAAACCTTTCATTGGTTAACTGTTATACTTTTATTATTTACTTATTAGACTCTAATAAACATTTTGAGACCCGTTAGAACTTTTTGCAATGAGAATTGCACATTTGGCACCATATAGTTCACAAGGCACTTTTTAGGACCTATATCACTAATGTATAGTGCAAATTTTTTAGTTAAGTTCTTTTAACGATAACAGACAAACCTTTCATTGGTTAACTGTTATACTTTTATTATTTACTTATTAGACTCTAATAAACATTTTGAGACCCGTTAGAACTTTTTTCAATGTGAATTGCACATTTGGCACCATATAGTTCACAAGGCACTTTTTAGGACCTATATAACTAATGTATAGTGCAAATTTTTTAGTTAAGTTCTTTTAACGATAACAGACAAACCTTTCATTGGTTAACTGTTATACTTTTATTATTTACTTATTAGACTGTAATAAACATTTTGAGACCCGTTAGAACTTTTTGCAATGTGAATTGCACATTTGGCACCATATAGTTCACAAGGCACTTTTTAGGACCTATATAACTAATGTATAGTGCAAATTTTTTAGTTAAGTTCTTTTAACGATAACAGACAAACCTTTCATTGGTTAACTGTTATACTTTTATTATTTACTTATTAGACTCTAATAAACATTTTGAGACCCGTTAGAACTTTTTGCAATGTGAATTGCACATTTGGCACCATATAGTTCACAAGGTACTTTTTAGGACCTATATAACTAATGTATAGTGCAAATTTTTTAGTTAAGTTCTTTTAACGATAACAGACAAACCTTTCATTGGTTAACTGTTATACTTTTATTATTTACTTATTAGACTCTAATAAACATTTTGAGACCCGTTAGAACTTTTTGCAATGTGAATTGCACATTTGGCACCATATAGTTCACAAGGTACTTTTTAGGACCTATATAACTAATGTATAGTGCAAATTTTTTAGTTAAGTTCTTTTAACGATAACAGACAAACCTTTCATTGGTTAACTGTTATACTTTTATTATTTACTTATTAGACTCTAATAAACATTTTGAGACCCGTTAGAACTTTTTGCAATGTGAATTGCACATTTGGCACCATATTGTTCACAAGGCACTTTTTAGGACCTATATAACTAATGTATAGTGCAAATTTTTTAGTTAAGTTCTTTTAACGATAACAGACAAACCTTTTATTGGTTAACTGTTATACTTTTATTATTTACTTATTAGACTCTAATAAACATTTTGAGACCCGTTAGAACTTTTTGCAATGTGAATTGCACATTTGGCACCATATAGTTCACAAGGCACTTTTTAGGACCTATATAACTAATGTATAGTGCAAATTTTTTAGTTAAGTTCTTTTAACGATAACAGACAAACCTTTCATTGGTTAACTGTTATACTTTTATTATTTACTTATTAGACTCTAATAAACATTTTGAGACCCGTTAGAACTTTTTGCAATGTGAATTGCACATTTGGCACCATATAGTTCACAAGGCACTTTTTAGGACCTATATAACTAATGTATAGTGCAAATTTTTTAGTTAAGTTCTTTTAACGGTAACAGACAAACCTTTCATTGGTTAACTGTTATACTTTTATTATTTACTTATTAGACTCTAATAAACATTTGAGACCCGTTAGAACTTTTTGCAATGTGAATTGCACATTTGGCACCATATAGTTCACAAGGTACTTTTTAGGACCTATATAACTAATGTATAGTGCAAATTTTTTAGTTAAGTTCTTTTAACGATAACAGACAAACCTTTCATTGGTTAACTGTTATACTTTTATTATTTACTTATTAGACTCTAATAAACATTTTGAGACCCGTTAGAACTTTTTGCAATGTGAATTGCACATTTGGCACCATATAGTTCACAAGGCACTTTTTAGGACCTATATCACTAATGTATAGTGCAAATTTTTTAGTTAAGTTCTTTTAACGATAACAGACAAACCTTTCATTGGTTAACTGTTATACTTTTATTATTTACTTATTAGACTCTAATAAACATTTTGAGACCCGTTAGAACTTTTTTCAATGTGAATTGCACATTTGGCACCATATAGTTCACAAGGCACTTTTTAGGACCTATATAACTAATGTATAGTGCAAATTTTTTAGTTAAGTTCTTTTAACGATAACAGACAAACCTTTCATTGGTTAACTGTTATACTTTTATTATTTACTTATTAGACTGTAATAAACATTTTGAGACCCGTTAGAACTTTTTGCAATGTGAATTGCACATTTGGCACCATATAGTTCACAAGGCACTTTTTAGGACCTATATAACTAATGTATAGTGCAAATTTTTTAGTTAAGTTCTTTTAACGATAACAGACAAACCTTTCATTGGTTAACTGTTATACTTTTATTATTTACTTATTAGACTCTAATAAACATTTTGAGACCCGTTAGAACTTTTTGCAATGTGAATTGCACATTTGGCACCATATAGTTCACAAGGTACTTTTTAGGACCTATATAACTAATGTATAGTGCAAATTTTTTAGTTAAGTTCTTTTAACGATAACAGACAAACCTTTCATTGGTTAACTGTTATACTTTTATTATTTACTTATTAGACTCTAATAAACATTTTGAGACCCGTTAGAACTTTTTGCAATGTGAATTGCACATTTGGCACCATATAGTTCACAAGGTACTTTTTAGGACCTATATAACTAATGTATAGTGCAAATTTTTTAGTTAAGTTCTTTTAACGATAACAGACAAACCTTTCATTGGTTAACTGTTATACTTTTATTATTTACTTATTAGACTCTAATAAACATTTTGAGACCCGTTAGAACTTTTTGCAATGTGAATTGCACATTTGGCACCATATTGTTCACAAGGCACTTTTTAGGACCTATATAACTAATGTATAGTGCAAATTTTTTAGTTAAGTTCTTTTAACGATAACAGACAAACCTTTTATTGGTTAACTGTTATACTTTTATTATTTACTTATTAGACTCTAATAAACATTTTGAGACCCGTTAGAACTTTTTGCAATGTGAATTGCACATTTGGCACCATATAGTTCACAAGGCACTTTTTAGGACCTATATAACTAATGTATAGTGCAAATTTTTTAGTTAAGTTCTTTTAACGATAACAGACAAACCTTTCATTGGTTAACTGTTATACTTTTATTATTTACTTATTAGACTCTAATAAACATTTTGAGACCCGTTAGAACTTTTTGCAATGTGAATTGCACATTTGGCACCATATAGTTCACAAGGCACTTTTTAGGACCTATATAACTAATGTATAGTGCAAATTTTTTAGTTAAGTTCTTTTAACGGTAACAGACAAACCTTTCATTGGTTAACTGTTATACTTTTATTATTTACTTATTAGACTCTAATAAACATTTGAGACCCGTTAGAACTTTTTGCAATGTGAATTGCACATTTGGCACCATATAGTTCACAAGGTACTTTTTAGGACCTATATAACTAATGTATAGTGCAAATTTTTTAGTTAAGTTCTTTTAACGATAACAGACAAACCTTTCATTGGTTAACTGTTATACTTTTATTATTTACTTATTAGACTCTAATAAACATTTTGAGACCCGTTAGAACTTTTTGCAATGTGAATTGCACATTTGGCACCATATAGTTCACAAGGCACTTTTTAGGACCTATATCACTAATGTATAGTGCAAATTTTTTAGTTAAGTTCTTTTAACGATAACAGACAAACCTTTCATTGGTTAACTGTTATACTTTTATTATTTACTTATTAGACTCTAATAAACATTTTGAGACCCGTTAGAACTTTTTTCAATGTGAATTGCACATTTGGCACCATATAGTTCACAAGGCACTTTTTAGGACCTATATAACTAATGTATAGTGCAAATTTTTTAGTTAAGTTCTTTTAACGATAACAGACAAACCTTTTATTGGTTAACTGTTATACTTTTATTATTTACTTATTAGACTCTAATAAACATTTTGAGACCCGTTAGAACTTTTTGCAATGTGAATTGCACATTTGGCACCATATAGTTCACAAGGCACTTTTTAGGACCTATATAACTAATGTATAGTGCAAATTTTTTAGTTAAGTTCTTTTAACGATAACAGACAAACCTTTCATTGGTTAACTGTTATACTTTTATTATTTACTTATTAGACTCTAATAAACATTTTGAGACCCGATAGAACTTTTTGAAATGTGAATTGCACATTTGGCACCATATAGTTCACAAGGCACTTTTTAGGACCTATATAACTAATGTATAGTGCAAATTTTTTAGTTAAGTTCTTTTAACGATAACAGACAAACCTTTCATTGGTTAACTGTTATACTTTTATTATTTACTTATTAGACTCTAATAAACATTTTGATACCCGTTAGAACTTTTTGCAATGTGAATTGCACATTTGGCACCATATTGTTCACAAGGCACTTTTTAGGACCTATATAACTAATGTATAGTGCAAATTTTTTAGTTAAGTTCTTTTAACGATAACAGACAAACCTTTCATTGGTTAACTGTTATACTTTTATTATTTACTTATTAGACTCTAATAAACATTTTGAGACCCGTTAGAACTTTTTGCAATGTGAATTGCACATTTGGCACCATATAGTTCACAAGGTACTTTTCAGGACCTATATAACTAATGTATAGTGCAAATTTTTTAGTTAAGTTCTTTTAACGATAACAGACAAACCTTTCATTGGTTAACTGTTATACTTTTATTATTTACTTATTAGACTCTAATAAACATTTTGAGACCCGTTAGAACTTTTTGCAATGTGAATTGCACATTTGGCACCATATTGTTCACAAGGCACTTTTTAGGACCTATATAACTAATGTATAGTGCAAATTTTTTAGTTAAGTTCTTTTAACGATAACAGACAAACCTTTCATTGGTTAACTGTTATACTTTTATTATTTACTTATTAGACTCTAATAAACATTTTGAGACCCGTTAGAACTTTTTGCAATATGAATTGCACATTTGGCACCATATAGTTCACAAGGCACTTTTTAGGACCTATATAACTAATGTATAGTGCAAATTTTTTAGTTAAGTTCTTTTAACGATAACAGACAAACCTTTCATTGGTTAACTGTTATACTTTTATTATTTACTTATTAGACTCTAATAAACATTTTGAGACCCGTTAGAACTTTTTGCAATGTGAATTGCACTTTTGGCACCATATAGTTCACAAGGTACTTTTTAGGACCTATATAACTAATGTATAGTGCAAATTTTTTAGTTAAGTTCTTTTAACGATAACAGACAAACCTTTCATTGGTTAACTGTTATACTTTTATTATTTACTTATTAGACTCTAATAAACATTTTGAGACCCGTTAGAACTTTTTGCAATGTGAATTGCACATTTGGCACCATATAGTTCACAAGGTACTTTTTAGGACCTATATAACTAATGTATAGTGCAAATTTTTTAGTTAAGTTCTTTTAACGATAACAGACAAACCTTTCATTGGTTAACTGTTATACTTTTATTATTTACTTATTAGACTCTAATAAACATTTTTAGACCCGTTAGAACTTTTTGCAATGTGAATTGCACATTTGGCACCATATTGTTCACAAGGCACTTTTTAGGACCTATATAACTAATGTATAGTGCAAATTTTTTAGTTAAGTTCTTTTAACGATAACAGACAAACCTTTCATTGGTTAACTGTTATACTTTTATTATTTACTTATTAGACTCTAATAAACATTTTGAGACCCGTTAGAAATTTTTGCAATGTGAATTGCACATTTGGCACCATATAGTTCACAAGGTACTTTTTAGGACCTATATAACTAATGTATAGTGCAAATTTTTTAGTTAAGTTCTTTTAACGATAACAGACAAACCTTTCATTGGTTAACTGTTATACTTTTATTATTTACTTATTAGACTCTAATAAACATTTTGAGACCCGTTAGAACTTTTTGCAATGTGAATTGCACATTTGGCACCATATTGTTCACAAGGCACTTTTTAGGACCTATATAACTAATGTATAGTGCAAATTTTTTAGTTAAGTTCTTTTAACGATAACAGACAAACCTTTCATTGGTTAACTGTTATACTTTTATTATTTACTTATTAGACTCTAATAAACATTTTGAGACCCGTTAGAACTTTTTGCAATGTGAATTGCACATTTGGCACCATATAGTTCACAAGGTACTTTTTAGGACCTATATAACTAATGTATAGTGCAAATTTTTTAGTTAAGTTCTTTTAACGATAACAGACAAACCTTTCATTGGTTAACTGTTATACTTTTATTATTTACTTATTAGACTGTAATAAACATTTTGAGACCCGTTAGAACTTTTTGCAATGTGAATTGCACATTTGGCACCATATAGTTCACAAGGCACTTTTTAGGACCTATATAACTAATGTATAGTGCAAATTTTTTAGTTAAGTTCTTTTAACGATAACAGACAAACCTTTCATTGGTTAACTGTTATACTTTTATTATTTACTTATTAGACTCTAATAAACATTTTGAGACCCGTTAGAACTTTTTGCAATGTGAATTGCACATTTGGCACCATATAGTTCACAAGGCACTTTTTAGGACCTATATAACTAATGTATAGTGCAAATTTTTTAGTTAAGTTCTTTTAACGATAACAGACAAACCTTTCATTGGTTAACTGTTATACTTTTATTATTTACTTATTAGACTCTAATAAACATTTTGAGACCCGTTAGAACTTTTTGCAATGTGAATTGCACATTTGGCACCATATAGTTCACAAGGTACTTTTTAGGACCTATATAACTAATGTATAGTGCAAATTTTTTAGTTAAGTTCTTTTAACGATAACAGACAAACCTTTCATTGGTTAACTGTTATACTTTTATTATTTACTTATTAGACTCTAATAAACATTTTGAGACCCGTTAGAACTTTTTGCAATGTGAATTGCACATTTGGCACCATATTGTTCACAAGGTACTTTTTAGGACCTATATAACTAATGCATAGTGCAAATTTTTTAGTTAAGTTCTTTTAACGATAACAGACAAACCTTTCATTGGTTAACTGTTATACTTTTATTATTTACTTATTAGACTGTAATAAACATTTTGAGACCCGTTAGAACTTTTTGCAATGTGAATTGCACATTTGGCACCATATAGTTCACAAGGCACTTTTTAGGACCTATATAACTAATGTATAGTGCAAATTTTTTAGTTAAGTTCTTTTAACGATAACAGACAAACCTTTCATTGGTTAACTGTTATACTTTTATTATTTACTTATTAGACTCTAATAAACAATTTGAGACCCGTTAGAACTTTTTGCAATGTGAATTGCACATTTGGCACCATATAGTTCACAAGGTACTTTTTAGGACCTATATAACTAATGTATAGTGCAAATTTTTTAGTTAAGTTCTTTTAACGATAACAGACAAACCTTTCATTGGTTAACTGTTATACTTTTATTATTTACTTATTAGACTCTAATAAACATTTTGAGACCCGTTAGAACTTTTTGCAATGTGAATTGCACATTTGGCACCATATTGTTCACAAGGCACTTTTTAGGACCTATATAACTAACGTATAGTGCAAATTTTTTAGTTAAGTTCTTTTAACGATAACAGACAAACCTTTCATTGGTTAACTGTTATACTTTTATTATTTACTTATTAGACTCTAATAAACATTTTGAGACCCGTTAGAACTTTTTGCAATATGAATTGCACATTTGGCACCATATAGTTCACAAGGCACTTTTTAGGACCTATATAACTAATGTATAGTGCAAATTTTTTAGTTAAGTTCTTTTAACGATAACAGACAAACCTTTCATTGGTTAACTGTTATACTTTTATTATTTACTTATTAGACTCTAATAAACATTTTGAGACCCGTTAGAACTTTTTGCAATGTGAATTGCACATTTGGCACCATATAGTTCACAAGGTACTTTTTAGGACCTATATAACTAATGTATAGTGCAAATTTTTTAGTTAAGTTCTTTTAACGATAACAGACAAACCTTTCATTGGTTAACTGTTATACTTTTAATATTTACTTATTAGACTCTAATAAACATTTTGAGACCCGTTAGAACTTTTTGCAATGTGAATTGCACATTTGGCACCATATTGTTCACAAGGCACTTTTTAGGACCTATATAACTAATGTATAGTGCAAATTTTTTAGTTAAGTTCTTTTAACGATAACAGACAAACCTTTCATTGGTTAACTGTTATACTTTTATTATTTACTTATTAGACTCTAATAAACATTTTGAGACCCGTTAGAACTTTTTGCAATGTGAATTGCACATTTGGCACCATATAGTTCACAAGGTACTTTTTAGGACCTATATAACTAATGTATAGTGCAAATTTTTTAGTTAAGTTCTTTTAACGATAACAGACAAACATTTCATTGGTTAACTGTTATACTTTTATTATTTACTTATTAGACTCTAATAAACATTTTGAGACCCGTTAAAACTTTTTGCAATGTGAATTGCACATTTGGCACCATATAGTTCACAAGGTACTTTTTAGGACCTATATAACTAATGTATAGTGCAAATTTTTTAGTTAAGTTCTTTTAACGATAACAGACAAACCTTTCATTGGTTAACTGTTATACTTTTATTATTTACTTATTAGACTCTAATAAACATTTTGAGACCCGTTAGAACTTTTTGCAATGTGAATTGCACATTTGGCACCATATTGTTCACAAGGCACTTTTTAGGACCTATATAACTAATGTATAGTGCAAATTTTTTAGTTAAGTTCTTTTAACGATAACAGAGAAACCTTTCATTGGTTAACTGTTATACTTTTATTATTTACTTATTAGACTCTAATAAACATTTTGAGACCCGTTAGAACTTTTTGCAATATGAATTGCACATTTGGCACCATATAGTTCACAAGGCACTTTTTAGGACCTATATAACTAATGTATAGTGCAAATTTTATAGTTAAGTTCTTTTAACGATAACAGACAAACCTTTCATTGGTTAACTGTTATACTTTTATCATTTACTTATTAGACTCTAATAAACATTTTGAGACCCGTTAGAACTTTTTGCAATGTGAATTGCACATTTGGCACCATATAGTTCACAAGGCACTTTTTAGGACCTATATAACTAATGTATAGTGCAAATTTTTTAGTTAAGTTCTTTTAACGATAACAGACAAACCTTTCATTGGTTATCTGTTATACTTTTATTATTTACTTATTAGACTCTAATAAACATTTTGAGACCCGTTAGAACTTTTTGCAATGTGAATTGCACATTTGGCACCATATTGTTCACAAGGCACTTTTTAGGACCTATATAACTAATGTATAGTGCAAATTTTTTAGTTAAGTTCTTTTAACGATAACAGACAAACCTTTCATTGGTTAACTGTTATACTTTTATTATTTACTTATTAGACTGTAATAAACATTTTGAGACCCGTTAGAACTTTTTGCAATGTGAATTGCACATTTGGCACCATATAGTTCACAAGGCACTTTTTAGGACCTATATAACTAATGTATAGTGCAAATTTTTTAGTTAAGTTCTTTTAACGATAACAGACAAACCTTTCATTGGTTAACTGTTATACTTTTATTATTTACTTATTAGACTGTAATAAACATTTTGAGACCCGTTAGAACTTTTTGCAATGTGAATTGCACATTTGGCACCATATAGTTCACAAGGCACTTTTTAGGACCTATATAACTAATGTATAGTGCAAATTTTTTAGTTAAGTTCTTTTAACGATAACAGACAAACCTTTCATTGGTTAACTGTTATACTTTTATTATTTACTTATTAGACTCTAATAAACATTTTGAGACCCGTTAGAACTTTTTGCAATGTGAATTGCACATTTGGCACCATATAGTTCACAAGGTACTTTTTAGGACCTATATAACTAATGTATAGTGCAAATTTTTTAGTTAAGTTCTTTTAACGATAACAGACAAACCTTTCATTGGTTAACTGTTATACTTTTATTATTTACTTATTAGACTCTAATAAACATTTTGAGACCCGTTAGAACTTTTTGCAATGTGAATTGCACATTTGGCACCATATTGTTCACAAGGCACTTTTTAGGACCTATATAACTAACGTATAGTGCAAATTTTTTAGTTAAGTTCTTTTAACGATAACAGACAAACCTTTCATTGGTTAACTGTTATACTTTTATTATTTACTTATTAGACTCTAATAAACATTTTGAGACCCGTTAGAACTTTTTGCAATATGAATTGCACATTTGGCACCATATAGTTCACAAGGCACTTTTTAGGACCTATATAACTAATGTATAGTGCAAATTTTTTAGTTAAGTTCTTTTAACGATAACAGACAAACCTTTCATTGGTTAACTGTTATACTTTTATTATTTACTTATTAGACTCTAATAAACATTTTGAGACCCGTTAGAACTTTTTGCAATGTGAATTGCACATTTGGCACCATATAGTTCACAAGGTACTTTTTAGGACCTATATAACTAATGTATAGTGCAAATTTTTTAGTTAAGTTCTTTTAACGATAACAGACAAACCTTTCATTGGTTAACTGTTATACTTTTATTATTTACTTATTAGACTCTAATAAACATTTTGAGACCCGTTAGAACTTTTTGCAATGTGAATTGCACATTTGGCACCATATTGTTCACAAGGCACTTTTTAGGACCTATATAACTAACGTATAGTGCAAATTTTTTAGTTAAGTTCTTTTAACGATAACAGACAAACCTTTCATTGGTTAACTGTTATACTTTTATTATTTACTTATTAGACTCTAATAAACATTTTGAGACCCGTTAGAACTTTTTGCAATATGAATTGCACATTTGGCACCATATAGTTCACAAGGCACTTTTTAGGACCTATATAACTAATGTATAGTGCAAATTTTTTAGTTAAGTTCTTTTAACGATAACAGACAAACCTTTCATTGGTTAACTGTTATACTTTTATTATTTACTTATTAGACTCTAATAAACATTTTGAGACCCGTTAGAACTTTTTGCAATGTGAATTGCACATTTGGCACCATATAGTTCACAAGGTACTTTTTAGGACCTATATAACTAATGTATAGTGCAAATTTTTTAGTTAAGTTCTTTTAACGATAACAGACAAACCTTTCATTGGTTAACTGTTATACTTTTAATATTTACTTATTAGACTCTAATAAACATTTTGAGACCCGTTAGAACTTTTTGCAATGTGAATTGCACATTTGGCACCATATTGTTCACAAGGCACTTTTTAGGACCTATATAACTAATGTATAGTGCAAATTTTTTAGTTAAGTTCTTTTAACGATAACAGACAAACCTTTCATTGGTTAACTGTTATACTTTTATTATTTACTTATTAGACTCTAATAAACATTTTGAGACCCGTTAGAACTTTTTGCAATGTGAATTGCACATTTGGCACCATATAGTTCACAAGGTACTTTTTAGGACCTATATAACTAATGTATAGTGCAAATTTTTTAGTTAAGTTCTTTTAACGATAACAGACAAACATTTCATTGGTTAACTGTTATACTTTTATTATTTACTTATTAGACTCTAATAAACATTTTGAGACCCGTTAAAACTTTTTGCAATGTGAATTGCACATTTGGCACCATATAGTTCACAAGGTACTTTTTAGGACCTATATAACTAATGTATAGTGCAAATTTTTTAGTTAAGTTCTTTTAACGATAACAGACAAACCTTTCATTGGTTAACTGTTATACTTTTATTATTTACTTATTAGACTCTAATAAACATTTTGAGACCCGTTAGAACTTTTTGCAATGTGAATTGCACATTTGGCACCATATTGTTCACAAGGCACTTTTTAGGACCTATATAACTAATGTATAGTGCAAATTTTTTAGTTAAGTTCTTTTAACGATAACAGAGAAACCTTTCATTGGTTAACTGTTATACTTTTATTATTTACTTATTAGACTCTAATAAACATTTTGAGACCCGTTAGAACTTTTTGCAATATGAATTGCACATTTGGCACCATATAGTTCACAAGGCACTTTTTAGGACCTATATAACTAATGTATAGTGCAAATTTTATAGTTAAGTTCTTTTAACGATAACAGACAAACCTTTCATTGGTTAACTGTTATACTTTTATCATTTACTTATTAGACTCTAATAAACATTTTGAGACCCGTTAGAACTTTTTGCAATGTGAATTGCACATTTGGCACCATATAGTTCACAAGGCACTTTTTAGGACCTATATAACTAATGTATAGTGCAAATTTTTTAGTTAAGTTCTTTTAACGATAACAGACAAACCTTTCATTGGTTATCTGTTATACTTTTATTATTTACTTATTAGACTCTAATAAACATTTTGAGACCCGTTAGAACTTTTTGCAATGTGAATTGCACATTTGGCACCATATTGTTCACAAGGCACTTTTTAGGACCTATATAACTAATGTATAGTGCAAATTTTTTAGTTAAGTTCTTTTAACGATAACAGACAAACCTTTCATTGGTTAACTGTTATACTTTTATTATTTACTTATTAGACTGTAATAAACATTTTGAGACCCGTTAGAACTTTTTGCAATGTGAATTGCACATTTGGCACCATATAGTTCACAAGGCACTTTTTAGGACCTATATAACTAATGTATAGTGCAAATTTTTTAGTTAAGTTCTTTTAACGATAACAGACAAACCTTTCATTGGTTAACTGTTATACTTTTATTATTTACTTATTAGACTGTAATAAACATTTTGAGACCCGTTAGAACTTTTTGCAATGTGAATTGCACATTTGGCACCATATAGTTCACAAGGCACTTTTTAGGACCTATATAACTAATGTATAGTGCAAATTTTTTAGTTAAGTTCTTTTAACGATAACAGACAAACCTTTCATTGGTTAACTGTTATACTTTTATTATTTACTTATTAGACTCTAATAAACATTTTGAGACCCGTTAGAACTTTTTGCAATGTGAATTGCACATTTGGCACCATATAGTTCACAAGGCACTTTTTAGGACCTATATAACTAATGTATAGTGCAAATATTTTAGTTAAGTTCTTTTAACGATAACAGACAAACCTTTCATTGGTTAACTGTTATACTTTTATTATTTACTTATTAGACTCTAATAAACATTTTGAGACCCGTTAGAACTTTTTGCAATGTGAATTGCACATTTGGCACCATATAGTTCACAAGGTACTTTTTAGGACCTATATAACTAATGTATAGTGCAAATTTTTTAGTTAAGTTCTTTTAACGATAACAGACAAACCTTTCATTGGTTAACTGTTATACTTTTATTATTTACTTATTAGACTCTAATAAACATTTTGAGACCCGTTAGAACTTTTTGCAATGTGAATTGCACATTTGGCACCATATAGTTCACAAGGTACTTTTTAGGACCTATATAACTAATGTATAGTGCAAATTTTTTAGTTAAGTTCTTTTAACGATAACAGACAAACCTTTTATTGGTTAACTGTTATACTTTTATTATTTACTTATTAGACTCTAATAAACATTTTGAGACCCGTTAGAACTTTTTGCAATGTGAATTGCACATTTGGCACCATATAGTTCACAAGGTACTTTTTAGGACCTATATAACTAATGTATAGTGCAAATTTTTTAGTTAAGTTCTTTTAACGATAACAGACAAACCTTTCATTGGTTAACTGTTATACTTTTATTATTTACTTATTAGACTCTAATAAACATTTTGAGACCCGTTAGAACTTTTTGCAATGTGAATTGCACATTTGGCACCATATTGTTCACAAGGCACTTTTTAGGACCTATATAACTAATGTATAGTGCAAATTTTTTAGTTAAGTTCTTTTAACGATAACAGACAAACCTTTCATTGGTTAACTGTTATACTTTTATTATTTACTTATTAGACTCTAATAAACATTTTGAGACCCGTTAGAACTTTTTGCAATGTGAATTGCACATTTGGCACCATATAGTTCACAAGGCACTTTTTAGGACCTATATAACTAATGTATAGTGCAAATTTTTTAGTTAAGTTCTTTTAACGATAACAGACAAACCTTTCATTGGTTAACTGTTATACTTTTATTATTTACTTATTAGACTCTAATAAACATTTTGAGACCCGTTAGAACTTTTTGCAATGTGAATTGCACATTTGGCACCATATAGTTCACAAGGCACTTTTTAGGACCTATATAACTAATGTATAGTGCAAATTTTTTAGTTAAGTTCTTTTAACGATAACAGACAAACCTTTCATTGGTTAACTGTTATACTTTTATTATTTACTTATTAGACTCTAATAAACATTTTGAGACCCGTTAGAACTTTTTGCAATGTGAATTGCACATTTGGCACCATATTGTTCACAAGGCACTTTTTAGGACCTATATAACTAATGTATAGTGCAAATTTTTTAGTTAAGTTCTTTTAACGATAACAGACAAACCTTTTATTGGTTAACTGTTATACTTTTATTATTTACTTATTAGACTCTAATAAACATTTTGAGACCCGTTAGAACTTTTTGCAATGTGAATTGCACATTTGGCACCATATAGTTCACAAGGTACTTTTTAGGACCTATATAACTAGTATAGTGCAAATTTTTTAGTTAAGTTCTTTTAACGATAACAGACAAACCTTTCATTGGTTAACTGTTATACTTTTATTATTTACTTATTAGACTCTAATAAACATTTTGAGACCCGTTAGAACTTTTTGCAATGTGAATTGCACATTTGGCACCATATAGTTCACAAGGCACTTTTTAGGACCTATATAACTAATGTATAGTGCAAATTTTTTAGTTAAGTTCTTTTAACGATAACAGACAAACCTTTCATTGGTTAACTGTTATACTTTTATTATTTACTTATTAGACTGTAATAAACATTTTGAGACCCGTTAGAACTTTTTGCAATGTGAATTGCACATTTGGCACCATATAGTTCACAAGGCACTTTTTAGGACCTATATAACTAATGTATTGTGCAAATTTTTTAGTTAAGTTCTTTTAACGATAACAGACAAACCTTTCATTGGTTAACTGATATACTTTTATTATTTACTTATTAGACTCTAATAAACATTTTGAGACCCGTTAGAACTTTTTGCAATGTGAATTGCACATTTGGCACCATATAGTTCCCAAAGCACTTTTTAGGACCTATATAACTAATGTATAGTGCAAATTTTTTAGTTAAGTTCTTTTAACGATAACAGACAAACCTTTTATTGGTTAACTGTTATACTTTTATTATTTACTTATTAGACTCTAATAAACATTTTGAGACCCGTTAGAACGTTTTGCAATGTGAATTGCACATTTGGCACCATATAGTTCACAAGGTACTTTTTAGGACCTATATAACTAATGTATAGTGCAAATTTTTTAGTTAAGTTCTTTTAACGATAACAGACAAACCTTTCATTGGTTAACTGTTATACTTTTATTATTTACTTATTAGACTCTAATAAACATTTTGAGACCCGTTAGAACTTTTTGCAATGTGAATTGCACATTTGGCACCATATTGTTCACAAGGCACTTTTTAGGACCTATATAACTAATGTATAGTGCAAATTTTTTAGTTAAGTTCTTTTAACGATAACAGACAAACCTTTCATTGGTTAACTGTTATACTTTTATTATTTACTTATTAGACTGTAATAAACATTTTGAGACCCGTTAGAACTTTTTGCAATGTGAATTGCACATTTGGCACCATATAGTTCACAAGGCACTTTTTAGGACCTATATAACTAATGTATAGTGCAAATTTTTTAGTTAAGTTCTTTTAACGATAACAGACAAACCTTTCATTGGTTAACTGTTATACTTTTATTATTTACTTATTAGACTCTAATAAACATTTTGAGACCCGTTAGAACTTTTTGCAATGTGAATTGCACTTTTGGCACCATATAGTTCACAAGGTACTTTTTAGGACCTATATAACTAATGTATAGTGCAAATTTTTTAGTTAAGTTCTTTTAACGATAACAGACAAACCTTTCATTGGTTAACTGTTATACTTTTATTATTTACTTATTAGACTCTAATAAACATTTTGAGACCCGTTAGAACTTTTTGCAATGTGAATTGCACATTTGGCACCATATAGTTCACAAGGTACTTTTTAGGACCTATATAACTAATGTATAGTGCAAATTTTTTAGTTAAGTTCTTTTAACGATAACAGACAAACCTTTCATTGGTTAACTGTTATACTTTTATTATTTACTTATTAGACTCTAATAAACATTTTTAGACCCGTTAGAACTTTTTGCAATGTGAATTGCACATTTGGCACCATATTGTTCACAAGGCACTTTTTAGGACCTATATAACTAATGTATAGTGCAAATTTTTTAGTTAAGTTCTTTTAACGATAACAGACAAACCTTTCATTGGTTAACTGTTATACTTTTATTATTTACTTATTAGACTCTAATAAACATTTTGAGACCCGTTAGAACTTTTTGCAATGTGAATTGCACATTTGGCACCATATAGTTCACAAGGCACTTTTTAGGACCTATATAACTAATGTATTGTGCAAATTTTTTAGTTAAGTTCTTTTAACGATAACAGACAAACCTTTCATTGGTTAACTGTTATACTTTTATTATTTACTTATTAGACTCTAATAAACATTTTGAGACCCGTTAGAACTTTTTGCAATGTGAATTGCACATTTGGCACCATATAGTTCACAAGGTACTTTTTAGGACCTATATAACTAATGTATAGTGCAAATTTTTTAGTTAAGTTCTTTTAACGATAACAGACAAACCTTTCATTGGTTAACTGTTATACTTTTATTATTTACTTATTAGACTCTAATAAACATTTTTAGACCCGTTAGAACTTTTTGCAATGTGAATTGCACATTTGGCACCATATTGTTCACAAGGCACTTTTTAGGACCTATATAACTAATGTATAGTGCAAATTTTTTAGTTAAGTTCTTTTAACGATAACAGACAAACCTTTCATTGGTTAACTGTTATACTTTTATTATTTACTTATTAGACTCTAATAAACATTTTGAGACCCGTTAGAACTTTTTGCAATGTGAATTGCACATTTGGCACCATATAGTTCACAAGGCACTTTTTAGGACCTATATAACTAATGTATTGTGCAAATTTTTTAGTTAAGTTCTTTTAACGATAACAGACAAACCTTTCATTGGTTAACTGTTATACTTTTATTATTTACTTATTAGACTCTAATAAACATTTTGAGACCCGTTAGAACTTTTTGCAATGTGAATTGCACATTTGGCACCATATAGTTCACAAGGCACTTTTTAGGACCTATATAACTAATGTATAGTGCAAATTTTTTAGTTAAGTTCTTTTAACGATAACAGACAAACCTTTTATTGGTTAACTGTTATACTTTTATTATTTACTTATTAGACTCTAATAAACATTTTGAGACCCGTTAGAACGTTTTGCAATGTGAATTGCACATTTGGCACCATATAGTTCACAAGGTACTTTTTAGGACCTATATAACTAATGTATAGTGCAAATTTTTTAGTTAAGTTCTTTTAACGATAACAGACAAACCTTTCATTGGTTAACTGTTATACTTTTATTATTTACTTATTAGACTGTAATAAACATTTTGATACCCGTTAGAACTTTTTGCAATGTGAATTGCACATTTGGCACCATATAGTTCACAAGGCACTTTTTAGGACCTATATAACTAATGTATAGTGCAAATTTTTTAGTTAAGTTCTTTTAACGATAACAGACAAACCTTTCATTGGTTAACTGTTATACTTTTATTATTTACTTATTAGACTGTAATAAACATTTTGAGACCCGTTAGAACTTTTTGCAATGTGAATTGCACATTTGGCACCATATAGTTCACAAGGTACTTTTTAGGACCTATATAACTAATGTATAGTGCAAATTTTTTAGTTAAGTTCTTTTAACGATAACAGACAAACCTTTCATTGGTTAACTGTTATACTTTTATTATTTACTTATTAGACTCTAATAAACATTTTGAGACCCGTTAGAACTTTTTGCAATGTGAATTGCACATTTGGCACCATATAGTTCACAAGGTACTTTTTAGGACCTATATAACTAATGTATAGTGCAAATTTTTTAGTTAAGTTCTTTTAACGATAACAGACAAACCTTTTATTGGTTAACTGTTATAATTTTATTATTTACTTATTAGACTGTAATAAACATTTTGAGACCCGTTAGAACTTTTTGCAATGTGAATTGCACATTTGGCACCATATTGTTCACAAGGTACTTTTTAGGACCTATATAACTAATGTATAGTGCAAATTTTTTAGTTAAGTTCTTTTAACGATAACAGACAAACTTTTCATTGGTTAACTGTTATACTTTTATTATTTACTTATTAGACTGTAATAAACATTTTGAGACCCGTTAGAACTTTTTGCAATGTGAATTGCACATTTGGCACCATATAGTTCACAAGGCACTTTTTAGGACCTATATAACTAATGTATAGTGCAAATTTTTTAGTTAAGTTCTTTTAACGATAACAGACAAACCTTTCATTGGTTAACTGATATACTTTTATTATTTACTTATTAGACTCTAATAAACATTTTGAGACCCGTTAGAACTTTTTGCAATGTGAATTGCACATTTGGCACCATATAGTTCCCAAGGCACTTTTTAGGACCTTTATAACTAATGTATAGTGCAAATTTTTTAGTTAAGTTCTTTTAACGATAACAGACAAACCTTTTATTGGTTAACTGTTATACTTTTATTATTTACTTATTAGACTCTAATAAACATTTTGAGACCCGTTAGAACTTTTTGCAATGTGAATTGCACATTTGGCACCATATAGTTCCCAAGGCACTTTTTAGGACCTATATAACTAATGTATAGTGCAAATTTTTTAGTTAAGTTCTTTTAACGATAACAGACAAACCTTTTATTGGTTAACTGTTATACTTTTATTATTTACTTATTAGACTCTAATAAACATTTTGAGACCCGTTAGAACGTTTTGCAATGTGAATTGCACATTTGGCACCATATAGTTCACAAGGTACTTTTTAGGACCTATATAACTAATGTATAGTGCAAATTTTTTAGTTAAGTTCTTTTAACGATAACAGACAAACCTTTCATTGGTTAACTGTTATACTTTTATTATTTACTTATTAGACTCTAATAAACATTTTGAGACCCGTTAGAACTTTTTGCAATGTGAATTGCACATTTGGCACCATATTGTTCACAAGGCACTTTTTAGGACCTATATAACTAATGTATAGTGCAAATTTTTTAGTTAAGTTCTTTTAACGATAACAGACAAACCTTTCATTGGTTAACTGTTATACTTTTATTATTTACTTATTAGATTCTAATAAACATTTTGAGACCCGTTAGAACTTTTTGCAATGTGAATTGCACATTTGGCACCATATAGTTCACAAGGCACTTTTTAGGACCTATATAACTAATGTATTGTGCAAATTTTTTAGTTAAGTTCTTTTAACGATAACAGACAAACCTTTCATTGGTTAACTGTTATACTTTTATTATTTACTTATTAGACTCTAATAAACATTTTGAGACCCGTTAGAACTTTTTGCAATGTGAATTGCACATTTGGCACCATATAGTTCACAAGGCACTTTTTAGGACCTATATAACTAATGTATAGTGCAAATTTTTTAGTTAAGTTCTTTTAACGATAACAGACAAACCTTTATTTGGTTAACTGTTATACTTTTATTATTTACTTATTAGACTCTAATAAACATTTTGAGACCCGTTAGAACGTTTTGCAATGTGAATTGCACATTTGGCACCATATAGTTCACAAGGTACTTTTTAGGACCTATATAACTAATGTATAGTGCAAATTTTTTAGTTAAGTTCTTTTAACGATAACAGACAAACCTTTCATTGGTTAACTGTTATACTTTTATTATTTACTTATTAGACTGTAATAAACATTTTGATACCCGTTAGAACTTTTTGCAATGTGAATTGCACATTTGGCACCATATAGTTCACAAGGCAATTTTTAGGACCTATATAACTAATGTATAGTGCAAATTTTTTAGTTAAGTTCTTTTAACGATAACAGACAAACCTTTCATTGGTTAACTGTTATACTTTTATTATTTACTTATTAGACTCTAATAAACATTTTGAGACCCGTTAGAACTTTTTGCAATGTGAATTGCACATTTGGCACCATATAGTTCACAAGGTACTTTTTAGGACCTATATAACTAATGTATAGTGCAAATTTTTTAGTTAAGTTCTTTTAACGATAACAGACAAACCTTTCATTGGTTAACTGTTATACTTTTATTATTTACTTATTAGACTCTAATAAACATTTTGAGACCCGTTAAAACTTTTTGCAATGTGAATTGCACATTTGGCACCATATAGTTCACAAGGTACTTTTTAGGACCTATATAACTAATGTATAGTGCAAATTTTTTAGTTAAGTTCTTTTAACGATAACAGACAAACCTTTTATTGGTTAACTGTTATACTTTTATTATTTACTTATTAGACTCTAATAAACATTTTGAGACCCGTTAGAACTTTTTGCAATGTGAATTGCACATTTGGCACCATATTGTTCACAAGGTACTTTTTAGGACCTATATAACTAATGTATAGTGCAAATTTTTTAGTTAAGTTCTTTTAACGATAACAGACAAACTTTTCATTGGTTAACTGTTATACTTTTATTATTTACTTATTAGACTGTAATAAACATTTTGAGACCCGTTAGAACTTTTTGCAATGTGAATTGCACATTTGGCACCATATAGTTCACAAGGCACTTTTTAGGACCTATATAACTAATGTATAGTGCAAATTTTTTAGTTAAGTTCTTTTAACGATAACAGACAAACCTTTCATTGGTTAACTGTTATACTTTTATTATTTACTTATTAGACTCTAATAAACATTTTGAGACCCGTTAGAACTTTTTGCAATGTGAATTGCACTTTTGGCACCATATAGTTCACAAGGTACTTTTTAGGACCTATATAACTAATGTATAGTGCAAATTTTTTAGTTAAGTTCTTTTAACGATAACAGACAAACCTTTCATTGGTTAACTGTTATACTTTTATTATTTACTTATTAGACTCTAATAAACATTTTGAGACCCGTTAGAACTTTTTGCAATGTGAATTGCACATTTGGCACCATATAGTTCAGAAGGTACTTTTTAGGACCTATATAACTAATGTATAGTGCAAATTTTTTAGTTAAGTTCTTTTAACGATAACAGACAAACCTTTCATTGGTTAACTGTTATACTTTTATTATTTACTTATTAGACTCTAATAAACATTTTTAGACCCGTTAGAACTTTTTGCAATGTGAATTGCACATTTGGCACCATATTGTTCACAAGGCACTTTTTAGGACCTATATAACTAATGTATAGTGCAAATTTTTTAGTTAAGTTCTTTTAACGATAACAGACAAACCTTTCATTGGTTAACTGTTATACTTTTATTATTTACTTATTAGACTCTAATAAACATTTTGAGACCCGTTAGAACTTTTTGCAATGTGAATTGCACATTTGGCACCATATAGTTCACAAGGCACTTTTTAGGACCTATATAACTAATGTATTGTGCAAATTTTTTAGTTAAGTTCTTTTAACGATAACAGACAAACCTTTCATTGGTTAACTGTTATACTTTTATTATTTACTTATTAGACTCTAATAAACATTTTGAGACCCGTTAGAACTTTTTGCAATGTGAATTGCACATTTGGCACCATATAGTTCACAAGGCACTTTTTAGGACCTATATAACTAATGTATAGTGCAAATTTTTTAGTTAAGTTCTTTTAACGATAACAGACAAACCTTTTATTGGTTAACTGTTATACTTTTATTATTTACTTATTAGACTCTAATAAACATTTTGAGACCCGTTAGAACGTTTTGCAATGTGAATTGCACATTTGGCACCATATAGTTCACAAGGCACTTTTTAGGACCTATATAACTAATGTATAGTGCAAATTTTTTAGTTAAGTTCTTTTAACGATAACAGACAAACCTTTCATTGGTTAACTGTTATACTTTTATTATTTACTTACTAGACTCTAATAAACATTTTGAGACCCGTTAGAACTTTTTGCAATGTGAATTGCACATTTGGCACCATATTGTTCACAAGGTACTTTTTAGGACCTATATAACTAATGTATAGTGCAAATTTTTTAGTTAAGTTCTTTTAACGATAACAGACAAACCTTTCATTGGTTAACTGTTATACTTTTATTATTTACTTATTAGACTGTAATAAACATTTTGAGACCCGTTAGAACTTTTTGCAATGTGAATTGCACATTTGGCACCATATAGTTCACAAGGCACTTTTTAGGACCTATATAACTAATGTATAGGGCAAATTTTTTAGTTAAGTTCTTTTCACGATAACAGACAAACCTTTCATTGGTTAACTGTTATACTTTTATTATTTACTTATTAGACTCTAATAAACATTTTGAGACCCGTTAGAACTTTTTGCAATGTGAATTGCACTTTTGGCACCATATAGTTCACAAGGTACTTTTTAGGACCTATATAACTAATGTATAGTGCAAATTTTTTAGTTAAGTTCTTTTAACGATAACAGACAAACCTTTCATTGGTTAACTGTTATACTTTTATTATTTACTTATTAGACTCTAATAAACATTTTGAGACCCGTTAGAACTTTTTGCAATGTGAATTGCACTTTTGGCACCATATAGTTCACAAGGTACTTTTTAGGACCTATATAACTAATGTATAGTGCAAATTTTTTAGTTAAGTTCTTTTAACGATAACAGACAAACCTTTCATTGGTTAACTGTTATACTTTTATTATTTACTTATTAGACTCTAATAAACATTTTGAGACCCGTTAGAACTTTTTGCAATGTGAATTGCACATTTGGCACCATATAGTTCACAAGGTACTTTTTAGGACCTATATAACTAATGTATAGTGCAAATTTTTTAGTTAAGTTCTTTTAACGATAACAGACAAACCTTTCATTGGTTAACTGTTATACTTTTATTATTTACTTATTAGACTCTAATAAACATTTTGAGACCCGTTAGAACTTTTTGCAATGTGAATTGCACATTTGGCACCATATAGTTCACAAGGCACTTTTTAGGACCTATATAACTAATGTATAGTGCAAATTTTTTAGTTAAGTTCTTTTAACGATAACAGACAAACCTTTCATTGGTTAACTGTTATACTTTTATTATTTACTTATTAGACTCTAATAAACATTTTGAGACCCGTTAGAACTTTTTGCAATGTGAATTGCACATTTGGCACCATATTGTTCACAAGGCACTTTTTAGGACCTATATAACTAATGTATAGTGCAAATTTATTAGTTAAGTTCTTTTAACGATAACAGACAAACCTTTCATTGGTTAACTGTTATACTTTTATTATTTACTTATTAGACTCTAATAAACATTTTGAGACCCGTTAGAACTTTTTGCAATGTGAATTGCACATTTGGCACCATATAGTTCACAAGGTACTTTTTAGGACCTATATAACTAATGTATAGTGCAAATTTTTTAGTTAAGTTCTTTTAACGATAACAGACAAACCTTTCATTGGTTAACTGTTATACTTTTATTATTTACTTATTAGACTCTAATAAACATTTTTAGACCCGTTAGAACTTTTTGCAATGTGAATTGCACATTTGGCACCATATTGTTCACAAGGCACTTTTTAGGACCTATATAACTAATGTATAGTGCAAATTTTTTAGTTAAGTTCTTTTAACGATAACAGACAAACCTTTCATTGGTTAACTGTTATACTTTTATTATTTACTTATTAGACTCTAATAAACATTTTGAGACCCGTTAGAACTTTTTGCAATGTGAATTGCACATTTGGCACCATATAGTTCACAAGGCACTTTTTAGGACCTATATAACTAATGTATTGTGCAAATTTTTTAGTTAAGTTCTTTTAACGATAACAGACAAACCTTTCATTGGTTAACTGTTATACTTTTATTATTTACTTATTAGACTCTAATAAACATTTTGAGACCCGTTAGAACTTTTTGCAATGTGAATTGCACATTTGGCACCATATAGTTCACAAGGCACTTTTTAGGACCTATATAACTAATGTATAGTGCAAATTTTTTAGTTAAGTTCTTTTAACGATAACAGACAAACCTTTTATTGGTTAACTGTTATACTTTTATTATTTACTTATTAGACTCTAATAAACATTTTGAGACCCGTTAGAACGTTTTGCAATGTGAATTGCACATTTGGCACCATATAGTTCACAAGGTACTTTTTAGGACCTATATAACTAATGTATAGTGCAAATTTTTTAGTTAAGTTCTTTTAACGATAACAGACAAACCTTTCATTGGTTAACTGTTATACTTTTATTATTTACTTATTAGACTGTAATAAACATTTTGATACCCGTTAGAACTTTTTGCAATGTGAATTGCACATTTGGCACCATATAGTTCACAAGGCACTTTTTAGGACCTATATAACTAATGTATAGTGCAAATTTTTTAGTTAAGTTCTTTTAACGATAACAGACAAACCTTTCATTGGTTAACTGTTATACTTTTATTATTTACTTATTAGACTGTAATAAACATTTTGAGACCCGTTAGAACTTTTTGCAATGTGAATTGCACATTTGGCACCATATAGTTCACAAGGTACTTTTTAGGACCTATATAACTAATGTATAGTGCAAATTTTTTAGTTAAGTTCTTTTAACGATAACAGACAAACCTTTCATTGGTTAACTGTTATACTTTTATTATTTACTTATTAGACTCTAATAAACATTTTGAGACCCGTTAGAACTTTTTGCAATGTGAATTGCACATTTGGCACCATATAGTTCACAAGGTACTTTTTAGGACCTATATAACTAATGTATAGTGCAAATTTTTTAGTTAAGTTCTTTTAACGATAACAGACAAACCTTTTATTGGTTAACTGTTATAATTTTATTATTTACTTATTAGACTGTAATAAACATTTTGAGACCCGTTAGAACTTTTTGCAATGTGAATTGCACATTTGGCACCATATTGTTCACAAGGTACTTTTTAGGACCTATATAACTAATGTATAGTGCAAATTTTTTAGTTAAGTTCTTTTAACGATAACAGACAAACTTTTCATTGGTTAACTGTTATACTTTTATTATTTACTTATTAGACTGTAATAAACATTTTGAGACCCGTTAGAACTTTTTGCAATGTGAATTGCACATTTGGCACCATATAGTTCACAAGGCACTTTTTAGGACCTATATAACTAATGTATAGTGCAAATTTTTTAGTTAAGTTCTTTTAACGATAACAGACAAACCTTTCATTGGTTAACTGATATACTTTTATTATTTACTTATTAGACTCTAATAAACATTTTGAGACCCGTTAGAACTTTTTGCAATGTGAATTGCACATTTGGCACCATATAGTTCCCAAGGCACTTTTTAGGACCTTTATAACTAATGTATAGTGCAAATTTTTTAGTTAAGTTCTTTTAACGATAACAGACAAACCTTTTATTGGTTAACTGTTATACTTTTATTATTTACTTATTAGACTCTAATAAACATTTTGAGACCCGTTAGAACTTTTTGCAATGTGAATTGCACATTTGGCACCATATAGTTCCCAAGGCACTTTTTAGGACCTATATAACTAATGTATAGTGCAAATTTTTTAGTTAAGTTCTTTTAACGATAACAGACAAACCTTTTATTGGTTAACTGTTATACTTTTATTATTTACTTATTAGACTCTAATAAACATTTTGAGACCCGTTAGAACGTTTTGCAATGTGAATTGCACATTTGGCACCATATAGTTCACAAGGTACTTTTTAGGACCTATATAACTAATGTATAGTGCAAATTTTTTAGTTAAGTTCTTTTAACGATAACAGACAAACCTTTCATTGGTTAACTGTTATACTTTTATTATTTACTTATTAGACTCTAATAAACATTTTGAGACCCGTTAGAACTTTTTGCAATGTGAATTGCACATTTGGCACCATATTGTTCACAAGGCACTTTTTAGGACCTATATAACTAATGTATAGTGCAAATTTTTTAGTTAAGTTCTTTTAACGATAACAGACAAACCTTTCATTGGTTAACTGTTATACTTTTATTATTTACTTATTAGATTCTAATAAACATTTTGAGACCCGTTAGAACTTTTTGCAATGTGAATTGCACATTTGGCACCATATAGTTCACAAGGCACTTTTTAGGACCTATATAACTAATGTATTGTGCAAATTTTTTAGTTAAGTTCTTTTAACGATAACAGACAAACCTTTCATTGGTTAACTGTTATACTTTTATTATTTACTTATTAGACTCTAATAAACATTTTGAGACCCGTTAGAACTTTTTGCAATGTGAATTGCACATTTGGCACCATATAGTTCACAAGGCACTTTTTAGGACCTATATAACTAATGTATAGTGCAAATTTTTTAGTTAAGTTCTTTTAACGATAACAGACAAACCTTTATTTGGTTAACTGTTATACTTTTATTATTTACTTATTAGACTCTAATAAACATTTTGAGACCCGTTAGAACGTTTTGCAATGTGAATTGCACATTTGGCACCATATAGTTCACAAGGTACTTTTTAGGACCTATATAACTAATGTATAGTGCAAATTTTTTAGTTAAGTTCTTTTAACGATAACAGACAAACCTTTCATTGGTTAACTGTTATACTTTTATTATTTACTTATTAGACTGTAATAAACATTTTGATACCCGTTAGAACTTTTTGCAATGTGAATTGCACATTTGGCACCATATAGTTCACAAGGCACTTTTTAGGACCTATATAACTAATGTATAGTGCAAATTTTTTAGTTAAGTTCTTTTAACGATAACAGACAAACCTTTCATTGGTTAACTGTTATACTTTTATTATTTACTTATTAGACTCTAATAAACATTTTGAGACCCGTTAGAACTTTTTGCAATGTGAATTGCACATTTGGCACCATATAGTTCACAAGGTACTTTTTAGGACCTATATAACTAATGTATAGTGCAAATTTTTTAGTTAAGTTCTTTTAACGATAACAGACAAACCTTTCATTGGTTAACTGTTATACTTTTATTATTTACTTATTAGACTCTAATAAACATTTTGAGACCCGTTAAAACTTTTTGCAATGTGAATTGCACATTTGGCACCATATAGTTCACAAGGTACTTTTTAGGACCTATATAACTAATGTATAGTGCAAATTTTTTAGTTAAGTTCTTTTAACGATAACAGACAAACCTTTTATTGGTTAACTGTTATACTTTTATTATTTACTTATTAGACTCTAATAAACATTTTGAGACCCGTTAGAACTTTTTGCAATGTGAATTGCACATTTGGCACCATATTGTTCACAAGGTACTTTTTAGGACCTATATAACTAATGTATAGTGCAAATTTTTTAGTTAAGTTCTTTTAACGATAACAGACAAACTTTTCATTGGTTAACTGTTATACTTTTATTATTTACTTATTAGACTGTAATAAACATTTTGAGACCCGTTAGAACTTTTTGCAATGTGAATTGCACATTTGGCACCATATAGTTCACAAGGCACTTTTTAGGACCTATATAACTAATGTATAGTGCAAATTTTTTAGTTAAGTTCTTTTAACGATAACAGACAAACCTTTCATTGGTTAACTGTTATACTTTTATTATTTACTTATTAGACTCTAATAAACATTTTGAGACCCGTTAGAACTTTTTGCAATGTGAATTGCACTTTTGGCACCATATAGTTCACAAGGTACTTTTTAGGACCTATATAACTAATGTATAGTGCAAATTTTTTAGTTAAGTTCTTTTAACGATAACAGACAAACCTTTCATTGGTTAACTGTTATACTTTTATTATTTACTTATTAGACTCTAATAAACATTTTGAGACCCGTTAGAACTTTTTGCAATGTGAATTGCACATTTGGCACCATATAGTTCAGAAGGTACTTTTTAGGACCTATATAACTAATGTATAGTGCAAATTTTTTAGTTAAGTTCTTTTAACGATAACAGACAAACCTTTCATTGGTTAACTGTTATACTTTTATTATTTACTTATTAGACTCTAATAAACATTTTTAGACCCGTTAGAACTTTTTGCAATGTGAATTGCACATTTGGCACCATATTGTTCACAAGGCACTTTTTAGGACCTATATAACTAATGTATAGTGCAAATTTTTTAGTTAAGTTCTTTTAACGATAACAGACAAACCTTTCATTGGTTAACTGTTATACTTTTATTATTTACTTATTAGACTCTAATAAACATTTTGAGACCCGTTAGAACTTTTTGCAATGTGAATTGCACATTTGGCACCATATAGTTCACAAGGCACTTTTTAGGACCTATATAACTAATGTATTGTGCAAATTTTTTAGTTAAGTTCTTTTAACGATAACAGACAAACCTTTCATTGGTTAACTGTTATACTTTTATTATTTACTTATTAGACTCTAATAAACATTTTGAGACCCGTTAGAACTTTTTGCAATGTGAATTGCACATTTGGCACCATATAGTTCACAAGGCACTTTTTAGGACCTATATAACTAATGTATAGTGCAAATTTTTTAGTTAAGTTCTTTTAACGATAACAGACAAACCTTTTATTGGTTAACTGTTATACTTTTATTATTTACTTATTAGACTCTAATAAACATTTTGAGACCCGTTAGAACGTTTTGCAATGTGAATTGCACATTTGGCACCATATAGTTCACAAGGCACTTTTTAGGACCTATATAACTAATGTATAGTGCAAATTTTTTAGTTAAGTTCTTTTAACGATAACAGACAAACCTTTCATTGGTTAACTGTTATACTTTTATTATTTACTTATTAGACTCTAATAAACATTTTGAGACCCGTTAGAACTTTTTGCAATGTGAATTGCACATTTGGCACCATATTGTTCACAAGGTACTTTTTAGGACCTATATAACTAATGTATAGTGCAAATTTTTTAGTTAAGTTCTTTTAACGATAACAGACAAACCTTTCATTGGTTAACTGTTATACTTTTATTATTTACTTATTAGACTGTAATAAACATTTTGAGACCCGTTAGAACTTTTTGCAATGTGAATTGCACATTTGGCACCATATAGTTCACAAGGCACTTTTTAGGACCTATATAACTAATGTATAGGGCAAATTTTTTAGTTAAGTTCTTTTCACGATAACAGACAAACCTTTCATTGGTTAACTGTTATACTTTTATTATTTACTTATTAGACTCTAATAAACATTTTGAGACCCGTTAGAACTTTTTGCAATGTGAATTGCACTTTTGGCACCATATAGTTCACAAGGTACTTTTTAGGACCTATATAACTAATGTATAGTGCAAATTTTTTAGTTAAGTTCTTTTAACGATAACAGACAAACCTTTCATTGGTTAACTGTTATACTTTTATTATTTACTTATTAGACTCTAATAAACATTTTGAGACCCGTTAGAACTTTTTGCAATGTGAATTGCACTTTTGGCACCATATAGTTCACAAGGTACTTTTTAGGACCTATATAACTAATGTATAGTGCAAATTTTTTAGTTAAGTTCTTTTAACGATAACAGACAAACCTTTCATTGGTTAACTGTTATACTTTTATTATTTACTTATTAGACTCTAATAAACATTTTGAGACCCGTTAGAACTTTTTGCAATGTGAATTGCACATTTGGCACCATATAGTTCACAAGGTACTTTTTAGGACCTATATAACTAATGTATAGTGCAAATTTTTTAGTTAAGTTCTTTTAACGATAACAGACAAACCTTTCATTGGTTAACTGTTATACTTTTATTATTTACTTATTAGACTCTAATAAACATTTTGAGACCCGTTAGAACTTTTTGCAATGTGAATTGCACATTTGGCACCATATAGTTCACAAGGCACTTTTTAGGACCTATATAACTAATGTATAGTGCAAATTTTTTAGTTAAGTTCTTTTAACGATAACAGACAAACCTTTCATTGGTTAACTGTTATACTTTTATTATTTACTTATTAGACTCTAATAAACATTTTGAGACCCGTTAGAACTTTTTGCAATGTGAATTGCACATTTGGCACCATATTGTTCACAAGGCACTTTTTAGGACCTATATAACTAATGTATAGTGCAAATTTATTAGTTAAGTTCTTTTAACGATAACAGACAAACCTTTCATTGGTTAACTGTTATACTTTTATTATTTACTTATTAGACTCTAATAAACATTTTGAGACCCGTTAGAACTTTTTGCAATGTGAATTGCACATTTGGCACCATATAGTTCACAAGGTACTTTTTAGGACCTATATAACTAATGTATAGTGCAAATTTTTTAGTTAAGTTCTTTTAACGATAACAGACAAACCTTTCATTGGTTAACTGTTATACTTTTATTATTTACTTATTAGACTCTAATAAACATTTTGAGACCCGTTAGAACTTTTTGCAATGTGAATTGCACATTTGGCACCATATAGTTCACAAGGTACTTTTTAGGATCTATATAACTAATGTATAGTGCAAATTTTTTATTTAAGTTCTTTTAACGATAACAGACAAACCTTTCATTGGTTAACTGTTATACTTTTATTATTTACTTATTAGACTCTAATAAACATTTTGAGACCCGTTAGAACTTTTTGCAATGTGAATTGCACATTTGGCACCATATAGTTCACAAGGTACTTTTTAGGACCTATATAACTAATGTATAGTGCAAATTTTTTAGTTAAGTTCTTTTAACGATAACAGACAAACCTTTCATTGGTTAACTGTTATACTTTTATTATTTACTTATTAGACTCTAATAAACATTTTGAGACCCGTTAGAACTTTTTGCAATGTGAATTGCACATTTGGCACCATATAGTTCACAAGGTACTTTTTAGGACCTATATAACTAATGTATAGTGCAAATTTTTTAGTTAAGTTCTTTTAACGATAACAGACAAACCTTTCATTGGTTAACTGTTATACTTTTATTATTTACTTATTAGACTCTAATAAACATTTTTAGACCCATTAGAACTTTTTGCAATGTGAACTGCACATTTGGCACCATATTGTTCACAAGGCACTTTTTAGGACCTATATAACTAATGTATAGTGCAAATTTTTTAGTTAAGTTCTTTTAACGATAACAGACAAACCTTTCATTGGTTAACTGTTATACTTTTATTATTTACTTATTAGACTCTAATAAACATTTTGAGACCCGTTAGAACTTTTTGCAATGTGAATTGCACATTTGGCACCATATAGTTCACAAGGCACTTTTTAGGACCTATATAACTAATGTATAGTGCAAATTTTTTAGTTAAGTTCTTTTAACGATAACAGACAAACCTTTCATTGGTTAACTGTTATACTTTTATTATTTACTTATTAGACTCTAATAAACATTTTGAGACCCGTTAGAACTTTTTGCAATGTGAATTGCACATTTGGCACCATATAGTTCACAAGGTACTTTTTAGGACCTATATAACTAATGTATAGTGCAAATTTTTTAGTTAAGTTCTTTTAACGATAACAGACAAACCTTTCATTGGTTAACTGTTATACTTTTATTATTTACTTATTAGACTCTAATAAACATTTTGAGACCCGTTAGAACTTTTTGCAATGTGAATTGCACATTTGGCACCATATAGTTCACAAGGTACTTTTTAGGATCTATATAACTAATGTATAGTGCAAATTTTTTAGTTAAGTTCTTTTAACGATAACAGACAAACCTTTCATTGGTTAACTGTTATACTTTTATTATTTACTTATTAGACTCTAATAAACATTTTGAGACCCGTTAGAACTTTTTGCAATGTGAATTGCACATTTGGCACCATATAGTTCACAAGGTACTTTTTAGGACCTATATAACTAATGTATAGTGCAAATTTTTTAGTTAAGTTCTTTTAACGATAACAGACAAACCTTTCATTGGTTAACTGTTATACTTTTACTATTTACTTATTAGACTCTAATAAACATTTTGAGACCCGTTAGAACTTTTTGCAATGTGAATTGCACATTTGGCACCATATTGTTCACAAGGCACTTTTTAGGACCTATATAACTAATGTATAGTGCAAATTTTTTAGTTAAGTTCTTTTAACGATAACAGACAAACCTTTCATTGGTTAACTGTTATACTTTTATTATTTACTTATTAGACTCTAATAAACATTTTGAGACCCGTTAGAACTTTTTGCAATGTGAATTGCACATTTGGCACCATATAGTTCACAAGGTACTTTTTAGGACCTATATAACTAATGTATAGTGCAAATTTTTTAGTTAAGTTCTTTTAACGATAACAGACAAACCTTTCATTGGTTAACTGTTATACTTTTATTATTTACTTATTAGACTCTAATAAACATTTTGAGACCCGTTAGAACTTTTTGCAATGTGAATTGCACATTTGGCACCATATAGTTCACAAGGTACTTTTTAGGACCTATATAACTAATGTATAGTGCAAATTTTTTAGTTAAGTTCTTTTAACGATAACAGACAAACCTTTCATTGGTTAACTGTTATACTTTTATTATTTACTTATTAGACTCTAATAAACATTTTGAGACCCGTTAGAACTTTTTGCAATGTGAATTGCACATTTGGCACCATATTGTTCACAAGGCACTTTTTAGGACCTATATAACTAATGTATAGTGCAAATTTTTTAGTTAAGTTCTTTTAACGATAACAGACAAACCTTTCATTGGTTAACTGTTATACTTTTATTATTTACTTATTAGACTCTAATAAACATTTTGAGACCCGTTAGAAATTTTTGCAATGTGAATTGCACATTTGGCACCATATAGTTCACAAGGTACTTTTTAGGACCTATATAACTAATGTATAGTGCAAATTTTTTAGTTAAGTTCTTTTAACGATAACAGACAAACCTTTCATTGGTTAACTGTTATACTTTTATTATTTACTTATTAGACTCTAATAAACATTTTGAGACCCGTTAGAACTTTTTGCAATGTGAATTGCACATTTGGCACCATATTGTTCACAAGGCACTTTTTAGGACCTATATAACTAATGTATAGTGCAAATTTTTTAGTTAAGTTCTTTTAACGATAACAGACAAACCTTTCATTGGTTAACTGTTATACTTTTATTATTTACTTATTAGACTCTAATAAACATTTTGAGACCCGTTAGAACTTTTTGCAATGTGAATTGCACATTTGGCACCATATAGTTCACAAGGCACTTTTTAGGACCTATGTAACTAATGTATAGTGCAAATTTTTTAGTTAAGTTCTTTTAACGATAACAGACAAACCTTTCATTGGTTAACTGTTATACTTTTATTATTTACTTATTAGACTCTAATAAACATTTTGAGACCCGTTAGAACTTTTTGCAATGTGAATTGCACATTTGGCACCATATAGTTCACAAGGTACTTTTTAGGACCTATATAACTAATGTATAGTGCAAATTGTTTAGTTAAGTTCTTTTAACGATAACAGACAAACCTTTCATTGGTTAACTGTTATACTTTTATTATTTACTTATTAGACTCTAATAAACATTTTGAGACCCGTTAGAACTTTTTGCAATGTGAATTGCACATTTGGCACCATATAGTTCACAAGGTACTTTTTAGGACCTATATAACTAATGTATAGTGCAAATTTTTTAGTTAAGTTCTTTTAACGATAACAGACAAACCTTTCATTGGTTAACTGTTATACTTTTATTATTTACTTATTAGACTCTAATAAACATTTTGAGACCCGTTAGAACTTTTTGCAATGTGAATTGCACATTTGGCACCATATTGTTCACAAGGCACTTTTTAGGACCTATATAACTAATGTATAGTGCAAATTTTTTAGTTAAGTTCTTTTAACGATAACAGACAAACCTTTCTTTGGTTAACTGTTATACTTTTATTATTTACTTATTAGACTCTAATAAACATTTTGAGACCCGTTAGAACTTTTTGCAATGTGAATTGCACATTTGGCACCATATTGTTCACAAGGCACTTTTTAGGACCTATATAACTAATGTATAGTGCAAATTTTTTAGTTAAGTTCTTTTAACGATAACAGACAAACCTTTCATTGGTTAACTGTTATACTTTTATTATTTACTTATTAGACTCTAATAAACATTTTGAGACCCGTTAGAACTTTTTGCAATGTGAATTGCACATTTGGCACCATATAGTTCACAAGGTACTTTTTAGGATCTATATAACTAATGTATAGTGCAAATTTTTTAGTTAAGTTCTTTTAACGATAACAGACAAACCTTTCATTGGTTAACTGTTATACTTTTATTATTTACTTATTAGACTCTAATAAACATTTTGAGACCCGTTAGAACTTTTTGCAATGTGAATTGCACATTTGGCACCATATAGTTCACAAGGTACTTTTTAGGACCTATATAACTAATGTATAGTGCAAATTTTTTAGTTAAGTTCTTTTAACGATAACAGACAAACCTTTCATTGGTTAACTGTTATACTTTTATTATTTACTTATTAGACTCTAATAAACATTTTGAGACCCGTTAGAACTTTTTGCAATGTGAATTGCACATTTGGCACCATATTGTTCACAAGGCACTTTTTAGGACCTATATAACTAATGTATAGTGCAAATTTTTTAGTTAAGTTCTTTTAACGATAACAGACAAACCTTTCATTGGTTAACTGTTATACTTTTATTATTTACTTATTAGACTCTAATAAACATTTTGAGACCCGTTAGAACTTTTTGCAATGTGAATTGCACATTTGGCACCATATAGTTCACAAGGTACTTTTTAGGACCTATATAACTAATGTATAGTGCAAATTTTTTAGTTAAGTTCTTTTAACGATAACAGACAAACCTTTCATTGGTTAACTGTTATACTTTTATTATTTACTTATTAGACTCTAATAAACATTTTGAGACCCGTTAGAACTTTTTGCAATGTGAATTGCACATTTGGCACCATATAGTTCACAAGGTACTTTTTAGGACCTATATAACTAATGTATAGTGCAAATTTTTTAGTTAAGTTCTTTTAACGATAACAGACAAACCTTTCATTGGTTAACTGTTATACTTTTATTATTTACTTATTAGACTCTAATAAACATTTTGAGACCCGTTAGAACTTTTTGCAATGTGAATTGCACATTTGGCACCATATTGTTCACAAGGCACTTTTTAGGACCTATATAACTAATGTATAGTGCAAATTTTTTAGTTAAGTTCTTTTAACGATAACAGACAAACCTTTCATTGGTTAACTGTTATACTTTTATTATTTACTTATTAGACTCTAATAAACATTTTGAGACCCGTTAGAAATTTTTGCAATGTGAATTGCACATTTGGCACCATATAGTTCACAAGGTACTTTTTAGGACCTATATAACTAATGTATAGTGCAAATTTTTTAGTTAAGTTCTTTTAACGATAACAGACAAACCTTTCATTGGTTAACTGTTATACTTTTATTATTTACTTATTAGACTCTAATAAACATTTTGAGACCCGTTAGACCTTTTTGCAATGTGAATTGCACATTTGGCACCATATTGTTCACAAGGCACTTTTTAGGACCTATATAACTAATGTATAGTGCAAATTTTTTAGTTAAGTTCTTTTAACGATAACAGACAAACCTTTCATTGGTTAACTGTTATACTTTTATTATTTACTTATTAGACTCTAATAAACATTTTGAGCCCCGTTAGAACTTTTTGCAATGTGAATTGCACATTTGGCACCATATAGTTCACAAGGCACTTTTTAGGACCTATGTAACTAATGTATAGTGCAAATTTTTTAGTTAAGTTCTTTTAACGATAACAGACAAACCTTTCATTGGTTAACTGTTATACTTTTATTATTTACTTATTAGACTCTAGTAAACATTTTGAGACCCGTTAGAACTTTTTGCAATGTGAATTGCACATTTGGCACCATATAGTTCACAAGGTACTTTTTAGGACCTATATAACTAATGTATAGTGCAAATTGTTTAGTTAAGTTCTTTTAACGATAACAGACAAACCTTTCATTGGTTAACTGTTATACTTTTATTATTTACTTATTAGACTCTAATAAACATTTTGAGACCCGTTAGAACTTTTTGCAATGTGAATTGCACATTTGGCACCATATAGTTCACAAGGTACTTTTTAGGACCTATATAACTAATGTATAGTGCAAATTTTTTAGTTAAGTTCTTTTAACGATAACAGACAAACCTTTCATTGGTTAACTGTTATACTTTTATTATTTACTTATTAGACTCTAATAAACATTTTGAGACCCGTTAGAACTTTTTGCAATGTGAATTGCACATTTGGCACCATATTGTTCACAAGGCACTTTTTAGGACCTATATAACTAATGTATAGTGCAAATTTTTTAGTTAAGTTCTTTTAACGATAACAGACAAATCTTTCTTTGGTTAACTGTTATACTTTTATTATTTACTTATTAGACTCTAATAAACATTTTGAGACCCGTTAGAACTTTTTGCAATGTGAATTGCACATTTGGCACCATATAGTTCACAAGGCACTTTTTAGGACCTTTATAACTAATGTATAGTGCAAATTTTTTAGTTAAGTTCTTTTAACGATAACAGACAAACCTTTCATTGGTTAACTGTTATACTTTTATTATTTACTTATTAGACTCTAATAAACATTTTGAGACCCGTTAGAACTTTTTGCAATGTGAATTGCACATTTGGCACCATATTGTTCACAAGGCACTTTTTAGGACCTATATAACTAATGTATAGTGCAAATTTTTTAGTTAAGTTCTTTTAACGATAACAGACAAACCTTTCATTGGTTAACTGTTATACTTTTATTATTTACTTATTAGACTCTAATAAACATTTTGAGACCCGTTAGAACTTTTTGCAATGTGAATTGCACATTTGGCACCATATAGTTCACAAGGTACTTTTTAGGACCTATATAACTAATGTATAGTGCAAATTTTTTAGTTAAGTTCTTTTAACGATAACAGACAAACCTTTCATTGGTTAACTGTTATACTTTTATTATTTACTTATTAGACTCTAATAAACATTTTTAGACCCGTTAGAACTTTTTGCAATGTGAATTGCACATTTGGCACCATATTGTTCACAAGGCACTTTTTAGGACCTATATAACTAATGTATAGTGCAAATTTTTTAGTTAAGTTCTTTTAACGATAACAGACAAACCTTTCATTGGTTAACTGTTATACTTTTACTATTTACTTATTAGACTCTAATAAACATTTTGAGACCCGTTAGAACTTTTTGCAATGTGAATTGCACATTTGGCACCATATAGTTCACAAGGTACTTTTTAGGACCTATATAACTAATGTATAGTGCAAATTTTTTAGTTAAGTTCTTTTAACAATAACAGACAAACCTTTCATTGGTTAACTGTTATACTTTTATTATTTACTTATTAGACTCTAATAAACATTTTGAGACCCGTTAGAACTTTTTGCAATGTGAATTGCACATTTGGCACCATATTGTTCACAAGGCACTTTTTAGGACCTATATAACTAATGTATAGTGCAAATTTTTTAGTTAAGTTCTTTTAACGATAACAGACAAACCTTTCATTGGTTAACTGTTATACTTTTATTATTTACTTATTAGACTCTAATAAACATTTTGAGACCCGTTAGAACTTTTTGCAATGTGAATTGCACATTTGGCACCATATAGTTCACAAGGTACTTTTTAGGACCTATATAACTAATGTATAGTGCAAATTTTTTAGTTAAGTTCTTTTAACGATAACAGACAAACCTTTCATTGGTTAACTGTTATACTTTTATTATTTACTTATTAGACTCTAATAAACATTTTGAGACCCGTTAGAACTTTTTGCAATGTGAATTGCACATTTGGCACCATATAGTTCACAAGGTACTTTTTAGGACCTATATAACTAATGTATAGTGCAAATTTTTTAGTTAAGTTCTTTTAACGATAACAGACAAACCTTTCATTGGTTAACTGTTATACTTTTATTATTTACTTATTAGACTCTAATAAACATTTTGATACCCGTTAGAACTTTTTGCAATGTGAATTGCACATTTGGCACCATATAGTTCACAAGGTACTTTTTAGGACCTATATAACTAATGTATAGTGCAAATTTTTTAGTTAAGTTCTTTTAACGATAACAGACAAACCTTTCATTGGTTAACTGTTATACTTTTATTATTTACTTATTAGACTCTAATAAACATTTTGAGACCCGTTAGAACTTTTTGCAATGTGAATTGCACATTTGGCACCATATTGTTCACAAGGCACTTTTTAGGACCTATATAACTAATGTATAGTGCAAATTTTTTAGTTAAGTTCTTTTAACGATAACAGACAAACCTTTCATTGGTTAACTGTTATACTTTTATTATTTACTTATTAGACTCTAATAAACATTTTGAGACCCGTTAGAACTTTTTGCAATGTGAATTGCACATTTGGCACCATATAGTTCACAAGGTACTTTTTAGGACCTATATAACTAATGTATAGTGCAAATTTTTTAGTTAAGTTCTTTTAACGATAACAGACAAACCTTTCATTGGTTAACTGTTATACTTTTATTATTTACTTATTAGACTCTAATAAACATTTTGAGACCCGTTAGAACTTTTTGCAATGTGAATTGCACATTTAGCACCATATAGTTCACAAGGTACTTTTTAGGACCTATATAACTAATGTATAGTGCAAATTTTTTAGTTAAGTTCTTTTAACGATAACAGACAAACCTTTCATTGGTTAACTGTTATACTTTTATTATTTACTTATTAGACTCTAATAAACATTTTGAGACCCGTTAGACCTTTTTGCAATGTGAATTGCACATTTGGCACCATATTGTTCACAAGGTACTTTTTAGGACCTATATAACTAATGTATAGTGCAAATTTTTTAGTTAAGTTCTTTTAACGATAACAGACAAACCTTTCATTGGTTAACTGTTATACTTTTATTATTTACTTATTAGACTCTAATAAACATTTTGAGACCCGTTAGAACTTTTTGCAATGTGAATTGCACATTTGGCACCATATAGTTCACAAGGTACTTTTTAGGACCTATATAACTAATGTATAGTGCAAATTTTTTAGTTAAGTTCTTTTAACGAT